>NC_082725.1:62160323-62813836 GCF_030144855.1 Hypanus sabinus | reverse complement strand
TGAGGCCAGATGTAGACTGGAGGTGCAGCAGCTCGTGTTCCATTTTGGCAGTCTTCAACCCTAGAATATCAACATCGATTTCTCTGACTTCCAGAAATCACTCCTCTTTCCCCCAAGCTTTCCTTTATCCTTCTGGAACCTTTACATCTCTTTCCCCTTGTCTACCCTCATTACCTACCCATCTCCAACACCTTTCTCTTCTCTCTGGTACAATACCACCTTCCTTTTGTTCCATTTTCTACTATCCTGTTCTATCAGATTCCTAGATTCTTCCTTCAGCCCTTTGTCCTTTTGCCTCCCAGCTTCTCACATAGACCCATACTTCCCTACCTTTCTCCCCCATCTGCCACCTTGTGCTCTGTCCCCTTTCTTTCTAATTCTGAAGAAGGGTCTTTGCTCCAGATATCACCTGTTCATTCCCTCCATGTGCCCTGCTGAGTTTTGTGGTTTTTGCAGCAACTTCAGATTTTAACCGAACATTTGCTTACTGTGCAATTTAGATATATTCATAATTGGCAACCTTGTAATATTCTGTCTTCTGTATTGACAATTTTTCAAGGATACCTTTGAAAAGGTGAACAAGGCTTATGAATACTTGTGCACAAAATCAGCCAGAATGGTGGATGGACCTGACCCTGAGAATATTATCCTTATTCTGAAAACACAAAGCATCCTCTTCAATAGATACAAAAAGGGTGAGGTCATAATCTTCTACTGGAACCATTGACTGACTTTTCGAATGTACCAATTGTTAGAATCTTTATTTGTTGGTATACCTTTTAAATGTAAAAGAGTGCTCATTGTATTTGGAAGTACATTGAAATACTAATAAAAAGCAGTAATAAGGATGGAGAAACAATTGGCAGCAACAGGACAGTCAGCCTCTTGAAGGAGCTGGGGATACTTCAGAATCTGAGAAATAAATTGTTTTCGAATATCCTGAAGAAAGGAACTGTGATACAGAATTTATCCTTTCACACCCTAGGACTAGATTTCTAATAGAGTTTAAAGGATTACAATGTGACCCAGTCTGAAATGAACATGACTCATAAGCATTTGGTGGCTAAGTCAAATACAGAACATTTGTGCATTCTTTACAAAGAGCCATCTCACCTGATCAAGCTTAGAGAAGAACGTGTAGGAATAGTACATTTCACAAATATATCTGAAATATACCATTCTGGTGAAGCTATGATGCAGGGCAATGTGTAAACTTGTTAGCAGACACAGTATAATAAGCAGAGCCAAGCTTTCTCAAAATCAACCAATGAAAGCTATGCAATCTGTCATGTCTGTGATAAGTTTCTATGAATAATAAAATCACTATTAGAAAGGGACAGAGCATAACACCACAGGAAGAAACAAGGCTGAAGAATTTGCAACAATCTTCTGCTAGTCATTTTAACAGTTCATTTTGGTTGCCTCAGTAATTTGGCAGCCCAGGCTTTAAGTTCTGTCTACTGCAAGACACTTGCAAATGAATAACTGTAGTGTATACAGCAAAGACTTTGGATCCTGACAGAAGACAGCTTACGCACTCTAGCTGTCTAACTGCTGTTGCTCCTAAACCTTGGCTATTCTTTTGAAGTTACTATTGTAAGTCCTTGATATTGCTATGTATTTGTGGGAGTACTTCATCTGGATCTGTGTGATTCATGTTGGTTATTGGCTACTACCTTTTTATGAGCACAGAGCAGAGTAAATATTAGACCTGCCTATACAGTACCTATTTCAGAAATCAGCAATAAACTAGAATATGCCTCCTCTGTTCGCTCCCTCTGTCTCCTCCCTATATGATCCCATATCGTTAATTGAATTTTGATTCAATTGAACAGCTCAGTATTTGACTAGTCAATCTTTCAAAAGCCTTGGGAGTTCATGAATTGTATATTTCTTCTGTTGGAATTTTATTTCTGGGAGATAAACATTTTAGAACCTGTTAACATCAGCCATTTCTCAGAACACATTACAAAATATTTTATTGTAGGCAAGGATAAGAAGAGTTACCATTTTGCTTGTAATGTGGTAGTATATCTGAAGTGCCTGAACTGTAACCTAGCTTTCAAAGTTCAAAGTAAATTTTATTATCAAAGTACATGTATGTCACCATATTAAACCCCAAGATTCATTATCTTGTGGCATACTCAACAAATCTATAGAATAGTACTATAACAGAATTAATGAAAGACTGCCCTGCTAGGGCATTCAACCAGAGTACAGAACATTGCAAATGAAAATATAAATAAACAGGAGATCAAGAACCTTGAAAGTGAGTGCGTTGGTTGTGTGAACATTTCAATGATGGGGCAAGTGAAGTGATAGCATAACATTCTCATAAGATCCAGTCACTCTTGTTAACCCATTGAAGTTAGATAGTTTGCTGAGGTTAGATTGTTGGTCAAAGCATTCTATACTATAAATGCAATTAGTAATTTTGAGTTATTTGCAATCTTTATTGTCTTATTTACTTATCACTTGATTTTCCTTAGAACTTGAGCCCTATAAATATGCAGGCTACCCGATGCTAATAAAAACTATTACGATGGAAACTTCAGATGATCAGCTGTTTTCCAAGGTGTCATTGTTGCCGGCTTCCACTGAATTGGCCTTCCATACTGTAAATTGCTCAGCACTGAATGCTGAAGAGCTTCGCAGAGAAAATGGAATAGAGGTAATTTGTGCACCACAATGTATAAAGACTAAACATAAGCATAGCTTTAAAAAATTCTATTCTGTTACAATTTTGGAAGTGTCAAAGGAGGAGATGTAGTTTGTAAATTATCTCTATTTAAACCTGTTTACACAGTCATATTCATTGCCCAGGTGTCTTTGCAGCCTGTATTTCAGGGGCTAGATAAATGCTTTAAGTTCAGTGTGCTAATTAGAATCCATGCTTTATTCTCACAGCTTCCAACACTCTTTCATGAATTTTCTAAATGGCTAACTATTTTTCAGGTACTACAAAATGGCTTTGCACGTTGTGTGGGAGTGTTAACAAATTCAAGCAAAAAGGACGATATGGCTGTGCAGGTATCATAAATTAATTTTCATGGGGTTTAAAATATCCAGCTAATGTAGTGAAATAATGTGGAACGTCTTTGTTTTAGGTTTGTGGCCATATCTGCCAATGTTACAGTGTCGCAGCTCAGTTTGAAGAATGCAGAGAAAAGATCACAGAAATGCCCACAATCATTAGAGACATTTGCAGATTGCTGTATTATGGCAAAGTAGGTATTCACACAGCACCTCTGATTGCAGTATCTGATATGTCATTGCGGTTTTTGAGTTTAAATGTGTTGCTTTATCTAAATTTTCTGTTATTTGGTATTTCTCAAGTGCAGCATTGCGTATTATGAGAGTAAAATCTCTTTTGTACTATAATCCTTCTAAGTTTTATACTTGTTTTCCATGTACTCATAGAAATTACCACGGACAGCGATGTTGGCAGTTGAATGTGTTGGTTCTTTTGCTGTGGATTACTGGTTACAGTCACACTTATTTCAAGCTGGTATTCTTTGGCACCTTCTTGTCTATCTTTTTAACTATGACTACACACTGGAAGAAAGTGGCATTCAGAAGTCTGAAGAAACTAATCAGCAGGTATTACTTCAATTTTCAAAATGAAACCTAGTTTAGTTTGGTTTTGGAGAATTGCCCTTTGTATATAACAATAATTAGATGGCCTTTTACCTTAGGAAATATACTGCATATAGTCTGTGGTGAAATCAATTGTGCTCTGTTTTCCTTAAACAGGAAGTTTCTAACAGTCTGGCAAAGATCTGTGTAACTGCTCTGAGTCGGTTAGGTGGTTATTTGCCAGGAGAAAAGGCAACACCTGAAAATCCCACCATAAGAAAATGCTTGGCAGCTTTATTATCACCTTATGTCTCAAGAAGGCTTTCTAAGGATAGTCCAACTGAGGTGATGTTGTACTTATTACTCTAAGTGGATGAAATTCCTTTGGTTATCCATGTCAAAAATGCGCTTTAATTGCACGACTGATGCCATGGATTTCTTAGTTAACAGCTTGTTAGTGACTCATTTCAGAGCAAAGTTAACACTGTAAAGTTTTCTGAATCTCTCCCTCAGAAGAGACATTATTCTGTAAGACATTTTCACATAAGTATTCTTCCAACTAATGATTGCTTGGCAATCTGGTGATTATTTTTAAGGTGCTAAAAATGAATCTTGGCATACGCTGCTCATTTGTTAGAATTTTATTCAAAATCATTGTTTGAACATCTAAGAAAACCCCTCACAAAATCTAAATGGTCTGCAACTTGAGATATTAAGGCAAATATAGTTTAGAAATAGGTTTTATGGAGCATATTAAGAGAGTTAAAAATGCTGGCTTGGAATTTAGAGCCAATTCAAATGAAGGAATGAGTGCCATTATATTACTATATTACTGATAAATCTGAGAATAACCTTGAAGCCAAAGTATGATTGTGTTGGTGTTTTTGAATTTCTGTGATATTGGACTTCACTGGTTAGAATTTATAGATGTGTGACGTCTGTCTCTACCAACACCCCTATTCAGTGTTGAACATTCTGGGATACTCCTCTTTCAGAAGAGGCAAAGTGGGGAAATGGAGAAATGAACCTGAATTTTTATATTATTCCCGGGATGGCGGGGCTGTCATTTGTTGAAAGATTGAGCGACTGGGCTTGTATACACTGGAATTTAGAAGGATGAGAGGATCTGATTGAAACATAAGATTATTAAGGGATTGGACATGCTAGAGGCAGGAAATATGTTCCCGATGTTGGGGGAGACCAGAATTAGAGGTCACAGTTTAAGAATAAGGGGTAGGCCATTTAAAACTGAATTCAGGAAAAGCTTTTTCACCCAGAGAGTTGTGGATCTATGGAATGCTCTGCCTCAGAAGGCAGTGGAGGCCAATTCTCTGGATGCTTTCAAGAGAGAGTTAGATATAGATAGCAGAGTCAAGGGATATGGGGAGAAGGCAGGAACAGGGTACTGATTGTGGATGATCAGCCATGATCACAGTGAATGGTGGTGCTGGCTCAAAGGGCTGAATGGCCTACTCCTGCACCTATTGTCTATTATGTCTATGAAAAATGTTATAATTATTTAAATATAAGGATGAGCATGTAGTGTAAATATCATCTTCAAAGGAAAATGACAGACCTGGGAACAGGGAATGCGCTGAAATTGGCCTTTGATAGGGATAAGAGTAGTTAATTTGAGAGCTGGGGTCTCTTCTGATTATACTCGATCCTTGTATTCACTTAATGCATGATCTTGATTCTTAATTCCATAATGAATGTTAATTCATGTTAAGGATTAAGTGTGCTCAGGCAGTTCAATGGTGCAACTTGTTGAGCTGCTGCCTGTCAACTTCAGAGATTCCAGTTCAATCCTGATCTGTAGTTCTTTCTGTATGAAGTTTGCATGTTTTATCTGTGATTTGCATAGTTTTGGGTGCTCCAGTTTTTCCAAACTAAAGTTGTCAGATACAACAGGGAAATTGACCCTTTGGCCCACTCAGTCTGTGCTGATAACCAACTGCCCATTTACATTAAACTTACAATCTACAAGATTCCTCTAGATCATAGGTGTCAAACTCAAGGCCCGCAGGCCATATCCGGCCCGCGAGATCATTTTAGATGGATCTATTATTTTAATTATTAATGGCCCGGTGATATGAAGCCTATGATTGTAAGTTAATACCAATCATAAAAATAATGCTTGCTCAGCAGTCTTCTTCAATAGAAATGGAATTTGTGAAGTGAAACACTTAGTAGTTATAGCAGAGACTGAGACACATGAGAACAGGCTGAAAAAATGGAGGCAATGAAAGCTGCGTTCGCACGCGCCCGACTGATCCAGCCCGCATGAAGCTGCATTTTGCCCAATCCGGCCCGTGACCTAAAATCAGTTTGTCACCCCTGCTCTAGATTTTACCACCAACCTATACAATAGGACCAAATTGCATTGATGATTCAACTTATCAACCTGCACATCCTTGGTATTTGTGAGGAAATCAGCATTTGAGTACATTTGTGTCATGGAGAGCATGTAAAGATAGGGTTTCATCTTTAATGCTGTCTGCATATACTTTGCATGCGTGGAGAGGAGTAGAATCTGGGGGTGGGGGTGGGGTTGGGATGAGTATGATGGGACCATGGTGGAAAATAAGTATAATTGGTGTAGAATTTGTCTAATTAAGAGATGGTTTGATGGTCAGCTGAAAGTGTTTTATTCATGCTCTGATGCTAAATCAGGAAGGATGTTACAGTAGTACAAGGAAACTTAGAGCACATTCTTAAATTTTTCCTGTTTGCTGGTAATCATCTCCAACAGTAGCACTGGGAGTAGTTCTATTTTGGGAATGTCATGTCAGGCATGTGAATAATGTGACCAATCCATTGTAGCCAAGTGAGTATAACCAGGACTGCTGAGGATATTGGTTTGGGAAAAGACACTGATGTTGGTTGACTTTCCTTCCAATGAATTTGGAGCATTTTGTGGAGACTGGTATTTTTCCAGTGCCTTGACCTACTTAAATGTATTGTGCAACTTGCAAGCATATATTAGGGCAGGGATCACTACCGTCAAGAGATCATAACCTCTGTGCCAGATATAATGTCTTGATCTCTAAATACTTCTCCAATTTTATTTGAAATGTGATGGTGAGTTTCAATGATGTCTTCTAAAAGGTGGATCCTGAGATATGTAAAGTGTAGAGGGTAGTGTGGTACAATGGTGGTAGGTCAGTTAGAGACTTTGGTGTTGCCGATGCAGAAGTCTTTTCCCCTTATGTTTTGGTGAATGAATTAACAATGTATGAGCTAGGCTTTCTAAGTGTGTGCAAAAACAGATATAATGTATCAGCTTGTCTACTGAGATTTGCAGTGGCCTCAGTTCTGGACTGTTGCTACTGTATTTTGAGTAGTTCATCTTAAACTCTGTTGCCTTGAGCAGTGTCTTGGAAGTGTGGTGCAGCATTATGTCAAGAGCCAGGTGAATGAGTGAGGACATGGGTGAGGTAATGTGGGGATTAAAAAAAAAATACTTTTGGTAGGAGAATATAACGATGGAGTAAATTTTCTAAATGAGAGTTTGCAGAGAGAGGAGTACCCTTGTACGTGAATTGCCAAAAGTAAATGTTGCGGAGTCAGCAAACAAGATACAGACAGAACCTGAGTTCCATTTCTGAGAGTTCTCCATGCTAATTTTTCCATAAGTCAGACATTCACTATAGCTACCCATAGCATTTAGCTCTATATGTATTTGTTATAACTCTCATTTAATTGAATAATCATTGTTTTGATACCTATGATTAAACTAATTAATTAAACAAATGCTGTATCCAGTCAGTAATGATTAGAATATCCGTTAGAATGATTCCTGGCATGTGGGTAGATTGTTCAATATAGTAAAATTAAGTAAGCTGTGATTGTACTCTAAAGTTCAGAAAAGAGTAACAAATGAATTTATTAAAATGTAAAAATTTCTTTAAAGGTTTGATTGGGTTCATAGAGGGAAGAAGTTCCATGTGGCAGTAATGTCTAGAACAAAGGTCACAACTTCCAAATAAAAAGTCAGCCATTCAGGATAAATGAAAAGGCACTACATTTAACTCCATTTGATCAGACTTACATTCTATGTAAGAACATGTTTGTTTTAAACAGATCCTCAAAATACTCAACAGTAATACTGAAACGCCATACTTGATCTGGAGCAACGGCACTAGAGCTGAACTGCTGGAATTCCTTGAATCACAGCAGGAGAGCATGATAAAAAGGGTGAGACATACATTTAATTTCTGACATTACAATAATGAAGCAAGCCAAGATGGTTTACAGGTAACACTTTTACTCCAAGCACTGTTAGGAGGTATTGCAGTATGATTGAAAACTGGACTGAAAAGAAAATTAAGGTATTTGGAGAGGTAATTCTAGACATTGGAGTCTCATTGTAGAACAGTTAAAATCTGGAATGTGTAAGAAAAGTCCTGTAGAGAGAGATACATTTCTAATTTGGAGTGCTACTGCAGCAGAAATAAACATGTAAATGAGATGTTGTGTTAAGGCAGGGTCACAAGGTGTACAAGATTGGGATGATAACAAAAGTGTTGATTCTAAAGTGTAATGGGTTGGATGTTAATTTTAATTAGAGCTATTGATGGAGCAGGTTAGAGATGGAAGAAGACAGTCTTGGTGTAGATACTGGAGTCAGAAGTTTAGCTCTGTTATAATTACAAGTTCAACCCTGGAATGGTGTAGATACCCAAACGTATGAAATTTGCTGTGAGGACTGCAGATAGCCTTGGGCATGCTGGCATTGGAAATTGGATGAGTGTTTTATTCATAAAAGACTTTAGGAAGGTTTGGTAACTACCTTAAAAGTAACTTGGGTACTAGTGTTTAAAAATTGAAGGTGGTCCATAATGTATAAAAGGAAATTCACTCAGAACTGTCTAAATTCCTTTTGTGGTCAAATTAAATTTGTACTGGGCTAGTGAAAGTGCTGTATTGCTTCTACTATTTCACCATGTACCAAAGTCAGCTTCTACTGATGTACACTGCTGTTATTTAGTTAAAATAGTCTAAGGTTAATATACAACTTAATCTGGAAGATTACCTTTGTTACCTAATGTCGGGCATATTTGGACATATATGATACTTGTAATTTATTAAGCATCATTTTTTTCCGATGGCTCAATTTTTAATAAATCTAAGAATTATTTATCCAGTACCAGTAAATTGTATAACTAAGAATACTAAACAATGTATTGTTTGACACTTAAAGTAATCTCTATCATTTCTCAAGGGGGATTGTGATAAAAGTTATGGTGCAGAGTTTGTTTTCAGTGAGCATGCAAAGGAGCTCATTGTCGGTGAAATTTTTGTCCGAGTCTACAATGAACAGCCAACATTCCCATTAGAGGTAAGATTGCAGCATCATTGTTTTGTCAGTAGGAATGAATGGTCAGGTTGATGGAAAAATGAGGGTGAAAATTATTTTTACTGTATTCCAAAATGTTTGACACAAGTAAAGTATTTGCATTTTCCTCTGTACCCTGAACTAAAACCCAGTGGTTTTTAGTATAAAATTTCAGCCATCTTCCTCCACATCCTTTCTCTACCACTTAATCACTGACAGCAGTGGGAAGTTCCTTCACTGTCTGCAAATGAATTTACTGAAATCACAATCTTGTGGCACAATTCTTTTATTCAATTGTTACTGGGTCAGAATTATATACTAGGGATACAAGCTATTTAACTCAACTTCTCAGCACTAAACAGTGGCCATCCTTGGAAAATCTTGGAAATACAAATTGTCATTTAGACACTTAGTTTGTGCAAAACATTTCTCCTTTTTTTCTCTTTAAATTTTTGTATTTGACATGTTTCTACTGTGAGCTTCTAACCTTTTGAGCAATTATATCCATGCCTGATTAAGGTATTCTCATTTGACTATCCTCAATGCTGAGCTTTTTTGGAGAATGGTATGAGGCTCATTAGTGTCTGTTGTGCAATCCAATTCATCAGTGAAATGAGCCAAAAGAGAAATATTGAACTTTACAGATCTTGCGATAAAGAATGATTCTGAGCACGTTGTCGGAATATCATAACTGCAGAGCAAGGTACAGACTGATGAAAAGGAAGTTATGATACAAGAAGCATATAGGCAAAATGTGGCCACTTGTTCTGGGTTAGTGACAAAAACTCAGGAAATAAGTTACATCATGAACAATTCCAAACTTGAAGTTTATACAACTTTATTATTCCACTTTATACAAGGCTTGAGTGATGTGATGGAAAATACTCAATCAGTATAGTTCCAACATTGGTCAAGGAGTTCAACTCAAAGCAACATGATTAGTGTTTAGGGCTACACGTATTATGCTCTTAGTTTGCTGTGACAATTATGATATGATTGATATTCAATTTTCTGGACTCCCATTTCCCTGTCGTTCTGCGCTAAATTGAAGGGTTGGCTGGTGGACAGCAAATTTTGCTTTAATTGGAATATTTAAATTTTAACTTGAGTATTGGAGATTCCTCAATTAATAGGTTCATAAAACTGGTAATTTTACTGTTTCAGGTTATGCTGTTCAAATGGAATTAGGCACCTAGCAAATTTTCATCAAAACTTATGCCTTGATATTTTTGTTCAGTTTCCAAAGGCATTTGCAGCCAGCCTGCTTGATTATATAGGCTCACAGGCACAATATCTACACACGCTGATGGCCATCACACAGACTGGGAAAGTGGAATCTGATCAACATGAAGAAAGGTTAAGGCGAGCTGAAATGGCTTTGGAAGCGCTGCGTAATGTCATCAAAAACAATCCAGGTTAGTGTAGTTTGAGATTTTAATGTGGAGTGCTGTATTATAAAAGTAAGATCAAATCTTCTCTTTTGAGCACGATAACCAGTCAAGGATCCATTTACCTTTTACATTTATGTATTGTGGCTAACGTGGCTCTCATACCATGAAAAATACATGGACTATTTCTTGTGGGACTGGTATATAGATGAATAAATGAGCAGCAGCATGACTCTTGCAGGATAATTCACTTTGAAACATAGAAAACCTACAGCATGATACAGGCCCTTTGGCCCACAAAGTTGTGCCGAATATGTCCCTACCTTGGAAATTACTAGGCTTACCCGTTGTCCTCTATTTTTCTAACCTCCATGTACCTATAGAAAAGTCTCTTAAAAGACCCTATCGTATCAGCCTCCACCACAGTTGCTGGCAGCCTGTTTCACGCACTCACCACTCTCTGTGTAAAACTTACATCTCCTCTGTACCTACTCCCCAGCACCTTAAACCTGTGTCCTCTTGTGGCAACCATTTCAGCTCTGGGAAAAAGCCTCTGGCTATCCACATGATCAATGCCTCTCATCATCTTATACATCTCTATCAGGTCACCTCTCATCCTCCATTGATCCAAGGAGAAAAGGCCGAGTTCACTCAACCTGTTTTCATAAGGCATGCTCCCCAATGCAGGCAACATCCTTGTAAATCTCCTCTGCACCCTTTCTATGGCTTCCACATCCTTCCTGTAGTGAGGTGACCAGAACTGAGCACAGAACTCCAAGTGGGGTCTGACCTGGGTGCTATATAGCTGCAACATTATCTCTTGGCTCCTAGATTCAATTCCACGATTGATGAAGGCCAATACACTGTATGCCTCCTTAACCACAGAGTCAACCTGCATAGCTAGAGTATCCTATGTACTGGGACCCTGAGATCCCTCTGATCTGCCACACTGCCAAGAGTCTTGCTATTAATACTATATTCTGCCATCATATTTGACCTACCAAAATGAACCACTTCACACTTATCTGGGTTGAACTCCATCTGCCACTTCTCAACTCAGTTTTGAATCCTATCAGTGTTCCACTGTAACCTCTGACAGCCCTCCAGACTATCCACAGCAGCCCCAACCTTTGTGTCATCAGCAAATTTGCTAAACCATCCCTCCACTTAAAAAATCACAAAGTGTAAGGTTCCCAGGACAGATCCCTGAGGCACTCCACTGATCACCAACCTCTGTGGAGAATATGACCCGTGTACATTCACTCTTTGCCTTCTGTGGGTAAACCAGTTCTGGATCCACAAAGCAATGTTCCCTTGGATCCCATGCCTCATGGGGTACCTTATCAAATGCCATGCTGAAATCCATATACACAACATCTACTGCTCTTCCTTCATCAATATGTTTAGTCACATCCTCAAAAAATTCAATCAGGCTCATAAGACACAACCTGCCCTTGACAAAGCTATGCTGACTATTCCTGATCATATTATGCCTCTCCAAATGTTCATAAATCCTGCCTCTCAGGATCTTCTCCATCAACTTACCAACCACTGAAGTAAGACTCACTGGTCTATAATTTCCTGGGCTATCTCTACTCCCTTTCTTGACTAAGGGAACAACATCCGCAACCCTCCAATCCTCTGGAACCTCTCCCGTCCCCTTTGATATAAAACAGTAGTGTATGGTGTCAAACTGAAGCATGAGCACCTCTGACCTTTGTTACAGTCTGAAAGTCAGCATGCAGCTAAAGCAAACAATTGTTGATAAAGAGCCTCGGCCTGAAACATCAGCTGCTTACTCTTTTCTATAGATGCTGCCTGGCCAGTTGAGTTGCTGCGGCATTTTACTCCAGCATCTAGAAACTTCTTGTGATTCTGCTTAAAGGATTTGAAATAGAACCATAGAACATTACAGCACAGAAACAGGCCTTTTGGCCCTTCTTGGCTGTGCCGAACCATTTTTCTGCCTAGTCCCACTGACCTGCACCTGGGCCATATCCCTCCATACACCTCTCATCCATATATCTGTCCAAGTAAAGGTTCAAAAGACTTTCCAGACACGAGGAAGGATTTGTTATGTCGTAGCATGCATCAGAATGAGGGCTGATCCCATTGAAGTAAAAAGCAGCAACTTGCAGCAGTGACTTTTTTTGGGAGCTTTGACCAGTGACCGATCAGCGTTTGGGATTGATTAGCAAGAATAAATTGAAAGACGGTAGGGGCAAGCGGAGTGGCCATCGTTGGAGTGGTCAGTCAGAGTGGTGATTTTGAAGCTTTTATCTCATCGGGGTTTCAGTCAGAGACGGCAAAAAAGGAAAGCTGTAGATAGAATTTCTTCCCCACCCCACCCCACCTCCTCTTTATATTTGCTCAGTTAGAGCAGTAGATTTGCCTGACAGGATAATGGAATGCTCCTCTTGCAGGATGTGGGAAGGCAAGGAGACCTCTGGTATCCCTGATGACTACAACTGCAAGAAGTGCATCCAGGTGCAGATTCTAACAATCTGTGTTAAGGTGTTGGAGCTGGAACTGGATGAACTGTGGGTCATTCGGAGGCTGAAGGGGTGATAGGACATATAGAAAGGTAGTTACACCCAAGGTGCAGGAAACTGGGTGACATTCAGGAAAGGGAAAGGGGTAAAGGAAGCAGAGCAGAATATCCCTGTGGCCTAAACAGCAGGTATGTCAGCTTGGATACTGTTGACCTAGCAGAGGAAAGTCACAGCAGTAGAGTCTCTGGCTTTGTGACTCAAGGGTGGGAATGGGCACGCTGTGGTGATAGGGGATTCATTAGGTAGGGAACAGAAAGATTCTATGGGTGAGAATGAGACTCCCGGATGGTATGTTGCCTCCTGGGTATCAGAATCTGGCACTTCTCAGATTGAGTCCTCGGCATTCTTAAGTTGGAGGGTGAACAGCTAGAGGTTGTGGTCCATGACATGGATAGGACGAGTGTCAAAGTTCTGCATGGACAGTTGAGGGAATTTGGTGCTAAGTTTAAAGGCCAGGGCCTCCATGTTGTGATTTTAGGATTAGTACCCATGCCACATGCTAGTGAGGCCAGAACTAGGAAGATTATACAGTTTAACACGTGGCTAAGGAGTTGGTATAGGAAGATTTTTGGATCATTGGGTTCTCTTCCAGGGAAGGTGGGACCAGTGCAGAATGAACGCTTTGGATCTAAACTGGAGGGAGACTAATATCCTCGTGAGAAGGTTTGCTAAATGCTCGAGTTTCAGGGGGATGGGAACCAGAATGCCAGAACTGTTAGTGGAGAGGTAATGGAGACAGATATTGGTAAGACCCTAGACAAAATCAGGAATCAAAAGGTTGACCATGGTGCAACTAATGTCCTGAGCTGTGAATATTTCAGTGTAGGAAATATCGCAGGAAAGGTGGATGAGCTCAGCAAGGATCAACACCTGGAATTATGATATTGCAGCCATTTGTGAGACTTGGATGGGGGAGTGGCAGGACTGGCAGCTTAGTATTGCATTGTTTTATACACGACAGAGCAGGAGGGATCAAAAGAGGAGGGTGGCATTACTAATCAGGGAAAATGACACGGCAATGCTCAATCAGGACAGACTGGAGAACTCGACTAGTGAGGTGTTATGGGTGGAACTGAGAAATAGAGGTATGGCCACATGAATTACAGGCCACCCAACAGTCCTGGGATTTAGAGGAACAAATTTGTAAAGGGATCACAAACTGTTGCAAGAATCATACGATTGTTATAATAGGTGATTTTTAACTTTCCACATATTGACTGGGATCCCATGCTGTAAAAGGACTAGCTGGGATAGAGTTTGTCAAATAAGTATATTCAGGAAAGTTCTGTCATCAGTACATAAAGTCCAACAAGAGAGTATGTGATACTAGATCCGCTGTTAGGCAATGAGACAGGGCAGGTGGCAGGCGTTCGTGTAGGGGACTACTTTGCATCTAGTGATCACAATGCCATTAGTTTCAAAGTAAATATGCAAAAAGATGGGTCTGGTCCACAGGTTAAGATTCTAAAGTGAACAAAGGCCAATTTTGATGGTATTAGAAAGGATCTGGCAAGTGTGTTTTGGGACAGACTGTTTTCTGGCAAGTGTGTACTTGGTAAGTGGGAAGCCTTCAAAAGTGAAGTTTTGAGAGTACAAAGCTTGTATGTGCCTGTCAAAATAAAAGGTAACGATAGCAAGTGTAGGGAACTTTGATTTTGACGCCCTGGTTAAGAGGGGGGGAGAAAAGGAGGTGCATAGCAGCTCCAGTCAGGTGCTTATGGAATGCAAGAAATGCAAGAAAACACTTAAAGAAATCAGGAGGGCTAAAAGAAGGGTTGGGGTTTCCTAAAAAAACAAAGTGAAGGCAAATCCTAAGGGACTCTACAGATATGTTAAAAGTAAAAGGATTGCAAAGGACAAAATTGGTCCTCTGCAAGATCACAATGGGTAATCCATGTGTGGAGCGAAAACACATGGATGAAATCTTAAAATTTTTGCATCTGTATTTACTCGGGAGAAGGGCAGTTAGGCTATAGAAGTGAGGCAAAGTGGCATCGATTTCATGCACCCCCTACAGATTACAGAGGAGATGTATGCTGTCCTGAGGCAAAACAGGGTGGATAAATCCCCAGGGCCTGACAAGGTGTTCCCTTGGCCCCACGGGAGACAAATGCAGAAATTGCTGGGGAGGTACCCGAGGGCTAGAGGAAAACTAATGTTATTCTGCTGTTTAAAAAAGGCTCTAAACATAAACCAGGAAATTATAGGCCAGCAAGTCTGACATCAGTTGTTGAAAAGTTATTGGAAGGTATTCCGAGGGACTGGATATGAGTATTTGGATAGACAGGGACTGACTAGGGATAGATAGTCAGCATGGTTTTGTGCATGGTAGGTCATGTCTAACCAATCTTAGAGTTTTTTGAGGAAGTTACCAGGGAAGTGGATGAAGGCAAGGCAGTGGATGTTGGCTACATGGACCTTGGATAGGCATTTGACAAGGTCCTGCATGGGAGGCTAGTCAAGAAGGTCTAGTCTCTCAGCATTCAAGATTAGGTAGTAAATTGAATTAGACATGGGCTCTGTGGGAGAAGCCAAAGAGTGGTAGTTGATGGTTGCCTCTCTGACAGGAGGCCTGTGACTAGTGAATTACTTTTGGGATCAGTGCTGGGTCTGTTGTTGATTTTCATCAATATCAATGATGTAGGTGATGATGTGGTTAACTAGATCAGCAAATTTGTAGATGACACCAAGACTGGGGGTGCAGTGGACAGAGAGGCTTGCAGAGGGATCTGCATCCGCTGGTAAGATGGGCTGCAAAATAGCAGATGGAATTTAATACAGGCAAGTGAGAGGTTTTGCACTTCAGTCGGACTAACCAAGGTAGGTCTTATGCACGGTAGGCACTGAGGAGTGTGGTAGAACAAATGGATATGGGAATACATTCCAGAATTTATTGAAAGTAGCATCACAGGTAGCTAAGGTTGTTTTTTAAAAAAATGCTTTTGGCATATTGGCCTTTGTAAATCAATGTATTGAGTACATGAGATGATGTGTTGAAGTTGTGTAAGACATTGGTGAGGCCTAATCTTAAGTATTGTGTGCAGTTTTGGTCACCTACCCACAGGAAAGATGTAAGTAAAGTTGATAGAGTACACAGAAAATTTACAAGGATGTTGCCGGGACTGGAGGACCTGAGGTATAAGGAAAGATTGAACAGGTCAGGACTGTGTTCCTTAGAACAGAAGATTAAGAGAATATTTGATAGAGCTATACAAAATTGAGGGATATAAATAGGGTAAATGCAAGTAGGCTTTTTTTTCCATTGAGGTTGGGTGGAACTGCAACCAGGGGTTGTGGGTTAAGGGTGAGAAATTTAAGGGGAACACGGGGGGAATTTCACTCAGAGAGTTGTAAGGGTGGAGTGAGTTGCCAGCATATATGGTGCATTTAAGATCGATTTCAATGTTTAAGAGAAGTTTGGATAATGGATGGGCTATGGTCCTGACACAGGTTGCTGTGAGTAGGTGGTTTAAATGGTTTGGCAGGGACTAGATGGGCTGAAGGGCCTGTTTCTGTGCTATACTACTCTGTGACTCTATGAAGCAAAGTAATGAATTTTGCATGTTAGGTCAGGAGATTGTTTCTCCTGGTCATAGAGATCAGAACAAGTCATAGTTACAGCAAAATATGAAGAACGAAATCCCTGGAAGATTTTTTAAAAAGAATTCTGTGCTTCAGGATAGTAGTTTCAGTTAATTTAGTGCTTGGTTCTTGAAGGCAGATTTTGAGATGCTAACAGCATCCATGGGTACAATAATAATAGAGGGCATTGATACTAAGGATCAGTCAAATTGATTGGCCTGTTCATTATGTGGAAGCAAAGATTTGCCTTTGTGCGCAAACTCAGCTAGATTAGATACCTCTACAAAGCAAAGCTTCCCTTCAAGTTTCCTTTTTTTTTAAAAAGCGCACCAGTCTTTCTACTTAAGATGTTCCATACGTAAGAGTGCATTGCTTTTTGGAAATGGATCCTATCCTACCCATCTCCAGCAATGCCTATTAATGACAAGTGTATGTAGTTTATACTGGAAAATTATGCTTTGAGTTTTGCTGTGAATCTTATCTCAAATATTATCCATGACATCCAAGTGCCTTTTTATAGAGCAATTGTACAAACATGGTTTCTAAACGTTTATTTCAAGTTTGCTCATCTCTGCTAGGAGTGATTGTCCTGATGATTCACCATTTTTGAGAGAATGTCCATCTGTGGGTAAATTGAACAGTGGCAGTGGGGGCTGCAGGGTGAAAGTTGCTTGGACTATGTTAAGTGACAAACAATTGGGTGAAGGAACTCAGTGTGTGAAACAACATTTTTGAGGGGCATGGGTGGGGGGGGGGGTAGAGAAATATAGGTTGAAATGCTACATCCAGTTTAAGTTCAAGTTTAATTGTCATTCAACCGTACTCATGAATATTTCCAAATGAAGCAGCGTTCCTCTGGCCCCAAGGTGCAAAACACCAAACTTGTGTTCACACCTGAGGAATCAGGACTGATCCCTCACATTTGATGCACACGCACACTTTGACCCACTGAGTTTAGTCTATTGCGTCTTCATTGAACTATATTAAATTCCATTATTGCAATGCATCTTCTGTTCAGTTGTTCTTGAGCTCCAGTTTACAGGTCTTCATTGTGAGTTTTGTTTCAGGTGCTGAAATGGAATGCATTGGTCATTTTAAATTGATCTTTTCTCTCTTGCGGGTTCATGGAGCTGGACAGGTCCAACAGCTTGCACTGGAGGTAAGATGTGGACTTCATCTTCACAGCCTAATTTTCCTTTTTTGCCCTTTTACCCTGAGTAATGATGCATTGCAACCCCAAAGTGAATTTCACTGTGAGAAATTGGTGTCACGGCAATTGACTTGAAGTACGTGAGAGCTACATTCCACACTATCATTGTGTGCATTGTGTAATAGTGTTTCAACTGTGTGAATCTGTTTTGGTTGTAATGAGGTTAGAGTTGTACAGCATGGAAGCAGGCCATTCAGTCCACCATGTCCATGCTTCTATATTAACCCATCTTCACTGCCCAGCCAATTTATATTATTTAGAGACATGTAAATACTGTTAGTAATTCCATCTCCACCACTCATTTTGGGCAATATTCCAGGTGCTTACCTGGGTAAAAAGCTTCCCTTTAAATCCTTTGTCCTTTGTTTTAAATCTATGACCTTTGTTTTTTTTTTGTTAATTAAACATTATAATAACAAGAAAGTCTGCAGATGCAGAAATCCAAAACAACACACACAACACTGGAGGAACTCAACAGGTCAGGCAGCATCTATGGGAATGAATAGACAGTTTATATTTCAGGCCGAGACTCTTCATCAGGAGTGAGAGGGAAGGGGTAAGATGCTAGAATAAAAAGGTGGGGTGAGCGGAAAGGGGCTAGCTGGAAGGTGATGGATGAATCCAGGTGGGCGGCAAATGTCAAGGGCTGGAGAAGGAAGAATGTTATGGGAGCAGAGAGTAGACACATAAGGGAGGGGGACCTGGGGGAAGTAATAGGCTGGTGACTAAGAATGATTTGTATTTCATAATGCCTTTTACTGTGTAGGGTGCTTTTTGGGAACATTTTACTTTGCTTCTTCTCTTCAGCATTGTCTTTCCTTAAAGAAGCAATAGCTTTCTGTATTTATACAAATTCAATACCTGAAAGAGTATTTAATAGTATGGACTTGGTGGAAGTGACTGTTTGAAAATTAATAGTAATACATTTGATTTCTATATTTGAAAGAGTGCCTTTTATTTTAGAAAAAACATTGGACGCCATTAGATTTATGATGATTGTTGGTGTTGGGGCAGTAATCATGCTTTACAGACATTGCAGTTTAGAAGTAGGCAGCATAGCATTTAAGCTGGGGCACCGCTTAGTGTTGTACAGTTTAACAGAGATAATAGTTCTACCTTGTGGAAAAGCCTTGTTATTTTTAATACATGTGGATACTTCAATAATCTTGGTGATTTGCAAAACTGCTGATGAAAACTGTACAGCATGATTATTGACTCAACACAGTATACCTAATAAAGTGGCCACAGTGAATCCAGAGTGGTCTTCTGCTGTAGCACATCAGTTTCCATGTTTGATATGTGCGTTCAGAGATGTGTTACAAGAGTGGTGTGCAGAAGAGCAAATGGTTATTTGAGTTACTGACACCTTCCTGTCTTGAACCAGTCTGGCCATATTCCTCTGATCTCTCATTAACAAGGTACTTTCACTCAAAGCTGCTACTTACCAGATGTCTTGTTTCTCGCACCATTTTCTGTAAATTCCAGATTTTTGAGCGTGAAAATCCCAGGAGATCAGTTTCTGAGATACTCCAATCTGCATGGCACCAATAATTACTCCAGGGTCGAAGTCACTTAGATCATGTTTTTTCCCCAGTTTGATGTTTGCTCTGAACAACAACAGAACCTCCAGACCATGTCTGCATGCTTTCATTCACTAAGTGGCTGCCACATGACTGGCTGATTAGATACTTGCATTAACAAACAGATGTACCTAATAAAGTGGCCATAAAGACTAGTTTTGACGACAGTTAGAAATCTACTTTTATTATGAATGTCTGCACAAGTTCAGTAGCTTGATTCCTGGTATGTGTGAAGTTAGGCTATATAACCTGGAGCTGCGTGAAAAAATGAATTTTTTTTACACCTTAGGTTGTGAACATAGTGACAGCTAATCAAGAATGTGTAAATAACATTGCTGAATCATTAGTCCTTTCGAATCTTCTGGTTCTACTGCATTCTTTGCCATCCAGTAAGTAAACCTTCAGTGTCAAAAGTGAAAATACAGTGGTGGGGTTGTGAAATGGGTTCCTTAATTGCATTACAGGTTTATTTTGCAATTAAGTTCTCTGGGTTGTGAAGTATTTATCTCATCTTCCTCAAAGTAAATTTATTATCAAAGTTTATATATGTCACCATATACAACCCTAAGATTCATTTTCTCGTGGGCATACTCAATAAATCCAATAACCATAACCGAATCAATGAAAGACTGCACCAATAGGGCAGACAACCATTGTACAAAAGACGACAAACTGTGCAAATAAAAAAGAAAAGAATGTAATAATAAATAAACAATAAATATTGATAACCTGAGATGAAGCGTCCTTGAAAGTGAGTCCATAGGTTGTGGGTGCAGTTCAGTGATGCGGCAAGTGAAGTTGAGTGATGTTATCTCCTCTGGTTCAGAAACCTGTTGGTTGAGGGGTAATAACTGTTCCTGAACCTGGTGGTGTGGGTCCTGAGGCTCCTATACCAACTTCCTGATGGCAACAGTGAGAAAAAAGCATGACCTGTTGTCATGCATTTCATGTAGGTGTGCTTAACAGCAGGTAGGGCTTTACCAGTGAGGGACTGGGCCATTTCCACTACTTTTTCTTGAATGGAAAATTCTAGGGCATTGGTGTTTCCATACCAGGCTGTACTGCAGCCAGTCAATATATTCTCCACTACACATCTATAGAGATTAGTTAGTTATTGATCTCATACTGAATCATCACAAACTCAAGGAAGTAGCGATGCTACAATGCTTTCTTTGTAATCACAATTAACTGTTGGGCCCACCACAGGTCATTGGAGATGATAACACCAAGGAATTTAAAGTTACTGAGCCTCTCAAACTCTGATCCCCCAAAGAGGACTGGCTCTTGGACTTCCAGTTTTTGAACCCCGAAGTCAATATCATCTCCTTTGTCTTGCTGATATTGAGTAAGTCGTTGCTGTTGTGGCACCACTCAGCCAGATTTTCAGTCTCCCTTCTATATGCTGATTCATCACAACCTTTGAATTGGCCTACGATGTGGTGACATGAGCAAACTTAGATATGCTATTGGAGCTGTGCATAGCTGCACAGTCACATGTGTAGAGTGAGGGGAGCAAGGGGCTAAGCGTACAACTTTGTGGTGCACCTGTGCTGGTGAACATTGTGGAGATGTTGCCAATCTGAACTGACTGGAGTCTGTAAGTGAGGAATTGGAAGATCCAATTGCACGAGGAAGTATTAAGACCAGGTTTTGACACTTATTGATTAGTTTTGAGGGGAAAATAGGATTGAAAGCTGAGCTGTCATTGATAAAGAACATCCTGAGGTATGCATCTTTGCAGTTCAAATAGGGTTAAATGAAGAGGTTTTGCTGTGGACCTGTTGTGCTAGTAGGCAAAGTGGAGCAGTTTCAGGTTGTTTCTCTTGTTCTCAGTATATAAATTTTGCTGGCTTGGCCAGTGTCCATTGCCAATCCCCACTTTGTCATGACATAATGGCTTGCCAGGATGTTTCAGGGGGTGGTGTTATGCTGTTTGCACAGATTGAATTTTGCCTTCAAAACTGGAGAGGAGTCTGGTCTGATGATCATCTGGTCTGTATTTCTGTAGAGAAATTAATCTTTTACAAGTACTCAATGCTGTTACAACTCAACGCTACATTGGAAGGAATTTTTAAAATCTAGTACTGTCCCTGAATTTTTTAAATGCATACATTTAAAATTTTTACCAAAACACATGTAGATTATTCAACATTGTGTTGATTGCTTGTTTGCACGGTGGAATAAATAATTCTGTTTCCATACAAATGGGTTTACACCTGTTTTATCTGAATATTTGACCTACCAATATTCAATCTGCCTTCACTGCCCATCCTGCCCTGTCTGCCATTGCGAGCCCCTATCATCATTCCAAAGGGAGCACTAGGAAAATGGTACCATTTCTTGGAACTTCAGCCAAATGCCTATGTGTCTATTTGTCTGCAGTCTTGCTGTTCCCTCTTTGGATCAGTTGAACCCTTCCTATGGCACAGTTGTCTGGCTTCTTTATGAAAGATTTTGTTGTTGGGGTGGGGGAGTAATTACACTCAACTCTTGGCTGTTTCTCAATTCATCCTGAGCCCAAGCTAAGATGTAGTTCAGGTGGAAAGGAACCAAATATTTTGTCTGTTCAGAGTTGAAATTATTGTAAATGAAATACTTAGAAGAGAAATGTTGGGGGGATAAAAGTAACACACAAGAAATGGCACCAATAAACTAAGCTTGCCACTTTGTAATACAGTTGGGGAGGCCAGATGCTGATAAGCAGAAAAGTATTCTTGTTTTGAAATTTTATGGTGCTGTAAAATTTCTATCTGGCTCTTAGGTCGTCAGCTTGTCCTCGAAACACTCTATGCTTTGACGTCAAATACAAAGATCATAAAGGAAGCTATGGGGAAAGGTAAGATTCTTATTGACCAATTTTGTCTGAATGTATTATTGACATCAGGATTGTACATATACATGTACATATCAGGATTGAATATAAATGTACTTTGCAAACATTGTTTTGTAGCAAAAGAAATTGAATGGATGCACAATATTATCAAACTTTGCTCTGAATTATCTCTAGCAGCAAACTGAATGTAATATGTTGTAAGCATCTTTTTATTTATTAGAACATTTATTTGAAAATAATAAAACTGATAAAAAAGGAGTAGTCAACGTTTTGGGCTGAGACCCTTTGTCAGGACTAGAAAATTATAGTTTTGTATCACCAAAGTCTTTAGGGTGTAGGATTGTTGTATTTGAAAAGTGTTGGTTTGCAAGTGAAGGAAATGCTTGTTGTAAATATGGGAACTGCTCTTGGAAATGAGGTAGAACAGATGAATCTTTGTTCAATTTTGTATGCTAGGCATTAATGGTAAAACACTTTTGAATGAGATTGGCCTTTCTATCCTGGATGGCAAACACGATGAAATCTGCAGATGCTGGAAATTCAAGCAACACTCACAAAATGCTGGTGGAATGCAGCAAGGCCAAGCAGCATCTATAGGGAGAAGTTAGTCCTGACGAAGGGTCTCGGCCTGAAACGTAAACAGTGCTTCTCCCTATAGATGCTGCCTGGCCTGCTGTGTTCCACCAGCATTTTGTGAGTGTTGCTTTCTATCCTGGAGTTTAGATTGAGTGGTCATCTCATTAAGTGATAAGATTGATTAACAGGGTCAATGCTGAGAGTCTGTTTGCTCTATCCTAAAATGATGTTCAAAGTGTTAGACTCTCTAGCTAAAGCTGGCCGTGGAACTGATATGAGAGATCTCTAAATAAAAGGTTGTAAGTCTTCAGAATTCCAAAATCCAAGGGCTGACTGCAGGTGCTCAAATTTTTGGACATAAAACATATCAACGGTAAGATTTGGGTATCCAGTTAACTGTGATTTCATTCAAAAGTAGTGTTGACTTAAGGGGCTATGTAGTTTTTCATGTGAATATAAGTCAGAGTTTTAAAGGCATCTTTGGTCAATATATGTCTACATTCAAACATGAATATCACATGTTCATTAGAAACATTTATTTATCCTCTGGTCAACTCCATTAGAGGATTTTTTTCTTTGAAATTAGTAAATACACCCTTAATTTTCATCATTACAATTATTTTGGATACATTTGAGAAGAGTAAACTAAAGTTATGTACTGGTCTGGTCTTTAGGTGCCCTCATATATCTTCTAGACATGTTTTGTAACTCAACACATCCTCAGATTCGAGCCCAAACTGCAGAACTCTTTGCCAAAATGATCACAGATAAGCTTGTTGGACCAAAGGTAAGTAATTGTTTACATTGAATCAAATGCTCTGAATATTACAGAAATAACCCACTCAGTGCAACCTATGGTACCTGTGTTTTTACTTCTGTTCCATCTCTTCCTCCAACTCCGTTAACATTATCTTATTCCCTTCCTCGTGCATTTATAGCCT
The DNA here is from genome assembly GCF_030144855.1 of Hypanus sabinus. Taxonomy (NCBI): domain Eukaryota; kingdom Metazoa; phylum Chordata; class Chondrichthyes; order Myliobatiformes; family Dasyatidae; genus Hypanus; species Hypanus sabinus. The sequence goes on along the minus strand of NC_082725.1, from coordinate 62,790,260 downwards.
CTTTAGATGCATGTTATTTTCCTTTATTATTTCCATTGGCAATTTTCAGTACACCAATTGCTTCCAAGCTCCCCTTTCAATTTGTATTTTTAGACTGAAGGTCTTCAGTTTTCCTTCTCTCACAAGTAGACAGCACAGTGATGCATCTAATAGGACTGATGTGTCACAGTGCCAAAAATCCAAGTTCAGCTCTGACCTTGTATGCTGTCATTGTGAAGTTCACACATTTTCTCTGTGATCATATACAGTGCCTATAAAAAGTATTCACCCCCCCCCCCCCCGAAGTTTTCATGTTTTATTGTTTTACAACATTGAATCATGGTGGATTTAATTTGGCTTTTTTGACAAAGACTGTTGAAGTGAAAACAGATCTCTACAAAGTGATTTAAATTAATTACAAATATAAAACAAAATGGTTGCGTTAAGCTTAAATATGGCACACCAAATCATCACAGGTACAGCCAAATGGTTTTAGAAATCACGTAATTAGTTAAATGGAGGCCTGTTTTTGGAGACCAGTATCCAATCAAGTTGATTCAGTTGATTGTAGTAAAAATACACCTGTACCTAGAAGGTCCAACAGCTGGTGAGTTGGTATCCTGTTAAAAACTACACCATGAAGACAAAATAATACTCCAAGTAACTCTGCAAAAAAGTTATTGAAAAGCACAAGTCAGGAAATGGATACAAGAGAATTTCCAAGTCACTCAATATCCCTTGGAGTACAATTAAGACAATCACCAAGAAATGGGAAGAATATGACACAGCTTGGAGCAGACTGTCCCCAAAAATGTGTGACCATGCAGGAAAGGGACTAATGAGGGAGGCCACCAAGAGACCTATCAAGTCAAGTCAACTCACTTTTTATTGTCATTTCGACCATTACTGCTGGTACAGTACATGGTAAAAATGAGACAATGTTTTTTAGGACCATGGTGCTATATGAAACAGTACAAAAACTACACTGAACTGCATAAAAACAACACAGGAAAAAAAACTACACTAGGCTACAGACCTACCCAGGACTGCATAAAGTGCACAAAACAGTGCAGGCATTGCAATAAATAATAAATAGGCACAGTAGAGGGCAGTAAGTTGGTGTCAGTCCAGGCTCTGGGTATTGAGGAGTCTGATGGCTTTGGAGAAGAAACTGTTACATAGTCTGGTCGTTCAGGCCCAGTAAGCTCAGCTTTCCGATCAGTTTCTGAGGGATGATTGTGTTGAATGCTGAACTGAAGTCTATGAACAGCATTAGAACATACATGTCTTTTTTATCCAGGTGGGTTAGGGCCAGGTGGAGGGTGATGGCGATGGCGTCGTCTGTTGAACAGTTGGGATGGTACGTGAACTGCAGGGGATCCAGTGAGGGGGGTGCAACTCTGAAGGAGTTTGAAGCTTCGTGGTTGAGATGGGAGAGACTGCACATGCAATAACTTTTGCCCGGGTGCTTCACCTAGTAGCAGCTTTATGGGAGAGTGGTAAAGAGAAAGCTGCTGTTGGGGGGAGAAAGATCTCACATGAAATCTGTTAGAGTTTGCCGGAAGACATGTGGGAGACTCTGAAATCAGCTGGAAGAAGGTTCTATAGTCTGATGATAGCAAAATTGAGCTTTTGGGCCATTAGATGTTTGGTGTAAGCCAAACACCACACTTAATCAAAAACACACCATCCCTATTGCGAAGCATGGTGGTGGCTGCATCATGCTGTGGGAATGCTTCACTGCAGCAAGTCCTGAAAGGTTTGTGAAGGTAGAAGGTAAAATGAATGCAGCAAAATACAGGGAAATCCTGGAGGAAAACCTGATGCAGTCTGCAAGGGAACTGCGACTTGGGAGAAGATTTGTTTTCCAGCAAGACAATTACCCCAAGCATAAAGCCAAAGCTACACAGGAATGACTTTAAAAACGACAAAGTTAATGTTCCGGAATGTCCAGGTCAGTTCAGACCTCAATCCAACTGAAAATTTGTGGCTGGACTTCAAAAGTGTTGTTAATTTACAATCCCTATGCAATCTGACAGAACTTGAGCAATTTTGTAAAGAAGAATGGGGAAAAATTGCAGTGTCCAGATGTACAAAGCTGATAGAGACCTATCCACACAGACTCAAGGCTGTAATTGCTACCAAAAGTGCATCTACTAAATACTGACTACTTATACAATCAATTATTTTGTGTTTCATATTTTTAATTAATTTAGATCACACTGTAGAGATCTGTTTTACTTTGACTGGAGACTTTTTCTGTTAATCAGTGTTAAAAAAGCCAAATTAAATCCACTGTGATTCAATGTTGTAAAATAATAAAACATGAAACTTCCAGGGTTGGGGGTGAATACTTTTTATAGGCACTGTATCTTCCCCTGGGTTTCCTCATACCAGATTTACAAATTGATTGGTTGCTTGAAATTGCCACTGAAGTGTTGGTGAGTGGGAGAACTTGAGGCAGCTAATTAGAGAAAAATAAAATAAAAATGAGATTAATATATGATTGGGATGGTCATTGTGGAGCTGGAGGACCTAAAGGCCTATTTTATCCTGTATTTACCTGACCTAAGTTCAAACACCATCTAAAGCAGGAGTTCCCAACCTGGGGTCTATCATCCCCTCATTTAATGGTACAGGTCCATAGCATAAGTACGGTTGGGAATCCTGATCTAAAGGCTTTGGACCGAATTATTGAGTCCTGGCTTGTACAGCATAGAAATGGGCCTCTCACCCCAGCTTAGAGGAACAAAGGATTAAAAGGAGTCAATTAATAACAAAGTTATTAAAAGGAGTCAATTACTTTAAGATACAATTGAAGGTTAATACAGATGAGTAGTTCAAATTTTGTAGGTGCTTTTTCTGCCAGTGAGGGGAAAAATCTTACTAGCTGAATTTATCAAAATGGTGTTAATATGCTTCAGATGTAGAATTTGATCTACAGATGTGCACTTATTAAAGGAATACAGCAGAAAACACTGTTTAACTCCCAATATTTCACTAGTTGTTTACCAATATCATTATTGCAAATGGCATCATTTAGGAAAGATAAAATCTGTTGGAACTTAAATTTATCTTGTGGAATTACAGTAGCTGAGCACAGTAGGGAGAGATGGATATTGAAATTGAGATGGGTTATGATCACAGCAAGAAACTCAAAGCAAAAAAGATCAGCAATGCTTCAAAGCACTTCACTATTTCCTTCATCCTAATGAGATAGATTACTATTTTTTTTCCACATGTTCACCATACCTTCACTAGAATTGACTATTTCTTACTCGATAACCAACTTATCCCATTGGCCTACTCTTGTGACTATCGGAGTATACTGATTTCTGACCATGCCCCAATTACTCTCTCGCTGAACTTTCCTGGTCTCCCTCAGAGGAATAAACACTGGCGGTTTGATTCAACTTTATTATCGGATGATGATTTTTAAAAATTTATTAAGGATCAGATGACCTTTTATTTTAACACTAATACATCACCTGAAGTGTCATCCCAGATTGTCTGGGATGCCATGAAAGCATATCTGAGGGGTCAAATAATCTCTTACACAACAAATCTCAACAGAAGATCCTGTGCAGATCGATTAGACCTCATTAACCAGATTAAAGAATTGGATCAACTGTATGCTCAAACTAAGAACCCTGAACTATACAAGAAGTGTGTTGAACTCCAAACTAAATTTAATCTTCTGTCTACTCAACCTGTCGAACGCCAACTTCTCGAAAGCAAGAGTCGCTTTTACATTCATGGGGATAAGTCTGGTAAATTTTTAGCCAATCAGCTGAGGCGTTCCAAAGCCAAACAACATATTACAAAGATCTGAAAGGAGAACGGAGACTTTACATCGGATCATTCAGAAATTAATGACGCATTTAAAAATTTTTATTCTCGGCTTTATTCCTCTGAATCTTCGAATGACAATATCTCTGCTGATCAATTTTTAAAGAATCTGAATATTCCTTCACTTTCATCTGATTTTAAAGCCAAACTTAATGCGCCTATATCATCAGAAGAAATATCTTTTGCAATTTCTGCACTGTCCTCAGGGAAATCTCCTGGACCCGATGGGTTCCCTGTAGAATTTTATAAATCATTCTCTTCACTTCTTTCTCCTCAGTTACTTTCAGAATTATCTGATTCGTTTAATTACGGCAAATTGCCACTCTCTTTCAATGAGGCATCTATTATTCTTCTATTCAAAAAGGGCAAAGACCCAACAGAGTATAGGCCGATTTCTTTGCTCAATGTTGATGTAAAGATCTTAGCTAAAGTTTTGACTCATAGATTAGAAACCGTTATTCCCTCCATTATCTCTGATGACCAATCAGGTTTTATTAAAAACCGTCTCCCTTTTTTTCGCATTCGGCATTTATTTAATATGTTATACTCACCTGCAACTGGGATTCCTGAATGTGTTATTTCCCTCGATGCGGAGAAAGCATTTGATCGTATCGAGTGGAACTACCTTTTTGCAGTTAGAAAAATTTGACCTCGGTCAAGGTTTCATCTTTTGGATCAAATTGCTGTACCTGTGTCCTACTGCTTCGGTTTTAACTAATTTTCAGAAATCCCAGGTATTTAATCTCAAACGTGGCACCAGTCAGGGATGCCCCTTAAGTCCCTTTCTCTTTGATTTGGCTATAGAACCTTTGGCGATAGCATTTCAAAATTGTCCTGAATTGACCGGGATCTGGAGAGGGGGTGTTGAGCATAAAGTTTCTCTTTATGCTGATGACTTATTACTCTTTCTCTCAAATCCGTCTACATCCTTACCTCCAATGTTTTCACTTCTTGACCAGTTTAGCCAGATCTCTGGCTATAAACTTAATTTACATAAGAGTGAACTTTTCCCAATTAGTAAAGAAGCACAAGAATTAACATTTCGTGATCTCCCTTTCAAAGTAGTCCAAAATCAATTTACTTATCTTGGAATTACAGTCACAAGGAAGTTTAAAGATCTCTTTCATGAAAACTTTGCCAATCTTTCATATACTATAAAACAGAGTCTGGTACAATGGTCACCTCTATCTATGTCCTTGGTAGGTCATATTAATGTTGTTAAAATTTATGTTCTCCCCAAATTTTTATACTTATTTCAATCTGTCCCAATTTTTATTCCTAAATCTCTTTTTTGATTCCTTAGACTCTATTATTTTGTCATATCTGTGGAAGAATAAGCGCTCTAGAATTAATAAAATCCATCTCCAAAAATCTAAAAAAGAGTGTGGCATGGCTTTACCTAACTTTCGTTTATATTATTGGGTAGCTAATATACGTTGTGCTACCTTTTGGTCTTTCTTCCATGGCCAACCCAAGTGTCCTAATTGGGTGGCAATGGAGTTGAGCTCCACTAAAGAATTATCTGTCTCTGCACTTCTTGGCTCTGCGCTCCCTAGTAGTCTGTCTAGATTAATAGCTAATCCTCTTGTTAGACACACTTTGCATATATGGGCTCAGTTTAGGAAATGCTATGGTTTCCATGGTTTTTCCGTTTCCAGCCCTGTCGTACATAATCACCTTTTTTTACCTACCACGTACGATTCAGCATTCCAGGTTTGGTATAGGAAGGGCATTAGACGTTTTGAAGATCTCTTCATTGGTAATCGCTTCGCTTCTTTTCAGCAGCTCTCTGTTAAGTTCAATCTGCCCAATGCTCATTTTTTTAGATATCTCCAAATTAGACACTTTATTGCTCCTTTAAGTCCTAACTTTCCTGAAATGCCTGCGAAAAATGCTATGGACTTATTCCATTCCATTAATCCACAAGGTAAAGGTTTAATATCAATTATCCAAGATAAATTAGCAGCCTTACAACGGGCCCCTGTGGATAAAATTAAAATGGCATGGGAGCATGATTTAAATACTTCCTTATCTGATGAGAGCTGGGACTCGATTCTCAAATCGGTTAACTCAACCTCTCTTTGTGCTCGCCATTGTCTTTTACAGTTTAAGATTGTTCATAGTTTAGATTTAGACATATGGGCTCTATCTCGATTCTACCCTGACATTAGTTCGCTCTGTGATAAATGCAAGAGGGGTGAGGCCTCTCTCGTTCATATGTACTGGTCCTGTCCTAGCTTGGAGAAATTTTGGAAAGATGTCTTCACTATGTTATCGTATATTCTGAATCAGCACCTAGAACCAAACCCTTTAATTGCTTTGTTCGGTTTCTGGGGCGAGACAGATTTACGTCTGAGTCCGACCAAATGCCGAATATTATCCTTTTCCCCTCTCCTGGCTAGACGCTTGATCCTCCTTAGATGGAGAGATGTTGCCCCGCCCACTCATGCTCAATGGCTTAACGACATTATGGCCTGCTTGGACCTCAAAAAAATTCATTATTCAGTTCTTAATTCGGACCTAAAGTTCCATAAGGTCTGGGGACCTTTTCTCGAGTACTTTCATAACCTTCCTCTTGATTAGGGTTTTTTTTCTTTTCTGTCCCTTGCTTTCAGCTCCTTTTGTTTTTTCTGGTAGTAGGCATCACTATCCTCTGTTGCTAAGTGTATTCACAGTCTGGGAGTTTGATTGTCCTGATTTATATTCTCTATATTGTGTTGTGGTTGGTCTGGAGTTTTTTTTTGTGTTGTGGGGCTTGGGGAGGACACTAAGTTTACTTGTCTTCAATTTAGGTGCTTTTTTAAAAAAATTCTCTTACTCTGTATCATATTGTCATTGTGTGCTTAATTTTGCACTGTATTAATGTTCCTCATTGTGATTTGGGGTTTTTTAATCTGTAAAATGTATAACAAAACTAATAAAAAAAAAAGCACTTCACTATATTAAAAGCTAAGTATATTCGCGCGTGCACACACAAGTTATTGACAAATTAGATTCAGCAAAGTGTGGTGCCATCAGCAAAGGAGGGTAGTGTGGATGTCAATGATTTGTGGGTTAATATGCATACAGTGGTAGGTGTAACCTGCCTCTTAATGCATTTATCTATGCATTTTTCTTTTATCCTGTTATGCTTATGTTTACCTGAGCATGTGAAGAGATCAGATTAATACTGAACAGGAAATTGATTAAGCCTCTTGGGAAACTATAGCTATAGTTGCCCATTTGCTGATGATGACAGAATAAATGACCATATCAAGCATGCATGTAATCTCCTCTAAAGCCTTGTATCCCACACTGTGTTTTCTTATCCTGATTCGCATTGGTGATCTTTGGAGTATTCTACATAGTTTTCTTTGAAATTGCCTGCTGGCAGGCAAACTACTTCATGATACACTGTTGGGAGAGAATATATTGTGAAATTATCAATTTGGTGCTTGTCAGTTTAATGATTGAATTATTAAGCAGGCTCAAACTATGGCAATAATTCTGCTGTTATTTTAATTTAGGTGAGGATAACTTTGACCAAATTTCTTCCTGGCGTCTTCATGGATGCTATGAGGGACAATCCTGAAGCGTCTGTGCACATATTTGAGGGGACTCATGAAAATCCAGAGCTGATATGGAATGACAACTCCAGGGAGAGAGTATCTGTAACTGTTCGAGAAATGATGCTTGAGTGCGTAAGCTAATGGTGACATTTCTAAAATTATCATATGATTCATTTTTATTCTCCTCTTTAACGGTAGATTTTATCATTAGATATTTAGCTTGTATGGAACAATGGAGACCAAGCAGAATAATTCTCATAGCTTATAATTTCATTTTCAAAGCTGACTATAGGTTCACTATATATTGGTGCCATTCCAAATATTGTCTATAGTTTGGTAAAGTGTATATTCTGGAAAACTTTTAAATAACATTTTTTAAATAAAAAAGGAAGCAGTGATCATCATAGTTACAGGAGTAGTCATTAAATAAAGTAGCTTATCTGTATTCCAGCTATTTACCCATAGTAAACCTTTTATCTCTAATCACATTTGGCATGCAAAATTCAAGTGCTTCAGCTTTTAAAATTTAAAATCAAGGTAACATGTTCCGCAAACAAGAGAAAATCTGCAGATGCTGGAAATCCAAACAACACAATCCAAGTAATTCATTACCCTGGATTTGTCCATCACTATAAAATGTTTTGGTTCATCTACATTAAATTCCTTTCAAGTTCCAAAAACTCAATTTATACTTAATTCTAAAATCTGGGAAATGAAAGTAACTTGCATAGTTTCACAATGTCTCATTTTCGTCCCTCTAAATCTATACATGCTTCCAATTAACTAAATCAGTGATATGATACATGGTGTTGCTGTGTACTTCCTGGCAATATTTTGTGTAGTAACAAAGCTTCTCTTGTGCTTTACTCCATTTAAAGCTTTGGTTAGTTTTCATGCCTGCTCTATTGTATAATGGGGACCTATGAGCCGCCTTTGTCAAACACTTAAAAGCTAATATTGTTAACAATGTTTAAAAGCTAACATTAACCTTCCTACTCTCGATGTTCTATGCTCCATCTCTCAGAATTATTATATGCTGATAAATTTAGTTGAGTGATATGTCAATAACTAATTCCACAACTTATTCTTTGGAGTTCACTCAACTATTTTCTTCTTATTCCTCATTTTCTAGATTCTCTTTTATCTAAATCATCTAGCAACAAATTTCTATTCAGTATGGGAAAAGTTGACATGTAATATTGGTTTGTTACTTTGTAGATTTGTGCTCTCAGCACATTTTATACACAAAAAAATCAACAATGTCACATCAAGTATAAGATGGCTGTTGAGAAACTGAAGAATTTCAAGGGCAGGCAAGAGACAGAATTCAATTGGTTAAAATTGGAACTGTATCCAAAGTTGGAGCATCTCATTTCCAAGAAAAGCCGCCTATTTGTAGATTTTAAAGTTCAGCTGAATTGGATAAGGCAATGAAACTGATATTTTAAACTTTGTTCCAGGCACTTCAAGCAGCAATGTGACAACCCAGATGTAAACTGGAAGGTAAGGAGAGGGTTGATAGAAATAATACAGATATTGAAGAGTCTTTGCATTCTCCTATAATTTCAATTTCTAGTTTCAGTAATCACAAATCTACTAGATAATTGTTTTTAAAACACATCTTTTTTGTGGTGGTTGTTGAATTAATAACTTAGTGCTCTAGCCTAGTACTCAAGAAACATGAGGCCAAGTCCCACTGATACTATGAAAATTTAAATTCATTTAGTAATGTAACCTCTTTGTGATTATTTTGATTAACTTGCATTTTCCTTCTGAAATTGCTTAGCCAGCTACTCAGTTATGTACATTCCACATTAAGTGGCTATCCAGAGAAGATATTATCAGATTTGTATTGTATGTACTTTGTCAATAAAATGAATCTTTGAACCTTTAAAACAAAGGATAAAATAAAACTCTCATTGACTCCAGATCCATTGAAATCTCATAGTATAAGATCAGGCAATGACAAAGAATTTAACTAATTAACACATCCTTTTAGCTGATGAATATATTCCTCTAGGTTGAACAGCTGAAAGTAGCAAGAAGACAATATAACTCCAAAAATTGAATTTTCTTTTATTCGACCTGATTGGATTTAGCCTTTCTTTTGTGAGCAGGATATAGTTGGTCCAAGATGCTGAAACCCAAAATAGAAACAGAAAACTCTGGAAAAACTCAAGATAAGACAGCAACAGTTAAGAGAAAGTTTTTAAATGACTGTCTGTATTCACAATTTATCTCAGGAATTTGTCAACTGAACCATTCACCTCAGAGGATGTCCTTTATTTTATTTTATGGCTTTGCCATTATATTAAATCAGGTAGTCAGAATGACCTGGTAATTCAAAACTAAACATTTTGAACATCATTAGGAGCACCATAACTTCATGATTTGGCAGGACCTCACTCCGTTATAATCACACTAGGATTCAGTGTAATAAGACATGCCAGGATTCGTACACAACAACGTGATATCAACCTGATGAAGCTTCAATGCTTGCTTAAATGTATAATAAGAAAGCTATACATGGCAAGCTCTGCAATTAGGAAACAGAGACATCAAGAATATCCACAACAGTAGGTTTAGACAGTGCTAAAAATGAACTTTTTTAGTAGCTCTGCTAATATAAAAAAGTCATCTTGGTTTGCTCTTGAAATTCCCACCAACAGCAAGTCTTCTCGGATTCTGTCCACTTCATGTGATGATAGATGAAGGCACAAATGCAATGTTTTCTGGCCCCACTGGCAATGCCAGCTGAGCTACTGAAGGCTTGTGCTCCAGAACTTACCACATTCCAGCCAAATTGCTCCAATATAACTGCATCAATGTATGATAAAATGGAAAACTGCTTTGCCACATTCTGTTCAGAAAAATTATAAAACTAATCTAGATAATTACAGTCCAATCGGTGTTCTCTCAGCAAAGATGCAGTCCATTCAAAGAGATATTCCCTATGAACTGAGATGAGGAATTTCTTCAAACAGAGGGTGATGAATCTGGAACTTGTTGCCACGGTGCTTTGGAGGCCAGGTCATTGAGTGTATTTGAAGTAGAGATTGATAGATCAGTTGGAAGGTTAAAGATTACAGTAGAAAGATAGGTTAATGGGACTTAAGGAAAGGAAATTTACCACAGTTGGATGGCAGAGTAGATTCCGTGGGCCAAATCATCTTAAATGAGCAAGGAGGTCACTGACAGTTTTGACAAGCAGCAGTTAACAATAACAAGTTCTGCAATAAAAAGTCCTAGAAATACTCAGTAGGTTGAGTAGCATCTGTGGAGAAAGAGCCATTTGGCTGTTTCAGGTCAATGATGATTCAACAGGTCAGCTGCACCAATTCTGGACTTTACCAGGTCCATTTAACGCCACACAACCTTGGGATCAAGGAATCCTGGTGAAACCAATGTCAATGGATGTGAAGGGTGGGGGTTGTTGGTGGGGGTAAACTGCAGTTATGAATTGTAGCTTGCACAAAAGTGGTTCAATCAACCCAGCCCCAGGACCGTATTGCAAGAGTTTCTTAGGGTAGTGTTTTAGGTCTAACTACCTTCAGGTATTAGATCACGTGGCTTTCCATTAAAGTCAGGAGTAGGTGTCCTTGTTAATGAGTTCATAATATTCAGTTTCATTCATGAACCAGTTACTACTTGCATGCAGCAGTCAATATGATGCTGCTGCAAGTATATTGTTCATTGCACCTATCCATGAACTTGTGCAGATGACAATAAGCTTGAAACATAGAAACGTAGAAAACTTACAACACAATACAGACCCTTCGGCCCGCAAAGTTGTGCTGAACATGTCCCTACCTTAGAAATTACTAGGCTTACCTATAGTCCTCTATTTTACTAAGCTCCATGTACCTACCTAAAAGTCTCTTAAAAGGCCCTATCATATCCACCTCCATCACTGTTGCTGGCGGCCCATTCCACACACTCAACACCCTCTGAGTAAAAAAAACTTACCCTTGACATCTCCTCTGTACCTACTCCCCAGCACCTTAAACCTGTGTCCTCTTGTGGCAACCATTTCAGCCCTGGGAAAAAGCCTCTGACTATCCACATGATCAATGCCTCTTATCCTCTTATACACCTCTATCAGGTCACCTGTCAACCTCCGTCGCTCCAAGGAGAAAAGGCCAAGTTCACTCAGCCTATTCTCATAAGGCATGCTCCCCAATCCAAGTAACATCCTTGTAAATTTCCTCTGCACCATTTCTATGCCTTCCACATCCTTCCTGTAGTGAGGCGACCAGAACTGAGCACAGTACTCCAAGTGGGGTCTGACCAATGTCCTATACAGTTGCAACATTACCTCCTTGGCTCCTAAATTCAATTCCATGATTGATGAAGGCCAATACACCATACGCCTTCTTAACCACAGAGTCAACCTGCACAGCTACTTTGAACGTCTTATGTACTCATAACCTCAAGATCCCTCTGATCCTCCACAATGCCAAGAGTCTTACCGTTAATACTATATTCTGCCATCATATTTGACCTACCAAAATGAACCACCTCACACTTATCTGGGTTGAACTCCATCTGCCAATTCTCAGCTCAGTTTTGCATCCTATTGATGTCCTGCTGTAACCTCTGACAGCCCTCCACACTATCCACAACACCTCCAACCTTCGTGTCATCAGCAAACTTACTAACCCATCCCTCCACTTCCTCAACCAGGTCAATTATAAAAATCATGAAGAGTAAGCGTCCCAGAACAGATCTCTGAGGCACCCCACTGGTGACCGACCTCCATGCAGAATATGACCTATCTACAACCACTCTTTGCCTTCTGTGATCAAGCCAGTTGTGGATCCACAAAGCAATGTTCCCTTGGATCCCATGCCTCTTTACTTTCTCAATAAGCCTTGCATGGTGTACCTTATCAAATGCCTTGCTGAAATCCATATATACTACATCTACTGCTGTTCCTTCATCAATGTGTTTAGTCACGCCCTCAAAAAAATTCAATCAGGCTCATAAGGCATGACCTGCCCTTGACAAAGCCATGCTATCTACTCCTAATGATATTTTACCTCTCCAAATGTTCATAAATCCTGCCTCTCAGGATCTCTCCATCAACTTACCAACCACTGAGGTAAGACTCACTGGTCTGTAATTTCCTGGGCTATCTCTACTCCGTTTCTCGAATAACAGAACAACATTCTCAACCCTCCAATCCTCCGGAACCTCTCCTGTCCCCATTGATGATGCAAAGATCATCACCAGAGGCTCAGCAATCTCCTCCCTCACCTCCCACAGTAGCCTGGGGTACATCTCAACCGGTCCCAGTGACTTATCCAACTTGATGCTTTCCAAAAGCTCCAGCACATCCTCTTTCTTAACATCTACATGCTCAAGCTTTCCAGTCTGCTGCAAGTCATCACTATAATCATCAAGGTCCTTTTCCATAGTGAATACTGAAATAAAGTATTCATTAAGTACCTCTGCTATTTCCTCCGGTTCCATGTACACTTTCCCACGGTCACACTTAATAGGTCCTATTCTTTCATGTCTTATCCTCTTGCTATTCACATCCTTGTAGAATGCCTTGGGGTTTTCCTTAATCCTGCCCGCCAAGAGCTTCTCATGGCCCCTTCTGGCTCTCCTAACTTTCTTCTTAAACTCCTTCCTATTAGCCTTATAATCTTCTAGATCTCGTAACATTACCTAGCTCTCTGAACCTTCTGTAAGCTTTTCTTTTCTTGACTAGATTTATTACAGCCTTTGTACACCTTGGTTCCTGTACCCTACCATAACTTCCCTGTCTCATTGGAACGTACCTATGCAGAACGCCACACAAATATCCCCTGAATATTTGCCAAATTTCTTCCGTACATTTCCCTGAGAACATCTGTTTCCTTTTTCAGCCTCCAGCTTCCTGCCTGATAGTCTCATAATTCCCCTTACTCCAATTAAATGCTTTTCTTTCTTTTTCTTTTTAAATCTTTTTATTAGTTTTAAACAAACATAAATGAAACATGAATACAAAATGTTTGAGAGTACATAATTAATAGTTTAAATAGACATTCAGATATATAATAATAAAAATATATAACCTCTCAAACTCAGAACATTAATGAACAAAGAAGTAAAAAGAGAAAAAAAAAAACCCAAAAAAAGAGAGAAAAAAACCAAAAAAAAACACTAACCAACATAGGCCATTGAATAATATTAAGTACATATACAGTAGTGCCAATAACTCCGAACCTCCATCCAATCGATTAAGGATAATATAAGTAAGGTTTAGGAAAAGACAATTCAACTCGTGAAAATGTTGAATAAAAGGTTGTACATAGAGCTCATATGTCTAAGGATAAACTGGCTCGATTTTATTCTTATCTTAACTCAATCTGCGATAGATGTCATTCTTATGTTGCTTCATTGACTCATATGTTCTGGTCTTGTCCTTGTTTACAAAATTATTGGAGGATATTTTCAGTATTATTTCAAGTTTTAAATATTAATTTTCAACCGCATCCTCTTACTGCAATTTTCAGTTTACCAATGACGGATAATAATCGTTTATCCGCTTCATCTCAACGAATGATTGCATTTGTTACATTAATGGCTAGAAGATCTATTTTATTGAATTGGAAAGAAATTAATCCTCCAACTGTATTTCAGTGGTTTTCTCAAACTATTTCTTGTTTGAGTTTAGAAAAAATTAGAAGTGTGGTTTTTGATCCTTCAGTTAAATTTAAAGAAACTTGGAGACCTTTTATTCAACAATTAAATGCTTTTCTAACTTGTCTGTTCCTATCTCTCTCCAATGCTATTGTAAAGGAGATAGAATTATGATCACTATCTCTAAAATGCTCTCCCACTGAGAGATCTGACACCTGACCAGGTTCATTTTCCAGTACCAAATCAAGTACAGTCTCTCCTCTTGTAGGCTTATCTGCATACTGTGTCAAGAAACCTTCCTGAACACACCTAACAAATTCTACCCCATCTAAACCCCTCGCTCTAGGGAGATGCCAATTGATATTTGGGAAAGTAAAATCACCCATCTCGACAACTCTGTTATTATTACACCAAATAAATTCATAAAGGTGAACTAGAAAATATAACAGAAATTTAGAAATTCAGCTCTTAAAATACTGTTTTAATCAGATGACTAACATTTGTGAATGCAATGTCATGGTAATATGTAAATATTGAATTGGAAAGTCTTAAACAGTGATGCAACTCTACATATCGCGAGGTCTACACTTTTTAGGGAGAAAGGTTTTTCAATGTATTGGCTACCTTCCCAACCATAACATGTAAATAAGTACTTTTGTGGTTATATCACAAGGACATCAAGAGATGGTCAACAATTTCGTGAAAATGTGGATGAGTGCTGTCAGTACATTGACTGGTTCTTTGGCATGGTGAAAGGGAAACCCTTTGATTAAATCAACATGAGTGAGTGTGCCATAGGAAACATAAATCTTTGCAGCTGGGGCAATGTGGCAAAATTAACCCTCAATACTACAGGTGGAAGGGAAATAAACTGTGGTATAAGCATCCATCAATACTTGTTTTGTTTTAAATCCTACACTTTATTTTCAGATAACAAGATTATTTATTTCATCAAAGGAAAGCTTTTGGCATTCAGTTGTATTTGCCATGACAAGAACCAATAATGAAACTGGGGAAAAAACCAAGACCTATATTTCAGTAACAAATTTAGGATAACTGTGTCATGCAACTTCTCTTTGATTTGTTAACTGTAGGTTAGAGTATCGTTTGTTGTAACTGGTAGTCTGTAAAGGAATACTTCTGTTTAGATAACACTAATGATTTCTGTGCTCTTCAGCTGCCTGAGGACTTTGCAGTTGTGTATGGTGAAGCTGGAGATGAATTGTCAATTGGAGGAGTCTTCTTGAGGATCTTTATTGCACAGCCAGGCTGGGTTCTTCGCAAACCTCGGGAATTTCTTGTTGCATTGCTAGAGAAATTCACTGAACTTCTGGAATCAAATAATCCTCATGTAAGCCTAATGTGTTTTATGTTAAAGGATGCATGAATATGTAGAAAAACTTAACTATTTATAGTTGTAAATTTGATTGCAACTCTTAAATCTATAGTAATTACTTCCATATGAAATGATTAACTGCACCACCCAGTACAAGGTATATATATATTTACAGATGACTCTCCCACATTGGTAATATAATTGACTTGTACATTTGCAGTAAAGTGCAAAACATAACATAAACAATAGAACAAACTTAATGAGAAATGAATATCATTCTTGGTATGTCAGTAACCATGAAGTTTGATATGACCATTCTTTCCAAATGAGAGAACAGAAAGCAATCAGTTACTGCAGATTCACAAAATTTTGTGTAGCACCAGGTTAATGTCATAAGATATGCAAATACCTAGACTTCTAGAAGAATCAATTTCTGGTTTTGAATTTATGTTAAACTTAGATTGTTGGTTATATCACTCTTGAAGCACAGTGCATAGAATGTGATGGTACAACTATTAGGACATACTGAATAATCAGATGCCTATCTTTTTTTCTTTTTGTTATAGTATAAAGCTATGTGTGTGATTTTATTACTGTTTTCAAAATGATGGAGAGGTTTAATAGAACAGGCATGCAGACAATGCTCCATGTTATGAGGAGCACAAAATAAGAGAAAATAAAACATAGCAGCAAATGTCCTGTAGGGAGTTCAGGAGATTTTTTTTTAACTTGAGTAGAGAAAATGTATGACTCAATTACATGAAGTTTTTAAGATGGTTCAGATTGGCATAAGGGAGAAAGAAATTGAAGATTATATTGTTATGATGAAAGAAGTCCCCAGTACTTGAATTCATCTAAATGTTATTTTGTTCTGTTATTTTACTTGTATAGATTTCTCTCCACAGGTTTAATTTATAAACTGATGGGAAATAAAATCTGCATCTTGCACACTTATAATTGGTTGTCTTTTCTGCACAGGGTGAAACTTTAGAAATGGTTACCACTGCAGCAGTCTGCCTCTTTTATTCACAGCCTCAACTGGCAGACCAGGTACCTCCATTAGGCCACCTTCCTAAAGTTATTAACGCTTTGAACCACAAAAATAATGCCATTCCCAAGTCATCAATCCGGCTCATTCATGCTCTTTCTGACAATGAGGTAAAGTTTTATTTTATTCCAGTGTGAAATAGCGGTTTTGATTTCTTATTGTACAGTTTTTAATTTTTACTGTTTTTATCATTGACGTCAGAGTTAAAATTTTCATTGCATTTGTTTGATTTGCTTTTTTCCTCATTCCTGTGACTTGTACTTATTCATTTTCACATGACTAGCTATGTTTTAGGTTAGTTCCTAATATTTTCTGCAGTCATGCTGCTATAGATTACCTCCATCAAGATCATCTGTCCCATGATTTGAACTTTCAAGCTTTTTTTCCAGTATGTTGTGTATTGAACACAAGGTTACTCACCCCAAAATACATCGGGCAGGGCTCATAGCAAAAAAATCCTCCCACTTCTATAATGATGTTTACATCAATGCAAATGGTGAACTGTCTGTGGTCAAAGGCATTTCATCATGTTATATTATGCGATTACTTGAAAAAGAAAACTAGTGAAGATAATCAGCTGAATAAAATGTCGGAATTTGAGTATTTAAGTAATGTTTCTTAAGAAATATGGTGAGCTTGTTGATACAACACAAAGTTGAGTTCAGTTTTACTGTAATGAATCACCTCATCTCATTTAATTGCCCTTCCTGTTTGTTCACATTTGGACAGATGTTTCAAAAGTCAGTCTGTCAAATGCAGGTAGTTTGCTAAACAGTTTTCTGTGGCGCTTACAATCAATAAACAGCTATTGAATGAAGGTGACAACCAGTGAGAATTGATAAAAAGTTTGGATTGATAATTTAATTTTTAATTACATTTCACTTGTTTCTACCAAGTAATTCGAAGTACTTTCTTCATAACCATGTTACTTGAAGCTTGCACCAAGTCAATTTAAAAACACCCTACATCAAGAAGTATCCTGATAAGAGAGAAATCTAATCTCTAAGTTTAGCTTGCCCTAGATCTCTTTCAAACTGCCCTAGGTAGAGTGATTAGCTGGGCCTTTCCTCTGCTCCATTTGTATCGTAAGCCTGCTCATGGAGATGACAAATCTGCTTGCATCTTGTATATTAAAAGGAACAAAATAGAAATAGCTGGAAATGCTCATCAGACTTCTCAATGTCTAATGAGAGAGTTAATGTTTTGTGTTGGTGTGTGAAGATTATTGACCTGAATCTTTGAGACAAAAGACTCCAAGTGCTGGTATCTGGAGGAACCCAACATCTGTGGAGGGAAATGGATAGTCGATGTTCCAGGTTAATACCCTTCATCTGGACTTGAATTTTTAATTCTGTACAACTCTTCATAATGTTGTCTGACTTGCTAAGTAATTTGACCACATTTTCCAAATTTCAGCATCTGCAGATTTTTATTAAAATTAATCTGCAAGACTTGTTTAGTTGCTAGTATCTATTCCCTATAACCATAAAATTTATAATTAACAATTTTTATCAACTTATTGGTGTAGTTGGAGACCCTGATTCTGTTTATTCAGCAACTGTTGCAATCCTGTGTCTCTGTAAGCTGTGTTCCCCTTGATTTTTCATTTTGGTTTGTAAACGTGGCTCCTCTGATCATTCCTCTTTGCTATTGTTACATTAGACTCTATAAAGCAATGCTTTGCTATTGCTGGCTTATTTTACTGTGCCCAAACTTTGAGGAAACAATGGACAATAAGTTGGTGTAGTAAGGTGAAAGTTACCTTTAATAATATAATTATTTTTTTAAAAACTTACAGCTGTTGAAAATCTGAAAGGAAGGTCAGCAGCCATTTCCTTGAATATCCTGCTCAAACATTTTAATGATCTTGGTAGCTTTGCAAATTTTAAAGCTATTTTCCTATTTTACAATTTGTTCTATTTGTGTTCATTTTTCTGCATTTGTAACTGGCAATAATACTGCGATTACTGCACTTCTATAAACCTTTTTGGTTATGTGCAAGAATTATTCTGCACTATAATCTGTACAGCTCCTGTATTGTTTAACTTTGACCACCTTTTCACATTTATTTCCATTAATAGTGCCCAGTTTACTGTGAAAGATTCCTTCAATAATCCCTTTGGTCAGATTTCCCAGAGTTTGAATTACTCATAACATGCCATCTCATCTTTAACCCCAATATTTGATATTGAATAATACTGTTGCAGCCATTTTAAATGGTTGTTCTCTTAGCATGAGAATGATGACTAATTTTGGCATTTGACTTGGCATTAAATCTAATATTGCCTTTTCCCTGGGCTCTGGAACACTATTTCTGTAAATTGAATTGAGTACACCTGAAATTTGGGACTTGAGCAGTTTTTGTCCCTTAGTTTGTGGTAAAATCAGTCTTTTTTTTTATAAATTAGCTTAACTGATCTCAGTATTTATTCATCCAACCACAGGTCTACAGACAATATTTAGCAACATCTTCCCCAGTAGAAATTGTTTAGGTTACATGGCATGTCTGCTCACTCTTACCAATAGGTTCTTTAATATTGTAATAGAATTTTTATCAATGCTACTACTCATTCTTCAATTTCCTATCTTTGATGAAAATATTTTCTGGGATTTTTGCCATTCATTTACAGTCAGTTTGTAGGTAAGACTTGCTGATCTTAAGAATATGGTTTCAAATTCGCTATTTCAATTCTGTTATGTACTTTTATTGGTCACAGACCCCATTGTTTCATCCTGTTCAGTCCCTGGACATTTTGTCCAATATTCTGCTTTTTTTTTTGTTCCTTTTTTCCTGGATCTATAAGTATTGGTACTGTCTTCAACTCTTAGAATTTATTCGACTTCTTTCCTTGCCTCTTTAAGCTGATTCTTCTCTCTCCCCCCACCCCCCTCCCTTTGTTTGACTCTGTTTGGAAATCTCTTTCCACTCATCCATTGAATTGATTTATTTTTAATTTCTTCAGCTGCATCTGACCTGGTCCAGCTCAGGTCTTTGTAGTTGAAGAGATGATTTTCCCTCCAGCAGGTTTCCTTTCTCACACTAATCCTTGACTATATGTGTTCTTCCCTTACTAACTTGTCATGCTATTCATTTATGACTCGGATTTGATTTTAGCCTCTGAACTCGTTCCTAGCAGCAATTTTGTACCTTTGATTCCACGCCAGAATTATCACTGGTTCTTCTCCTTTTCCAAACTCCCTTATAAATTTTAACTTGACACCAGATGTTAAACATACTTCGGCGATCTTCATGCAGAGATCAGCTTGTCTTTCTGTATGTCACCCAACATAGTGAATTGTGCCTTTTGGGTAAGATTCTGCCATGTGATGGCATTAATGGCAGAAAGGAAGAGCTTAATTACTGGGCAGTCCCTAATTACACTTGGAAATTAGTACTGAGTATTTATCACCAGCATTGTCAGACTACACTCATAGAATTTAATGTGTAGATTATGCCAATTAACAGCTGTTTAGCAAAGCTTCCACAAAATATTTTTCTAACTCATATTAAGTGAACTGTTTCTCAGCTTAATGAAACTAACTTCTTGTTTAAGTTTTGTGTCCGTGCCATGGCTGTACTGGAAACCATTGGGCCTTTGATGAATGGAATGAAGGTTCGATCAGATATGATAGGTCTTGCTTCTGAATCTCTGAATCGAATGTTCCAGAAGGAGCAGACTGACTTGGTGGCTCAGGTGGGTATCCTTCAATAATTTAATGAATCTGAATTGCCTTCAGTTGTTAGGGAATGTTCTTACTTTTGTAAAAGTGGGGTATATCCATAGTGCTGAGAAAATTGGCAGCACAGAGTGGGAATGCTCACTATAATCACATTATGCTCTGTGATGGGACTGGAGGATGGGATATGAGAGTGGTAAATATTACAATCTTTAATATACAATATCACAGATGACTAATTATAAGCTCTTTAGTTATATTTATGGCAGGCAAATGTTTATGCAAGGGAAGAAAAAGATTGTTCAAAATTATTCAAGACAAATCAGGTTTGACAGAACTTATTAAAAAGGTATGACTGTTATAAGTGCACAAGCAGCAGAAGCAGGAGTAAAGCATTTGGCACCTTGTGCCTGTCCACCATTCAATGAGATTTAGAATGATTCTTAAGTAGAGAATGCCAAAGATTCACAACCTTGTGGGTGAAGGAATTGTCTTTATCCTGAATGGCCAATTCCAAATTTTAAGTGATCTCTAGTTCTGGACACCTGAGCTAGGGAAACGTAATCTCTTTACCTCCACCCTTATGCACTTTATAGGAATTTAGTGATTCAATAAATCATCGGCTTTTCAACTCCCAACTGTTCCCCGCCTGCATCTCTAGTATCAATCTGAACTTGTACTTGCTGCATTGCTTGTGTATCTGTTCTTAGGTCCAGTATTCCAGCTGTGTTCTTACTGTGACTTTGTATAATTATAGGGAAACTTACTTGTTCTGAAATTTTCTTGCAATAAAAGTCAATATTCTGTTTACCCGCATGTTAATTTGCAATCATTGATATCAAACTGCTTTACAATTTCAGCCCAAGTGGAAGACCTCATTTTTCCCTACGTTTCATTAGCAATGTCCTTGCCCAGTCATTTAGCGTGGATGGGGGTAGTAGCTACAGTGAGTGGGAAGACGAGTACACAGCTGGAAAAGTGACAAAACCAGTAAGGCCAATGGTTTGAACAGAATTTTAAGTTGTGGTCATTTAAGTAGAGTCATTGAAAGTCATTGGGAACAAGGAAGAATAATGAGACACTGTAAACCAACAGCTTTTGCATTCAAATGTTTTTCTCCTTCCCTCTGACCCCATTTCTCCCATCAACCCTATCCCCTGCTGTCTTCCACCATCCGTTCCAGTCACCCCTCATTGGTACTGAAAAATTGTCGACATCAGTTTCCACATAGAATTGGAATAATACAGCATGAAACCAGGCCCTTCAGCCCAACTTGTCCATGCTGACCATTTCCTTACTGCTTTGTTCAATTCAAAGCTGAGCCCTCCATTGAATGGTAAAGGAATTGCTCAGCATCCTCCTGAACAAATCCTACAAATATTGATAAATGTTAGCTTTCCACTGTGGTCACCACACTGAAGGATGTAATGGGTGTGTGGATATTTACAACAATGTGGACAGAATGGCTACTGTGGAAATGGTATTCTTTGGAATAAGGGAAATAAGAGCAGTACAAAATGAGCAGTCTTGTCTGCAGGGCCCCACAATGAATTCTGAGCCCAATATGATGAACTTTTCTTCTGCCACTAACCAGTCTTTGCTCAGACAGTTGATCTTCCTTAATTGAGGCTTCCCTCTACTACTTTCACTTTCATCCAATAGTACAGGAGCAGCATGGCTAGTGCAACGCTCTACAGCACCAGCTGTTAGATCAGGGCTTACTGTCTGTTAGGATTTTGTTAAAACCCAAGCAATGACAGTGTCCCAACCAATGTCCTTTGGTTTCCTCCCACATTCCAGCGAGATTCAGGTTAAGGTTAGTAAGCTGTGTGCATATTAAGTTGGTGCCAGAAGGATGGCAACACTTGTGGGCTACCCTCAGCACGTTATTAACACAAATGACACACTTCACTGATTGTTTCAATGTACTTGTAACAAAAAGCTAATCTCTCCAATCTTTCCTGTATCTCTGCTTTTGTCTTCTTTTCCCAACTGGAATGTATAACGTTCTGATCCTCAGTCCACCCAACTGTTGTCCATGTTCAGTAGATCACAATTTCCACCTTTAATGCCACCACTGGACACGTCATATTTCAGCATTCCCAAAGGTGCACTCCCTTTGATTCCCTGATCCTTTCTTTCACCTCAGTCATTACTCTTCTCGCAACTCCCATGCAACTGCAGCTGATGGAAACAACTATCTTTTTATCTTGCCCCCTTCCCACCGTCTGGTGACATTAGCAGCCCTTTCAGGAAAGGTAGTACTCTATCCCAGTGAAGCCCAATGTAAGCTTTTCACACATACAGGCAACTCATCACAAGTATAAAATTTTACAATACCAGATAACACTCACCTTGTTTATATTGGAACTAGTCATTTCTGTTGTCAGGTTATCCATCTGTGATATTAACACTTGTTTATCTCCTTTCACACATTGCACATTGTCCAATGCACAAAGATTTCCAGCTTTTTCTTTTTGAGTTCAAGATTTGACAGCAGTTCTGACTCGTATTTTGCAGCTGTAAAGTTCCTTTCTCTCTAACCGACCTCTGTAAATCTTAGTCTCATCCAGTTGTCTCTCTCTGTCCAACCTGACACTAACTGGTTTCTTCTCCCTGTTTTTAGTCTGACCTGAAACATTAGCTGTTTTGCTTTCCACAAATGCTGCCTGACCTGAATATTTCCAACATCTTCTGTTTATACTTCCAAAATGTTGTGAAGGCCTGATGAGAGATGAGATGTAGTCAGATATAAAGTGCTAAAGCTAAGGGTACAAGCTGAGCATGGTGTGATGAAAAGCTGGCAGTAGCTCTCACTGGTGGGAGCAGGTCCTTCTTAGCAGCTGACCTTGGGTAGGGCGGAAACAGGTAATATTGGGAAGTTAGAAGTGCATGTGTTGATGTGGAAGGATGGAAGTGGAATATTCACCATATCCAACAGCCCCTTGAATCTTTGAGCTCTATTAAGGTTTGAGCTTTTCTTATTAAATGCTACTTCAATACCTAGTTTAGTGCTCTTAGGTATAAATATTAAGATTTTACAGTTGTAACTTCACTCCTTAGCAGGATGGTTAACTCAGTCACCAACCCAGTTTTAATAGACTTGTAGGATTATTGCATTTAGAATTCTTCGGTAACATTGACTTGGAAATTAGAACATTTTCTTTTTTTTCCCCTCCAAGGGTCTGAAGATGGAGTTGGTGCCATATCTTTTGCAGCTGCTGGAAGGAATAGGTCTTGAGAGTGTTGAAAACCCAGCTGCTACTAAAGCTCAGATTGTAAATGCACTTAAATCAATGACACGGAGTTTGCAGTATGGTGAACAGGTAAGATTTGTTCATTTTCATTCTAAGTTCCCCAGATGAAAAATCCAGAGAATTTGTGAAGCCTCATTGCTCATCTAAATACTTGGATACCTGGTAACCCAAGTCAAGCAAATAAATTGGCAGAGAATGAGAAAGTGCCAAAGGGGAAGAAAAGTTTCTCTTTCCCAAATCTTGACATCTTATTTGCATATGCTACATCCCAAACAAATGAATTGGATGCTTGGCCAGAATGGTTTGCTGAAACCATTGGAATGATATAGTATGCCAGTAAAAGGCTGAAGGTATTTTACATTAAAGGACCCACTGCTTTGCCTAGTGTGGGCAGTAATTTGCAAGAACTGTGCAAAATCACTTTTGATTTGCTGCAACATTTTATGCTCATGTTTTCAGTATTACTTACTTAGCTTTTTATTTGCCCAGTTTGTCTTTTGCATATTGGTTGTTTGTCAGTCTTTGTGTGTAATTTTTCATTAATTCTATTGTATAGTATTTGTTCTACTATGAATACCTGCAGGAAAATGCATCTCAAGGTGACGTACTTATTTTGATGATAAATTTATTGTGAACTTTGCTTTGTACCTTACATTATAAATTGATTTTGTTTTGTTCTGTGAAGAACATCTGTGGTCAAAGGTGGTTTCCCAATTACAGCTCACCAAGTGCATTCTACTCAGGGTTAATCTTGGACTGTATAGAGCTTAGTGATAACTTGCGTAGTGTAAGTAGATCGGAGAGGGACACCATCACTGTAATCTGATTTTACATTGCTCTTTATTATCACTGGCATGTGATGTGAAATTTGTTAACTTAGCAGCAGCAGCTCAATGCAATACATAATATAGAAGAGGAAAAAAATAAATAAGTCAATTACAGTATCCTTCCTTGTTGCCCTTAACTCCTGGTGGAGTCGTCAGAGTGCCATCATGACAAGCTTTGCACCAGTCTCTTCCATCTGTTGCGGTTGTGTGCCAGAATCACCGCAGATGTTTTCCCTGTCCATTCTTTAATGTTGTCCGTCCATCTTTTCCTTTGTCTGCCTCTCCTTCTTTTCCACTCCACAGTTCCTTGTAGAACGGTCTTTGCAAGGCCACTGGATCTTGTTACGTGGCCTTACCATCTTAGCTTTCTTTTCTTCACTGTTGTGAGAAGGTCTTCATGTGGTGCTGGATGGTCTTGCGGACCTGCTCGTTTGTGATGTGGTCCAAGTATGAGATGTCCAAGATGTTGCGATAGCATCTCATTTCCAATGTCTGTATCTTCCTCTGTAGCTCTGCTGTGATGGTCCATGTCTTGCATGTGTACAGGAAGATGGAGAACACCAATGTATGCAGGAGTTTGACCTTGTACCTCATGGTGATGTTGCTGTCCCTCCGTATTGTCTTGAGTTTGGATAGTACAGTCATTGTCTGTGCGGTTCTTGCCAGGGCTTCTGGTCTTGTTCCTTCATCACTGATGATTGCCCCTGGGTATTTGAACTGCTGCACTGTCTGAAGTTTCTGACCATGGACTGAGATGTCTTTTATGATGGCATTTGCCATGAACTTGGTTTTCTTTTCACTCATTTCCATTCCAAACTTTGTGGAGGCTCTGTCAAGATGGCTGACCAGGATGGCCAGTTCGTCCTCTTTTCCTGCAAGTCCATCAATGTCATCAGCAAATCTTAGCTTTATGATGTTCCTCTCTCCGATGCTGACTGTGCCCACATGATCTTCAAGGGCATCACTCA
This sequence comes from Hypanus sabinus, assembly GCF_030144855.1. Taxonomy (NCBI): domain Eukaryota; kingdom Metazoa; phylum Chordata; class Chondrichthyes; order Myliobatiformes; family Dasyatidae; genus Hypanus; species Hypanus sabinus. The sequence goes on along the minus strand of NC_082725.1, from coordinate 62,765,140 downwards.
TAATCCGTTCCAGAAAGACATTGAAGAGAGTGGGGAGAGGAGGCAGCCTTGACGGACTCCTACAGAGGTACGGAACCACTCCCTGATGGTGCCCTGAGCGAGTACTGCACTGGTTGCCTTGGCGTAAAGCTGATGGATTGTATGAATCAGCTTCTGCCCTACGTTGAATTTCTTCATGGTGGCCCATAAGGCATCATGCCAGACTCTGTCAAACACGTTCTTGAAGTCTATGAAGACATGGTAGAACTCTCTCTGGTGTTGAAGGTGTTTCTCACAGAGGGTGCAGAGGTTGAAAATCTGCTTAGAGGTGTTTCTGCCTTACAGAAGCCAGCTTGTTCCTCAGCAATGATGTCTTCTGCCTGAGGTCTCAGTCTGTTCAGGATGATTCTGAGCATTACCTTGCTCACATGGCTGATCAAAAGATGGTACGGTAATTCTGGCAAAGTTGGAGATTGCCTTTCTTTTGAAGCATAGTCAGCGACAGAGTCCAAGGTGTCAGCCATTCACCTGTCTGCCAGATCTTATTGCAAATGGTGGTAAGTGTGTCTATCGTGGCCTCTTCTCCATGCTTCAGCAGTTCAGCAGGAACGTTGTCAACTCCTGCTGACTTCCCACACTTCAGCGATCGTATTGTGGCTTCAGCTTCTTCACGCATGATTGGATGGTCATCCTCATTGGAAGATTACTTTCTTTTTAAGAAAGGAGGGAGGGAGAAAACAGAGAACTATCATCCTGTCAGCCTAACATCAGTAGTGGGGAAGATGCTAGAGTCCATTATTAAAGATGAAATAGTGGCATATCTAGATAGCAGTGATAGGATTGGGCCGAGCCAGCATGGATTTACCAAGGGCAAATCATCCTTGACTAATCTATTGGAGTTTTTCGAGGATGTAACCAGGAAGTTAGACAAGGGAGATCCAGTGGATGGAGTGTACCTTGATTTTCAGAAGGCATTTGATAAGGTCCCACATAGGAGATTGGTGGGTAAAATCAGAGCTCATGGCATTGGGGGGAAGATATTGACATGGATAGAAAACTGGTTGGCAGATAGAAAGCAAAGGGTAACGGTGAATGGGTGTTTCTCGGAATGGCAGGTGGTGACTAGTGGGGTGCCACAGGGCTCAGTATTGGGATCACAGCTGTTTACGATTTACATCAACGATTTAGATGAAGGCATTGAGAATAATATCAGCAAGTTTGCTGATGATACTAAGCTGGGTGGCAGTGTGACATGTGATGAGGATGTTAGGAGAATTCAGGGTGACTTGGATAGGCTGGGTGAGTGGGCAGATACTTGGCAGATGACGTTTAATGTGAATAAGTATGAGGTTACCCACTTTGGGAGTAAGAACAGGAAGGCAGATTATTATCTGAACAGTGTAGAGTTAGGTAAGGGAGAAATACAAAGAGATCTAGGAGTCCTTGTTCATCAGTCACTGAAGGTGAATGAGCAAGTGCAGCAGGCAGTGAAGAAGGCTAATGGAATGTTGGCATTTTTTATAAATGGAATTGAGTACAAGAGCAAGGAAATCCTTTTGCATTTGTACAGGGCCCTGGTGAGACCACACCTGGAGTATTGTGTACAGTTTTGGTCTCCAGGGTTAAGGAAGGATATCCTGGCTGTAGAGGAAATGCAACGTAGATTCACAAGGTTAATTCCTGGGATGTCCGGACTGCCTTACGCAGAGAGGTGAGAGAGACTGGGCTTGTACACACTGAAATTAAGGAGATTGAGAGGGGATCTGATTGCAACATATAAGATTATTAAGGGATTGGACAAGATAGAGGCAGGAAATATGTTCCAGATGCTGGGAGAGTCCAGTACCAGAGGGCATGGTTTGAGAATAAGGGGTAGGTCATTTAGGACAGAGTTGAGGAAAAACTTCTTCTCCCAGAGAGCTGTGGGGGTCTGGAATGCACTGCCTGGGAAGGCAGTGGAGGCCAATTCTCTGGATGCTTTCAAGAAGGAGCTAGATCGGTATCTTATGGATAGGGGAATCATGGGGACAAGGCAGGAACCGGGTTTTGATAGTAGATGATCAGCCATGATCTCAGCAGGCTCGAAGGGCCGAATGGTCTACTTCTGCACCTATTATCTATTCCTATTCAGCACACTTGGATCCCCTTTGCTCTGGTAGTTGTACAGATCTGAACAGTACTCTGTCCACCTTTCCATTATTTCCTTTTCTTCTGTGAGACTTTTGCCATTTTTGTCTTGGATGATGTTCACTTTGGCTTGTTTTTCTTTGGTAAGATCTTTCACTAGTTGGAATGCCTTCTTTGTGTCATTGTTGGAGAGGCTGTCTTCAATGTCCGCACATTGTTCGGCTATCCATCTTTGCTTTGCTTCGTTTGTTTCCCTCATGATTTCCTTATTGATTTTCCTGTATTCTGTTCTTCCCTCTGCTGTGTTTTTATCTTTAATTTCCTTCTTGTGTCACACATATCCAGAATCCTGTTAGTGAGCCGTGGTTTAGACTTAAGGCAGCTAATTACAGTATACATATATAGAATAGATTTTAAAACGTGCATAAAAAAAGATGTACTTTATATTTTTTTAAAAATGTGAGGTAGTGTCCAAGGGTTGAATGTCCATTTAGGAATCAGGTGGCAGAGGGGAAGAAGCTATTCCTTAATCGCTGAGTGTGTGCCTTCAGGCTTCTGTACCTCATAACCTGATGGTAACAGTGAGAAAAGGGCATGCCCTGGGTGCTGGAAGTCATTAATAATGGACTCAGCCTTTCTGAGACACTGCTGTCTGAAGATGTCCTGGGTACTTTGTAGGCTAGCTAGTAACCAAGATGGAGCTGACTAGATTTACAATCTTCTGCAGCATCTTTTAGTCCTGCGCAGTAGCCCCTCCATACCAGACAGTGATGCAGCCTGCCAGAATGCTCTCCATGGTTTTGTGTTTGTATGTGTTGACTGTGGTAATAAAACCTTGAGCTTCGGACCATCGTGGACTGATTGCTTTGACTTCATTTGCATGTGACACTTTGTAAAGCAGAGTTTGGGCCTTGATTGCAGTAGGTGAACTACTTGTGTGATGATGATTCTCGTGCTTAGAGATTAAGGAAAACTTCTTCCATATCTCTGTGAAACGACAGTATATTTGAAATTTTTAAAAAACCATATAGCTGCAAGAATGCAGGTCAGATCAGATGAAATTCTTAGTCAAAGCCACAACAATCAAATGGACTTGATCATTAACCAGGAGTGGTTAAAAAGACGATTTTCAGGAATTGAAGATCAAATAGGAAAACTTTAATCATCTTGTTATTCTATGCTTTATGAAAAATGTTTTTGATTCTATCATTGTCTGATCAGATTTTTGCTACTCTGTTTAGTTTGGAAAGGTAACATTGTTTTTGTGTACAGCCTCTGGAGCAACGTGCTAAAACAATACTTTTATTTAGGTGAATGAAATCCTGTGTCGTTCTTCTGTGTGGAGTGCCTTTAAAGACCAGAAGCATGATTTATTCATTTCTGAGTCTCAAGCAGCAGGATATCTTACAGGTCAGTAACATTTTCACTAGTGCCTAATACAATGATTTAAATGATAGCTTGTACTTAAAGCTGACTCTTGTTCATCCCAAGTACACAATATTACTAGTAATATTCAAAGAAGTGCCAGCTGTTTATTGTTTCTAACATTCAAAGGATTATTGGGAATTAATTCCATTTGGAACATTCGGAAGATGGTTTAGAACAGCACTCTTTTCCTTTCTAAATGTTTAATCATGAGAACCAGTCACTCTGGTTTGATATTTTTTCAATTTGCTCATGAGTAATCTTTTCTGGGTGAACTATCTGTAATAATTGTCTTCTGAATTGACATTGTGAGAAAACCAGAAATGGGAAAATTCACTAGTCGACAGTGCCACAATTAACGGTTCCAACTGTCATGTCAGAGCAACAGGAACATCAGCATGCAAGTACTGTCCTTTCCTCTCTTTAAATGTGCTTCAGAGGCTGTGGGGGAAAGAGTACAAACCAGAGGCTCTGATTGTCACCATCGCTATCTATCAACTATGAATCAAACGTGTAAAGGAGAAAAAATGCTCAAAATTGAATTTTCAAAACTTCAAATTCTGGAAACAGTAAATTTGGCACTTTTTACATGTATTCACAGAAGAGATTTAAAATTAGTAATAATAGTTGGGACATCAATTTTCAAGATGAGAGATTGTGTGTTAGTCTGCATTTCCAGAATCTGCAGAAAATCTTGAGTTTAACATTAGCCCCAGATGAAATTGTCATATTCATTGGAATACACTTGGCATCTCTTTTCTCTCCCCTTTTAACTCCACTTAAAGATATGATTGGAACAGGCTTCAATAATAGTTTTAGGTAACCGTCTGCGTGAGAACCAACGCAACACTTACATTACATTCCTCCTCAGAAGTATTTGGTTGCTGCTACACTCAGGAATATCTAGTACTCTTGATTTAATTGTAGGTACCATAGTGTCACCAAGATGCAGACAGTTGGTTCCTTATTCATACCTGTAAATCACTCACCTGGAGCACTCTGGCGGAACAGAACTTTTGTTGGGTACTTTGTGAAGTGACTATGAAACTTAAGTGCTGGGATTGGTTTTTTCTATTGAGGGCTAAGTCACTTATTTTTATGGTATTTACAGAGTTCTACAATAGAACACCATCAGTAGAATTCACTTATTATAAAGCTTATTCATTTGTTACACTCTCACATGAGTCACACTAATAATGAATATTCAGTACTAATTCTATTGCTCAAATTCTGTAAAAGATGAACAGCTACCCAAGATATTCTCTGCTTTCCTGCTTAATTTACTTACCTAATCGCATTATGCTTTTCTCTCTTCTATCACTTTCTGTGTATCTTTTCTCTTCTCTAGGTGCCTCACCTTCCCTCCTTACTGGTACTAGTCCCCTTCACCTGAGAAGTGGGCTTTAGGGCTTCTCTGGCAGGCAATGTTCAATTCTTAACTGTGCAGCAGGTAGATAAAATCTTCCTCATTGTTTTGAGGTGTCATTTTTTAATTACTTGGACATCCAGACTTTTATGTGTGAATTCACTGCATCACTGTTTTGTGTTTTTTTTTCCCAAACAAAACATTCTAGAAATCAAAAAATCAAAAAAAAAGTCAATCAGATGTACTCAAGTTCAGGGACTTTGTTTACACATGTGATAATACCGAGACTGCCCTTCCCTGTAGCAAGTGAGATTAAAGTTTTTATTTCAATAATTTGCTGGATGTGGACAGTGGCAAATCCATTAGTTGCTCCTGAAAAGGTGTTGAAATGCCACCATCTAGAGATTGCTGCATTCCATGTTTTAAAGGTTCTCCCACAGGCTAAGTAATAAGTTTCATGATTTGGATGCAGTAATAAAGGGACAACAGTGTGTTTTTGAAAGTCATGGTAGTCTGTGACCCGGAGAACTGGGGGCTGGAGTTCCATGAGCCTGCTGACTTGTTCTAACTGGCAGAGTATGGGATTTGGAAGATGTAGCTGAAGAAATTTTGGTGAGTGGCAAATCTTGGGATTGATATTTTGGATATAAATGAAGAAATTAGGATCTTGTAATAATGAGTTGAAATGAAAAAGCAGAAGTGAATCAAATTAAGATTTTGAAATGATCTTTGAGTTGTAAATTTGATTAAACTATTGTGTGTTTAAGAACAACAATAGTAATTTCCAGTGTGTGTTTTGTAAATAGATCCAAACATACTGTACAACTTGTATTTTTTTTTATCCAGGTCCTGGAATTGCTGGCTATCTTACTTCAGGAACAATATCAGCAGTAATCCCAAGTGGACCACCCCCTGTGGACAGTGAAGTGTATGATGTAGCCAGATGAAAGGTTGACACTCCTTGCCTTGAAGATGAAGTACATCGTAGTTGTGAACCATCCTTATTACAGCCTGAATAAAGTGTTGTATACAATTACAAAGAATTTAATTCTTCCCACTTGTTACATTCAGAATGTAATGCTTACATTTTATTTGTAAAATGGTAATTTTATACAAGTGATCAACATGTTCTATTGAAAATGGTATTGTTCACAAAATGGAAAGCTCAACATTTTCCAAATGCCCAAATATTTACTTTCTTTGCACTTGATATATCTGACTGTGAATCAAAATACTGGATTTTTTCCCTAATTTTACAGTTTCATTTTTCCATCTGTAAAATAGCAGAAGTTGGAATCTCTCCAACTGGCCAACTTTCTGCCTGAAATCTTAAAAGCATGACTGTAAGGCAAGTTTTTGAGAAGTAACAAATATTAACTAAACAGTTTCTGATCAGGCCACGGACCACTGATTCTGCTACTGGCTAATCTTTAATGAGCCTGCTTTAAAAAAAATTGTATAACTGCTTTCTATGTCTGATGAGAGATGCCTCAGAAAAGTGCTAACCTGGACACATTATAAATACTTACTGTAATTGTGACCTGTGCTATACAATACCAATATGTAAACTTTCTATTTGAATGTACATTAGTAAATCAGTCTTGTACATAAAATTTTAAGAATAAAGTGCAAAAGAGAATTGGCTTCCTTGTATAATATTCCAGCATCAATGCAGTAATCTACTTGTGCTACTTCAGTAAATTGAAGTTACTCTCCAACAGAACATTTTGTATTAAGATATGTTTTAGCTCCTTTTATCAAGAAACCAACCCTCAAGTTCTACATCAGTGACAATTTGACAAAGGAACAGATCATTTGAACCTGGATTTGCATCTGAAAGGAACAGTGAAATGAATGTTGGAACGATTCTATGTAATGTACTGTTTGTTACAGTGCCACAATATATAATAGCAGATTTGATATCAAATCACAGCAGCTGTGAGCCAGTGACCAAATGTTTGGCCATGAAGTCCTTGGACTCAGTCAAGGACTGAAGCCAGAAGTAGGATTAATCAAAATACTTTTATCCGGTATAAGTACAAACCCCATTTCCAGAAAAGTTGGGTTATTTTCCAAAATGTAATAAAATCAAAAATCTGTGATATGTTAATTCATGTGAACATTTATTTAACTGACAAAAGTACAAAGAAAAGATTTTCAATAGTTTTACTGACCAACTCAATTGTATTTTGTAAATATACACAAATTTAGAATTTGATGGCTGCAACACACTCAACAAAAGTTGGGACAGAGGCATGTTTACCATTGTGTTATATCACTTTCCTTTTGATAACACTTTTTAATCGTTTTGGAACTGAGGATACTAATTGTTGTAGATTTGCAATTGGAAATTTTGTCCATTCTTCTTTGATATGAGACTTCAGCTCTCAGCAGTCCGTGGTCTCTGTTGTCTGATTCTCCTCTTCATGATGCGCCATACATTTTCAATAGGAGATAGATCTGCTCAGGCAGCAGGCCAGTCAAGCACACGCACTCTGTGTCTACAAAGCCATGCTGTTGTAGCCCATGCAGAATGTGGTCTGGCATTGTCCTGCTGAAATAAGCATTGACGTCCCAGGAAGAGACGTTGCCTTCATGGTAACGTATGTCTCTCTAAAATCCTAATATACGCCTCAGAGTCAATGGTACCTCTACATACATGCAACTCACCCATGCCTTGGGCACTGATGCATTCCCATACCATCACAGATGCTGGCTTTTGCACCTTTCACTGATAACAATCAGGATGGTCATTTTCATCTTTGGCATGGAGAACTCGACGCCCGTTTTTCCCGAAAACTAGCTGAAATGTGGACTCATCTGACCACAGCTCACGGTTCCACAGTCTTTCGGTCCATCTGAGATGAGCTTGGGCCCAGAGAACTCGCCGGTGTTTCTGCCGAGTTGATGTATGTAATACAGCCTCCTTGTGTAATACAGTTTCAAGTTGCATTTCTGGATGCAGCGATGGACTGTGTTAAGTGACAATGTACTCCGAAGTACTCCCGAGCCCAGGTGGCTATAATTGTCACAGTAGCATGACGGTTTCTTAGGCAGTGCCGCCTGAGGGCTCGAAGATCATGCGCATTCAACAGTGGTTTCCAACCTTGCCCTTTACGCACTGAGATGTCTCTGAATTCTCTGAATCTTTTCACAATATTATGTACTGTAGATGTTGAAAGACCTAAATTCTCTGCAATCTTGTGTTGGGAAATGTTCCTTTTGAACTGACTAACAACTCTCTCACAAATTTTGGCACAAAGGGGTGAGCCACGACCCATCCTTGCTCGCAAAGACTGAGCCTTTGATGGACACTACTTTTATACCTAGTCATGATATCTCACCTCCTACCAATTAGCCTGCTTAATGTGGAGTCTTCCAAACCGGTGTTACTTGAATATTCTGTGCACTTTTCAATCTTACTTTAACTCTGTCCCAACTTTTATTGAGTGTGTTGCAGCCATCAAATTCTGAATTTGTATATATTTACAAAATACAATTAAGTTGGTCATTAAAACTATTGAAAATCTTTTCTTTGTACATTTGTCAGTTAAATAAGGGTTCACGTGAATTAACATATCACAGATTTTTGTTTTTATTGCTTTTTGGAAAATATCCCAACTTTTCTGGAAATGGGGCTTGTACATGGGTATGGTCTCATTTTGATGCCGTAAAGCTCAGTGTCTCTTAAAATAGATGCAGTAGTTGTTTAGGAAAGAAATTGAGACATTGGCTGTTGAACCTGCAGCAGTCTGGACCGGAGCAGTTGAAATTGATAATGATCCTCTTCCTTTGCCTTAGTCACTATCTTGGAAGGATGTAGGGATTGAAGGAGTTTAGAAAAGAAAGGTTAAGACAATGAAGGATCTTATAAACAAAAATTAGAAATCTAAAACCTGACTGGTCCAGGTACCAGTGAAGATAGGAAGGCCCTATGGTGAATGATGTGAAAGTTGAAGAATTTTCGATGCGTTCCTGATGTTGGGACAAAGACAAGGGTGGTGAGCAGACATTGCTGCCACTGACTAACACAAGTACAGCTGAGCTCAAGTCAAGTATATGTATACACAAATGCAATCAAAATCGGCAGCATAGCAGGCACAGAAGAGATTAAGAATTATACGGAAGTGGAAGTATGTGACAGTGTTCCATTTTATAAGTGCTTTCATTTTGAAATCATCTCAATGCACTTCAGGATTGTACTCGAACCAAATATGATGTTGAGCCATGAGATAATAGGGCAGATAAGTGGCAAGTTGAGGATTGTTTTTGAGAGATTTATTTGGGTTGCAAAATTCCAGAGCTGCCTTTGAAGGGAAAGATAAAAGAGAGAGTACTGGATTTGAGATTGAACAACGGAGGAATTAGAAAAGCCAAAAAGAGCTTTTATGTAATGGGAATCAATGCAAAGCTGGGTAATGATTGAACATGGCTTTGAGACTTTTGAATAACTTAAGGTTTGCAAATGGAATGGAGGAGGCCAGGAATATATTGAAATAATGGCGGCAGCAACTAAGCAGAGGAAGGCTTGAGCTATTGGGTGGGAATTAGTTGTCCTACTGACATGACAGTTATAGCCTTGGGGTCAAATAGAACACTAAAACTGCAGTCTTTCAGATACATGAGATTCTGCAAATGCTGGAAATCTTGAAGACAAAGTACTGGAGGAACTCAGCAGATCAGGCAGCATTTATGGAGAGGTTATTGTAGACAGGGACAGCTAGTGCTTAGGAATAAAGTTTGAGTTGGGCTAAAGGCATTGGATTCTGGCTTTATGTAAGGTACGTCGGCTTGTAAGCTGAGCTAACATTTAATTCCCATTTTTAAATCCCCTTGAAGATGGTGGTGAGCTGCTGCAGTCCTCCAGGTGTTGCTGTACCCACAGGGAATTCCAGGATTCTGACCTAGCGATGAAGAAGGGACAGTGATATCAGGAGCATCAGGATGGTAAACCCAGGTGCTGCTGCTGCCCTTCTAGCTGATAGCAATGCTGGATTTCAAAGATGCTGTCTAAGGAGTCTTGGTAACAAAGGTGCTGCAGTGCATCCTATAGGTGGTACATGTCTTGTTAGTGGAGTGAATGAATGCTTGAGTGGGATACATACAAATGGGCTGCTGTGACCTGCATTGTAGAGCTTCCAGATTCTTGTCATTCTGCATGTCTGCACAGAATTTCAGAGGTGATGAGATTGAACTGAATGTCCTTACATGGAAATCAAAATGTTGGTGCCCCAAAAGAAAAACTTAAGCCTGGGCAGCATTTGTGGAAAGAAACATCGTTTGTGTTGAAGACCCTTCATCTTAATTTCTCTCATGTTCTCACTGATTTTACCTAATGTACTGAGTGCTTCCAGCATTTGGTGTTTATCCTCTTACCACAGACCACTGGATGAAAATCGATGGGTTGGTTAGGTTCTTGGTCTCCAGTGCTAATAATGTACAATTAATTACACAAGCACTTTCAGGTAATGATGGGCAGAACACAACAGCTATATTCATTTACACTTACATCTCGAAGGAAATTACAGTTCTATGGCTGACACAAATCTAGAACATTAAAGCAATGATGTACGCTGAGACTTTAATATGCAATGGTCAGACTACATTTGGAACACTGCAAGTGATTCTGGGCCCTGTAACTACGAAAGGATGTGTTGGCAAAACCAAATGTTGGAGGAATTCAGCAGGCCAGGCAGCATCTATGGGAAAAAGGTACAGTCAATGTTTCAGGCTGAGACCCTTCAGCAGGACTGGAGGAAAAAAGATGAGTAGATTTAAAAGGTTGGGGGGGGGGGAGGAAGGGAAGGGAGAAACACGAGGTGATAGGTGAAAGCAGGAGAGGGAGGGGTGAAGTGAAGAGCTGGGAAGTTGATTCTGGTGAAAGATACAGGGCTGGAGAAGGGGCAGTCTAATAGGAATGGAAGAAGACCATGGAAGGTAAAAAGGGAAGGAGCTGCACCAGAGGGCTGTGATGTGCAGGCAAGGATATAAGGGGATGGGGAACAGTGAATGGGGTGGCATTAGTGGAAGTTCAAAACTTTACTTCCCGTCTGGGTAGCCTCCAACCTGAAGGCAAGAACATTGATTTCTCAAACTTCCAGTAATGCCCCCCCCCCCCCCACTTTTGTCTTCTCCTATTAGATTCCCCCTTCTGGAGCCTTGTGTCACTTGTCACTTTCACCAATCAACTTCCCAGCTATTCCATTCACCCCTTCCCCTCCCAGTTTCACCTATCACCTCGTGTTTCTCCCAAACTACCCACTCACCTTTTAAATCTACTCAGCTTCGTTGTCTCCAGTCCTGAAGGGTCTCAGCCCAAAACTTTGACTATACTCTCTTCCTAGATGCTGCCTTGGCAGGCTGAGTTCCTCCAGCATTTTGTGTGTGTTACTTGGATTAACAGCATCTGCAGGTTTTCTCTTGTTTATGGAAGTATGTGCTGGCCTTGGACAGCATCCAATGGCTTTCACAAGAATGAAAGGCTTGACATGAAGTCTTTGATCTCTCTGGGCTTGTACTTAAGAGTTCAAAAGAATGGGGGGGGGGGGGGGGTTCATAGACCTGATTAGTGAAATGTACAGAGAGGACATGAAGAGAATGTTTCCAGTAGTGGGGAGAGTCTAAGCTTCAGAATAAAAGTACATCCTTTTGAACAGAGATCAGGAATTTCTTTAGCCAGAGGTTGGTGAATCTGTGGAGGCCAAGTCACTGAGTGCATTTAAGGCCGAGATTAATATTTTCTTGAAAGGTAAATGGGTTACGAGGAGAATGGGACTGAGGAAAAATCAGCCATGATTGAATGGTGGCACATACTCTGGGCTGAATGTCCTAATTCTGATTCCAAAGCCTATGGTATTATAAAGTATAGAAATGGAGTTGCAGGAGAGATAGGCAAGGATTTGTGACACATCCGATCTCATCTCTTCCATGATCACCATCAGCACACAAGGCTGTGTGCTTAGACCCTGTTCCACTGTTCACTTGTGACTGAGGCTAAGCACAGTTTCAATGCAATATTTGAATTTGATGATACCACTGTTGTTGGCTGAACTTAAGGTTAGTAATGAACCATTATAGATGAGGGAGATTGAAATTTGCCTGACAGGTGCCACAGCAACCTCTCACTCAACGTCAGCAAGACCAAGCAGCTGATTGACGACAGGAGGAGGAAGCTAGAGGTCCATATGCCAGTCCTCAAGTTAGCAACTTTAAATTACTTGGCATTATTATTTCACAGGATTTGTCCCGGGACCAGTACAGTGCCATTAAGGGAGGCAGTGCATCTACTTTCTTGGAAATGTCAGTGACTCAGTGCCATCTAAAACTTTGACAAACTTCTATATATGCACCATGGAGAGTATTCTGACTGATTGCAACACATCTTGGTATAGAAACACCATGAAGGGAAAACCTACAAAAAGTCCATCAGAGGTAAAGCCCTCCCCATCATTCAGCATGTGTACAAGGCGAGCTGCCAGAAGATTGCCCTTAACACTGCCATCTGCTTTCTGAATGGATAATGTACCCATGAACACTACCTTCTGACTTTATTTTTGCACTAATTTAACTATTCTGTTAAGTATATACACTTAACAGAATCAGGTTTATTATAACCAGCATGTGACGTGAAATTTGTTAACTTAGCAACAGCAGCAGCAGTTCAATGCAATACATAATCTTGCAGAGAGAAAATAAAATAAAAAATAATAAACAAGTAAATCAATTACATATTACAGATTTAAAAATGTTCAAAAACAAATACTTTATATTACGAAAAGAGTGAGGTAGTGTCCAAAGCTTCAATGTCAATTTAGGAATTGGATGGCAGAGGGGAAGAAGCTGTTTCTGAATCGCTGAGTGTGTTTCTTCAGGCTTCTGTACCTCCTACCTGATGGTAACAATGAGAAAAGAGCATGCCCTGTGTGCTGGTAGTCCTTAATAATGGACGCTACTTTTCTGAGACACCACTCCCTGAAGATGTCCTGGGTACTTCGTAGGCTAGTGCCCAAGATGGAGCTGACTAGATTTACAACCTTCTGCAGCTTCTTTAGGTCCTATGCAGTAGACCCCACCCCCATACAGTGATGCAGCCTGTCAGAATGCTCTCCATGGTACAACTATAGAAGCTTTTTGATTGTACTTATTGTAAATCAGTTGCTTTCTCTATTGTATTGCTGCTGAAAATACAATAGATTTCACAATATATGATAGTGATATTAAACCTGATTCTGATTTATCCCTGCTAGTGTCCCCTACCAATCAACTTTTGCCATCTTTCTCATGCCTCTGTAATTCCATTTGCTCCATGAATAATACTAATACATCTGATTTTAGCTTCTCCCTCAAACTGCAATGTGAATTCTACGGTATTTTGTTGGGAATTTAGCTTAATAGTTGATTCTGAGAGATGCAAACAACTTCAAGATATAGGACAGTATCATACAGGTCTAAACTCTGATATTGGAAACCAGGAAGCTAAGGTCATTGAGAACCAGCAAGAATTTTGAAGTTTCAAACTCTACCTTAACCATATAATTGGCTATAAAATCAAAGTAATATCTATAAAGTTTAGAAAGAAATATATAAAAAGATGTCTCATAAAATGATTGATAGCAACAATTCTAGACACTAACAATTGCAGAAATAAAACAAGTCTCTGAATCTGAGAGGAACTCAACATGCAGACCCTGGCCGAGTTCAAAGTACATTTATTATAAAAGTTTGCGTATCATAAATAACCTTGAGATTCATCTTTTTTGCAGGAATCACAAAAACAAGCAATAGAAATCACGAAGAACCCCACACCACAAAGACAGTCATAATCTAAAATGCAAAAAAAAAAAATCATGCAAACAACAAATCCACAGAACATGAACCGCAGTCCCTGCAAGTAAGTCCAGTCTTGGAAAAGTAGCCCCCTTACTGCTCAGGCCCGGAGTTGAACCTGGGCATCCCGGCCAGTTCCCCGATGACCCCATTCACCCCAGCAGTGACGTCATAGCTCCGCCCTCGAAACGCGCGAGGCCCGAATTTCCATCCTGGAATTTGCCTGAATTCTTTACCCCGACCCAACCACCCACCCACCCAAACCACAGCATGACAACATTCACTCTTTCAAGTTACATACGCCTCGGACAGGGTTCACTCGGGTTCACCTCAGGAGAGTCCCCGTTTTCTCGGTAACGGTTGCCGGGCAACGGGGTCCTTGCGGTGGCGGGACCGACGGACTAGAGGCCGCCTGAGGTGAGGTAAAACGAGCCATTAGCTGGGCTCTGATTCCCTCTCGCCCGCACCGTTTTCGGAAGGTTCTGCGTTTCGGGCCAAGTCCGGTGGCATCGAGGAAGGCAAGGAGGGAGCGAGGCACCCCTCAGACCCGACACCAGGTTGTCTCAGTTTCGGGCCTTTTATCTTCTCCCCGCTCGGGCCTCGCGTACTCTTCTCAAACCCCACAGCAATAAGGGCAGGCTTGGCAACACGCACGTACCTGATGTTAAAGCTTGCAAAGTAACAGCGAAGGGAGAGATGGCTAGAGCATGTTTATTGACTAGATAGGTATGTCATCAAGGCATATCCTGGGATTTGGAACGAAATCATTGAGGCACTTTGAACTATACATTGATGAGGACGCTTTTTGAAATATTATTGGGCTTGGAGAAAACTGGCTTAATTAACACAGAGATCAAGTTTAATCACTTTGGTATTTTTATTGATTCGATATCGCGTGTATAGATTTCCAGGTGTTTGATAACTTATCACATAACAGGCACAGTGAAGTGAAGTACATGGGATGAAAGACATAGTTAATAGTGTCATAGTGGGTGGTTACTTTTCAAACTAGAAGTTTTTCAGTATGTGTAATTCCTCTGTAGATTTTATCTTTAATTTCATAAAATATTGTGTGTGATGTGTACTACTGTGTTTTACACCCTGGTTTGGAGAAACGTCTCGATGGTGTGTGTGCATGTACAAAGCCAAATGACAATAAACTTGGAGGAAGGTGTATGATAGTATTCCTATTCCCACCCTGTCTCTTGCAAAAATGCTATCCCCTTCTCACAATTCCTCTTGTCTCCGCCCCATCTGCTCTCAGGATGAGGCTTTTCATTCCAGGACGAAGGAGATGTCTTCCTTTTTTAAACAAAAGGGCTTCCCTTCTGCCACCATCAACTCTGCTCTCAAACACATCTCTCCCATTTCCTGCACATCTGCCCACCACCCCACTCGGGATAGGGTTCCCCTTGTCCTCACCTACCACCCCACCAGCCTCCAGGTCCAACGTATAATTCTGGCTGGTGTGGTATACTGCAGCCGGTGCTCCCGGTGCGGCCTTCTATATATTGGTGAGACCCGACGCAGACTGGGAGACCGTTTCGCTGAACACCTATGCTCGGTCCGCCAGAGAAAGCAGGATCTCCCAGTGGCCACGCATTTTGATTCTACGTCCCATTCCCATTCTGATATGTCTATCCATGGCCTCCTCTACTGTCAAGATGAAGCCACACTCAGGTTGGAGGAACAACACCTTATATACCGGCTGGGTAGCTTCCAACCTGATGGCATGAACATTGACTTCTCTAACTTCCATTAATGCCCCTCCTCCCCTTCTTACCCCATCCTTGACGTATTTAGTTGTTTTTTTTTCTCTCTCTCTGCCCATCACCCTGCCTGTTCTCCATCTCCCTCTGATGCTCCCCCCATTCCTTCCTTTCTCCCGAGGCCTCCCGTCCCATGATCCTTTCCCTTCTCCAGCTCTATCACTTTCGCCAATCACCTTTCCAGCTCTTAGCTTCATCCCACCCCCTCCGGTCTTCTATTATTTTGCATTTCCCCCTCCCTTCCACTACTTTCAAATCTCTTAGTATCTCTCCTTTTAGTTAGTCCTGATAAAGGGTCTCGGCCCGAAACATTGACAGTGCTTCTCCTCATAGATGCTGCCTGGCCTGCTGTGTTCCACCAGCATTTTGTGTGTGTTGTTCGAATTTCCAGCATCTGCAGATTTCCACGTGTTTACCAGAATGTTGCAAAGTTTAGAGTGCGAGAGGCTGGATAGACATGGGTTGTTTTCTGTGGAAGCTGTGAGAAGTTTATAAGACTATGAGAGGTGTATATAGAGTGGACAGGGAGTGTCTGTTTCCCGGGGTAGCAATGTCTAATACCAGAGGGCAGGCATTGAAGCTGAGAGGGGGTAGGTTCAAGCGGATGTGAGGGTTAAGTCTTTTACTCAGAGTGGTGGATGCCTGGAATGGTGGTAGAGGCAAATACATTAGAGGCTTTTAAGAGACGTTTGGATAGACACATGGATGTGAGGAAGATGGAGGGATGTGGACATTGTGTTGGTAGGAGGGAATAGTGTTCAGGTGTTTCTTATTTGCTGTTTAGCTAGTTTGGTACAACATTGTGGACCAAAGAGCCTGTTCTTGTGTTGTACTGTTTTATATTCTGGGACACAAAGCTTGGTGAATCATAAGCAGAGGATGAACGGAATGGGCAAATGTGTAACATAAAAGTTCAATGCAGAGAAGTTTTGGAACATAAGTGAGAAAGGGTGATATGGAATTATGCATGCTTTGCTGAAGGAAGTGCAGGGACAGAGGAGTCTGGGGGGGGTTACAGGTGTACAAATTATCGATGGTGGGAGGGCAGGTTGAAATACTGTTCCCCTTCATTGTATGTTTGTGACCTCTGGCTTTTTTCAAAATGCCCCAGTTACACTGGAAATAGAATTCTTTGAGGATTGAATAGTTATGCAGGAATTATTATGGGATGGTCAGGGTTCTTTGAAATATTCAGGTATTGCTTTACTGTAGAACCTTTCTTCATCTTTGGAAGTACTGGCAGTTTGGAACCAATAAAGTTTTTTAAGTGTAGCCACAGTTGTAGAAAACACAGCTAAGTCACACAGAGAGGGATTTAATAATAACATTATCGGTGGGTTGGAGGTTGAGATGTACATGTGTAAAGGTATTCTTGATTGACCAGGCATACAAGCTGAGATACTGGAAGATAATGACTTGTTAAGCATGAGTTTGAAACCTACCACAGAAGTTGGGAATGGTAGATTTGAGGTTTCTCTTCTTCACTGCCGTAAGAAGCTGCTACAGGATGAGTAAGCTGTTCTCAGGCTACCAGCCAAGTACAGGTATCTATTTTAACTGATGTTTTGATGACAAACTGCCTTCTTCATACTTGATTTGATTGTAAGCAAGGTGGGACAGTGAAAACCTGATTGGATGAGGATTAACCAATCAGTTGGAACAGTCAACTGGGGTATATATACCACTGGACAAGACATGCCCAGGCATCATGCCTGATGAAGAAGGCAGGGTTTGCCATCGAAACATCGGTTAAAATCGATACCTATACCCTCCTGGAAGCCCAAGAAGACTTCATTCATCATATACGCTGGGAAAGCACTACATCCTTTTTCACTGCTATGGGATCTTTACTGTTTTCAAACCTTGAAATGACAGTCAAAGAGTAATTCTTTCTTCTATATTGCTTGGTAAATTCTAGAAGGTAATAGTGTACTAGTAAATAAGGGACTAAATATAAATTTATAATATTTTTATCTCCAAATTTAGATTGTGAAAATGGCGAAGTCTGCAAGTCGAGTATCTTTCCTTGTGAAATTCATAAAAACAAAGGGGAAAGGTTCTGAGTATTTCACAAAAGCTTTTCAGGTTGGTTAAACTCTTTAAAGTCTCTTATAATTTCATAAATACAGATAAACATAAATACTCTGTTCCTGCTTTCTAGGCAATTAAAGAATTTAAATCAGAAGAATTTCTACAAACTATCGATGAAGATGAAACATTTAGCTTAAAAGTAAAGGACAACTCACTTTATGTATGTGACCCATTTGAGGGACCTGCTTATGATCATCTACAAAAGGTGCTGATATTTATGTTTTATTTTTGTGGAATGGAATTTTACTTTTATCTTTGTTTTTATGTCTACAAAAATATAAACAAAGCAATGTCCCGTGTTACTACTTTGGTTAGCAAATAGTACCCAAATACATTCAAAGTGGAACTAATTAAATCCCCTTAAATCAGTCAGTACATTTCAATCAATTTTCTCAAGTTTTGCTTCACTGCCTGAATATGTCAGCTCAATGAACTCATGAGATTTGATGTGGAAAGTTGAAATTGTTCTCCATTAGTTTGAAGCTGAGGTGCAGTTATTCTCTCCTCCAAACTTGTCCTGCCAAAGGGTTTCGGCCTGAAACATGGACTGTACTCTTTTCCTAGAGGCTGCCTGGCCTGCTGAGTTCCTCCAGTATTTTATGTGTTGCTGGAATTTCTAGCATCTGCAGATTTTCTCTTGTTTGGCACCTTCTGCCTCTGTCTCTACTGTCTAGCTCCCCTCCCGCACCTGACTTCATCTGCTCTTTTTTCCCCCTTATCTGTTTCCACCTTTCACACACAGCTGCACTTCATGTTCAGTCCCACCAGTCCCATTTGGCTCCAAGTTCCCGTCATCCCCAACCGTCTCATCGGATTTCACCTCTCAGCTGGCAGGCTTCCTCTCACCTCTTTGCATTGGCTATCTTCCCTCTACACTTGATGCAGAGTTGACCCAAGTCACTGACAACATCTTTATCTCCATTGATGCTGCTTGATCCTTGAACAATTTGCCTTTTTTGCAAAGATGTACTTTGACTCTCTCAAAATCATCTGGGGGCCTTCAAAGCAACACGTACAACAAGCTGGAGGAACTCAGCAGATCGGGCAGCATCTGTGGAAATAAGCAGTCAATGTTTTGGGCCGAGACCCTTCAAAATTTGGCGTAGTTCACCTATGTGGTAGGGACGAGGGAAGAATTATACAAAGATGGGCTGAACATTGCAGCAGACCAATCACAGTGGATTGATCTGAGAAATCCACAAAAGAGGACTGTAACTGCCCTTTATCAGTTGAAAAGTTCACTATTCTATTGTGGCATGTTGCTTCCCTATAGATAATTTGGATGGGGCATAGAGGGATATGCACTGAATGCAGGAAATGGGCACTAGCTGAGTGGGGACCATTGATGGGATGGACTCTCTGCGCTGAATGGAATGTATCCGTGCTGTATTGCCAGAAATACTACTTCCAGTCATTAATCTTGGATGTGTTGGCCTCCATAAGGAATATTTTCAAGTGTTTGTAATTAGTTTCATTATTAGTATTTGAAGTGTTTTTAATTTAAAATATTATTTATGTTCACTGGAATGTTTGTTAAAATCTCTTTATTTAGACAGTTCTATAAATTACGGTCCTGACTGACTGAGCAGAAAGGTTTGCCTTACCAGTCTTGCCTTTTATCAAAAACTGTCAGTGTGCTCTAAGGGCAGACTTAAAAGCAATATTGTCAGAGGCCCTGAAACCTCACTACACCTCTTTGGATAATTCCTTGGTGTGAAGAATCTAAGATTCGAATAGTATATGTTGGCGTTTTCCTTTGGAAACATTAGCACTTGCCTACCCTGCCCCCCCAAAAAAAACATATAAGCCTTGATATGATTAATTAGGTCACAGCACAATACAAACTATTGAATGAATTGTTGAATACCAAGCATATGCATGAGTCTGTTCTTCGGATTTGTTTTGAGGCAATCTTGGAACGAAAATGTGTATTTGTTTCTGCTGGTTTGCTTAGTTGATATTTTTTCAAACTCTTGGAATTAAAGTACAGCCTTCATTTCTTCAAGACCTGCAGTAGATAAACATGTAAGCTGTGTTCCTGCTTAAGGGGAAAAGGTGGTATTCACAACAGCGCTATCACGGAACAGTGGTAATTAATCCTTGCTGTGATTAGCAAATAGGATCAAAAACTGATCTAGATTAGAAAAAAAATTCTTAATTTAATATTAGAAGCAGGGTACTGACTCCTTTGACAATACATTAGTTAGAAATGATGATTTATGAGGGATCCTAGTACCAGCAACCAAGAAAGATTGGAAGAAAGACTTTATGTAGTTCAAAGATGAAAGCAGAAAATACCGGAGGTACTCAGTGGGTCAAGAAGCATTTGTTGGAAGTTAATATTATGAGTTGATGACTTCTTATCAGGACTTGCTGCTGCTGGCATCCAGCAATCTTTAGATCTTATTTGTATCTCTTAACTGGTGATATTCCCCTCAGGATCAATAAAGTATGTCTGTCTGTCTGTCTCTGTGTGCCTAGCTCCGTTTAGAATGCTTTTATCAATCAACTTGATTTTTGAGGCTGTTAATTTTTGTTATTCTTAATAGCTGGCCTAATTCAGTGCATCTGAAGTTTATACTAATGGCTCCTACTTCTCTTGACTCTAATCAACTCATTTATGTATGTGGGAAAATGATATTCCCATTAATGTTCCAAAGGCTGAATATCTTCCAACAGTAATGATATGTATAAACCTTTTAACACGGCAGGATGTTGAACCGCGTTTGCAGAAGCATTTTTAAACAACATTTGGTAGTAGAGTATATTGCAGTCACCATCACCATTATGTGCTGTGTCATATGATGTAGACGGTTATGGTTTCGTGACCATGATTGTTTTTGGCAAATTTTTTTTACAGAAGTGCTGCCTTCTAGGCAGTGTCTTTACAAGATGGGTGACCCCAGCCATTATCAATACTCTTAAGATATTGTCTGCCTGGCGTCAATGGTTGCATAACCGAGACTTGTGATATCCACCACCTGCTCCCTTGGCTTCACGTGACCTTGATTGAGGCCTAAGCAGGTGGTACACTTTGCCCAAGTGGATGGTAGGAGCACCTTATACCTCCTTTGATAAGAGGCGTATCTCCACCCTGCCACCCAACACTGTAGTAGATGAGGCAAATTTTAAAGTGTCTTAAAGATAGACATGAGAGATAGAGGTTTAAAGAGAGAATTCCAGAATATTGGAAGGGCTTGGCAGGTGAAAATGTACAGCTGCAGAAAAGACCAGAATTAGAATGCAATTGTCTGATAATTGTAGAGTTGAAGTATAGGAGGTGCTGGAGCTAATGGAGTAATTTGAAAAGGAAGATATATTTCCCTGAACCTCTGCCACATGTATCCTCCATCAACCTCTGATTAACTCCACTTTCCTACACTAAGGGATAATTTACAGTAAACAATTAATCTATCAGCGCATCTTTGGATTGTGGTAGAAATCAAGAGCAAGCAGTGGAATGGGGATATCACTACATAGGTTTCCACTACTTGATCTCCTGGTGCAAACTTTACACGGACAGTACCAGAGGTCAGGATAGGACTTGGGTGGCTGGAAATGGAAGGGTGCAATAATGACTGCTGTACTACCCCACTGCTGGCTTGAAGCAACATTATACCTTATTTGTTCGTGAAGAAGGAGCATAGATAAGGTGGGTGGTCATTGTTTTTTTTTCCCCAGGATAGGGAAGTCTAAAACTAGAAGGCATAGGTTTGAGATGAAAAGGGAAATATTTAGAGGGGACTTAAGCAAGTTTTCCACACAGTGGTGGTGGGTATATGGAATGAGATGCCAGAGAAAGTGGCAGAGATGGCATTTAGACAATTTTGTGATCTAGATGAGTATGAGCCAAATGGGACTAGCGCAGGGTGGCACCTTGGTCAGCATGGCTGAGTAGGGTGAAAGGGTCTGATCCTGCCCTGTATAGCTCTTTGAGAATGTGCATCTTCAAGGTTGATACTTGTGCTGTTACAGCCCTGCTATGGGCATAGCAATCACTGTTTTACTTTTTGACTTTTCTTCATTCTACTCAGCTTGGATGTAGGATCGTTGGTCCACAAGTAGTTATATTTTGTCTTCAGCAACAACGGAATGTACCTGAAGCTATTCATCCTGTCTACAGCATGGTCATGGCTGATGTGGTGGTTTCCTGCACCAGCTTGGAGAAGAAAACCAGAGTAAGTAAAGTGGTACTAACTGAAGCTTAACAAGTAATACTGAGTTTTCTTTACACTATGATCAGAGAGAATGGAAGCAAGTCTGATGGCCCTATGAGGCCTTGCCAATCACCTGATACCCATTTACACTCATTTAATTTTATTCCCCCCCCCCACATTCCCATCAGCTCTACCCAGTTTCTCCCCCCTCTTACCTACACACTGGCAGCAATTAACAGTGACCAGTAACCAATTCCAGACATCCTTGGGAGGCGGAAAGAAACTGACACAGTCATGCAAGCTCCACATAGGTGACAGTGGAGGTCAGGATTGAATCTTTCACTCTGATATGGTAGCTGCATCTCTGTGTCTACGTTGGCAGACCTCCAACCCTTACAAACAGCAGCCATTGGCCTCCTGCATGGATGAAGTGGGCATCCAGAGCAGTAGCTAAAACTGGCAAAAATTGGATACCATCTTATAGATTGGTTTTGTCGGGAGGAGATATTGATTAAGGTGCTATGTGAAACGCCATTTAAATAGGCTATTGTATTGTGGATGTTTTTGAGCTGTTTGTGGTAGCCAAATGTTTTATCTTGCATTGACTTGCTTTGAAAGATGGTGGAAATGTTTTGGAGACTTGGGGGTAGCTTGCTTCAGATGTGGTTGGATAGGTAGAATTTCTGATTAACTGACAACCCAGAATGTTGTTGGTAGAGGATTCAATGCTGACAGTGCTGTGAAATGTCTTGTAGAGGTGGTCATTATCTGACACTGTTATATCCCTTTTCTGATCTTAAGGCAGAGGGCAAGGCCTTTGCTAAACCAATAGACAATGGATAGGGTCAGAATATCGTCTCAAGGAATGTTTGTAGCAATGTTTACTGCTGCAAAGTTAACATTTCATGCCACATGCGGAACATCATAAGCCTGATTCTGATATCTTGTCTCTGAATTAATTCCTATTGTTTTGGTTTGTTATAACTTGCCACTTCTCTGATCTGAAGATGGTGCTGGATAGTGGAAACTACTTTTGTGTTTGTAGCTCCTAAGGGAGTTAATCAAATATCATGGTCTACAACTATAACAGATGAAATCTGCAGCCGCAGACATTGCAGTTACATTGTTTCAAGTCATTTAAAAGATTTAGTGATTTGGTATAGTTGGGACTCCATACCATCCAGAGAGTGAGTGGAGCAGCTGGAAGCTCAGGGAACTTACTTTCTCTGGAAACATGGCTGCCTGGGAGGGCTTCAGGTAAAACAGGGCACAAAACCAAACCCCCCCCACCACCACCACCCTACTGGCTGATATACATTCTCTTGAAACTACGCTAGGAGCATGACTGCAGAATCAGAGGGACGTCAGAGCCTGTTGAGTACTCTGCTTCACAGAGACTTGGCTGAGCCCCAGCAGTCTGGTCACAGCCCTTCAGCCCGAGGGCTTCACCATCCATCACATGTGCTAGACAGCAGCATCAAGCAAAGGCAGAGACAGCGTGTTCGCTTCATGACTAACATGTTATGGTGCGCATACATAGCAATTATGTCTCAGCCCTGCTCCCCAACCTGGAACTATCAAGTTTAGTCAGTCCTACTTGCCAAGGGAGTTCTCTGCTGTCATCCTGGTTGCAGTGTACACTCCACCCCTGGCAGGTGAGACCTCCAATCAGTTGTCACAAGACAGCACCCCCTGATGCCTTCCAGATTGTTGTATAGCACTTCAACCAGGCTAGTTTGAAGAACTCTGTTACAAACTGCCACTGACATGTCAACTGTGGAGAAAGAAGAGCCAACGCACTCAATCACACTCATTGTTACACCACCATCAAAATCAATTCTTGTGCCATACTACGCCTGCACTTCTTAAGTGCAGTCATCTGGCTGTACTTCTATTCCCAGCATGCAGGCAGAGATGGAAGGTCAGTGCACCGGTGGTAAGGGCAGTGAAGGCATGTTGAAGGGAGGTGGAGGAACATTTACAGGACTGTTTTGAATTGGTGGATTGGACCATGTTCAAGGACTTCTCGTCTGATCTGAATGAATATGCCACTGCCATCACCTACTTCATCAAGACTTGTGTGGATGAGTTTGTACCTTCAGGACAATACCAAGTCTTCCCAATGGAGTCTGCTGAGGGCTAGATCTGTGACATTCAAGACCGGAGATTCAGAACCGTAGAATTAGTTCAGGTATGACCTTTGGAAGGCCTTCGTAAGAGTAAAAGGACAATTTCCTGTGAAGTTAGAGATACAATTGGAGCATGACAACCGTGGCAGAGTTTGCATGCAATTACTTCCTATAAAACTAAAGCCAATGGCATAAGTTGCAGTGATGCTTCACTTCCTAATGAGTTCAGTGCCTTTTCTGCGTGCTTTGAAGAAGAGTATAACATGACACCTGTGCAAATCCCCATAGCATCTGGTGACTGTGATTTCTGTCCTATCTGCAGACAGTCAAGAGTGTAAACAGTACAGCTCCAAGAGTGTGGTCAACAAAGAGATAGGTACAGGAGGCAGAGGAGCAGCAATGTTCATTTCAGTGGATTTGGGACTTGTTCAAGGACTCATCAGAGGATCTGAACAAATATGCCATTGTTGTAACAGTCTTAATAAAGTCAGTCGTGTCCCCATAAAATCATTCAGAGCTTCCCCAAATAAAAATCTTAGCTGAACCAAGAGATAGAAATCTGTTGAGGACCAGATCAGTGGTGGTCCGATCTGACAACCAAGTAACATACAAGAGGTCTGGATACAACCTCCAGAAAGTCATTTCACATGAAGCAGCAATTCCAGACCAAACCTGAATCACAGAGTGATGCTCACAATCAGGGTTTGAATGCTATCACCTCCTACAAAGTAAAACCAAGTGACATATGTGACCACAAGGTTTTGCTCCCAGATGAGCTCAATGCTTTAATGCTCACTTTGACCAACAAAACATGGAAATACCTTCACAAACTCACACCGCCCTTGATAACCCTGTGATTTCAGTCTCTGAGGCTAATGTGAAAGAATTGTTCACCAGGGCCAATCCATGGAAAATTAGGGGTACTTGGCCAAGTACTGAAGACCTGTGCTAATCAATTGGCTGGAGTGTTCACTGATATTTTTAACTGCTCACTTCAACATTCTGAGGTAACCACCTGATTCAGGCAGGCTCTGATTATACTGGTGCCCAGGAAGAATGTGATAACCTGCTTCAATGACTATCATCCAGTAGCACTTAAACCCACTGAAGTGCGTTGAGGGGTTAATGAAGCATACCAACTCCTGCCTGAGGAGTGACAAGAACCTACTCCAATTTGCCTACCATCACAAAAAGTCAACAGCAGATGCCATTTCATTGGCTTTTCACTCAGCCCTGGAGCATCTGGACAGTGAAGATGCATACATCAGGATGCTCTTCATTGACTACAACTCTGAATTCAAAACTATTATACCATGATCTATGCCACAATACTGTCTTGTGCAATTGAATCCTTGATTTCCACACTTGCTGATCCCAGTCAGTTTGGATTGGCAACAGCATCTCCTCCACAATCTCCATCAGCACAGTTGCACCACAAGGCTATGTGTTTAGTCCTCTGCTCTACTCACTTGATATTTCTGACTGTGTGGCTAAGTGCAGCTCCATTGCCAAGTTTGCTGATATACACCACTGTCGTTGGCTAAATCACAGGTAGTGATGAATCAGCATATAGGAGGGAGATTGAAAATCTGGCTGAGTGATGGCACAAAAAGCTCTTGCTCGATGTCAGCAAAAAAAGAGCTGATTATTGACTGCAGGAGTAAGAAAGAGGAAGTCCACGAGCCAATCCTCATCTGGGGAACAGAATAGAGAAGGTCGACAACTTTAAATTCCTCAGCATTATCATCAAAATCAGGTTTATTATCATCAGCATGTGACGTGAAATTTGTTAACTTAGCAGCAGCATTTCATTGCGATACATAATCTAGCTGAGAAAAAAATAAATAAAAATAATAACAAACAAGTAAATCAGTTACAGTATACACATATTGAATAGATGTTAAAAACGTGCAAAAACAGAAATACTGGTTTTTTTTTAAAGCCCCAGGTAGTGTCCAAAGATTCAGTGTCCATTTAGGAATTAGATGGCAGAGGGGAAAAAACTGTTCCTGAATCACTGAGTGTGTAACTTTAGGCTTCTGTACCTCCTACCTGATGGTAACAGTAAGAAAAGGGCATGCCCTGGGTGCTGGAGGTTCTTAATAATGGATGCTGCCTTTCTGAGACACCACTCCCTGAAGATGTTCTGGGTACTTTGTAGGCTAGTACCCAAGATGGAGTTGACTAGATTTACAACCTTCTGCAGCTTCTTTCAGTCCTGTGCAGCAGCCCCTCCATACCAGACAGTGATGCAGCCGCCTTCACGGTACAACTATAGAAGTTTTTAAGTATTTATTTGTTATGCCAAATCTCTTCAAACTCCTAATAAAGTATAGTCACTGTCTTGTGTTCTTTATAACTACATCGATATGCTGGGACCAGGTTAGATCCTCAGAAATCTTGACACCCAGGAACTTGAATCTGCTCACTCTCTCCACTTCTGATCTCTCAATGAGGATTGTTATGTGTTCCTTCATCCTACTCTTCTTGAAATCCACAGTCAGCTCTTTCGTCTTACTGATGTTGAGTGCCAGGTTGTTGCTGTGGCACCACTCCACTAATTGGCATATTTCACTCCTGTGTGCCCTGTCGTCACCAGCTGAGATCCTAGCAACAATGGTTGTATCGTCAGCAAATTTATAGATGGTATTTGACACACAGTCATGTGTTTATGGGGAGTAGAGCAGTGGGTTAAACACACACCTCTGAGGTGCTCCAGTGTTGATTGTCAGTGAGGAGGATATGTTATCACCAATCCACACAGATTGTGGTCTTCTGGTTAGGAAGTTGAAAATCCAATTGCAGAGGGAGGTACAGAGGCCCAGGTTCTGCAGCTTCTCAATGAGGATTGTGGTGATGATGGTATCAAATGCTGAGCTATAGTCAATGAATAGCATCCTGACGTAGGTGTTTGTGTTGTCCATGTGGTCTAAAGCCGTGTGGAGAGCCATTGAGATTGCAACTGTCATTGACCTGTTGTGGCAGACGATCATTTCAGAGGATCTGCCCTGTGTTCAGTAATACAAAGAAGGCAAGGGGGCATCTCTACTTTCTTGGAAGTTTGCAAAGATTTGGCATGTCGTCTAAAACCTACAAGCTTCTATTGTTGTAGAGTGGAGACTATCATCACTGGTTCTGTCACAGCCTCAAACAGAATCTCTCCCAGCCTCGTTGATGATGCAAAGATCATCGCCAGAGGCTCAGCAATCTCCTCACACAGTAGCCTGGGGTACATTTCATCCATTCTCATAGACTTATCGAACTTGATGGTTTCCAAAAGCTCTTGTACATCCTCTTTCTTAATATCTACATGCTCAAGCTTTTCAATCCGCTGCAAGTCATCCTTACAATCGCCAAGATCCTTTTCTGTAGTGAATACTGAAGCAAAGTACTCAAGTATCTACCTCTACTATCTCCTCCAGTTCTATACACACTTTTTCACTGTCGCACTTGATTGGTCCTATTCTCTCTTGTCTTATCCTTTGCTCTTCACATATTTGTAGAATACCTTGGGATTTTCGTTATTCCTATCTGCTAAGACCTTCCCATTGCCCCTTCTGGCTCTCATAGGTTCTTTCTTAAGCTCCTTCCTGCTAGCCTTACAAGCTTCTAGATCGCTATCATTACCTAGCTTTTTGAACCTTTTGTAAGCTCTTCTTCTTGACTAGATTTACAATAGCCTTTGTACACCACACAACTTATCCTTTCATGTTCCTGCCTGATAACCTCATTTTTCCCCTTACTCCAGTTAAACACTTTACTGACTTGTCTGTTCCTGTCCTTCTCCAGTGCTATTGTAAAGGAGAGAGAATTATGATCACTATCTCCAAAATGCTGTCCTACTGAGAGATCTAACACCTGACCAGGTTCATTTCCCAACAGCAGATTAAGTACAGCCTCGCCTCTTGTAGACTTAACTACATATTGTGTAAAGAAACCTTCTTGAACAGACCTAACAAAACCATCTAAACCCTTCACTCTAGGGACATGGCAATCGATATTTGGGAAATTAAAATCTCCCACCATGACAACCTGTTATTATTACACCTTTCCAGAATCTGTCTCCCTATAACTGTATAAAAATTACAGCATGGAAAAAGGCCATCTCGGCCCTTCTAGTCTGTGCCGAACGCTTACTCTCACCTAGACCCACCTACCTGCACTCAGCTGTTTCTGTTTCGTGAACAGTAACACTGCAGATTCAGAGTTCTGCCGCTGGGTCCTAATGTTCACTGCGCTGAGACAGGTTGAATAAGGGGCTTGAGCATCAGCAAATTTTGGTATCCGCAGGGGGTCCCGGAACCAATCTCCCCCCGCAGGTAAGTGTATAAAAGTTCATCTTTTAATTCTGGACAGTAAAATCTTGCCAATAGTTCCAGTTTATTGCATGAAATATTCTGAGCTGAGCACATCAGATAGCTTGAAATAAAGTTCAATGGGCCAATAATATTATGTAACCACCATATGTTAACATTGTAAGTAATTATTTTATTTGACTGAATAAGTTCTGTTTCCTCCTAAGGAAGAAGTGCATCAACAAGTCCAGTTGATGGGTGGTAGGATTCTTCGTGACTTCAACATTTCAGTGACTCATCTGATAGCTGGAGAGGTTGGAAGCAAGAAGTACCTGGTGGCTGCCAATCTTAAAAAACCCATTTTGCGTCCATCCTGGGTCAAAGCATGCTGGGAGAAAGCACAAGAGAAGTAAGTGTCATAGATAGCTAGGTAATGGTTACATTCTGATGTATATTCATTGCCTTTTATTAAAGGAAATGATCCAGTGTCAGGAAGCCCTAAGTATTTCACAGCCTATTGAGATATTTTTTGAAATAAAAAGAAATGCTGAAAATAGCAGGTTAAGACACTATGCATAGGAAGACATTTCAATGAAACTTTTGAAGCATGAGCACACCTTGTAGCATCTTTCACGTCATTTTAGAAAGCCCTAATGCCCGTTACAGCCAATAAATTACCTTTTTGAAGTATAATCACAGCTACCAGTTTGTGCAAGGCAAGGTCCTGTAATCATTTGAGATTATCTTGATCCTATGAGTGCTTTTTTTCCAGAAACATTGATAATATCCATTTGGATATTGGAATAAATCCCGTGTTGTTCCAGTAGACAGCACCTGGGACCTTCCCATGCTTTATTGATCTGGTTCTAATGGCTGTGGCAGTGACAAGGACATCACTGAGTGGGTGGCAGAGAGTATTAATTTTGCTATCTTCATAAGAACATACAAATACCTACAGAAGATATAAGACTGTAAGATATAGGAGCAAAGTTAGGTCATTTGGCCCATCGAAACTGCTCTACCATTTCATCATGGCTGATTTACTATCCCCCTCAACCCCATTTTCCTGCCTTCTCCCCATAACCTTTGACACCCTCGTCAACGGTGATCAACCCGATATAATGAAACAAGTACCACAGTTGATTCTTTTCCGCCTTTATTAGAACCATAGAACATTACAGCACAGAAAAAGGCCTTTTGGCCCTTCTTGGCTATGCTGAAACATTTTTCTGCCTAGTCCCACTGACCTGCAGCTGGGCCATATCACTCCAAACCCCTCTCATCCATATACCTGTCCAAGTTTTTCTTAAATGTCAAAAGTGAGCCCGCATTCACCACTTCATGTAGCAGCTCATTCCACACTCCCAACACTCTCTGCGTGAAGAAGCCCCCCTCCCCCCCCAATGTTCCCTTTAAACTTTTCCCGCTTCACCCTTAACCCATGTCCTCTGGTTTTTTTCTCCCCTAGCCTCAGTGGAAAAAGCCTGCTTGCATTCACCCTATCTATACCCATATAATTTTATACACCTCTATCAAATCACTCATTCACTTATACACCTCCCTCTAACTCAGTTTCTCAAGTCCGGGCAACATCCTTGTAAACCTTCTCTGCACTCTTTCAACCTTATTAATATCCTTCCTGTAATTAGGTGACCAAAACTGCACACAATACTCCAAATTCAGTCTCACCAATGTCTTATACAACGTTACCATAACATTCCAACTGTTGTACTCAATACTTTGATTTATAAAGGCCAATGTATCAAAAGCTCTCTTTACAACCCTATCTACTTGTGACGGCACTTTTAGGGAATTATGTATCTGTGCTCCCAGATCCCTCTGTTCTACTGCACTCCTCAGTGTCCTACCACTTACCTTGTATGTTCTACCTTGGTTTGACCTTCCTAAGTGCAATACCTCACACTTGTCTGTATTAAACTCAATCTGCCATTTTTCTGCCCATTCCTCCAACTGGTCCAAATCCCTCTGCAAGCTTTGAAAACCTTCCTCAATGTCCACTACACATCCAGTCTTTGTATCATCAGCAAATTTGCTGATCTAATTTGCCACATTATCATCCAGATCATTGATATAGATGACAAATAACAATGGACCCAGCACTGATCCCTGTGGCACACCACTAGTCACAGGCCCCCACTCAGTGAAGCAATCCTCCACTACCACTCTCTGACTTCTCCCATTGAGCCAATGTCTAATCCAATTTACTACCTCTCCATGTATACCTGGTGACTGAATCTTCCTAACTAACCTCCCATGCAGGACCTTGTCAAAGGCCTTACTGAAGTCTGTTACGAACCCCGTAACTGGGTCATTTACCAGCAAAGATAGAGAGGTCCATTGAAGTCTGATGGTACTATTTTTAACAGTCTTTATTAGTAAAAATACACAAAAATAATATCACTGCAAACATACAGATAATATACGTTGTCAATACTAAATCTAAAAGTGCAGGTATAATAATAATCAATAAGAAATAATATATCGTTGTCTAGGGGATAATGTATTGTCCGATGGAAATATAAAAGTCACTCAGTTCATTCAGGCTGCAGCCTTTGGTTGGAGTCAAGAGAGAGATTTAGAAACTTGCCGGCTTTTCCTTTTTATGATGTCTATCCTTCGAGAGTTCCGTTGGTGTAGCCGGTCCTTTAGCTAAGCCGTTCTTCCATGGTAAGGCCCCAATCCCAGGCAACGGGAAAGGACGCAGGCGAGCCCTCCAGCTGCTGTCGCTATTAAACGCTGTCACGGGATTTCTAGCGTTTCTCCTGGTGCGTCTAAAGGGGTTGTTCCCCAGACCCTCTTTTATCCTTACTCACAGGGTCTCAGATGTCAATCAGGTTGGGATGATGCAATCCCTCAACCAGCCCACTCTGGTATCTCCTGAGGGCTTCAATGAATAGTACAGTACTCAATACACAATTCCGTCTCCAAGAGACAGTGGCCGTTATCTGTGGCTTTGTCTTGCTGAGGCCAGGACATGTTCCAAACCCTGTGTATTCTGGACGTCTCTCTCTCATTTCCTGGGTCCCAGACCCGAATTAATAGCGATCTTGTGATTCTCAAAATGGAGGGGGCTACTTTGTACCCTTCGGCCCCTCAGAGTTGTGGCACAGTTGTAACAAGTCCATGTATACAATATCCACTGCCTTCCCTTCATCCGCTTTCCTGGTAATTTCCTTGAAAAACTCTTAATAGATTGGTTAAACATGACCTACCACGCACAAAGCCAAGCTGACTGTTTTTAATAAGTCCCTGTCTATCCAAATACTTGTAGATCCTATCTCTTAGTATTCCTTCCAATAATTTACCTACTACCGATGTCAAACTTACCGGCCTATAATTTCCCGGCTTACTTTTTGAGCCTTTTTTAAACAACGGAACTACATGAGCTATCCTCCAATACTCCGGCACCTGACCGACATTTACAAATGACAGGATATCGACATTTTAATTATTTCTGCCAGGGCCCCTGCAATTTCAACACTAGTCTCCCTCAACGTCTGAGGGACCCTGTCAGGTCCTGGGGATTTTTCTACTCTGATTTGCCTCAAGATAGCAAGCATCTACTCCTCTTCAATCTGAATAGGTTCCATGACTTCACTACTTGTTTGCCTTATTTCCATTGACTCCATGCCAGTTTCCTTAGTAAATACAGATGCAAAAAACCCATTTAATATCTATCCCATTTATTTTGGTTCCATGCATAGCCGACCACTGTGATCTTCAAGAGGACCAATTTTATCCCTTACTATCCTTTTGCTCTTTACATACCTGTAGAAGCTCTTGGGATTATTCTTCACCCTGACTACCAAAGCAACCTCATGTCTTCTTTTAGCCCTCCTGATTTCTTTCTTAAGTATTTTCTTACTCATTTTATACTCCTCAAACATCCCTGTTGTCTATACATGTTATACATTTCTTTCTTCATTATCAGAGTTCCAATATCCCTCGAGAACCAAGGTTCCTTATTCTTATTCGTTTTGCCTTTAACCCTGAGAGGAACATACATACTCTGCACTCTCAAAATTTCTCCTTTGAAGGCCTCTCACTTAACAATCACATCCTTGCCAGAGAACAACCTGTCCCAATCTATGCTTTTTAGATCCTTTCTCATTTCTTCAAATTTGGCCTTTTTCCAGTTTAGAATTTCAACCCGAGGACCAGATCTTTCTTTATCCATGATGAAGTTGAAACTAATGGCCTTATGATCACTGGAACCAAAGTGTTCCCCTACTCACACTTCTGTCACCTGCCCTAACTCATTTCCTAATAGGAGATCTAATATTGCATCCTCCTTAGTTAGTACATCTATATATTGATTTAGAAAACTTTCCTGGACATATTTCACAAACTCTAACCCATCTAGATCTTTAACAGTATGGGAGTCCCAATCAATGTGTGGAAAATTAAAATCCCCTACTATCACAACTTTCTGTCTCCTGCAGTTGTCTGTTATCTCTCTGCAGATTTGCTCATCCAATTCTCGCTGACTATTGGGTGGTCTATTATACAACCCTATTAATGTGGTCATACCTTTCCTTTTTCTCAGCTCCACCCATATGGCCTCAGTAGACAAGCCCTCTAACCTGTCCTACCAAAGCACTGCTGTAATATTTTCCCTGACTAACAAAGCCCACTCTTCATCCCTCTGCCTCTATCACGTCTGAAACATCGGAACCCTGAAACATTGAGCTGCCAGTCCTGCCCCTCCTGTAGCCAAGTTTCATTAATAGCTATGATGTCATAATTTCACGTGTCAATTCAGGCCCTCAGCTCGTCTGCCTTTCCCACAATACTCCTTGCATTGAAATATACACACCTCAGAAGATTATTACCACCACACACAACTTACTATTTGTGACTTTGCATGAACTACTGACATTATTTATTTTTACCTGCATTCCACTATCTACTCTGGCACTCTGGTTCCCATCCCCCTGCAAATCTAGTTTAAACCCTCCCCAATAACACTAGCAAACCTCCCTGCAAGTATATTGGTCCCCTTGTAGTTCAGGTGTAACCCGTCTCGTACATGTCCCACCTGCCCCAGAAGAGGTCCCAATGATGTAGAGATCTGAAACCCTGACCCCTACACCAGTTTCTCAGCCACGTGTTCATCTGCCAGAGCATCCTATTCTTACCCTCACTGGCACGTGGCACAGGCAGCAATCCGGAGATTACTACCCTCGTGGTCCTGTTTTTCAACTTCCTACCAAGCTCACTGTACTCACTCTTCAGGACCTCCTGACTCTTTCTACCTATGTCATTGGTACCGATGTATACCCACAACATATGGCTGATCACCCTCCCACCTCAGAATGCTGTGCACGTGATCAGAGACATCCCTGACCCTGGCACACAGGAGGCAACAAACCATCCGGGAGTCTCTGTCACGACCACAGAATCTCCTGTCTGTACTCCTGACTATGGAGTCCCCTATCACTAACACTTTCCTCTTCTTCCTCCCTCCCTTCTGCACTGCAGAACCAGACTCAGTGCCAGAGATACGGCTGCCGCAGCTTGTCCCAGGTAAGCCCTCCCCCCCCCCCCCCCAATGGTATCCAAATCGGTATACCTGTTTTGGAGGGGAATGGCCACAGGGGAACCATGCAGTACCTGCCCTTTCCTCTTCCCTCGCCTGACGGTAACGCAGTTACCTGTGCCCTGTTCCTCAGGTGTAACTACTTCCTGGAAACTACTATTTATAAACTGCTCAGTCTCCCGAATGATCCGGAGGTCATCCAGCTCCAGCTCCTGCACGGTTTATTAGGAGCTGCAGCTGGATGCACTTCTTGCAGGTATTGCCAGGGACACCGGAGGTCTCCCTAACTTTCCACATCCTGCAAGAGGAACATTCCGACATCCTGCCTGGCATATTCTCTAGTCTGAACAAAAAAAAGAAGAAAACAGAAACTTACCGGAACCTACCCTTGCCTCTGCCTGTTTCTTGCTGAAGCCTGATTGAGCCAAAGCAGTCCCACTCCAACTCAGTCCACTCCAATGATGGCTGCTGTATATGGCTGTCTGCCTTTTAAACCTTGGCGCGTTACGTCACGTGCCTGCGCAGTAGTGCCTCTTTTTCCCCAATCAGTTAAAGAAAAGGAAAACAACCCTCCCTCCGCGATACTTCCGTCTTTCACTCTCAGCCTCTTGCTTCAATTGAAAAGACCATTGGAAGTTTTTCTCTCCCTTTTAAACCTTGGCGTGCTACATCACGCTCCTGCGCAGTAGTGCCTCTTTTCCCCAATCAGTTAAAGAAAAGAAAAACGACCTTCCTTCCACGATGCTTTGAGAGCTAGCTACGAGAGAGAACATTCCATCTGCATTCACAGAGAGTCAGACACTCAAAGTCTCTGTCTAAGGACAGATACAGAGTTTTTAAATACCATCTTTGTCAGGAACGCCATCAACAGTGATAGACAAGAGCCACTTAATCACTAAAACAGAGGCAATCGTACTTGACAAAGAACACTTAATCACATTAGGCAGAGGTAATCAGAAAACAGTATAGATTGTTACATCCTGCAAGTGAGACAAGGAGTCTGCAGGACAAATTGAACCTTTAACATCTCAATACAAAAGAACAGTCAGATCCTTAGACATTCCGGCTACTCAAATAGAGCAGAACTCAATAATTTAGATAAGAGACTTCACCAAAATTAAGAAAGGAATGTAAAGAATGTCCTGCCTTATCGCCACCTTTTGTCGAAACCAAAAGGTGTGAAAAGTTAGGAGACATCATCTTGTGGGTTTTGTAAGTTTATAATCTTTTTTCACTCAAAGAAGCAGTTGTGAGACATTATTCAAACATACTACAGTTACAGACTACGTCCACACTAGACTGGATAATTTTGAAAATGCCTGTTTCGTGTAAAAATGATAGGCGTCCATAAATATCTCTGTCCACATTGAAAGGGAGATCTCGGCGAATCTCCTCCTACTGCGCATGTGCAGGACACATCTACCGAAAATAAGCAACATGTTTGGTGTCAAATCTTGCTGTGAAAGAGTTGGTGAGCATTTGTTCATTTACAGACTAGAAAAACTTACATGACAGACAGCTGTTGGCTCTTGCACAGGAGGACTTAAAACTAAAAAAAAACATACTGGAGTGTATGGAGGCAACCGACAGGGATTTCACGGACAGTATGACCCAGCTGACAACGAACATTGAAAAACTGACTAACTCTGTTGCATTAATAAAGCCCCTTGTTAAATGTATAAAACGTGTATAAAACGCTGTCATGACCTGCCGGAACAGATGCTGGTGGCAGCGTGCCATCTTGAACGCAACCTAACAATTTCAGAACAGACGGCAACGAGGCTGGATGCCAGCAGAGTTAAAAATGTACTCACCAAATACAAACCCCTTTTCCAGAAAAGTTGGGATATTTTCTGAAATGCAATAAAAAAAATCTGTGATATTGTGGCGACCCTTTTCCTGGCGTATCCGAACCGACTCAATGAGATAGCCTACGGGGGTTTGCGAGCACAGAGCTTTGGAGCCTCTGCGCCATGGGGGGCCGGTTGACAGAGGCTTAAAAGTGAGGCTGAAGTTTTGGAATAAAGTTTTTTCCTTCGACTGCAGTTACCGACTCCGTGTCGTAATTTTAGCGCTGCGTGTAGCACACCACTACAATTGGTGACCCCGACGGTCCAAACGATTTTTGGACCAGAAATGACCGACGCCGCCTCTGTTCATGCGGTTTCGTTGAAACTGCCGGGTTTCTGGACACAGCGCCCGGACCTATGGTTCCAGCAAGCCGAA
Source organism: Hypanus sabinus (assembly GCF_030144855.1). Taxonomy (NCBI): domain Eukaryota; kingdom Metazoa; phylum Chordata; class Chondrichthyes; order Myliobatiformes; family Dasyatidae; genus Hypanus; species Hypanus sabinus. The sequence goes on along the minus strand of NC_082725.1, from coordinate 62,729,190 downwards.
GCCCAATTCCACGTTCGCCAGATCACCTCAGAAGACACCCGCTACTACTACGTGGTGAGCTCCCTCGACCAGGACACAGCGGCCCAGGTCGCGGAGTTCGTACAGTCGCCCCCGGCAGACGGCAAGTACACGGAGTTCAAAGCTCTGCTCCTCAGGACTTTCGGACTCTCACGGCGTGAGCGGGCTGCCCGTTTACTGCACCTGGACGGCTTGGGCGACAGACCTCCATCGGCTTTAATGAATGAGATGTTGTCTCTGGCCGACGGACACACATGCCTCATGTTTGAGCAGGCATTCCTGGAGCAGCTGCCCGAGGACATACGCCTGCTGCTGTCCGACACGGATTTCAGTGACCCCCAGAAGGTGGCAGCCCGGGCGGACTTGCTGTGGAACGCCAAAAGGGGAGCGGAGCGTCCATCGCACAGATCTCCCAGCCACGCTCCCAGCAGCAAACCAGTCCAGGCCCGGCCGCAGAGCCCGCCAACCCCCGGCCCAATGAACACTGGCGCTTCTACCACCAGCGGTGGGGCGCAGAAGCCCGCCGTTGTTGCCCGCCCTGCAAGTTCCCGGGAAACGCCAGGGCCAGCCGCTGCTGATGGCTACAGCGGCTGGCCATCGGGATAGCCTCCTGTATGTGTGGGATAGAAGGTCGGGACGCCGGTTTTTGGTCGATACTGGGGTTGAGATCAGCGTTTTACCTCCGACGAGTTACGACACCCGCAGCAGGGCACCGGGTCCCCCCCTGAGGGCCGTGAACGGCAGCACCGTAAGGACCTATGACACCCGTCAGGTGCAGCTACAGTTTGGCTCCGGCCAGTTCACGTGGGACTTTACACTGACTGCCGTAGCCCAACCGCTTCTGGGTGCGGATTTTTTGCGGGCTCACAGCCTACTGGTCGACCTGCCCAGGAAGAGACTGGTACACGCCGAGACCTTTCAGATGTTCTCCCTGGGTGCAGCCCAGTTGCCAGCCCCTCACCTCGGCTCCATCACGCTGTCCGACAACGACTTCACCAGGGTCCTGGCGGAGTTCCCATCGGTTCTGGCACCGCAGTTCACAGCGGCCATGCCCAGGCACGGCGTACAGCACCACATCCCGACCCAGGGACCACCCCTCCACGCCCGCGCTCGGCGGCTTCCCCCGGACAAGCTCTGACTGGCGAAGGAGGAGTTCCAGAGGATGGAAGAATTGGGGATCATCCGGCGGTCCGACAGCCCATGGGCCTCCCCCCTGCACATGGTGCCCAAAGCGACGGGGGGCTGGAGACCATGCGGCGACTACCGCAGGCTGAACGAGGCTACCACACCGGACCGCTACCCTGTGCCGCACATTCAGGACTTTGCAGCAAACCTGCATGGCGCACGGATCTTCTCCAAGGTAGATCTCGTCCGGGGATACCATCAAATCCTGATGCATCCTGACGATGTCCCCAAAACGGCTCTCATCACCCCTTTCGGCCTTTTCGAGTTCCTCCGCATGCCGTTCGGCCTGAAGAATGCCGCACAGACGTTCCAGCGGTTAATGGACGCGGTGGGACGGGACCTGGACTTCGCGTTCATCTATTTGGATGACATTCTCATAGCCAGCGGCAGTCGTCAGGAGCATCTGTCCCACCTCCGTTAACTCTGCGCCCGACTGAGTGAGTATGGTCTTACAATCAACCCCGCCAAATGCCAGTTCAGACTCGATACCATTGACTTCCTGGGCCACAGGATTACTAAAGACGGGGCAATCCCTCTGCCCGCTAAGGTAGATGCGGTCCGCCACTTCCCCCGACCCACCACGATCAAAGGCCTTCAGGAATTCATAGGTATGGTCAATTTCTACCGCCGCTTCCTCCCTTCAGCTGCCCGGATCATGCGCCCCCTGTTCGCCCTGATGTCGGGTCCGAGCATGGACATTACCTGGGACGAGGAGTCCGCCGCCGCTTTCGTTCAAACGAAGGAAGCTTTGGCGGACGCCGCAATGCTAGTACATCCCAGAATGGACGCCCCTACCGCCCTCACAGTGGACGCATCAAACACGGCAGTCGGTGGGGTGCTGGAGCAGCTCATCGCAGGTCGCTGGCAACCCCTGGCGTTTTTCAGCAAACACCTGCGGCCACCCGAGCTTAAGTACAGTGCTTTCGACCGGGAACTGTTGGCGCTCTACCTGGCAATCCGGCATTTCAGGTACTTCCTAGAAGGTCGGCCCTTCACCGCGTTCACGGACCACAAACCGCTTACCTTTGAGTTTACGAAAGCGTCCGACCCCTGGTCGTCCCGCCAGCAACGCCACCTGTCCTACATCTCTGAATACACGACGGATGTCCGGCACGTCTCGGGTAAGGACAATGTCGTGGCGGATGCGCTCTCTCGCCCTACCGTTCATGCCCTTTCCCAAGGGGTAGACTTTGAGGCACTGGCAGAGGCGCAGCAGGCGGATGAGGAGATTCCGAGTTACAGAACCGCAGTCTCCGGTTTGCAGCTCCAGGACCTCCCCGTGGGCCCAGGTGAGAGGACCCTACTCTGTGACGTCACCACCGGCCAGCCCCGTCCAGTCGTCCCGACAGCATGGCGGCGCTGTGTTTTCGACTCCATTCATAACTTGGCGCATCCCTCAGTTGTCCGGATGGTTTCCAGCAGGTTCGTTTGGCACGGACTCCGCAAACAGGTCAGTGAATGGGCCAAAACGTGCATGCACTGCCAGACGGCCCAGGTGCAGTGGCACACCAAAGCCCCACCGCAGCAGTTCCATCCCGCCCACCGGCGTTTGGACCACATTCATGTGGATATTGTGGGCCCCCTGCCAGTGTCGCGCAGAGCGCGTTACCTCCTGACTATCGTGGACCGGTTCACAAGATGGCCAGAGGCGGTCCCGCTCACCGACACTACCTCCGAATCTTGCGCCCGAGCCCTGATCGCCACCTGGATATCTCGCTTTGGTGTACCGGCCCACATTACCTCCGACAGAGGCGCCCAGTTCACCTCCAGCCTGTGGTCAGCTATGGCCAGCCTTTTGGGGACTCAGCTGCACCACACGACTGCCTACCACCCACAGTCGAACGGGCTAGTGGAGCGTTTCCACCGTCACCTGAAGTCGGCCCTCATGGCCCGCCTGCGAGGAGCCAACTGGGCGGACGAGCTTCCCTGGGTCCTACTCGGCATCCGCACAGCGCCCAAGGACGACCTGCACGCCTCGTCGGCCGAGTTGGTATACGGCGCGCCCCTGGTCGTCCCTGGGGAGTTCCTACCAGCCCCAAGGGGGCAAGAGGAAGAACCCGCAGCAGTCCTGGGCAGACTACGCGAGAAGCTCAGTAACCTGGCCCCCATACCCACTTCACAGCACGGGCGGCACCCGACCTGCGTACCCAAAGACCTACCGAACTGTAAGTTTGTGTTTGTACGAAGGGGCGGGCATCAGCCGCCGCTGCAGCGGCCATACGAGGGGCCGTTTATGGTGCTCCGGAACAACGGGTCCACGTTCGTGCTGGACGTTGGGGGGAAAGAGGAGGTTTTCACGGTGGACCGCCTCAAACCGGCCCATGTGGACCTGGCGCAACCGGCCGAGTTTCCGGCGCCTCGGCGCAGAGGCCGACCTCCCAAGCAGGTTCTGGCCCTGACTGTGGACATTGGGGGGTGTATCGCCGGTTCTGGGGGGGGGGGGGGGTTATGTGGCGACCCTTTTCCTGGCGTATCCGAACCGACTCACAATGAGATAGCCTACGGGGGTTTGCGAGCACAGAGCTTTGGAGCCTCTGCGCCATGGGGGGCCGGTTGACAGAGGCTTAAAAGTGAGGCTGAAGTTTTGGAATAAAGTTTTTTCCTTCGACTGCAGTTACCGACTCCGTGTCGTAACTTTAGCGCTGCGTGTAGCACACCGCTACAATATGTTAATTCACGTGAACCATTTAACTGACAAATGTACAAAGAAAAGAGTGTGTTGCAGCCATCAAATTCTAAATTTGTGTATATTTACAAAATACAATTAAGTTGGTCAGTAAAACTATTGAAAATCTTTTCTTTGTACTTTTGTCAGTTAAATGGTTCACGTGAATTAACATATCACAGAGTTTTGTTTTTATTGCATTTCGTAAAATATCCCAACTTTTCTTGAAACGGGGTTTGTATTTGGTGAGTACATTTTTAACTCTTCTGGCTGCAGCCTCGTTGCCGTCTGTTCTGAAATTGTTAGGTTGCGTTCAAGATGGCACGCTGCCACCAGCGTCTGTTCCGGCAGGTCATGACAGCATTTTTTAGAAATCTCCGGTTACCCCATCCACACTGCTCCGGCCAATCCAGTGTTTTCAAAATTACACACTCTAAAGAGCATTTTAGAAAAGCTCCGTATTCAGTGGACTAAAACACAGTTTTAGTGTGGACGGAGGGTCAAAACGAAGAGAAAAAGCTTTGGTCACGGATTTATCTGGTGTAGTGTAGACGTAGCCACAGAGTAGTTGGTACTTATCCCAAAGTTGAAATTTAAACACGAAATCAAAAGGTGTGAAAAGTCAGGAGACAACAGCTGCTCAAGCTGCAGCCATTCTCAAACCAGAATGCACAGACTCAACCTTAACCATTATTTACAGGAATCTGAGACTCCCCAATTCCCTTAAAACTTTATCACCCTGACAAATCAAGAACACACCAACCTCTGCTTTAAATATATGCAATGACTTGCCCTCCACAGCTGTCCGTGGCAGTAAATTCCACAGATCTATCTCCGTCTCACTGACTAAAGAGGTTCCTCCTCATCTATGGTACAAATGGACGTCCTTCTGTTATGAAGCTGTGTCCTCTGGTCTTAGGCTACATCCACACTACACTGGATAAATCCGTAACCGAAGCTTTTTCTCTTCGTTTTTACCCTCCGTCCACACTAAAACAGCATGTTGTCCCCCCAAACACTGTCCAGGGTGAGTATTTTTGGAAGTGCTGATTTGGCAGATCAGTGTGGACAGGGTAACTGGAGAAATTTAAAAATGCTGTCAGGCGACAGTGTTTTCTTAAATGCAACCTAACAATTTCAGAACAGATGGCAACGAGACTAAAGCCAGAAGAGTTAGAAATGTACTCACCAAATACTTTGACCCATAACTTACTGAATAAATAAGTATACTCATTTTGCCCTGTTTTCTGCCCATGCTCGTATGAAGGTGGTTTACCCATTTATGCAAGTATTTCTCTGACAATAGATGTGTAACAGCCTAATGTAACATTGTATGGAAATACAAGATAATACTGATACAGACATGTTTTATACATTTAACAAGGTACTTTATTAATGCAACAGAGTTAGTCAGTTTTTCAATGTTTGTCGTCAGCCGGGTCATACCCCCCGTGAACTCCCTGTCGGTTGCCTCTATACACTTCAGTATTTGATTTTTTTTACTTTTAAGTCCTCCTGCGCGAGAGCCAGCAGCTGCCCGTCATTTAAGTTTTTCTAGTCTGTAACTGAACAAACTCGCACTGCCTTTCACAGCGAGATTCAACACCAAACATGTCGCTTGCTTTCAGTAGATGTGTCCTACGCATGCGCAGTAGGAGGAGATTCACCAATATCTCCATTTCAGTGTGGTCAGAGATATTTTTAAAAACACATAGAGTAGACGCCTATCGTTTTTACGCGAAACCGGCGTTTTCAAAATTAACCAGTCTAATGTGGATGTAGCCTTAGACTTGCCTGCTATAGGAAATATCCTCCTCACATGCACTCTGTCTAGGCCTTTTAATATTCGATAGGTTTCAATGAGATCTCCCCTCAATCTTATAAACTCCAGTGAGTACAGGCCCAGAGTCATCAAACATGCCTCGTACGTTAACTCTTTTATTCCAGGAATTATTCTCGTAAACCTCCAAATCCTCTCCAATGCCAGCACATTTTCTTAGATAAGGAGCCCAAAACTATTCACAATACGCAAAGTGAGGTTTGACCAATTCCTTATAAATCCTCCACATTACATCCTTGCTTTTATATTGTAGTCCTCTTGAAATGAATGCTAACTTTGCGTTTGCCTTCCTTATCACTGACTCAGAATTAGGTTTAATATCATTGGCATATGTCATGAAGTGTAAATTGTAATAAAGACATATTTTAAAAAATCAAATGAATAGTGAGGTGGTGTTCATGGATTCAATGTCCATTCAAAAATCTGATGGTAAACAGGAATAAGCTGTTCTTGAAATGAAGAGTGTGTTTTCGGGCTCCTGTACCACCTTCTTGATGAGAATAGGGTATTCCTGGGTGAGAGGCCCTTAATGACAATGTGCTGTTTTTGAGACATCACCTTTTGAAGTTATCCTCAATGCTGGGGAGACAAGTGCCCATGATGCAGCTTTTGTCAGTCCTGTTCATTGGCCCCGCCATACCAGACAGTGATGCAACCAGTTATATTGCTCTTCTAGCTCAACTTGCAAGATAATCTTTATGGAGTGTTGCACAAGGAGTCCCAAGTCCCTTTGCAACTCTGATTTTTGAATTTTCTCCCAGTTTTGAAAATAGTCTCCGCCTTTATTTCTTCTACCAAAGCGCATGACCTTACACTTCCCTACACTATATTCCATCTGCCATTTCGCATATCCTCCTAATCTGTGCTCAAGTCCTTCTGAAGACTTTCTGCTCCCCTGTTGTTGGCATGGTCCTCAAGATCATGGCTGATCTTCCTCACCATTTTCTTGATCCCCTTATTCTTTGATATCCCTGAATTCCAGAAGTCTATTATTATCACTGTTGTATGTAATCAGTTCCCATATCCTTATTTGTGGAAGTATTTCAAAGGTCTGCAATCTTCTGAATAAATATGTTTGGTTTGTATTCTTTGATGTTTAGAAGAATGGACATAATTTTATTGAAAGATAAAAATCCTAAGGAGCCAATGCAGGGTTCATGTTGACATACTTTATTTATTTTTATTTTATCCCTCCCTCCCCCCCCAACTCCTTTTTTGTCTCTCATTTTTCTCTCTCACAATTATTCCTTGCTTGTTCTCCATCTCCCTCTGGTGCTCCCCTCCCCCTTTCTTTCTCCCTAGGCCTCCCGTCCCATGATCCTCCCCCTTCTGCTCTGTGTCCTTTTTACCAATCAACTTTACAGCTCTTAGCTTCATCGGATCTCCCCCTTCCCCTCCCACTTTCAAATCTCTTACTATCTCTTCTTTCAGTTAGATCTGACAAAGGGTCTCGGCCCGAAACGTCGACAGTGCTTCTCCCTATAGATGCTGCCTGGCCTGCTGCGTTCCACCAGCATTTTGTGTGTGTCGCTTTAATTTCCAGCATCTGCAGATTTCCTCGTGTTTGTGTTCATGTTGACATGTTTCCTTGTTGTTTCTCTTCCAACAAGGGGACATTGCTACAAGGTAGGAGAGTAATAATTTAAAACTAGGTGTGTTGGAATTTCTGCTCAGAGGGTTAAGGAAGCTAGATTACTAGACCTATTTAAAGAGGCAGTATACCTTTATTAAAGATCAGAGACTTGATTATGTGCAACTAGCACAGATTAAGAATTGAGGCCTGGGGAGGACCAGCTGTGATCCTATTGAATGTCAGGGCATGTTTGGGGAGCTAGGTGACCTACTTCTGACCCTGGCTTTCTTGTGTTTTTGTGAGGAAATTTTGCTTGACTTTAACTTAAAACTAACTTCTTACCCTGATCTATATTCCTTTTAATCTCTTCCACTAAGAAAAGCAATCTGATCTATGAAGCCCCTGCAGGAACTTGTTTCAGTGAGAGCACCCATGTTCTTACCAACTCCATGATTATAGACCTGGTTTACTGAATTGTTCCTTCTTATTCCAAAAATTAATTTATTAAACCTCTGATGTATTGCCTGCAATGAAAACTAATTCTTTCTCAAAACCTAAGTTGAAATATACTCATTTCTCCAGATCTGGTCTCAAGGAGATCCTTGATAACTGCTGAAAAATGTCCTTAATCTTCCATGCCACTTTGCAATGAAGACCATTGTGCTGTTTAGCTTCTCAATTATTTTTCACATGCATCTGATTCATGTACACGCACAGTTTTGGGGAAAAATGTTGTTGTATTATTTTATCACACACTTTCCTAATTTGCTGAATCTGTTTTGCAGTCTCTTTGTTTCCTTTTTGGAGCTTAATTTCTCATTTCCCTTTATATGGTACTGTAGCGGTGTGCTACAAACAGCGCTAAAATTACGACACGGAGTCGGTAACTGCAGTCGAAGGAAAAAACTTTATTCGAAAACTTCAGCCTCACTTTTAAGCCTCTGTCAACCGGCCCCCCATGGCGAAGAGGCTCCAAAGCTCTGTGCTCGCAAACCCCCGTAGGCTATCTAATTGTGAGTCGGTTCGCATACGCTAGGAAATGAGCCGCCACATAACCCCCCCCCAGAACCGGCGATACACCCCCCAATGTCCACAGCCTGGGCCAGAACCTGCTTGGGAGGTCGGCCTCTGCGCCGAGGCGCCGGAAACTCGGCCGGTTGCGCCAGGTCCACATGGGCCGGCTTGAGGCGGTCCACCGTGAAAACCTCCTCCTTCCCCCCAACGTCCAGCACGAACGTGGACCCGTTGTTCCGGAGCACCGTAAACGGCCCCTCGTATGGCCGCTGCAGCGGTGGCCGATGCCCGCCCCTTCGTACAAACACAAACTTACAGTTCCGTAGGTCTTTGGGTACGCAGGTCGGGTGCCGCCCATGCTGTGAAGTGGGTATGGGGGCCAGGTTACCGAGCTTCTCGCGAAGTCTGCCCAGGACTGCAGCGGGTTCTTCCTCTTGCCCCCTCGGGGCTGGTAGGAACTCCCCGGGGACGGCCAGGGGCGCGCCGTATACCAACTCGGCCGACGAGGCGTGCAGGTCGTCCTTGGGCGCTGTGCGGATGCCGAGAAGGACCCAGGGAAGCTCGTCCGCCCAGTTGGCTCCTCGCAGGCGGGCCATGAGGGCCGACTTCAGGTGACGGTGGAAACGCTCCACTAGCCCGTTCGACTGTGGGTGGTAGGCAGTGGTGTGGTGCAGCTGAGTCCCCAAAAGGCTGGCCATAGCTGACCACAGGCTGGAGGTGAACTGGGCGCCTCTGTCGGAGGTAATGTGGGCTGGTACACCAAAGCGGGATATCCAGGTGGCGATCAGGGCTCGGGCGCAAGATTCGGAGGTGGTGTCGGTGAGCGGGACCGCCTCTGGCCATCTTGTGAACCGGTCCACGATAGTCAGGAGGTAACGCGCTCCGCGCGACACTGGCAGGGGGCCCACGATATCCACATGAATGTGGTCGAAACGCCGGTGGGCGGGATGGAACTGCTGCGGTGGGGCTTTGGTGTGCCGCTGAACCTTGGCCGTCTGGCAGTGCATGCACGTCCTGGCCCATTCACTGACCTGTTTGCGGAGTCCGTGCCAAACGAACCTGCTGGAAACCATCCGGACAGTTGTCCGGATGGAGGGATGCGCCAAGTTATGAATGGAGTCGAAAACACGTCGCCGCCAGGCTGCGGGGACGACCGGACGGGGCCGGTTGGTGGCGACGTCACAGAGTAGGGTCCTCTCACCTGGGCCCACGGGGAAGTCCTGGAGCTGCAAACCAGAGACTGCAGTCCTGTAACTCGGAATCTCCTCATCTACCTGCTGTGCCTCTGCCAGTGCCTCAAAGTCTACCCCTTGGGAAAGGGCATGAACGGTAGGGCGAGAGAGCGCATCCGCCACGACATTGTCCTTACCCGAGACGTGCCGGACATCCGTTGTGTATTCAGAGATGTAGGACAGGTGGCGTTGCTGGCGGGATGACCAGGGGTCGGATGCTTTCGTAAACGCAAAGGTAAGCGGTTTGTGGTCCGTGAACGCGGTGAAGGGCCGACCTTCTAGGAAGTACCTGAAATGCCGGATTGCCAGGTAGAGCGCCAACAGTTCCCGGTCAAAAGCACTGTACTTGAGCTCGGGTGGCCGCAGGTGTTTGCTGAAAAACGCCAGGGGTTGCCAGCGACCTGCGATGAGCTGCTCCAGCACCCCACCGACTGCCGTGTTTGATGCGTCCACTGTGAGGGCGGTAGGGGTGTCCATTCTGGGATGTACTAGCATTGCGGCGTCAGCCAAAGCTTCCTTCGTTTGAACGAAAGCGGCGGCGGACTCCTCGTCCCAGGTAATGTCCTTGCTCGGACCCGACATCAGGGCGAACAGGGGGCGCATGATCCGGGCAGCTGAAGGGAGGAAGCGGCGGTAGAAATTGACCATACCTACGAATTCCTGAAGGCCTTTGACCGTGGTGGGTCGGGGGAAGTGGCGGACCGCATCTACCTTAGCGGGCAGAGGGGTTGCCCCGTCTTTAGTAATCCTGTGGCCCAGGAAGTCAATGGTATCAAGTCCGAACTGGCATTTGGCAGGGTTAATTGTAAGACCGTACTCACTCAGTCGGGCGCAGAGTTGACGGAGGTGGGACAGATGCTCCTGACGACTGCCGCTGGCTATGAGGATGTCATCCAAATAGATGAACGCGAAGTCCAGGTCCCGTCCCACCGCGTCCATTAACCGCTGGAACGTCTGTGCGGCATTCTTCAGGCCGAACGGCATGCGGAGGAACTCGAAGAGGCCAAACGGGGTGATGAGAGCCGTCTTGGGGACGTCGTCAGGATGCATCGGGATTTGATGGTACCCTCGGACAAGGTCGACCTTGGAGAAGATCCGGGCGCCGTGCAGGTTTGCCGCAAAGTCCTGAATGTGCGGCACAGGGTAGCGGTCCGGTGTGGTAGCCTCGTTCAGCCTGCGGTAGTCGCCGCACGGTCTCCAGCCCCCCGTCGCTTTGGGCACCATGTGCAGGGGGGAAGCCCAGGGGCTGTCGGACCGCCGGATGATCCCCAATTCCTCCATTCTCTGGAACTCCTCCTTCGCCAGTCGGAGCTTGTCCGGGGGAAGCCGCCGAGCACGGGCATGGAGGGGTGGTCCCTGTGTCGGGATGTGGTGCTGTACGCCGTGCCTGGGCATGGCTGCTGTGAACTGCGGTGCCAGAACCGATGGGAACTCCGCCAGGACCCTGGTGAAGTCGTTGTCGGACAGCGTGATGGAGCCGAGGTGAGGGGCTGGCAACTGGGCCGCGCCCAGGGAGAACGTCTGAAAGGTCTCGGCGTGTACCAGTCTCTTCCTGGGCAGGTCAACCAGCAGGCTGTGAGCTCGCAAAAAATCCGCACCCAGAAGCGGTTGGGCTACGGCGGCCAGTGTGAAGTCCCACGTGAACTGGCTGGGGCCGAACTGTAGCTGCACCTGACGGGTGCCATAGGTCCTTACTGTGCTGCCATTCACGGCCCTCAGGGGGGGACCCGGTGCCCTGCTGCGAGTGTCGTAACTTGTCGGAGGTAAAACGCTGACCTCAGCCCCAGTATCGACCAAAAAGCGGCGTCCCGACCTGCTATCCCACATATACAGGAGGCTATCCCGATGGCCAGCCGCCGTAGCCATCAGCGGCGGCTGGCCCTGGCGTTTCCCGGGAACTTGCAGGGCGGGCGGCAACGGCGGGCTTCTGCGCCCCACCGCTGGTGGTAGAAGCACCAGTGGTCATTGGGCCGGGGGTTAGTGGGCTCTGCGGCCGGGCCTGGACTGGTTTGCTGCCGGGAGCGTGGCTGGGAGATCTGTGCGATGGACGCCCCGCTCACCTTTTTGGCGTTCCACAGCAAGTCCGCCCGGGCTGCCACCTTCCGGGGGTCACTGAAATCCGCGTCGGACAGCAGCAGGCGTATGTCCTCGGGCAGCTGCTCCAGGAATGCCTGCTCAAACATGAGGCCTGTGTGTCCCTCGGCCAGAGACAACATCTCGTTCATTAAAGCCGATGGAGGTCTGTCGCCCAAGCCATCCAGGTGCAGTAAACGGGCAGCCCGCTCGCGCCGTGAGAGTCCGAAAGTCCTGAGGAGCAGGGCTTTGAATTCCGTGTACTTGCCGTCTGCCGGGGGCGACTGTACGAACTCCGCGACCTGGGCAGCTGTGTCCTGGTCGAGGGAGCCCACCACGTAGTAGTAGCGGGTGTCTTCTGAGGTGATCCGGCGAACGTGGAATTGGGCTTCGGCTTGCTGGAACCATAGGTCCGGGCGCTGTGTCCAGAAACCCGGCAGTTTCAACGAAACCGCATGAACAGAGGCGGCGTCGGTCATTTCTGGTCCAAAAATCGTTTGGACCGTCGGGGTCACCAATTGTAGCGGTGTGCTACAAACAGCGCTAAAATTACGACACGGAGTCGGTAACTGCAGTCGAAGGAAAAAACTTTATTCGAAAACTTCAGCCTCACTTTTAAGCCTCTGTCAACCGGCCCCCCATGGCGAAGAGGCTCCAAAGCTCTGTGCTCGCAAACCCCCGTAGGCTATCTAATTGTGAGTCGGTTCGCATACGCTAGGAAATGAGCCGCCACAGTACCAAACTTTGTTACGTAGCTAGTTAGTCCTTGATTTAGTTGGATATAATTGAAACCCAAGCAGTGGTTACTAGTTACAGCTGCTGATGTGGAAATGCCTTGTTCATTCCTAGCCATTTTTACCCCTGTAGTGTCTGTTCTCCATTCATGCTACTACCCCCATCACAAATCTGTAATAAAGACTTCTTACTTAACACCTCTTCAAATGCCTTTTGAAAATACAAATACATTGCTTCCTTTGGTTTTCCTTTACCTATCCCCCTAGACACATCAAAACATTTTTAAGCAGTTATTAACACTTTTTCCCTATCAGGAAATCATGTGGATTCTACATAATCATATTGCGCTTTACATGCCCGATAACTGTTTCCTTAATTGGACTGTAATATTTTCCTAATAACTAATGTCAAGGTAACTGGCTAGTTTTCCCCTTTCTTCTTCTCTGTTTATATTTTCTGTTTTCTAATGCAGTATATACTTAGATATTCTGCAATCTAGGAAAGCTTAGTAAACTACAAACAATGTGAAAATCTTAGGAGTGGGAAAGATTTATAACCATATCATAATTACCACAGGGAAACAGGCCATCTCGGCCCTTCTAGTCCGTGCTGAACGCTTACTCTCATCTAGTCCTACTGACCTGCACTCAGCCCATAACCCTCCATTCCTTTCCTGTCCATATACCTATCCAATTTTACTTTAAATGACAATATTGAACCTGCCTCTACCACTTCTACTGGAGGAATGTTTCTAGAGACCAGGAATTTCATTTACCAGGTTAATCTGGAGCAATTTGGGTAGTTCTCTCTGTAGCAGAGATGTTGAAGGGCTATTTGATGCAGGTGTTTAAGATGGTGACTGGTTTAGATGGGTTAAATAGAGGAAAGCTGTTCCCACATTAGATGGCTCATTTACACTGGGCTGAAATAGATGGTGACATTCTTCTTTTTGGATTTGATCTACTGTCAGGTGACGTCACTGGCATCAATAGTTTTGAGGTCTCCAAGCAGCCTTAGCAGCCTCAAATATTAAGTTTTACAGGCAGAAGGCCAGGAAGGAAAGGCACCATCTGCTTTTAAATATTTCACAGATTGGAACGTGCATGAGACTATGTATACTGTATACCTGTAATCTACCCTGAGATTCATTTTCTTGTGGGCATTCACAGCAAAACAAAGAAATGTGATAGAATCAATTAACATCTACATATGACCAAAGACTGATGAACAAACAATGTGCAAAAAAGTGAAAAAACTGTGAAAATACAAAAAAAAGAATAATAATTATAAATAAATAATGTGTTGTGGAGTCCTTGAAAATGAGTCCATAGGTTATGGAATCAACTCCGTTGAAGTGAGTGAAGTTATCCACACTGTTTCAAGAGCTTGATGGTTGAAGGGTAATAACTGTTTCTGAACCTGGTGGTGTGGGACCTGAAGCTCCTGTACCACCACCTCAATGGCAGCAGTGAGAAGAAAGCATGGCTGGGTGGTGGAGGTCCTTGATGGATACAGTACTGCTTTTGTACCAGCTCTCCTTGTAAATGCGCGCAATGGTGGGGAAGGGCATTTCCTGTGATGAACTGGGCTGTATCCACTACTTTACTAGGCTTTTCTGTTATTGGACATTGGTGTTTCCATACCAGGCTATGAGAGAAACAGTCAGGATGCTCTCCATTGTGCATTTATAGATGTTGGTCAAAGTTTTAGATGACATGCCAAACCTGTGAAAACCTCCTGGAGAGTAGAGGTGCTGCTGTGCTTTCTTCGTAATGGTACGTAAGTGCTGGTCCCAGGAAAGATCCCCTGAAATTATAACGTCAAGGTACTTAGTTACTGATCCTCTCCACCTCCAATCCCCTAATGAGGTTGGCTTATGAACCTCCAGATTCTTCCTTCTGTAGTAAATAATCAGATCATTGGTTTTGCTGATGTTGAGTGAGAGCTTCTTGTTGTGATGCCATACAACCAGATTTTCAGTTTCCTTTCTATATGCTGTTTCATTTCCACCTTTGATTCAGCCAACAACAGTGGAATTGTGGAACTTAAATATGGAATTGGAGCTGTACATAGTGCGACAATCACAAGAACAAAGCGATTAGAGCAGGGGTCTAAGCACACAGACACCTGTGCTGATAGTGATTGTGGAGATGTTGTTGCCATTCCAAACTGACTGGATCTACGATGAAGAATTCGAAGGTCCAGTTGTACAAGAAGGTATGGAGGTCTAGGTCTTGGAGCTTATCAGGTTTGAGGGGATGATAGTATTGAATGCAGAGTTGTAGTCCATATAACAATTACAGCGCGGAAACAGACCATCTCGGCCCTTCTAGTCTGTGCTGAACGCTTACCCTCACCTAGTCCCACCGACCTGCACTCAGCCCATAACCCTCCATTCCTTTCCTGTCAATATACCTATCCAATTTTACTTTAAATGACAATACCGATCCTACCTCTGCCACTTCTACTGGAAGCTCATTCCACACAGCTACCACTCTCTGAGTAAAGAAATTCCCCCTCATGTTACCCCTAAACTTTTGCCCCCTAACTCTTAATTTGTGTCCTTTTGTTTGAATCTCCCCTACTCTCAATGGAAAAAGCCTATCCACGTCAACTCTATCCCCCTCATAATTTTAAATACCTCAATCAAGTCCCCCCTCAACCTTCTACTCTCCAAAGAACAAAGGCCTAACTTGTTCAACCTTTCTCTGTGACTTAGGTGCTGAAACCCAGGTAACATTCTAGTAAATCTTTTCTGTATTCTCTCTATTTTGTTGACATCTTTCCTATAATTCGGTGACCAGAACTGTACACAATACTCCAAATTTGGCCTTACCAATACTTAGTACAATTTTAACATTACGTCCCAACTCCTATACTCAATACTCTGATTTATAAAGGCCAGCATACCAAAAGCTTTCTTCACCACCCTATCCACATGAGATTCCACCTTCAGGGGATTATGCACTATTATTCCTAGATCACTCTGTTCTACTGCATTCTTCAGTGCCTTACCATTTACCATGTATGTTCTATTTTGATTATTCCTACCAAAATGTAGCACCTCACACTTATCAGCATTAAACTCCATCTGCCATCTTTCAGCCCGCTCTTCTAACTGGCCTAAATCTCTGCAAGGTTTGAAAACCTACTTCATTATCCACAACGCCACCTATCTTAGTATCATCTGCATACTTTCTAATCCAATTTACCACCCCATCATCCAGATCATTAATGTATATTGTTACGTATTCAGGCAACAATAAATATGAGTTTGGCAAGGGTTTTTTTTTAACAAACAAAACGTTTATTAAACACAGAAAACAAACCCCCAAAAAGTTAACAAACACTAACGTAACCGGAAATCAACTGCTGAGCGGCGGCCCAAACAGTTCTTAAAGCGATATTGCAAAAACAGTTCTTTAAAGTGGTATTGCCAAAAGTTCGATATGCTCACAGTCCATTTAAAAAAAAAGGAGAGACTTTATAAGATGATTTAAATTCTCTTTCACGTCGCTTGGCTTCGATCCCCGACGTCGAACTTCCCACGAAGATTTTACGAAACGAAACGGCTTAAAGGCACTGACCTTTCCTTCCTCACTACCTTCAATCCTTTCTGGTTAAACCCAGGGATTAACACGAAGATAGTCAACGAAATCCTTCCAAATAAGGATCAAACAAAGGTCGAAACCCGTTTCACCGTAGAAAGCGATTCTCCTCGATCTTTAACTCCCGAACGTCGATCTTCACTCTCCACTAATTTCTTGAATCTAACAGAATCGTAAAGAACCTGCTGGCAATAACCTTTTAAACTTTAGGCATTAGATAAAAACTTCATCCTTCAGCTAAACTGCGTCATCACTTAAAACACGCAGTGGCATGAAGTCAACTTGGCAAATCCAGCCACGAACTGCCCCTCCTCACAGGGTGGGGTCTACCTTTTATAACCTGTATATAAAAAAAACCTGTCACATGACCTCTACTGGTGGGAAAATGACGTCACTCCACCATCACAAGACCATCACCTCAAGTCCAGTATAGCTTCAACCCCAGTCACATGACAAGGGCACCACTGTCATGTGTCATGAGTACGTAACAATATGACAAACAACATTGGACCCAGTACAGATCCTTGAGGCACACCACTGATCACCAGCCTTCAACCTGATTAATAGTTGTCCACCACTACTCTCTGGCATCTCCCATCCAGCCACTGTTGAATCCATTTTACTATTTGAATACTAATACCCAACAATTGAACCTTCCTAACTAACCTTCCGTGTGGAACCTTGTCTAAGACCTTACTGAAGTCCATATAGACAATATCCACTGCTTTACCCTCGTCAACTTTCCTAGTAATCTTTTCAAAAAAATTCAAAAAGATTTTTCAAACATGACCTTCCATGCACAAATCCATGTTGACTATTCCTAATCAGACCCTGACTATCCAGATAATTATATATACCTTCTCTAAGAATACTTTCCATTAATTTACCCACCACTGACGTCAAACTTACAGGCCTATAATTGCTAGTTTACTTTTAGAACCCTTTTTAAACAATGGAACAACATGAACAATATGCCAATCCTCCAGCACCATCCCCGTTTCTAATGACATTTGAAATATTTCTGTCAGAGCCCCTGCTATTTCTACAGTTACTTCCTTCAAGGTCCGAGGGAATATCCTGTCAGGACCTGGAGATTTATCCACTTTTATATTCCTTAAAAGCGTCAATACTTCCTCCTCTTTAATCTTTATAGTTTCCATAACGATTCCCTACTTGTTTCCCTTACCTTACACAATTCAATATCCTTCTCCTTAGTGAATACCGACGAAAAGAAATTATTCAAAATCTCCCCCATCGCTTTTGGCTCCACACATAGCTGTCCACTCTGGTTCTCTAAGGGACCAATTTTATCCCTCACTATCCTTTTGCTATTAATATAACTGTAGAAGCCCTTTAGATTTATTTTCACCTTACTTGCCAAAGCAACCTCTTATCTTCTTTTACCTTTTCTAATTTCTTTATTAAGATTCTTTCTACATTCTTTATATTCCTCGACCACCTCATTTACTCCATGCTGTCTATATTTATTGTAGATCTCTCTCTTTTTCCGAACCAAGTTTTCAATATCCCTTGAAAACCATGGCCCTCTCAAACTTTTAACCTTTCCTTTCAACCTAACAGGAACATAAAGATTCTATACCCTCAAAATTTCACCTTTAAATGACCTCCATTTCTCTACTACATCCTTCCCATAAAACAAATTGTCCCAATCCACTCCTAAATACTTCTGCATCTCCTGAAAGTTAGCCTTTCTCTAAACAAAAATCTGAACCCTGGGTCCAGTCCTATCCTTCTCCATAATTATATTGAAACTAATGGCATTGTGATCACTGAACCTGAAGTGCTGCTCAACACATACCTCCGTCACCTGACCTATCTCATTCCCTAACAGGACAGAAATATTTCAAATGTCATTAGAAACAGGGATGGTGCTGGAGAGTTGGCATATTGCTCATGTTGTTCCATTGTTTAAAGGGGGTTCTAAGAGTAAACTAGCAATTATAGTAAAGTATAGTAAACTAGCAAACACTGCCCCTTCTCTAGTTTGTACCTCTATGTATTGCTGCAGGAAACTATCCTGCACACATTTTACAAACTCCAAATCATCCATCCCTTTTACAGTATGGACTTCCCAGTCTATGTGTGGAAAATTAAAATCTCCCATAATCACAACCCTGTGCTTACTACAAATATCTGCTGTCTCCTTACAAATTTGCTCCTCCAATTCTCGCTCCCTATTAGGTGGTCTGTAATACACCCCTAAAAGTGTTACTACACCTTTCCCATTCCTCAATTCCACCCATATAGCCTCCCTAGATGAACCCTCTAATCTATCCGGCCAGAGCACCGCTGTAATATTTTCTCTGTGGAGCAATGCAATACCTCCCCCTCTCGTCCCTCCGATTCTATCACATCTGAAGCAATGAAATCCAGGAATATTTGGTTGCCAATCACACTATGTTTCACTAGTAGCTACAACATCATATTTCCAGGTATCAATCCATGCTCTAAGCTAATCCATCTTTCTTACAATGCTCCTAGCATTAAAATAAATGCATTTAAGATGTTCTCCACCTCTTCTTCTCTTTTTATCTCTAACAGTGCAAACAACTTTACTATCTTCTTTTTCTTCCTTCTTCCATACATCTGTTCCTACACTCTGGTTCCCTTCCCCCCCTTGTATCTAGTTTAAATCCACTGGAGCCTCTTTAGCAAACCTACCTGCAAGAATATTTGTCCCCCTCCAGTTCAGATGTAAACCGTCCCACTGGAACAGGTCCCACCTTCCCTGGAAAACTGCCCAATTATCTATAAATCTGAAGCCCTCCCTCCTGCACCATGTTTTCAGCCACATGTTATCTTATTATTTCTAAAACCACCTGTACGTGGCACTGGTAGCAATCCTGAGATTGCTATCCTGGAGGTCCTGTCTGTTAACTTGGTGCCTAACTCCCTAAACTCACCTTTCACGGCCTCCTCACTCTTCCTACCCATGTCATTGGTCCCTGCATGGGCCACGACATCCAGCTGCTCACCCTCCAGAGAATACTGAGAACTCGATCCGAGATATCATAGACCCTGGCACCAGGGAGTCAACAGATCATCTGGGGTTCTCGATCTCTTCCACAGAACCTCCTGTCTGTCCCCTTAACTATCAAATCCCCTATCACTACTGCTCCTCTTTTCCCTCCTTCCCTCCTTCCTTTCTGAGCTGAGGGTCCAGTCTCGGCAGCAGAGACGCAACCACTGCAACTTGTCCCTGGTAGGTAGTCCCCACCGACAGTATCCAAAATGGTATACTTATTATTGATGGGAACGGCCGCAGGGGTGCTCTGCTCATTCTGTCTAATCCCCTTCCTTCTCCTGACAGTCACCCAGCTACCTGTCTCCTGACTCTTAGGGGTGACTATCTCCCTGAAACTCCTGTTTATTTCTGCCTCTGCCTCCCGAATGATCCAAAGTTCATCCAGCTCCAGTTCCCTAACACAGTTTGTCAGGAGCTGCAGCTGGATGCACTTTTTGCAGGTATAATCATCAGGGACAATTATGCTCAGCCTGACTTCCCACATACTACACTCAACTGCCTAACTGCTGCCTCAATTACCTATTCCTAAGGTAATTCAATTAATTAAAGGAGCTTACCTGGCCTTACCTCACTTGAGTGAAGCCCATCCTCCGCCTATGCTCGCTTTTTAAATTCTCCTACTGATCACAGAGGCCAACTTTCACGTGCTTGCGCAGTCGTGCCCCGTACAGACCTTGCCTCTGCCTGTTGAGCCGAAGCCGTTGCTCTCTGCCTCAGTTCTCTCCGTCGATGGCCGTTGTATGTGGTGTTCTTTTTTTAAAAACTCACGCGCCTGCGCAGTCTAGCCCCTTTTCCCAGATCAGTTTTTAAAAAACCGCTTCTCTCCGAGATGCCTTTACTTCTTCCCTCTCCACCTCTTGCTTCGATTTAAAATGATGTAGTCAATGAAGAGCATCCTGATGTATACATCTTACTGCCCAGATGTTCCAGGGTTGAGTGAAGAGCCAATGAAATGGCATCTGCTGTTGACCTGTTTTGACAGTAGGCAGATTGGAGCAGATCCAAGTCACTCCTCAGTGAAAGTGAAACATTATCATTAAAATTGCAGTCTGTTATTTTTGAAATCTGCAATTCATAGACATAAATTCAGTGTTTCATTTGAAGTGCCAGCTGATGTTAATGGCTTAATGTACTTTTTTTTCCAAAAAAATAATCTTTCAGGCATTACATTTTCAGGCTATATAATGATGAGGTGAGCCAATAACTATCCCATGCTTTTGGTACTTAAGTTGATTCCTTTGAGAGTGGAAAAGGTTAAACTATGGAGAGAGATAGATCACTAATGTCAACTTCATGATATCTGGGTTAAATTAATATGCACAAAAACTCTTGAGTACCCATCAGTTTCATGACAGACTGTGCAGATGAGTTCAGGCCATTCAAGATTACTGTTCATTGAAAAGAACACAGAGGTTAGCAGAAACTTTTCTTAAATGTCAAGGAAAGTTAGAACTTAAAGTGGCTTTGTGTAAGCAAGAGGAAACTGGCTATAATGAAACCGAATCGGATTTTGGAGGACTCAGAGAGTGGGTCCTTGTGGTTCCAGTGCTAAAAAAAAATTGTGACTTCAAATATGATGTTAATTGGTAGGTATCAATGTGATATTAAAAATGGGTTGTGCTCTAAAACTTTGCAGTTACTGTTAAAATGATTTAAAAGAACTCTAGTGAATTGATATGATAGATATGAAGTAGCTGCATGTACCTATTAGCAGTAACTATGCTTAAGAATTCATTAGATGCAAAGAACTTTGGAATCTCCCCTGAGAATGTGGTCACTAACTAAAAGCATTTTAGTGTGTTCAAAATTACATTTCATTTATTGGTATGTAGAGACAAGCTCACAATGAAACTGTTACTCTGTCATTACTTGCACAAGTTTGATTCTTGGTTTCTTTCAAACAGAATGATTAACCTTGCAGATGTGAATATGGAGGAGCATCTCTGTCCTCCATTCCTTGGCTGCACCATCTGTGTGACGGGACTCAGCAGCTTGGACCGACAGGAAGTGCAGCGACTTACCCTGGATAATGGGGGTCGGTACACTGGACAGCTGAAGATGAATGAATGCACACATCTCATTGTACAAGAAGCTAAAGGTAAACACTCCATATCTGACAGTTATTATACTTAGCAAATTTGCCATTGTGAAATCTACAGTGCAATAGTGTTTTGTGTTATTTACAGGAATCTACACTGAAATGAGGCTGTGGCCTGCTTTGGCTCTTCTGAGCTATGGACTCATTTTGTTCTAAATGCTATTTTCTTATTTTATTGCTTGCACGATTTGTTTTTTTTCTCTCTGTGCATTGGGTGTTTGGTCTTTTATTTAAATGGATTCTTTTGGGTTTCTTTGCTCTGTGGCTTCCTGTAAGGAGATGAATCTCAAGGTTGTTTTATGTTTGGCTACTTGGATAATGTACTTCAAACTTTGAAATTTTAATATTGCAGTTATTATTTCTGTTTTGGCTCCACTTCTTTCTAAATAAAGCTACCATTGTTTTTATCTTAATTATGCTCAAGATACAGGTGTTATCTAGTTTTAGAAAAAAAATTGTATCGTTAATAGTGTGCTGTTTATCACTGTGCTGCTTTGAGTGTAAAAAGAGCACTGTATTTGTAAATGAGTTGTGACCGCAGCTGGATTGGTAAATGACACATGAGTCAATAGATGACAAAATGAAGAAAGCCATTTTCACTTAATCATGTGAAATATTTACATAATTGTTCATTAGAAATTTCTGTAGCTATGTATGCAGTGCCCTCAGTACTTTATGCACATATAGTTGCAAAAAGTTCATGAACCCTTTGCAATTACTTGGTTTTATGCATTAATTACTCATAAAACATGGTCTGATCTTCATTTAAGTCTTCTCTTTATTCTTGGACTGCAGTATGCTGCTAGCTCTGATTGTTGCTTATAGGAGCAGGAAATATTTAATTTGCCTATCCAGTTGTTTGAAGTCAAGAGTAAGATAACTTAGTCTGGAGACCTTCTGTTCAGATGTTTGGCAGCTAGTTGTATCAACCCCAAGATTTATCAATTTTGCTGTGGTACACCAAGGCCTGTTTCTAGTCAGTGTTCATGGTCCACCAATAATTTCTACAGAGAATCTACATTCAGCCTTTCAAAGCTGCTAACATAGTTAAGACAGTTGGTCAACATAAGTGAGTTATAAACCATTCAGTGTATGTGGGAATGTGAAAGTGGAAACTGGCCTCACAAACCATGAACCCTTAAAGTCTTTGCAAGTTTTATTGATTATACACCAATTTACTTTTGTTTGCTATAATGCAGTTTCTGTCAATATGTTCCTGAGATTCTCACAACTACCTCTTAGTTAATCAAGCTTTTTCTGACCTGCTTCCTTGCACTGCCTAATTACTTACTTTGGCTCTAGAGGTTACTATCTTTTAGTTTCTAAACAAATGCAGCAATCCACATGTGGGTTCGTATTTATCTACATATGGTTAGTGCCTAATAATGAGAAAATACCACCACGCAATAATAGACAATATTGGAATCCAGTTTTTAAATTATTATTGTTCTTGTCTCCAGTACCCTATCTTGAAGTTCATGTCAAATAATTGATTATATTATATTAATAAATATTATAACACTCTCCATGGAGAGTGTTAAGTGTTTCAAATGGACAACAATCTAAAGGTTTTATAGTCCTCAATCTAACATTCATTATGTTAAGTTGACTTATTGTCAATTGTGCTTGACCAATTGAAATTTGGTCTCCAGGATCTACCTCTCTTTAGTTAAGATCTTGAGTTATCTTGCATTTTTCAGTGATATGTCAAATCCCTCTTCACCAGCTGAAATTCAAAGTTCTCCACTCTTTTCTCACAAATAAAGTTCTCTGACAGTAGAAATCAGAGTCTTACTTTGAACTGATTCCAGAGCTTGCATTTCTTCCTCGTCTCCATCATCAGAGTTCGAAGGGATAGTCTGAAAGGATGTAAGACTTGAGCATAACAGCCTCTGTCATCTTTATGGCTTGATTGATTACTGATCTGATTTGGATATATCAACTTTTGTATCTACTATGTTAGATTTCTTTGAACTTGGCTGTAATTTCAAGAATTCACTTTTGGCTCTTTAATAGTGTAAATAAGTAAAATTTTCAGAATGCTTTTAAAACTAGGTGAAGTGCAAATCAACAAAATGGATGTACTTATATTGACCATTGATTGTTTAGTATACTAATAATAACAGTTGGTCTGCACTCCAGTTTGCAAATTGGGAAGTCTACTCCCTTTCAGTTTTCTATATGCTTCTACAACAATTTCCTTAATTGTGTAGTGTTCTTCTCTGCTTGCATAGTTCCTTAGTAATGTAGAAATACCTGCTTTCATCAAATACAAGTTATTGAACAGTATTTTGAACTTATTCTTTCTTGATAATTCTCTCTATAGTTTTATGTTTTGACAAATCTTTCTCCAAATTTACTTTCACTGTAAACAGAACCAGGTCTCTTCCTCCCCATCAAATCCCACTTTTGTCGTAACATTTGTTCCAGAGGCTGTAAATATCCATCACATAGTGCACACTGCAGAATAGTAACCATTGTGTAGTTCATGAAGTAATTCTCCAGTAGTTCTCTGTACTTCAGATGTCTAAATACAACATTCCTTGTCTTTGAATAGTTGACAGAATTTATTCAAAAGTATATGTTCACTTAATCAATATAGAGAAAATAGTATGACTCATTGAATTGCATGTGTTTCTGCTGTCTGCTCAGGTCAGAAGTATGAATGTGCACAAAAGTGGAATGTATATTGCGTGTCTATCCAGTGGTTTTTTGATTCTATTAAACTGGGTGCTTGCCAAGATGAAAGTAATTATAAAGTAGAACCAGAAAGAAAATCTAAAGATTTGGCTCCAAGCACTTCAACTCCTACAAATATTGAAGATGCACTGAACCGTAAGTAGGACATACTTGTGTTTTCCTTGTCTTTATGGTGGCACCTTAGAATTTGGTATTTCTAAATTGATTTTGTTTAAAACCCAATGTAACAATTTTTTACTGTGATTACCCAAAAAAGGAATCTCAGGATTGTATATGGTAACATGTATGTACTTCAGTCTACTCTACTTTGAAAATGGAAGTTGTTTTAGTTAACTAGATTTTAATTAACAAGTATATAAAATACCTATAAGTTTATTCTCAGCTGTTAGCTAAGCTTCACTCATTTCATTGACTAGTTGTCTCTTTACTATTGGCATTTCGCCTATTCTTAGCTCGTCCTCTGTCAGATGTGAGCCATATTTCCAATATTAGTATGAGCTGCATCAATGAGTCTGCATTCTCCTCTGCCATGACTGCTAGGCTGGAAATGCCTAATGACTATCTTGAAGCAGTGGATCTTAATCTTTCTGAAGTTCCTGAGGATTTGTTGGATGGATGTAAAGTAAGAATACTTAAAATCTTCAATAGTTAATCTTATTTGACTGAAACTACAATGATAATCTATATTGCTGTATGTTTGATTACATATAAGCATTTTGAGGACATTTTTATGAAATCTTTTAATTACAGTATATTATTTTTCTGACAAATGAGTTGTAAACTAGTAACTCTACATATATAATCTAACATATGGATGTATAAATATCTTTGTTAGATATATTTATCTGGATTTGGTGGTAAGAAGTTGGATAAATTAAGACGGATGATTAACTTCGGAGGAGGTGTTCGATTTAATCAAATCTCTGAAGATGTTTCTCATATAATTGTGGGAGAAGAAGATAAGGAGCTGAAACAATGTTTAAATAAAATGTCACACAGGTATTGTCATTGCATGCTTGGTACAAAAAGTTGACGAGTGGAATGAATATAATTATGTTTGTGTGCAATTTTACATCATATCTTCCCTTTACAATACAAAAACCTTGTTTGCAGCTGTTTGTTGGTTTAAGCACGTAACTTGTATTAATCTGCTGACGTATTGTCAAGAAACATTTCTTGTTCAAGGTAAGGCTGCAGTTGGTAACTACAGGAAAAACATAGTAGGTTTAGGATTTGATGGTGTAGGTATGTGCTGGGCGCTATAGTAGCATAGCAGTTAGTGGGGTGTTATTACATCTCAGGCTTCAAAGTTCAATTGTGGTGTCATTTATAAGAAATACATACGTTCTCTGTGTGGACAGCATGGGCTTTTTCCGTGTGCTCTTGTTTTCTCCCAGAGTCCAAAGATATACTGAGTAGGTTAATTAGTCATTGTAAAATTGCCTTGTGATTAGATTGGGGTTAAATCAGGATCCTGGGGGTGTGACTGTATCTCTGTGTTGTATCTCTAAATAAAATAAATACATTTTTTGGGGATGGGTTAATAGTAGTTAGTTTACCAAAGCAAAGATAAGAAGGAACAAGTACTTTGGATGCTTTATGTATTATCAGATGTCTTGCAGTGCTTCAGTGAATTACTTTTGATGTAAACTTTTCTCCACTAAAGTTGCCTGTTAAATATTTATAGAAACATAGAAAATAGGTGCAGGAGTAGGCCATTTGGCCCTTCGAGCCTGCACCGCCATTCAGTATGATCATGGTTGATCATCCAACTCAGAACCCTGTACCTGCTTTCTCTCCGTACCCCCGATCCCTTTAGCCACAAGGGCCATATCCAACTTCCTCTTAAATATAGCCAATGAACCGGCCTCAACTGTTTCCTGTGGCAGAGAATTCCACAGATCCACCACTCTCTGTGTGAATAAGTTTTTCCTCATCTCCGTCCTAAAAGGCTTCCCCTTTATCCTTAAACTATGACTCCACGTTCTGGACTTCCCCAACATCGGAAACAATCTTCCTGCATCTAGCCTGTCCAATCCCTTTAGAATTTTATAAGTTTCAATAAGATCCCCCCTCAATCTTCTAAATTCCAGTGAGTATAAGCCTAGTTGATCCAGTCTTTCTTCATATGAAAGTCCTGCCATCCCTGGAATCATAGTTTCTGTTTTACTTCCAATTTATAGCATCAGATTTTTTTTTGCTTTTTAGCAAGACGAATCCTTTGAAAATCATCTATTTGATTAGATTACCAACACTTTTGATCATTGTGTGTTCAGTCAATTTACCTTGGTTAACCCCTAGCTAACAAAAAAACCTATTTGCAGGATTTAAAACCTCTGGGGAATATTTGTGAAGCAATAATTGATTCTCTGCATGAATTACTTTGCACTGGCATCTGCCAGCAGAGAAAATAGATTCTCTGCATCTATCTTAAGTTAACCATTTAATTCCTCAAATCATTCTGGTGGACATGAGTTGAGTGCACTCTAATGGGAGTAAATATTTTTTAAAAATTGTTCTCAAAAGTAAATACAGTACAACTTGGAGTCTAACCGTCATTCAGAAGCAACATAACTCACTTCCCATTATGTAGCCACTTAGGATAAAACCGAATATTTAATTGGCTTTTTAGATCAAAACAGAAAACCAAGAGCATGTGCAGGGAGGGAAACAAATTTAATGTTTCCTTTCATCAGAACCGAAAGATGTTTCTATTATTAAATGATGCTGGAAAATCTGAATTTGTCTCATATTTAATACAAAACTACACGGTGACTGTATATTAAAAGATGTATTCATCCTCTTCGAAGTTTTCATGTTTTATTGTTTTACAACATTGAATCACAGTGGATTGAGTTTGCTTTTTTTTGATACTGATCACCAGAACAAGACTCTTCCATGTCAAAGTGAATGCAAATCTCTACAAAGTGATTAAATTAATTAGAGTGCATATTCCTTATTTAATTTACTTTGTAAATAAACCAGCTATTCATCCATTTAAAAATTCAACCTAAGGCTCTCGATTTTAAGCAAAAACCGAAATCATTCTATTCATATCTGTAGAAACCCAAATTGGTTAGGGTCTGTTGCTAGCAATCAGTCTTATCCATGCATAAGTATTGTCTGTTTAAGTATATACAGTAAAATTCCAATAATCCTGTATCCGGTTTTTCACAAATCCTGATGGCCTCACATCCGACTCATCAGTCTGGAATTTGAACCAGGGCTACAGAGTGTAAGCAGGATGTGTGGCCAGAACTTTGGTCTGGAGGATCAGGAATGTGAGAAGGGTGAGGGGCCACAACTAAGATTGTTTGTTTCTGCCTATCATGTTATTCATATTCAAAAGGCAGATCGGATGATGCTTTACATGGCTCCTTTGTTCAATCCTCAGGGGCATCCCTCTGCTTCCCATTGTCCATATTTTCAGTTCTCTACAAATAAAGCTGTAGCAACTCAGCAGGTTGTGCAGGGAAATAGTTGAAATCTTTCACCTGGACTGAAGACGCTGCCTGATCCAATGAATTCCTGCAACTTTGTGCATTGCTTCAGATTCCAGCATCTGGTCCCTTCTGTCTTCTCTATCCTCTGACATATTTCTCTTTGGACTTCTGTACTATTTAAAAAGGAACCCAATAGAACACCTTGAGGAATAGAACTTCATCCTCAATGTGAGGATGCCGTCTGAACTTGACGTTGAATTCCATAACTTCAGATAAATCACTTCTCTGTTTGTATCAGAATTTGACAGATCTGGACTAGGTTAGCCATCTGTAATACTGGCTCAGTTTTTCTCTCTCCATAAGCATAGCCTAGCCTGCTGGATATTTTCTACAGTCTTGCAATTTGCAACTTCTGCATTATTTCTTTTTTTCTCTAACTTGTCTCATTTCCCAATGTAAATGATTCTTTATTCATGTTCTCTCTCAGACTTGCTCTTATCCTTACACACCCCCAACCATTCTCGGTTGCATATGTGCAGTCTATCTACACAACAACTGTGCTTTCACCCTATCAAAGTTCTCTTTGTCTCATTTATCCTTTTCTCACCCTCTCTATTTTAAAAAAAATAATTGGGTTTGTTTCTGTACCAATTTTGACAAAGGTTTTTTTACCTCCAATGCAGTCCTGTTTCTCTTTCCACTGACATTATCTGACTGTTGCTTTTCCCTTTTATTTTTCCCTGAAATTTTATTTTGAGAGTCCGTTACTGCCCTTTGAAATTTTATTCCAGGTACCTGCAAATTTAGGTTTGCCTTTCAATGTTTGGTGACTTAATGTGACAAGAGATGCACAAAAGCTTTCGATAAGGCTGAAGCTGTCTACAAAAAGGGTCAGAGCCGTCTCTATTTCCTGAGGAGACTGAGGTCCTTTATTATCTGCCGGACGATGCTGAGGATTTTCTACAAGTCTATGGTGGCCAGTCCTATCATGTTTGCTGTTGTGTGCTGGGGCAGTAGGCTGAGGGTAGCAGACAACAACAGAATCAACAAACTCATTCATAAGGCCAGTGATGTTGTGGACTCTCTGACGGTGGTGTCTGAAAAGAGGATGCTGTCCAAGTTGTATGCCATCTTGGACAATGTCTCCCATCCACTCCATAATGTACTGGTTAGGCACAGGAGTTCATTCAGCCAGAAATTCATTCCAATGAGATGCACCACTGAGCGTCATTCCTGCCTGTGGCCATCAAACTTTACAACTCCTCCCTCGGAATGTCAGACACCCTGAGCCAATAGGCTGGTCCTGGACTTGTTTCCACTTGGCATAATTTACTTATTATTTCATTATTTATGGTTTTATATTGCTATATTTCTACACTATTCTTGGTTGGTGCGGCTGTAATGAAACCCAATTTCCCTCGGGATCAATAAAGTCTGTCTGACTGTCAATAACTTGATTTTGGTAGCAATACTAATTAATGGCTTTGCCGTTCAATATTGCGATCAGTTTAATTGTAGATTTTGTCCCTTTTGTTTTCTTCATTTCAACACTTGATATTTTGTCTAAGTCGATGTTGGTTGCCAAGTATTTATAGATGCTCGCTTAGGCTTATTTAATTTTTGAAATTCCGTTTTTAGGATATGGGCATTATAAGCAAAGTGAGAAGTTATTGCCCATCTCTAATTGCTGCCAAAATGACTAGGCCCTTCCAAAGGACAGGGAAGAGTCTTGACATACTCATGTGTCTAGAGTCATGAGTAAGCCAGGCTGGGTAAGAGTGGCAGTTTTACTCCCTCAGAAGTCATTATTCCTGCCAAAGGGTTTCAGCCCAAAACATCGACTGTACTTTTTTTGATAGTTGCCGCCTGGCCTGCTGGGTTCCTCCAGCATTTTGTGTATGTTGGTTGGATTTCTGCAGATTTTCTCTTGTTAGTAACTAAATGGTGTTTTATGACACAACTTTACAAACTTATGGTCATTGTCAGCAATGACTTCTAAAATCTGTAACAAATTGAATTGAAATCCTGCAGTTGCCTTGTTAGGAATTGAACTGAAATTTCTAGACCATCTTACAGAGGTGTGGCTGTTTATTGCAACTTTTCGATGAAATGATATTAATTAAACTAATATTTGTGTTAGGCCACATGTGGTTACAGCAAAATGGTTAGTGGATTGCTTTTCCAAGAAAAACCTACTGCCTGTTGGGCAGTATTTCCATCCAAATTACCAGCCTGCTGATCCAATACCAGATCGTCTCAGCAGTAACCAAACTCATTTGACTCTGAATGGCAGTAATACGCTGAAAACAGCCACAGTCAATGCCAACAGACAGCCAGAAGCAGATGATGAACTCCTATTACAGTACCTTGAGAATAACAAAATTGTAGGTAAGGGACTAATCTTTTATTTTTCAATATCAAATATGGTAACTTGTGATGCAGTTTCCTCCCTCAGAAGATTGGACATTGCTTTTCATCTCTCTTTCAACTTGATTTTGGGTTAAAATTAAAGATTTTTCTTTGTCACTAGTTATAAACAAGTTTCAAATCTCCTGTATTTCTATATATATTTCTTCAAGTTTAGTGCCTCTGTCGATCCAAGTCTCATGATGTTTAGAAATATTATTTTACCTTGGATGTGATATTGATGATAATATCCTTCCTCATATTGAATGCCCTTTTGCTGTAATGAGCCTAGATACAATTTTTGTTTGTTGGCAAAATCCTCCAGGACTTGGAAGGAATTCAAAAACTATTGAGATCTAATAATAATTTCTAGAAAAATAAAACTCACTGGAAGCAGCTAAAATAGTTTTAAATAAGAACATTGAAGCAAATAATTAAACAATATAGAATATCTTTCTCATAGATTTTCTCTCCATTCACTTGAATGGTTTTGGATGTTCCACCTTAAATTCTCACTTGGCAAAACATGAGGAAGATTCCCCACCTTTACTGCTGAAAAATCCATGCTCTGCTATTGGTCTCCATGTGGATAGAGTCTAATGTGTCAGCGCAGTCAGTGATGTTAGACTCCACTCCCCATGGAGTTCGGCAGCATGGACTTCAGGCCATCAGCATTTTCAGTGCCAAACTCATTTATGTTACTAGTGTAAATTTTATGCAAATCTGCAAGCGTGACCCAGCATGTTGCAACCTGTTACTGATGGATATTACCCACCCATCTCCCAGTAGTTAATGATCTCAGCTGCTTTACTTATCTGTCAATAAAAGTACAGTGAATGTTTGGGAGAGAAAAAATAAACTTGCTGAAGCAAGGTTACCAATTTCTTCACATCTCAGTCAGATGCCATCCTCTTTTTAGTAAGGTTTAAAAACCAACAGAAGGTAAATGAAATGTTATAGGGAGAGAAGAGATGAAATATGAAGGTAAGCTAGCCAATGATATTAAAGAGGATACCAAAAGTTTTTTCAGATACGTAAAGGTAAAAGAGAGTTGAGAGTGGATATCAGACTGCTGGAAAATGAGGCTAGGATATTATCATCAATATCATATCCGAGGTAAAATAATTTAATTACAGTTGTAATGGGAGACAAAAAATGGCGGAAGTCAGACCTTCACTGTGGAAGACAGTAGCATGTATGCCAGAAATTTGAGACTTTTGGGTTAGAAGTAAGTTTAGTTGATCATTCAAGTTGTTGAAATCATTCAGTCTTCCCCAATCAAAAGCCCTGGAGGATTTCAGGCCTGAGGTAAATCTGTCAAAGGCGGATCAACCCAATGAAATAGCGCAAGGTACCACGAATTCAATAAAACCATAAAACAAGCGATACTTCGTCAAACTTCACTTTTTATTCATAGCATGCTATGGGGGAAGTTACGGACTGATCTCCCAAAGAGACAGTCTGGACACTGCACCCCCCCCCCCCCCCCCGAACACAATACCACACAATTTATTACATTGATTATTACAGGAAATATTATTATTATGCAAGTTAATGCAGTTTTAAAATAGTTTTGATCACCTGCGAAGATACAATTAGATACAATAAGATACAATGAATTAGATCTTAATTCATTATTGGTTAGTTATAATTATTTCTGCCAAGATTAGTCTGGTTACAACTTAACTTCATCATATTGGCACCTCCCCCTGACACTTCCCCCTTCTCTCGAATGTTATGTCCCATATTTAGTTATGTCTTAAGATGCCCTTTCAATCATACCACACCCATATTTAGTTATGCTTAGCACTTTTAGAGAACAATGCCTAATGCGTCACCTGTTGCCACGTAGAGTTTCTGTCTGACTGCCCAGTAACATAAGGTACCTATAAGACAATTGATCATAAGCTAATCATACCCCTTAATCCATCCCCCATCTGCCCCTACCTCTACTTAAGTTTATCTTTCCCTTCATCAAATCAGCCTTGGTCACAGGTCAGATTTGGGATGGTAGGCCATTCTAGCTTTTGTTTTGTTGTGTTCCAAGTTAGTACATTTGTATTTTGTATTATTATCTTGTTCAATTGCTAAAACATGCTTTCTCACTTTTCCTTGAATTTCAATAATTTAAATGTTAATCAAATGTTTTTTTCTTATCATATAGATGGTCCTGAAAATGAAGAAAAGGCAAATTGTAACTTAACTGGCAATCTGTGCACTGCACTAAATAATGAGTCAGCAAACACTTCTGCAAACCAGGCAAAATGTGCAGAGGAAGGACTATTTCAGAAAAAGCGATTTCTAATATTTGGCTTTACTAAAGAAGATGAAACGTATATGTCTGAAGTCATTGAGAAAAGTGGCGGGAAGGTTCTACAACCCCACAGCCGAGCTGTTGCAGACTATGCACTTGTACCTTTATTGGGAACATGCATGGATGCAACTGTGGCTGAAGTAGTTACAAATACCTGGCTGGTAAGAAAATTGTTAGGGGTGACATTTTGCTGCATGAAATATAGGTAGTACAGTTAACTGCTTTTCCAACTGAATGACACTGAAGCAAAGTTCATTTCTTATTTGGCAGTAAAACATAAGATAATTATTATTTGGGGCAGATTTTTAAAAATCTGAAATTGATAAGTGTTAGCTTATGATGCAAATGTGTTATTTACTTACAACCTCAAGTTGTCAATATTAGATATACTGTACAGACAGTGGTCCATTTCAGATAGTTACTGTCGCAGTAGTAAATTAATTATATTTTTGACATCCTCTGAGATTGTGACAAAGCTAGTGTATGCCTCATTGTTAAAGATTGTCCACTTCATCCTCCTTCACCTCTCCCCTAGCATCCAGCTTTATGGGAAAATATTTTCCTAATTTCAGTCTTGTCTATCCAGCCAAAGAATCACTGCAATGCCTCATCCCTTATCTGCCCTGTTCTCATTTTCTCCCAAAGACCTTTTGGCTATACTTTTCTCATCTATCTTCTAGTTCTTAACACTTCATCAGAAAATGGAGTATTATTTTTTTGTGTGTGGTGATGCCATTTACCTTTAGTTCACTCACCCTCTGTCTCTATATCTCATTTCAATTAAATATGAGAAATCTAAAGTCATTATCATAAGTTCTATTAGGTCCCTTCTCCCCCAACTTAAATGAAATTAAACTGTCCAATTTTTTTTCCATTTTGGTTCTGAAGCCCAGATTACATAACTAGTTTTACTCAATCTGCCTTTCTCCACCTCCTTCACCTTCTTCAGTTTGCCTACTGCTCAAACAATTATCTGTTCATTTAACAACAACACACACAAAATGCTGGTGGAACACAACGGGCCAGGCAGCATCTATAAGGAGAAGCACTGTCGACATTTCGGGCTGAGACCCTTCGTCAGGACTAACCGAAAGGAAAGATAGTTAGAGATTTGAAAGTAGTGGGGGGAATAGGGAAATGCAAAATGATAGGAGAAGACTGGAGGGGGTGGGATGAAGCTAAGAGCTGGAAAGGTGATTGGTGAAAGTGATACCGAGCTGGAGAAGGGAAAGGATCATGGGACGGGAGGCCTCGGGAGAAAGAAGGTGTGGGGGGAAGCACCAGAGGGAGATGGAGAACAGGCAAACCACTAAATATGTCAGGGATGGGGTAAGAATGGGAAGAGGGGCATTAACAGAAGTTAGTGAAGTCAATGTTCATGCCATCAGGTTGGAGGCTACCCAGCCGATATGTAAGGTGTTGTTCTTCCAATCTGAGTGGGGATTCACCTTGACAGTAGAGGAGGCCATGGATAGACATATCAGAATGGGAATAGGACGTGGAATTAAAATGTGTGGCCACTGGGAGATCCTGCTTTTTCTTGCAGACCGAGCATAGGTGTTCAGCAAAACGGTCTCCCAGTCTGCGTCGGGTCTCACCAATATATAAAAGGCTACACCAGGAGCACCGGACGCAGTATACCACACCAGCCGACTCACAGGTGAAGTGTCGCCTCACCTGGAAGGACTGTCTGGGGTCCTGAATGGTGGTGAGGGAGGAACTGTAAGGGCAGGTGTAGCACTTGTTCTGCTTCCAAGGATAAGTGGCAGGAGGGAGATCAGTGGGAAGGGATGGGGGAATTGAGTGGACAAGCAAGTCGCATAGGGAGTGATCCCTTTGGAAAGCAGAAAGAGGTGGGGAGGGAAAGATGTGCTTGGTAGTGGGATCCCATTGGAGGTGGCAGAAGTTACGGAGAATTGTACGTTGGACCTGGAGGCTGGTGGGGTGGTAGGTGAGGACAAGGGGAACCCTATCCCGAGTGGGGTGGCAGGCGGATGGGGTGAGGGCAGATGTGCGGGAAATGGGAGAGATGCATTTGAGAGCAGAGTTAATGGTGGAAGAAGGGAAGCCCCTTTGTTTAAAAAAGGAAGATATCTCCTTAGTCCTGGATGAAAAGCCTCATCCTGAGAGCAGATGCGGCAGAAAAGGAGGAATTGTGAGAAGGGGATAGCATTTTTGCAAGAGACAGTGGGAAGAGGAATAGTCCAGGTAGCTGTGAGTCTGTAGGCTTATAGTAGATATCAGTAGATAGGCCATCTCCAGAGATGGAGACAGAAAAATCAAGAAAGGGGAGGGAGGTGTTGGAAATGGACCAGGTAAATTTGAGGGCAGGGTGAAAGTTGGAGGCAAAGTTAATGAAGTTGATGAGCTCAGCATGCGTGCAGGAGGCAGTGCCAATACAGTCGTCGATGTTGCGAAGGAAAAGAGGGGGGTGGATACCGGTATAGACTTGGAACATGGACTGTTCCACAAAGCCAACAAAAAGGCAAGCATAACTGGACCCATATGGGTGCCCATGGCTACACCCTTGGTTTGGAGAAAGTGGGAGGAGCCAAAGGAGAAATTATTGAGAGTAAGGACTAATTCCGCTGGATGGAGGAGAGTGGTGGTAGAGGGGAATTGGTTAGGTCTGGAATCCAAAAAAAACAAAGAGTTTCGAGACCAGCTCGGTGGGGGATGGAGGTATATAGGGACTGGACGTCTATGGTGAAAATAAGACGGTGGGGGCCAGGGAACTTAAAATCATTGAAAAAATTCGAAGCATAAGAAGTGTCATGAACATAGGTGGGAAGAGATTGAACAAGGGGGATAAGACAGTGTCAAGGTGGGCAGGAGCAAGCTGAGGCAATGGGTCTACCTGGACAGGCAGGTTTGTGGATCTTGGGTAGGAGGTAGAAACAGGAAGTGCAGGGTGTGGGAGCTGTGAGGTTGGTGGCAGTGGATGGGAGATCCCCAGAGCTGATAAGGTTGGTGATGGTATAGGAGACAATGGCCTGGTGCTCCTTAGTGGGGTCATGATCAAGGGGTAAATAACAGGAGGTGTCAGAGAGTTGTCGCTGTGCCTCGGCCAGGTAGAGGTCATTACGCCAGACAACAACAGCTCCCCCCTTAGTAGGTTTTATAGTGAGGTTGGGATTGGTACAGAGGGAGCGGAGAGCAGAGCGTTTGGAAGGAGTGAGGTTGGAATCTGTTCAGTTGCTAACTCTGTATATGACAATTACCTTGCTCACTAGGATAATGCTCTTATTTTCCCTTCCATAATCCTGTGGCCAATTTTCTCACTTACACTAAATCCTTTTCACCCCAAGCTTTTGTACGTACTTCTGGTACGTACATTGACTTCTGGTTGAGCATTACTTCATTTTTAAAGTGTTTCATTCTTGATTTCGGCTGCTGCTATTTTTCCCCTATACAGTTGGCCCTCCTTATCTGCGGATTTCACTTGCGCGGATTCAACCAACCGGAAGTTCTCTCTCCAGCAGTCATTGTTTGGGACTATTTTTCTTGTCATTATTGTCATCATCTTGTCAAACAATACAGTATAACAACTATTTACATAGTATTTACATTATATTAAGTATTATAAGTAATCTAGAAATGACTTAAAAGTACAGGCAGTCCCCGGGTTATGAATGAGTTCCATTCCTGAGTCCGTCTTTAAGTCGGATTTGAAGTTGGAACAGGTACATTCAGTATTGCAGGTAATCCCCGAGTTACG
Organism: Hypanus sabinus; assembly: GCF_030144855.1. NCBI lineage: Eukaryota > Metazoa > Chordata > Chondrichthyes > Myliobatiformes > Dasyatidae > Hypanus > Hypanus sabinus. The sequence continues at coordinate 62,693,522 of NC_082725.1, read as the reverse complement.
AACGTCCGACTTACAGACAACTCGTACTTACGAACTGAGGAAGGAGAATGCCATTTTAAGTGTTTGCCGTTGACACTGTGTAGAATGTTTAACTTTGTATTTGGCTTAAATTTTTCTTAGTAAGATTCACCCTGACACCCCCCCCCCCCCCAATCACTGATGGCATTTCACCTCTTTCCGATCGCTTTATTACTTCCACCTTATTTTGGATCGGGATTATTTTAGTGAACAGAAACACTGAGGATTCAGAGCTGTCTACTGAGAAATGTTAAATAAAGTCCGGGGTTCTGCTCGGTCCTAAAGACCACCGCAGGTTGGGACAGGTTAAATAAGGGACTTGAGCATCCACGTCTTTTGGTATCCCGGAACCAATCCCCCGCAGATAAGGAGATTTTTATAATCTCTCAATCTGTTAACCTTCTGAGATGAGTGTACTCCTTTATTTCTGACCTCATGATTATCCTGTGGCGACCCATTTCCTGGCACATCCAAACTGACTCACAATTAGATAGCCTACGGGGGTTTGCGAGCACAGAGCTTTGGAGCCTCTGCGCCACGGGAGGCAGGTTGAGGGAGGCTTAAAAGTGAGGCTGAAGATTTCGAATAAAGTTTTTTCCTTCGACTGCGGTTACCGACTCTGTGTCGTAATTTTAGCGCTGCGTGTAGCACACCGCTACAATTGGTGACCCTGACAGTCCAAACGATTTTTGGACCAGAAATGTCCGACGCCGCCTCTGTTCATGCGGTTTCATTGAAACTGCCGGGTTTCTGGACACAGCGCCCGAACCTATGGTTCCAGCAAGCCGAAGCCCAATTCCACGTTCGCCAGATCACCTCAGAAGACACCCGCTACTACTACGTGGTGAGCTCCCTCGACCAGGACACAGCGGCCCAAGTCGCGGAGTTCGTACAGTCGCCCCCGGCAGACGGCAAGTACACGGAATTCAAAGCCCTGCTCCTCAGGACTTTCGGACTCTCACGGCGCGAGCGGGCTGCCCGTTTACTGCATCTGGATGGCTTGGGCGACAGACCTCCATCGGCTTTAATGAATGAGATGTTGTCTCTCGCTGACGGACACACACCCTGCCTCATGTTTGAGCAGGCATTCCTGGAGCAGCTGCCCGAGGACATACGCCTGCTGCTGTCCGACGCGGATTTCAGTGACCCCCAGAAGGTGGCAGCCCGGGTGGACTTGCTGTGGAACGCCAAAAAGGTGAGCGGGGCGTCCATCGCACAGATCTCCTAGCCACGCTCCCGGCAGCAAACCAGTCCAGGCCCGGCCAACCCCCGCCAACCCCCGGCCCAATGAACACTGGTGCTTCTACCACCAGCGGTGGGGCACAGAAGCCCGCCGTTGTCGCCCGCCCTGCAAGTTCCCGGGAAACGCCAGGGCCAGCCGCCGCTGATGGCTACGGCGGCTGGCCATCGGGATAGCCTCCTGTATGTGTGGGATAGAAGGTCGGGACGCCGGTTTTTGGTCGATACTGGTGCTGAGATCAGCGTTTTACCTCCGACGAGTTACGACACCCGCAGCAGGGCACTGGGTCCCCCCCTGAGGGCCGTGAATGGCAGCACAGTAAGGACCTATGGCACCCGTCAGGTGCAGCTACATTTCGGCTCCAGCCAGTTCACGTGGGACTTCACACTGGCCGCCGTAGCCCAACCGCTTCTGGGTGCGGATTTTTTGCGGGCTCACAGCCTACTGGTCGACCTGCCCAGGAAGAGACTGGTACACGCCGAGACCTTTCAGACGTTCTCCCTGGGTACAGCCCAGTTGCCAGCCCCTCACCTCGGCTCCATCACGCTGTCCGACAACGACTTCACCAGGGTCCTGGCGGATTTCCCATCGGTTCTGGCACCGCAGTTCACAGCGGCAATGCCCAGGCACGGCGTACAGCACCACATCCCGACCCAGGGACCACCCCTCCACGCCCGCGCTCGGCGGCTTCCCCCGGACAAGCTCCGACTGGCGAAGGAGGAGTTCCAGAGGATGGAAGAATTGGGGATCATCCGGCGGTCCGACAGCCCATGGGTCTCCCCCCTGCACATGGTGCCCAAAGCGACGGGGGGCTGGAGACCGTGCGGCGACTACCGCAGGCTGAACGAGGCTACCACACCGGACCGCTACCCTGTGCTGCACATTCAGGACTTTGCAGCAAACCTGCACGGCGCACGGATCTTCTCCAAGGTAGACCTCGTCCGAGGGTACCATCAAATCCCGATGCATCCTGACGATGTCCCCAAAACGGCTCTCATCACCCCGTTTGGCCTTTTCGAGTTCCTCTGCATGCCGTTCAGCCTGAAGAATGCCGCACAGACGTTCCAGCGGTTAATGGACGCGGTGGGACGGGACCTGGACTTCGCGTTCATCTATTTGGATGACATCCTCATAGCCAGCAGCAGTCATCAGGAGCATCTGTCCCACCTCCGTCAACCCTGCGCCCGACTGAGTGAGTACGGTCTTACAATCAACCCCGCCAAATGCCAGTTCGGACTCGATACCATTAACTTCCTGGGCCACAGGATTACTAAAGACTAAAGACTAAGGCCCACTAAGGTAGATGCGGTCCGCCTCTTTCCCTGACCCACCACGATCAAAGGCCTTCAGGAATTCGTAGGTATGGTCAATTTCTACCACCGCTTCCTCCCTTCAGCTGCCCGGATCATGCGCCCCCTGTTCGCCCTGATGTCGGGTCCGAGCAAGGACATTACCTGGGACGAGGAGTCTGCCGCCGCTTTCGTTCAAACGAAGGAAGCTTTGGCGAACGCTGCAATGCTAGTACATCCCAGAATGGACGCCCCTACCGCCCTCACAGTGGACGCATCAAACACGGCAGTCGGTGGGGTGCTGGAGCATGGTCATCGCAGGTCGCTGGCAACCCCTGGCGTTTTTCAGCAAACACCTGCGGCCACCCGAGCTCAAGTACAGTGCTTTCGACCGGGGGACTGTTGGCGCTGTACCTGGCAATCCGGCATTTCAGGTACTTCCTAGAAGGTCGGCCCTTCACTGCGTTCACGGACCACAAACCGCTTACCTTTGCGTTTACGAAAGTCCCGCCAGCAACGCCACCTGTCCTACATCTCTGAATACACGACGGATGTCCGGCACGTCTCGGGTAAGGACAATGTCGTGGCGGATGCGCTCTCTCGCCCTACCGTTCATGCCCTTTCCCAAGGGATAGACTTTGAGGCACTGGCAGAGGCGCAGCAGGCGGATGAGGAGATTCCGAGTTACAGAACCGCAGTCTCCGGTTTGCAGCTCCAGGACCTCCCCGTGGGCCCAGGTGAGAGGACCCTACTCTGTGACGTCGCCACCGGCCAGCCCCGTCCCGTCATCCCGACAGCCTGGCGGCGCCGCGTTTTCGACTCCATTCATAACTTGGCGCATCCCTCAGTTGTCCGGATGGTTTCCAGCAGGTTCGTTTGGCACGGACTCCGCAAACAGGTCAGTGAATGGGCCAAAACGTGCATGCACTGCCAGACAGCCCAGGTGCAGCGGCACACCAAAGCCCCACCGCAGCAGTTCCATCCCGCCCACCGGCGTTTCGACCACATTCATATGGATATCATGGGCTCCCTGCCAGTGTCGCGCAGAGCGCGGCACCTCCTGACTATCGTGGACCGGTTCACAAGATGGCCAGAGGTGGTCCCGCTCACCGACACCACCTCCGAATCTTGCGCCCAAGCCCTGATCGCCACCTGGATATCTCGCTTTGGTGTACCAGCCCACATTACCTCCGACAGAGGCACCCAGTTCACCTCCAGCCTGTGGTCAGCTATGGCCAGCCTTTTGGGGACTCAGCTGCACCACACAACTGCCTACCACCCACAGTCGAACGGGCTAGTGGAGCGTTTCCACCGTCACCTGAAGTCGGCCCTCATGGCCCGCCTGCGAGGAGCCAACTGGGCGGACGAGCTTCCCTGGGTCCTACTCGGCATCCGCACAGCGCCCAAGGACGACCTGCACGCCTCGTCGGCCGAGTTGGTATACGGCGCGCCCCTGGTCATCCCCGGGGAGTTCCTACCAGCCCCAAGGGGGCAAGAGGAAGATCCCGCAGCAGTCCTGGGCAGACTACACGAGAAGCTCGGTAACCTGGCCCCCATACCCACTTCACAGCACGGGCGGCATCCGACCTGCGTACCCAAAGACCTACAGAACTGTAAGTTTGTGTTTGTACGAAGGGGTGGGCATCGGCCACCGCTGCAGCGGCCATATGAGGGGCCGTTTATGGTGCTCCGGAACAACGGGTCCACGTTCGTGCTGGACGTTGGGGGGAAAGAGGAGGTTTTCACGGTGGACCGCCTCAAACCGGCCCATGTGGACCTGGCGCAACCGGCCGAGTTTCCGGCACCTCGGCGCAGAGGCCGACCTCCCAAGCAGGTTCTGGCCCAGACTGTGGACATTGGGGGGTGTATCGCCGGTTCTGGGAGGGGGGGGGGGTTATGTGGCGACCCATTTCCTGGCACATCCGAACCGACTCACAATTAGATAGCCTACGGGGGTTTGCGAGCACAGAGCTTTGGAGCCTCTGCGCCACGGGAGGCAGGTTGAGGGAGGCTTAAAAGTGAGGCTGAAGATTTCGAATAAAGTTTTTTCCTTCGACTGCAGTTACCGACTCCGTGTTGTAATTTTAGCGCTGCATGTAGCACACCGCTACAATCCCTCATTTGCTTGCACTGGTAACAATTTCTTCAGCTACTTGCGTCATAAGCTCTGGAATTTCCTTAATAAACCTCTGGCCTTTTTTTCCATTTCTTTCCTTTAGGATGCACTCTAGATCTATTCTTTAGGCAGATTTTTGGTTACCTGCCCAATAAATCTTTGTGGCCTTATGAAGTGTTAGAAATTTTACCATTAAGAGTCATGGGGTGTTTTACAATGCTGTGTGTAGTGTGTGAGTTGTATTTAAGGAATGGTGGATAGGGCAGAATGGGAATAAACCCAGACACCAGGGTGCTGCTTATTCACAGTTTTTAACCCTAGTTAAAGTGGTTAGAATACCAATGCTGTCAGCATTATGGTAAAAAAAATTAAAAACTAATCATCTCCCAATAGAAAAGCAATCTATGGGCAATTGGAATAAGAGAAGCTCAGACAGTCAAAGTTTTTCTCTAATTTATCATCATCATCTGCTTTTTGAATAATCTCAATATTTTTGTATTGATTATTTTGCTGATTATAATAAACATTTGTAATTGAATATACTTTTGACTGCATTTTGAAGATTTTAACTGCTGCTACTTATAAATGGAATACCTGGCATTTGATTTTGATTTATCTTTTAGATGGTATTATATGTTGATTTTATAAAGGAGTTAAATTCTGTGAGCTGTCTCCAGTACTCCTTACAAAATCATTACATACTGCTTGCAAACTTATAAATATCTATTATTATGCATGGCTATAAATAGTTTTGATTGTGTGTGCATTTTACTGCAATTTGTTATTATTAAAATGTCATCATTGATATTAAAGGAGTGTGTTCAGTCTTGATCTTTCTCCTATTGCAGGCAATGTGTATGGATCAGCAGTATATTCTTCCTTCACAGTCCAATCCCTTATTTACTCCTATATCTTACATAGAAGGAAGCAATCCTCTGAATAACTGTGTGCTATCTATTAGCCAATTTACTGGTGTAGAACGCGATGCACTATTTAACATTGCAGAATTACTTGGAGCAAGGTAAATGCATGCAAAAACAGAAATTCACTGACTATCTTCTGTTCACATTGTTTAAAACCATCCTTTTTGATATGTTTATGTGTGTTACCTGCAAATTAATATGCATGTTGTATAAGTTGAGTGAATGCTCTTAATTTGTAGACTTGCTTTTTAAGCCATTTTATTAAGCCAATGTAGATTTACAGTGCCTTGAAAAAGTATTCAGCCCCCAGCACTTTGTTCATATAAATGAGCATTACAACTAGGGATTTTACAAAACAGTTTAATAAGCCAGGGAAAAATATAAAGCATAAAAAGCTAAAATTCAAAAACTGAAATGTTAGCAGTATTCATCTTTCTTTGCTCAGTACTTAGTTGAATCACCTCGTAGTTATTACAGCCGGTAGTCTTTTTGGATAAGTCTCTACTAGCTTTGCGTAGATTTGCCTGTTCCTCCTTGCTAAATTGCTCCAGCTGTGCCAGGTTAGTTGGGGAGCAGCAGTGGACAGGAATGTGCATTGGGTCGTTGTCCTGCTGAAAGACAAACTTCTCTCCAGTTTATAAGTTTTCTGACAGTGACTAGCAGGTTTTTATTCAGGATTCTTCTATATTTAGCAGGATACATTTTTCCATCAATCCTGATCAGATTTCCAGTTTCTGCTGCTGAAAAGCATCCCATAGCATGTTGCTGTCTTTGCCATACTTTACAGTTGGGTTGGTGTTACTTGCCTGATGCACAGTATTAGATTTGTGCCACATGCACCACTTAACATTGAGGGCAAAAAGTTCCACTTTTGTCTCATCAGATTATAAGACCTTCTCCACATCGTTACCATATCTTCTAAGTGATGGGCAAAGATGTCCTTACTTTAGCCAAGCTTCTTCCTTGCCACTTTTCCATAAATACCCTTTTTATGCAAAGCCTTGGAGATTGTGGAGCCACTGACTTCTTCATCTCCAGTTGTAGCCACTGAATTCTGCAGTACACTCAGAGTAATTGTTGGTGTCACAGAAGCTTCTCTACAAGTGTCATGCTTCTCCGGTAACTAATTTTAGATGGCTGGCCTGACCTAAGCAGTGTGTCTGCAGTTACATAATTTTTCCACTTTTTCTCAATGGAATGCACTGAGCTTCGAGGTATGTTCGGTGCTTTTGAGATGGTCTGTACCCTTCCACAGATTTATGCTTCTCTATTATAATTTCTCTGACTTGTCTTGAATGTTCTTTTGAATTCATTTGGTTTGGTCTGTTGAAAATGTACCATACAGCTGGACCTTACAGAGAGAGCACATATTTATTCTATTGAATTCATTGAAAACAGGTGATCCTTCAATTATCTAGGTACATCATTATATTGGGTGAGTTGATAAGATACAATATTGTACCTGAAGAAAGTTAGCATAGTAATTACAAAGGGGGATGAATACTTTTTCAGCCTCACAATTTTGGTTTTTAATGTTTAGTAAATTGTTGACAGATTTTGAAGATTTTCCTTTTGATTTGATATGATGCACAATGATTTGTAGATATGCTCAAAAATCCTTCTTCAATATAAAATTCAGAAAATGAGACAATAAAATGTGAAAATAGTTGTTAAAGCTGAATACTTTTTCAAGGTACTGAATATAACTTAAAAATATTTTTCTAATGATGGTAGTAATACGTTTGAAGTCAGAAGTTTATATACACCTTAGCCAAATACTCAGTTTTTCACAATTCCTGACATTTAATCCTAGAAAACTTTCCCTGTCTTAGGTCAGTTAGGATCACTACTTTATTTTAAGAATGTGAAATCTCAGAATAATAGTAGAGAGAATGATTTGTTTCAGCTTTTATTTCTTTCATCACTTTCCCAGTGTTTACATACATACAGAAGTTTACATACACTTTATTAGTATTTGGTAGCATTGCCTTTAAATTGTTTAACTTGGGTCAAACGTTTTGGGTAGCCTTCCACAAGCTTCTCACAGTAAATTTTGTTCCATTCCTCCAGACAGAACTGGTGTAACTGAGTCAGGTTTGTAGGCCTCCTTGTTTGCACACACTTTTTCAGTTCTGCCCACAAATTTTCTAACGGATTGAGGTCAGAAAATGATGTCAAGTCTGGTTCACCCTTGGGAGCAATTTCCGAATGCCTGAAGGTACCACATTCATCTGTACAAACGATAGTACACAAGTATAAACACCATGGGACCATGCAGCTGTTGTGCCACTCAGGAAGGAGACTCATTCTGTCTCCTAAAGATGAACGTACATTGGCGCGAAAAGTGCAAATCAATCCCAGAACAACAGCAAAGGACCTTGCGAAGGTGCTGGAGGAAACAGGTAGACAAATATCTATATCCACAGTAAAACGAGTCCTATATCGACATAACCTGAAAAGCTGATCAACAAGGAAGAAGCCACTGCTCCAAAACTGCCATAAAAAAAGCCAGACTATAGTTTGCAAGTGCACATGGGGACAACGATCTTACTTTCTGGAGAAATGTCCTGTGATCTGATGAAATAAAAATTGAACTGTTTGGCCATAATGACCATCGTTATGTTTGGAAGGAAAAGGGTGAGGCTTGCAAGCCGAAGGACACTATCCCAATCGTGAAGCATGGGGGTAGCAGCATCATGTTGTGGGGGTGCTTTGCTGCAGGAGGAACTGGTGCACTTCACAAAGTAGTTGGCATCATGAGGAAGGAAAATTATGCAGATATATTGAAGCAACATCTTAAGACATCAGCCAGTAAGTTAAAACTCAGTTGCAAATGGGTCTTCCAAATGGACAATGACCCCAAGCATACCTGCAAAGTTGTGGCAAAATTGCTTAAGGACAACAAAGTCAAGGTATTGGAGTGGCCATCACAAGCCCTGATCTCAATCCAATAGAAAATTTGTGGGCAGAACTGAAAAAGCATGTGCGAGCAAGGAGGCCTACACACCTGACTCAGTTACACCAGTTCTGTCTTGAGGGATAGAACAAAATTCCAGCAACTTACTATGAGAAGCTTGTGGAAGGCTACCCAAAACATTTGACCCAAGTTAAACAATTTAAAGGCAATGCTACCGATTACTAATAAAGTGTATGTAAACTTCTGTATGTATGTAAACACTGGGAAAGTGATGAAAGAAATAAAAGCTGAAACAAATCATTCTCTCTACTATTATTCTGACATTTCACGTTCTTAAAATAAAGTAGTGATCCTAACTGACCTAAGACAGGGAATGTTTTCTAGGATTAAATGTCAGGAATTGTGAAAAACTGAGCTTAAATGTATTTGTCTAAGGTGTATGTAAATTTCTGACTTCAACTGTAGGTAATCAGTGTACCTGGAGGAAATAGATCATCTTGGTTGCTGGTTTGAGGATTTCTGGACATCTGTGGCCATTTGATATAGCTTTATATTAGTCGTATTTTATTCACTTTCTTCCCATCCATAACAAAACAAAATCTATTCAGGTTGTGTCACTTTCTGACTTTTACCTTGCTTGTTCAAATAGAGGCCTTTTGTAGAACATGGTGACAAGTTCTGAATCAGGGCAAACTATAGATAGCAATCTAAAACTTAAATCTATGTGACTGTAACGTCTTCAGTTTAATTCAGTCCCAGCATACTTTCAATTGTTTGGGTTATATTCTTTATGCTTTAGAGCCACCATATGTCATGGTCTGTGGTGCCCCTGCTTTGGCTTATTGCAGCAACTGGAACTACAATGATGAGTCACACAAATAAGTTATAAAATGATGGGATTGTCTCACTAATACTGTTTTCTTTAAATTAAAGGTATAGCTGGAGTCAAAAACAGCATGAAATAAATGTAAATCAAAAGCAGATAAATAATATACAAAACTTTATACAGCTTTAATTAAAAGATGTGTGGAAATAACAGATTTCTTGCTTTGTTTAGAGTGCAGGAATTTTTTGTTCGAAAAGCTAATGTGAAGAAAGACATGCTTGCCAGCACCCACTTAATCCTGCAAGAACCACAGGGATTCAAGTATGAAGCTGCAAAAAAGTGGAGTTTACCAGCTGTATCTTCTGCTTGGTTATTTGAATCAGCTCGATCAGGAAAGAAGGCTGATGAAAGCAAATTCTTGGTAGAAAATTTTAATAAGCCTGGTAAGTATTGTGTGAATGATTGTTTTAAAACACCTTTTCAGGCTGTAAATTTTGAAGATAATGAGAAAAGTCCACCTTGTAATACACATTATGGTGTGACACAACCCAGAGGGATCTGGGAGTACAAATCAAGAATTCCTTTAAAGTGAAATCTGTCTTTATGATCCTATGTACGTAGGATCATAAAGACAGATTTTGCCATATTGCCCTTAATTAATCAGATCATTGACTATAGGAGTTGGGATGTTGTTTTGAAGTTGTATAAGATGTTGGTGAGGCCGAATTTGGTATATTGTGCTGGTCACCTATGTGCAGGGAAGATATCAGTAAGCTTGAAAGAATGCAGAGAAAATTTATAAAGATGTTAACAGACATGAGGACCTGAGTTATAGCAAAAGGCTGAATAGGTTAGGACTTTATCCTCTAAAGTGTAGATCTTATAGAAGTATACAGATTTATTAAGGATATAGAAAGGGTAAGTACATATAGGCTTCTTTCCCTTGAGATTGGATGAATCAGAATTCATAGGTTTAGGATGAAAGGTGAAATACTTAAAGGGAACGTAAGAGGCAACTTTTCACGCAGAAGCTTATGCAAGTGGAAGTGGTGAATGCAGGTTCACTTGCAACATTTAAGAGAAATTTGGATAGGTACTTGATTGAGGGAGGTATGGAGGGCTATGATATGGGTGCTGGGAGATAGGTTTAGGCAGAAAAACAGGTCAGCACAGACTAGATGGACTGAAGGACCTGTTTCTGTGCTATAGTGCTGTATGGTGTTGATATTGTTCTTAAGTCTTTTGAATCCAATTGATAACACCATCCATCACTTGCTGATAGGGTGGTGAGTAGCTTGCTTTATAGGAATAGGGTGTGCCTGGGCAATTTCCCTTATTGTTGGATATATACAAATGCTATAACTATGCTGAAGTAGCTTGACTAGAGTTAGGACTAATTCTGAAGTGTAGGCCTTATTACTACAGCTACAATCTTCTTTGGTGCTATGTTCTTTGCTATATTCAGTGTTCTTGATATTACATAGATGGTATGAATTGAATTAGCTGAAGATCTGTGTCAATTATGGTGGAGATCTCGAAAGGACACCTTCATCACTTCCAGCTGAATATTGTTGATTAGCCTTTCACACTTGCACATTAGGTTGTACTGTTGGAACTCTTCTCTCCTGATTAGTTTTTTTAAAAAAACATCCAATAGAATTCTCAGCAAGATGTGGAGAGCTACGGAATTTTATGTTTACATTGGTTGTGATACTGTCAACTGCATGCTGTTTTAACAGTTTTGTGTGCATGCAGACTACTGCATAGCAGTTTCAATAGATTAGTACCTCATTTTTAAATGTTCTTTTTGGTGCTGTTGGCATCTCCTGCAGCTCAAAATTTCCACATTTCCCTGCTAGAGCTGCCTTCCACATGTCACCATTCTCTGCTTCTGCAACAACAGAATCTCAGATTCCATGGACAGACTAATCTTCGGTATTTTAAATGAAGATATCCAAAGCAAAATACTGGAAAGCTAGAGCAGAAATAGAATATACTTAATATGTCAGAACTGGGTATAAGTACTGCTTCCCCTGCTGAGAATTTCTGGTACACTTCTTTCATTATCTGGAGATTTCAGATATGTATATTTAAGTTCCATGCATTTACTGTTTTGTCATTTTGTTTGACAAGAAATAAAAAGTTTGAAGAAAAATATTATTTTATGTATATAGGGGCCTTTCTGTTTTCTTTAAAAAACATATAACTGACTTTGAAATTGGTAAATCTGTTTCTAGCTATTTGGAGTATTTATGGCATTTCTGCCTTTATTTCAGATTCCTGTCAGCCACAATATTTTGTTTCTGTATTTAGAAGTCGTGACTTTGTATATTGAATATTGCTGTTGCCGTCTTAAATTATTCCTCTTCGTAAAGTTGGTTCTTCAGACTTGCACCTTTGATTGATCTTGTTTTCACATACCCAAATATATCCTTCTGTATCTTGGTGTTAAATTTTGTTTGGCAGAAATCTGGTAAAGCACAGTGGAGAGTTTGAGTTGATTACCTTAAGCAAATACAAAGTTGTTGCTTGGAGCTAAGGATTTGAATGATCATGTCCCTGTTGTGAAAATTTTGTGTTGATTTCTGTGACTTCATTGTTGGAATCTGTGACTATGCCTGGTTTTGTTAAAATATTTTAACTCCTTATTAAATTTTTGCTTGAATTAGTTGAAGAAGTCCATCAGCCTGCCACAGATTTGTGCAAATTACCAGAACGTTCACGTGAGCTTTCCTCACCCAAGCTGAGCAGTGCTGTGACTCCACTGGATATTAACAGGTTCCAGAGTAAAGCCTTCCAGATGGTTGTATCTCAACAAAATAAAACAGACAAAACAGAAGAAGTTGAACAACCCATTCAGCAGAAAGAAGCTAATTTGAGACTTGATACACCTTCAAAATTCCTGTGTAAGGACAAGCTCTTCAAGCCATCCTTTGATGTTAAGGTAGATGCAAATTTTCTTAAGCCAATACGGAACAGATTTAACAGTTTTGTAATAAGAACACTTGGTTTAGGTTATTTATATGTGCTGATGAACACTGGAGTTAATGATGGAGGTATGGAATATTTATTACAACAAGGTTGTGTTATTTAAGAACAGTAAAACAAAATAAGGAACCAACAAAACTAGGGCAATTAACACAAAATGCTGGAGGAATTCAGGTCAGGCAGTTTTTATATTGAGGAATAAAGAGTTGACATTTCAAGCCATGACCAGAAAGGGTGGTATAAAGCCAAAATGAGCAGGTGGGAGGAGGTGAAGGAGTAAAATTGGTAGGTGATAGGTGAAACTAGGTGAGGGGAAAGGTGGGGGAAGGGGGTGAAGTAAGAAGCTGTAGGGGTGTTATCGGTGGAAGAGGTAAAGGTTTGAATAAGAAGGAATCAGATAAGAAAGGACAGTGGACCATGGGAGAAAGGAAAGGAGGAGGGGCACCAGAGGAAGGTGATAGGCAGATAAAAAGAAGAGAGCGGTAAGAGGGTAACCAAAATGGGGAACGGAAAAAGAAGAGGATGGTGGAGAAATTTCTGGAAGTTAGAGAAATCAAGTGTTCATGCCATCAGTTTAGAGGCTACCCAGGTGGAATATGTGGTGTTACCCCTCCAACCTGAAATTGGCCTTATCGTTGGAGTAGAGAAGCCCATGAATCAAAATGTCAGAATGGGAATTTAGAAGTCAAATTGAAATGGGTGGCCACTGGAAATTCATCCTTTTGTGATAGATGGAGCAAAGGTGCTTGATGAAGCAGTCCCTCAATCTATGTTGGGTCTCACTAATGTAGAGGAGGCAGCACCAGATACAGTAGGTGGCAGTTCGTAGGTGAAATATTGTCTCGCCTGGAAGAACTGTTTAGAGCCCTGAATAGTGGTGAGGAAGGAGGGAGATCAATGGGAAGGCTTGAATAGGGGGAAAATGTCAACAGTGATCCTTGTAGAACCTGGGGATGAGTGATGCCATTGTTGATGGCTTAAGTTATGGAGAATGATATGTTGGCCTGGTTGTGGAGGCTTATAGTGTGTTAGAAAGGACAAGGTCTCTGTTATAGTGATAGGAAGTTGGAGTGAGGGCAGATGTCTGGGAAATAGAGGAGATATGGATGAGGGCAGCATCAATGGTAGTGGAAGGAAACCCTGTTCTTTGAAGGAGGAGGACATCTCTGGAATGGAAAGCCTCATTCTGAGCACAGATGTGGCGACGGAGGAGCTGAGACAAGGGACGGGGTGGGAAGGGGTATAGTCAAGATAGCTGCAAGAATCAGGTTTATAAAAGGTATCAATAGATAGTCGATCTCCAGAGATTGATAAAGGGAAGCGAGGTGTCAGAAATGGCCCAAGTAAGTTTGAAGATAGGGTGGAAGTTGAAGACATAATTGAAGAGGTCAACATGGAAGTAGCATCACTGTAGTCATCAGTATAGCTCAAAAGATTTGGGGAGCAGTACCAGTGTAGGCTTGAACCTGGACAGTTCTACATAGCCAAAAAGGCAGGCATAGCTGAGGCAAGTGTGGGTGCTCATGACTATACCTTGGGTTTGGAGAAAGAGGACTCGAAAGAGAAATTGTTGAGTGTCATGACCAGTTCCACTAGACAGATAGGCTCGTGATGGAGAGGAATTGGTTAGATGTGTTGAGGATGTCCCTTGTCCTCATTCTCTGTTCACTAGCTTTCACAGTCATCAGATCCTTCTATGGAACTTCTGACTGCTCCAAAGCTATTAGCTGATGAATATTCCTCTGTCCTACCCTTGCAATATTATCAACCCAGCATCTGCAGTTTTCTGTGACCAAATGAATACACATAATAATTTAACTAGTGTGTTAAATTGTTTGTCTACGTTAGTCTTGGGAAGCAGCCTGAACTACATTATCTGTTCATCCTGATTTCCTAAATATCCAGTAATGGGTTTTGCTTTTCAGAATTGCACGATTCAAGGCCATACTGTACTTTAATTGTTACCTTAAAGACAATATGCCAAAATCCACCATTACACTCATTGTGCCCTGCCCAGTATGGTAGATCCACCAGAAGCAACAGCCTTGAGCTTTGACTCCTGAAACCCAAGAAATCTTATAGTAACAGGTTAACCGATGGCAATGGAAAATCCTCACAATTAGCACCTGCTGTCCTCCTTTAGCTTATGTACCAGTGCCATTCCCTATTTAATAATACTTGGAAGAAGCACTTGAAGGAAGAACACAGAATATATATTTGTTGGGAATATACACTTGGTCAATGTCTCTGATCAAGACTAGCTTTGGTGATACTACCACAGATCAAGCTGGCTGAGTTCTGAAGGACATGGTTGCCAGACTAGTTTTCAGGCAGGTAGTGAGTGAATCAATGGAAGGGATAAATTTATTTTACCTAGTTGATAAGAATTTGCCCATGGAGGCGCATCTATCATGCATTAATTGGAATGACCACCACAAAATCCTGCTTTCACCCCGATTGCCTCCAACACGTCAAGCCATGTTCTCTTCCACTGCTGCGATGAGGCTACACTCAGGTTGGAGGAGCAGCACCTGTATTCTGGCTAGGTAGCCACTGACATGATGGCATAAACATTGATTTCTTGAACTTGTGGTTATTGCCCCTCCTCCTTCACCATTCCCCATCCCATTTCCCCCTCTCGCCTTATCTCCTTTTTGCCCATCACCTCCCTCTAGTGCTCCTCCCCCTTTCTTCCATGGTCTTCTGTCCTCTCCTATCACATCCCCCCCCACTTCCCCAGCCATTTATCACTTTCACCAATCAACTTCCCAGCTCTTTATTTCACCCCTCACCCTTTCCTGGTTTCACCCACTGCAGTCGACCTTCCTTATCCGCGAGGGATTGGTTCCGGAACCCCTCGAGGATACCAAAAAACACAGATGCTCAAGTCCCTCATTCAACCTGTCTCAATGCGGTGGACCTTAGGACCTAGTGGAACCCCAGACCTTATTTAACCTGTCTCAGTGCGGTGGACATTAGGACCCGGTGGCGGAACTCTGAATCCGCAGTGTTTCTATTCACAAGAATAATCATGATCACGATTGAAAATAAAGTGGAAATAATAAAGCGATCAGAAAGAGGTGAAATGCCATCAGTCATTGGAAAAGCGTTAGACTAGAGTCGGTTAACGGTCGGAACAATTTTAAAGAATAAAGTGAGAAAGGCCCTGCCCCAATAAAAGCTACAATTATTACTAAGCAACGCAGTGGTTTAATTATTGGGTTTTGGGTTTTTGATCCTCCACGTCAACCAGGCATGGATGGAAAATGCACTCGAGAGTGATCTGTCACTGGATCAAACTCAAGAACTTCCGTTCCCGAGCCCTGAGCTGAAACATACATTCTTCAATGTTTTATATGCATAGAAAGGTAAAATATATACTAAGACAAACGTTTGGCTAACTGATGCTAAATAATACCGGATGTACCTGTTCTGACTTAGTAAGAGAACTTAGATTTTTTTTTTTCGATTCTGATCCACAATAACCTATGCACATCCTCCCGTATACTTTAAATCATCTCTAGATTACTTATAATACCTAATAAAATGTAAATGCTATATAAAATGGTTGTTATACTGCATTGTTTAGGGAAGAATGACAAGAAAAAAATGTCTGTACATGCTCGAGCAACAAGTGCTGGAAGAGAATTTCCAGGTTTTCTCAATTCGTGGTTGGTTGAATTCACGCATGTGGAACTCGCGGATAAGGAGGGCTGACTGTATTTTATATTTCTTTCTCCCCTCCCCCCAACCGTCTTACTCTGACTTCTCATCTTTTTTCTGTGGTCCTAATGAAGGGTCTCAGCCTAAAATGTTGACTGTTTACTCTTTTCCATAGATGCTGCCTGGCCTGCTGAGTTCTGCTAGCATTTTGTGTGTGTGTTGCCTTTTTTGTTTGTGAAAGACACTGAAGATTATCTTTAATTGTGTTGTGTGGTGCTACGATCATGCCTGTGAGATAGACTATGCAGACCTGCCTGATCGGCACTTAAATAGATTGGACAGGAGATCAACTCTGGGTCATTGCAGAAACGTATGCCCAGAATAGTGCCAGACGTACTGAAAAATGAAATACCAACTTGCTAAAGTGTAGCACAGGACTAACTGTAAACATAAGTGAAAAATTCATGGTCGGCAGGCCAGATCAGCAATCTGCATTCTTGCACCATCTAAAAGTGAATGGTAGTAGTCAAATTTAAAATGCTGATGTGAGGCAATGACATCTGCATCCCCAACAGTGATAGGGCACTGGTTATGAATCCTAAAGACAAACATGAAGCATTCACATCCACGTTCAGGTGGAAATGCAAACAGAAGTGCAAAGTGGATGGTAAATCTGAACGTCCTCCTGAGATCCCCACCAGCACAGGTAGCTTGAAAGGAGCATAGAAATTCATAGGAAGTATAGCTAGGCTTTGTTTTCCAAGATGAAAATGTCACATACCAAAGGGCTTAGAATTCACCATACTTAATATTTGTATCACTGACACACAGTGGCTGCTGTGTGTATTATCTACTAAATGCACTACAATTACTCACCCAAGGTGCTGTAATAGCACCCTCCAAGCCTGTGATCTCTACCACCAAGGAAAAGGGTATCTGCATTGAAACACTGACACCCACAGGACACCATGCAATCCTGACTTGTATGTCTGATCATTCATCATTTAAATCATGGAACTCCCTGCCCAAGAGAATTTAGGGCACTTCCACCAGAAGATCTTTATTGATTCAAGGGTATTGAACTGGCAAAAATTGTTTACCTTGCCACACCAATGCCCCAAAATGTCATCTCTAGAACATAAGAAATAGGAGTGAGAATAGGCCATTCAATCTCTCAGGTCTGTTGCACCATTCATTAAGATGATGGCTGAACTTTTACATCCATGTCATTTTCCTGCACTGGTTCCACATTGATTCCTTTTATATCTATCAACCACTATCTTGAGAATGCTCCACAACTGAGCTTCCATTTTACTCTTGGCTCGAGAATTTCAAATGTCTACATCAAATGAGTTCTGTTTTGGAGTAAATTAATGTTGTACAATTACTGGCTACTCTAATTCAGTGGTTTCTACTCTAGATACTGTTATATTACAGGAAACACAGAAACCAATATTCTATGTGTTATAAATAGATTATAATAACAACGAATTCAGTGGCAGTTTTTCTATAAGCCTGAAATAATTGTCCCACAATGTTACAGTGGACAATCTACTGATAGAACAGTTGTATAGTAACAAAGTTCTCAGTGAAAATAGCTCTATTTATGTATGGCCCATATAATGTGTGTTATGTGAATGCTTGTAAACTCAATAGATTTGGCTCTTCATTGTCATCTGAAACCTTCGATGCTGTTTCGCTGCATTGCACTTCTTCCTGGTCACCTATTATATCATTTATGCTTTCTTCGTTATAGGAAGCATTGGCAATTCTGGAAACCCCAAAGGATCCAAATCAACGGAACAGAAAGATGAGTACTCCGCTTTCTGAAATAATTGGTAGGAATTTGAAGGTGGCTTTAGCTAACAGTAGACGGAATGCTATAGGATCATCTGCCACTAGCCCTCAACTTCATGTAGTTGAGCCAGCTAAGGTAAAATGAGAATTTGTTTTTTCAGCACTTGTTGCTTTAGAGACATTTAATTTTTAGGCAAATTGTAAAGCCTTTAAGAGTGGTACTGTATGGGAGCAATTGGCTGCTACATCTCAGCTCTTAAGCATGCAGTTTTAATCTTAGTCTTGGCTGCTGTCTGCTTGAGTCTACATTTTCACCCCATGAATGCATGGGTTTCTTTCTGGTGCTTCAGTTTCTTTCCAAAAGGCAATGATGTGCTAGTTGTCACTGTAGGTTACACTGTAATTGGGAACCGAAGGGAGAGGATATTTATGGGAATGGAAGAGGGGGGAAATGGAATTGGTGTAGAATAGTGCTTCGAGTGAGTAGTCTGCATAGAGATGATGGGCTGAAACACAATGCTATGATTATGTGTAAAGGGGGTTTCTTTTTTTTCTCTTTGTTACTGTTGGGAAAGGGTTTCCTTTTGTTAACTAGCAGGAATGCTAATTTACTGATAACGAGAATGGTATTCCTTTGTAAACCAAATGGGGATTAATGTTCTGAGTCTGTAAGCTTTTGTTGACGGGCTTTTGGGCAGATCGGCGCGAGGGGGTCGAGAGAGAGGACGCAATGCTCTTACCTGGGCAAGGATCGGACCCCAAAGGGGGGGTCCGAGGCCGGGAGATTCTCCGAGGGGGGGGGGATGAAGCTAGATGTGCTTGGTTGACCACTCGGAGGGCCCTGAGCTGTTTGGAGAGTCGAGGAGTTCGGAGGGGATCGAATGGTGGCCAGAAGACTTCAGTAATTGAGCTCCAACGGTTGTGCATGAAGTGGTTTGGACTTTGATAAGTTTGGCGCCTTTTCTTTAATTTTCTCTTCATATATACTGTATCATTATTAATCACTTAGTTATAGTAATCTTTATAAATTGTACTCATTTAATCGCATATGGTGTACTGTCTGTTTTTGGGCGAGGCGGGGACATCACACAGCATCCACACCAGCTGATTACCCAGTTTGGCGGGGCCGAAGGCTGCTCCCCCTAGACAAGAACGAGCTGAGCGAGCCTGAGGCGACCCAGGGGGTTACATTGTGGGGTGCTCGTCCGGGATTGATTTCTGTGGAAGCTGTGTGATCACCCTCTTTAAATTGTGTCTGCGGCGAAGAGCTGGTGTGCCTTTGTGGGTGTGCGATTGCTGGATATCGCTGTGTGTGTGTTGGGTGGGGTGGTTGCTGTTGGCTGACGAAATGGTGGTGGGACCATGGGTTGTCCGTACTGTTTGGAGATTGAGGAGTGACAGGTTGGGATGTTTCAGCAGTGGTGAGCTCCGCCCGGTTATTGGAATAATGTCCAGCCCTAAAGGGGCGGAGGCGTGGGCGGAGCGGACCTCTCAGTTGTTGGGTGAGTGGCAGTGCTTGGCTGAGGAAAAGCGACAGGGACGGGTTGAAAGTTTGAGTAGGCGGGCTGGTGACTTTGTTAGAACTGTCAGGCGCAATTACCTCGAAGTGACCACTGCCAGTTCTGGGAAAGTGTGGGAAAATGCGTGTGGTTCAACTGGAAGTCAAATGCCGCAGCTGGGGGGCTTATATCTGTGGCAGGAGATTGGTGGGAAGTTTTTAGGGTATCCCTTTTTGCCTAGGGGGGCAGATGGCCCCTCTAAGCCTTCAGGAATAGGGTCTGTTCCTTTCGGGAGTTCCTTGGTACATATGTAACGTTTCCCTATTCATAATTATAAATTGTATGTGGGCATCTTTTTCCTTCTCTATTTGTTTTGTTCAAATACTTTTTTAAACCACATTTTCAATATCAGATACATAGAAATCTACAGCACATTACAAGCCCTTTGGCCCACAATGTTATGCTGACCATGTAACCTACTCTAGAAACTGCCTAGAGTTTCCCTACTGTATAGCTCTACAGGAAAATACTACAGGAATTGAAAATCAAAGTAAAACAGAAAATTATTGCAGCTACTGATAATCAGAATTAAAAACAGAAAACACTGATTCCTGAAGTCCCTCATAGTTTTCTGTCTTCCACTCCCCGTACTTTCTATGTTTTTTATTTTAAGCAATATAATACTTCACCTTTCACCATAAATTAGCCGTCGTTGTTCTAGAATGATGACATCTGCTCAAGTATAGACATTACAAAGTATTGGCATTGATATTTTCCAGCTTCCGATCAAACTAAATAAACTTTGATTATTCATTCTGGAAGGTGACAATGTCAGTGTAATATGTTGATATATTGGAATATAAGCTTTATCTCAACCAACCAAAATTCTGTAAATTGAAATGCTTTTTTTCAGGTTTTGCATTCCCTCGTATGAAACGTATCTACATATGAATTAAAAAAAACACTCACTGCAATTTTGTGGTTTTCTTTGACAGGAAGAGCCTAACATTTTAGCGGATGTTGTGATTTGTGTCAGTAAGAAGCTTGGTAAGCGACAGGGTGATCTGAATGCAATCGCAGCCTCTCTGGGAGCAGATTACAGGTGTGGATTTATTGTTTCATTGTACCTACTTCTTAAATTGATTTTTTTTCTACTTTGGACAAATCAAAACATACCTTTAAACTTAATATTTTCATTTTTAGGTGGAGTTATGATGAAACGGTAACACATTTCATTTACCAGGGCAGGCAAAATGACACCAGTCGGGAATACAAGTCTGTCAAAGAAAAGGGCATTCACATCGTCTCAGAATACTGGCTATTTGCAGTAAGAGAACTATTTCCTTTATGACACAGTTTGGCCTGGGGCTCTGCAAAAAGTTTCTGCATCAATAAGTGTCCTAAATGCTTTGACTTTCTATTTCTTTGAATTCCATTAGTGATGGTCTGAAAATTTCCATTAAGGCAGTACTTTACACATCCAACTATTGGGATGTTGAACTATATGTCTAGAAAGTGAATGTTTTCAGTTCATACTAATTGTTCCATTTGTTGTTCTATTTCCCATGTCCTCCTTTAAACAAAGAAGAAAAATTGCTAAAGTTTTGTTGATTTGCCTGTAACTATTCAAAATTCTAGCAATCATTGGTGCAATATAGACAATTCCTTTGTTTTTCCCTTCATCCATCTGTTCAATTTACTTTGCTTTCTGCTTAAACTGTTAACTATTTTGAATGTACTTTTATAATTACATTGGTCTCAATGAAAATTCAGAGGCTTATCCTCTGCATTGACCATTTTTCTACCCGATCCATTCATGTTTTTAGGCAAAATTATTACTCATTTCATCAACCAAGAGTCTACATTTCTGTTTGTGGTCGAAGGAGACCAGTTAGCCAGTCAAGATCAAGCTGCCCCCTTGCAGAGAAATGTGTTCGGTCATCCTTGACCCACATCTCTGAAAGCTGTTTTCCCTTAAGTGCCTTTATAATTCCCTTTTGAAAATCCAGTTTCGATCATTCTTTAATTGAAGAACTCCAGCCAGTTATAGTGTGAAATAGACCCTTCTAGCCCATTGAGCTGTGTTACCCAGCAACCCCTGATTTAACTCTAGCCTAATCAAGGAACAATTTACAAAGTCTGCTAACTGGCATGTCTTTGACATGTGTGAGGACACACAGACTCCTTACAAATGAAGTTGGAATTGCACTCTGAGCACCGACACCTCAAGCTACACTAACTGTTTAGTGTTTTTGGATCTGGTGACCTTAGTTTGAATTGGATGATGCTATTGTTCCTTGAAAGGAATGGCATCCTAGTTTTCAGATAATTATGATGACTGGTTTATCCAAATCTAAAAGACATTATATTTGGATCACTTTAATGCTTTACAAATGTATAAAGCGAAACACTTTTGTGCGATTGTTATATCATCAAATACTCCCAAGTTAGAGAGAGTGGGGGGGCTTCAAAACCCTGTTAAAGGAGCAAATTTTTGACTGCATTGTGTCTATCTAAATGACATTGCTAAGTTACTGATGGCTTGTATCATGGTGTCTGAAAAGAGGATGCTGTCCAAGTTGCATGCCATCTTGGACAATGTCTCCCATCCACTCCATAATGTACTAGTTAGGCACAGGAGTACGTTCAGCCAGAGACTCATTCCACTGAGATGCAACACTAAGCGTCATAGGAAGTCATTCCTGCCTGTGGCCATCAAACTTTACAACTCCTCCCTCGGAGTGTCAGACACCCTGAGCCAATAGGCTGGTCCTGGTCTAATTTCCATTTGGCATTATTTACTTATTATTTAATTTTTTTATGGTTTTATATTGCTATATTTCTACACTATTCTTGGTTGGTGCAACTGTAACGAAACCCAATTTCCCTCAGGATCAGTAAAGTATGTCTGTCTGTTTCTGCCAGATTCTACTTATTTTTATAAAAATCACCATTATTTGAAGACAATGTCAATAAATTCCTCAGTTCTAAGGAGGATGCCTTCAGATTCTCTAGCCTTACTGAGAATCTGAGAATATTACAAAATATTGAGGTCCCTTATATTGTGTTCTTAGTGTGATGTTCAGACTAGACAGTACAAAAGCTAAATTAGACCTAACTACCAAAAGAGCATCTCTCAACTGAAGTAAATATCCCTGTTTTTCACTTCATGGATTTGTGAGATCTGCAATTGATCTGCAGTTCTTTTTTTAAATTCCCACGGTCAGTCACTTTGTTGAAAATTTTTAAAAATCACAAACTTGAAAATTTGCGACAGAAACAAAACAGTGGAAAAGAACAAGTTATGAAACATTCACGGAAGGAAAAATGGTCAACATTTCATGTCCGTGACCTTCTAATGAGTTTTTACTGCTTTCACCGCACGGTTTTGTACAGATTTGTTTATTTTTTTAAAATTAGTTTTTTAATGCATTTTCTACATCACTACAGATAGAAAAAAAAACCCAAATCAAAATGAAGAACATTAATACAGTTCAAAAATAAACATACAATAATAATATAATACAAAAAAGATAATTGAGAAAGCACCCAAATTGAAGACATGTAAAATTAGTATCCTCCCCAAGCCCCGCAACAAAAAAAACTCCAGACCAACCACAACACAATATAGAGAATGTAAATCAGGACATTCACACCCCCAAAACTGTAAATACACTTAAAAACAGAACATAATAATGCCTACTACCAAAAAAAAGAGCTGAAAGCAAGAGACTAAAAAAAAACCTTAGTTAAGAGGAAGGTTATGAAAGTACTCAATAAAAGGTCCCTGTACAGATTTGTAATGGTGAAAAAGGTGCAATGTATCAACGGCTCATTGGATCCTAAATTCCACAAATATTTAATGGCTTTAGAAATATGAAGTCAATATTTTGATTGAAATGAAATTACAGTAGAGTATGATTTCATTGTTACTGCTTTTGTATTTTATGAACAGATTGATAATTAGAATACTGTATCTTGTATATTATTTGATAGTGTGCTGATGAACAGAAGAAAGTGCCTGAGTCTCTTTATCCTCACACATACAATCCCAATATGAGTCTGGATATGAATGCAGTTCAAGAAATTAAAGTCTGTGCTCACCACTGCCCATCTGAAGCAAGATCCGAGAATGAACAGGTACTGTAAGGCTGTATAATGTAGTATAATTCATGCTATTTTTATTGATGCATGTTTCCTTGGATAATTTGTGTGAGTCAGTCCTACTGACACTGCTTCGGCAAAGTTCACTGGCAGATTTCCAACAGTTGCTTGAGGGGGCCATCTGTTGTTCTTGTTTGTAAAAGATGTTTCCGCATAGTCATCTTGCAAAACTTGATTAAAATAAAGAGATTTCATTCCCTTCTCTTCTCAGTCTATTAAAAAAAATGCTTTGTGTTCTTTCTGACATTGGTTCTATAGTATTGAGACATAACATATTTTCTTCCTTTCCTCATCTCCACAGTTGCCAAATCTTTCTTTAACCCAGAGACATTTTAGTGACTTATCTATCTTCCTCGTTTTAACATAACAGCTGTGTCGTTTCTCATAATTCTTTCTTTGGTGCAAGTATCTCTTGGAAATGTTTCTAAAGACCTGTTCCTGAAAAGGCCATCTTGTAAGCTTATAAAGTAAGATTTAAATAAATAAATGCCAGTCTTGCAAGTGACTTTCGTATTCTGAAAGTAAATGCATAAAACAAAAACTCAGGCATAATTCTTTCAACTGCATACACTCGTTTCAAATGTAGTTGCCATGGTTTCCATCAACTCTCACGTACTGCAGTGGAAGTACAAACCTATCTTGCTGTACTTTAACTGAATTACCTACTTACCAGATTCCATACTCTATGGATGCCATGCTTTAAAAAAAAGTGCTGTGCCTTAGTTGTCTGATTGGATTGCTGTAATTAATTAGTTCTAGTTGTTACCCAGTTACCTAACAGACTACTTCACAGCCATGTAAAAATCACAAGTTTAAGAATTTTTTTTTTGTAAATCTAAATTAATTCATCAATTTTAAGACACAAGATGATTTAAGTATGAAAGTACAGGCATCCTTCACCAATTTTATAGGCTCTCGAAAGACAGCACCTGCAATATGAAGTAGAATTCTGTCCTAACCTAAGGCCGGGCATATATGCACTAGCAAGATCTCAATGAAAGTTCGCCAGAATCACTCTTGAGATGGGGCACTGTTTTCTCTGAGGAAAACTTTAATTCGACTAGGCCCTACAGTTTATGCTGAATGGTGATCTCAACAAAACTTACAAAATTCTGACAAAGCCTAACAGGTTAGATGAACAGATGAAGTTATTTGTGGCTGAGGTGTCCAGGCACAAGGTCATAGTCAGAAATAAGCGGCTACCTTTCAGGGCAAAAAAAATAAATATTTTAGAGTCATGGGGCGCTACGGTACAGGGACAGGTCTTTTGGCTCATCTAGTCCATGCAGACCTGGATGCCCCACCCCAGCTAGTCCCACTTGCCAGCATTTGACTCATGACCTTCTAAACCTTTCCAATATGTATACCTACCCAACTTTTCTAAAAGCTATTATTGTATCTACCTCAACCACTTCATCTAGCAGCTGATTCCACATAGATAGCACCCTTTACATTAAAAAAAAAGTCACTCAAGTTCCTTTCAAAATTTTCCCCTCTCACCTTAAACTTATGCCCTCTGATTCTTGATATCCCAATCTGGAAAGAAAACTAAGTATTCATGATACTACACTCTCATGATATTATACATTTCTATAAGATTATCTCTGTTAGGAAGGGATAGTATATGAGAATTACGTAAGAGCAGGAAATGTGTTATAAAGGCGACTGATACTGAGTGCATGAAGACAAGACAGTGAATTAATGGCACAAGCAGAAATAAATGAGGGCTTCAAATAATCGCCATTACAGAGGTGTGGTTGCAGTGGATCAAAGTTAGAAAGTAAATATTCTGAGATAATTAATTTTGATACATATAATGAGGTGGCGATTCATTAATATTTAGTGACTGCGATATAGAGAAATGAGTTAATGTGGGAGGAGTTAAGAAATCACAAGGAGCAGGAAAATATTGGGAGCTGTATGCTGCCTGGTCCCAATGCAGTAATGGTAATGTAGGGCACAGAATAGTCAGGAAATTAGAGTGAACATCTGATTGTGTGGAATTTAATCTACATATAGACTGGGTAAACCAATTGAGCAGAATGAATATATGGAATGTATTCCAGATAACTTTGTTGAGGAGCCAAGGAAGGAAAGTTTACATTGTATTGTGTAATGGAAAAAGAGACGCCTAATAATATGGTAATTAAAGGGTCTTTTAGGGAAGAGTGATCATAAAAAGTTAAATTATGGTTGAAAATTATTTCCTTTAATTTGATACAGATTTTGAACCTGAATGAAGCAAACTACAAAGGCATGAGTTGGCTATGGTAGAGAAAGCTATCTTAAAGTATATCATTGTGAATAAGTAACAGCCGACTTTTTCAACTTTGAGGCAAAAAAAACTGTAAAAGTGATCAGCCATAGCTATCAAAAGAAGTTAAAAGTGATATTCTTTCAAATGTAAAAGCTTGTAGCATTACCAAAAATAGAAGAAAATGGAAAGATTTATAACATTTTACAATGTAGCACTGGGGTACTGAAGTATTCCAAGAATAAGGAAGGTGAATATGAAAGGCTTTCAAGGCACATTCTAACAGATTACAGGAGCTTTTGTTGATGTACAGATATGTAAAGGAGAAGATCAGCTAAGCATAATGTGTTTTTTATATATTGAGGAATAAAGAATTGAAGAAATTGGGCAATATCCTGTTTGTTCTTAATAGAAGACTTACATTGGAAATAGTGAGGGAATGCAAATCTAGAGATGTTCAGAGAAATTAGTATTGCAAAAATAAAGAGACTGAAAGATGACACATTCCTGGGATTTGATTATCTACTTCCAAGGGCTTTGAAAGGGTTCACTACGAAGATAATGGATGTACTGATGGTCAACTTCCAAAATTCTGTAGAATTTAAAATAATTTCCACAGATGGAAGGTAGCAAATGTTGCCCTAGAACTAAAGAAGTCCAAAGAGAGAAAATAAGGAACTGTTGAACAGTTAGCATGACATTAGTAATAGCAAAAATGCTGAAACCCATATCGAGCAAGTAGTCATAGGCATAATAGTAGTAGTCGTAGTCTCCCGTCTTCAACCCTCCTCCTCATCCTCCTGGACACCCCCACCAGGCCTTCTACCTGCACTCAATCTTTTCATCTCCAACAAACAACGAGACATTAACCGTCTCAACTTCACCACTCCTCTCTCCTGTTCCAATCTCACTCCCTCTGAACGCACTGCCCTCCACTCTCTCCGCACTAATCCTAACCTCACCATCAAACCCGCAGACAAAGGTGGTGCCATAGTAGTCTGGCGGACGGACCTCTACCTCACTGAGGCCAAACAGCAGCTCTCTGACACCTCCTCTTACTTACCCCTGGAACAGGACCCAACCTAAAAACATCAAACCATTGTCCCCTGTACCATCACTGCCCTCATCAACTCCGGAGATCTTCCATCCTCAGCCAAAAAACTCATAATTCCCACACCCCACACTTCTCGCTTTTACCTCCTCCCCAAGATCCATAAGTCTGACTGTCCTGGTAGGCCTATAGTTTCGGCCTGCTCCTGCTTCACCAAACTTGTATCTGCCTACCTCGACTCTATTTTGTCACCCATAGTTCAGTCCCTCCCTACCTACATCCGGGGTACATCGCATGCCCTCCACCTCTTCAATAACTTCCAGTTCCCTGGTCCCGACTGCTTCATTTTCACCATGGATGTCCAATCCTTATACACTTCAATTCCCAATCAAGAAGGCCTCAAAGCCCTCCGCTACTTTCTGAATAGACCTCACCACCACGCTCCTCAGGTTGGTAGAAATGGTACTCGCCCTTAATAACTTCTCTTTCGGCTTTCTTCGGACCAAATGTGTGGCTATGGGCATGCGCGTGGGCCCTAGCTATGCCTGCCTCTTTGTGGGTTATGTGGAACAGTCTATTTTCCAAATATATACTGGTACTGCTCCCCAACCTTTCCTTCAATACATTGATGACTACATTCGTGCTGCCTCCTGCACCCACGCTGAGTTCGTCAATTTCATTGACTTTGCCTCTAACTTTCACCCAGCCCTCAAATTCACTTGGTCCATCTTGGACTCTTCTCGCCCCTTTCTCGATCTCTCGGTCTCCATCTCCAGAGACAGACTATCCACTGACATCTTCTACAAATCCACCGACTCCCATAACTATCTTGATTATACCTCTTCCCACCCTGCCAAATGCAAAAATTCTATTCCCTATTCCCAGTTCCTCCGTCTCCGCCGCATCTGCTCCAAGGATGAGGCTTTCCTTTCCAGGACATCCCAAATGTCCTCTCTCTTTAAGAATCGTAGTTTCCCTTCTGCCGTCATCAATGATGCCCTCACCCGCATCTCCTCCATTTCCCGCACTTCGGCCCTCACCCCATCCTCCTGTCACCACAACAGGGACTGTGTCCCCCTTGTCCTCACCTACCACCCTACCAGCCTCCGGATTCAGCATATTATCCTCTGCAACTTCCGCCACCTTCAACAGGACCCCGCCACTAAGGACATCTTTCCCTCTCTACCTCTCTCTGCTTTTTGCAGGGATCGTCCCTCCGCAACGGTCTGGTCCACATGTCCCTCCCCACAGATCTCCCACCTGGCACTTATCCCTGCAAGCATAAGTGCTACACCTGTCCATACACCTCCCTTCTTACCACTGTTCAGGGCCCCAACAGTCCTTCCAGGTGAGGCAACACTTCACTTGTGAATCTGTTGGGGTAATCTATTGCATCCAATGCTCCCGGTGTGGCCTCCTCTACATCGGCGAGACCCAACACAGATTGGGGGTTCGCTTCGTCGAGCACCTACGCTCCGTCCGCCACAACAGACAGGATCTCCTGGTTGCCACTCACTTCAACTTTCCTTCACATCCTTCACATTCCCATTCGGATATGTCCATATATGGCCTCCTCTACTGCCATGATGAGGCCAAACTTCGGTTGGAGGAACAACATCTCATATACCGTTTGGGTAGTCTCCAGCCCCTTGGTACGAATATTGAATTCTCCAACTTCCGGTAATTCCCTCCCTCTCCCTTCCCCCATCCCACCTTCACTCTGACTCCTCTTCTCGCTGCCTATCACCTCTCATGACTCTGCTGCCTTCTACTACCCTTAGTGCTTTCCCCTTAGATTCCTTCTTCACCTCACCTGCCTATCCCCTCTCTGCTTCCCCTCCCCCACCCTTTGATCTTTCCTCTCATTGGTTTTCCACCCTCCCCCCACCTTCTTTATAGGGCCCCTGCCCCCCCTTCTTTAGTCCTGACGAAGGGTCTCAATCCGAAACGTTGACTACTCCTTTCAACAGATGTTGCCCAACCTGCTGAGTTCATCCAGCTTGTTTTTACGTCGTAGGCAATCAATATGAAACTAGGAAAGGGAAACAATGTTTGACAAATCTGTCGTGTTATTAGAGCTATTGTTGGAGTGGCCATTGTGTGAGTGGTCAGGCTTTTGCTTAGCAGGTTTGGATAAGAACAGGCACAGGCTAGAAGTTAAGCTTGAGAAGTATAACAAGCGTAAGCAGAATAGAATGTTAGTTCAGATAGTGGAATGTTCCTCCTGTGAGGTGGGATTTCAGAATACCTGATGACAACATCTGCAGCAAGTGCAACTAACTTCAGCTGCTGACTGACAAGATTGAGAAACCAGTGCTGGGTGTACTCCAGACCATGTTGGAGGCTGCAAACAATATGTAAGAGAATTCTGCTTAGTTGGTCACACCCAGAATGCAGGCTTCAGATAGGTGGGTGACTACTAGGTGAAGTAAGAGGAGTAAGCAATTATTGCAGGGTTACCTTGTGGCCATTTCCCTCAGCAACAATTCTACCCCTTAGGATATTGCTGGAGGATGATACATCAGAGAAGCAGCAGCGGGGCCAGTGGCTCATCAGGGAAGGGTAAAGTCTGTAGAGCAATAGTGGTAGGAGACTCAATAATTACAGGGTACAGACAGCAGATTCTATGAAAGAGTGGCCAGAATGGTGTGTTAGCTGAAGAGTAGGATCTCCAAGGTGGTAGACAGTAGATTACTCCTAGTACCATATGTGAGTCAGGGCAGAAATAGGATGATTGTATAGATGAATGTGTGGCTGAAGACATAGTGCAGGGAGCAGGGTTTCAGATTTCTGGATCATTGGGATCTCTTCTGGGGAAGGTATGACCTGTGCAAAAAAGGACAGGTTACACCTGAACCTGAGGTTGAGCTAGTTTGCTTGAGCTGTTGGAGATCAGGCTGAGGATGGGACAAGTAGAGTACAGTGGTATGCAAAAGTTTGGGCGCCCCGTTCAAAATTTCTGTTACTGTGAATAGCTAAGTGAGTAAAAAATGAGCTGATTTCCAAAAGGCATAAAATTAAAGATGACATATTTCATTAATATTTTAAGCAAGATTACTTTTTTATGTCCATCTTTTACGGTTTCAAAATAATAAAAAAGGAAAAGGGTCCAGAGCAAAAGTTTGGGCACCCTGCATGGTCAGTACTTAGTAACACCACCTTTGGCAAGTATCAGAGTTTATAACACTTTCTGTAGCCAGCTAAGAGTCTTTCAATTCTTGTTTGGGGGATTTTCGCCCAAAAGGCTTCTAGTTCTGTGAGACTCTTGGGCCGTCTTGCATGCACTGCTCTTTTGAGGTCTATCAACAGATTCTCAATGACGTTTAGGTCAGGGGACTGTGAGGGCCATGGCAAAACCTTCAGCTTGCGCCTCTTGAGGTAGTCCATTGTGGATTTTGAAGTGTATTTAGGATCAATATCCTATTGTAGGATATTGAACATCCTCTTTTCATCTTCAGTTTTTTTTTTATAGACGGTGTGTTATTTAATTGAATTCATTCTTCCCTCTACCAGTGAAATGTTCCCTGTGCCACTGGCTGCAACACAAGCCCAAAGCATAATCGATCCGCCCCTGTGCTTAACAGTTGGAGAGGTGTTCTTTTCATGAAATTCTGTACCCTTTTTATTCCAAACATACCTTTGCTCATTGTAGCCAAAAAGTTCTATTTTAAATTCATCAGTCCACAGGACTTGTTTCCAAAATGCATCAGGCTTGTTTAGATGTTCCTTTGCAAACCTTTGACGCTGAATTTTGTGAAGACACAGGAAAGATTTTCTTCTGATGACTCTTCCATGAAGATCATATTTGTGCAGGTATTGTTGCACAGTAGAACAGTGCACCACCACTCCAGAGTCTGCTAAATCGTTTGCAGTCAAACAGGGGTTTTGATTTGCCTTTCTAGCAATCCTACGAGCAGTTCTCTCGGAAAGTTTTCTTGGTCTTCCAGGCCTCAACTTGACCTCCACTGTTCCTGTTAACTGTCATTTCTTAATTACATTACAAACTGGGGAAACAGCTACCTGTAAACACTTTGCCTTCTCTTGCTTTGTGAGCATCATTTATTTTAATTTTCAGAGTGCTTGACCGCTGCTTAGAGGAGCCCATAGCTGCTGATTGTTGGGATGAGATTTGAGGAGTTAGGGTATTTATAAAGCTTTGAAATTTGCATCACCTGGCCTTTCCTAATTAAGGTCTGAGACCTTGGTAAAAGTTATCTGAGAGCTGAAATCTCTTGGGGTGCCCAAAGTTTTGCATGGTTCTCCTTTCCTTTTTTCCCCACTCTAAAATTGTATAAAACAAAAATAATACTCTAATACTCTAATCTTGCTTAAAATGTTGAGAATAATGTTTCATTTTTAACTTTATGACTTTTGGAAATCAGTTCATCTTCTACTCACTTAACTATTCACAGTAACAGAAATTTCGACCGGGGTGCCCAAACTTTTGCATGTCACTGTACATGTTGAAGTGAGGAAGGACAAGCAGATGATAGGGCAAAATTGCAGTCAGTGGGATAAGTTGAAGTGTATAATATGGGGGCATAATTGAAAAGGGTGATGAATACATTACTGAAGGTGTTGTATTTGAATGCTCTCAGTATATGGAATAAGGTAGATTATCTTATTTAGTGCAGTAAGAGATTAACGTTGTGGGCAAAACTGAGTCATGGCTGAAAGAAGATCATAAGTGGGAGATTAACATCCAAGGATACACCATGCATCTCCTCTGCAAGTAGGCAGAGAGGATGGGGTGGCTCTGTTAGCTTAAAAAAAAATCAAATCCTTAGAAAGAGGTAACATAGGATTGGAAGGTGTAGAATCCTTCGGGGTAGATTTAAGAAACTGCAGGTGTTAAAAGACCCTGATTGGAGACCTCCAAACAGTAGCCAGGATGTGGTATACAAATTACAGCATGAGATAGAAAAGGCATGTAAAAAGGGCAATGTTACAATAGTCTTGCACATAATGTCATACCTGCCAATCTCACTGCACTAGATAAAATGATCTACCTTGTACAGGTAGATTGTGAAAATCAGGTTGGTGCTGAGTCCCAA
Organism: Hypanus sabinus; assembly: GCF_030144855.1. Classification (NCBI taxonomy): domain Eukaryota; kingdom Metazoa; phylum Chordata; class Chondrichthyes; order Myliobatiformes; family Dasyatidae; genus Hypanus; species Hypanus sabinus. The sequence continues at coordinate 62,661,723 of NC_082725.1, read as the reverse complement.
AAGAGAGAATTGGGAGAGTGCCAATGAGCACATGGAGCTTAGAAAAATAGAGGGCTATGGGTATCCCTAGGTTTTTTCTATAGTAAGGACATGTTCGGCTTAGCTCTGTGAGCTGAAGGACCTGTGTTGAGCTGTAGGCTTTCTATGTTTCTATGAGTTGTCTTTTTAGAGCAGCTGGTGGTTGAGCCCACACACAAAATGCTGGAGGAACTCAGCCAGGCCATAAAGCATCTCCGGAAAAAGGTACAGTCAACATTTTGGGCCAAAACCCTTTGGCAGGACGAGAAAAAAAGCTGCTGAGGGGTAGATTTAAAAGGTTGGGAGAAGGAAGAGAGCTGATAGGTGAAACCTGGAGGGGGAAGGGTGGAGTAAAGAGCTAGGAAGTTGATTGGTGAGAGACAGAAGGCCATGGAAGAAAAACAGGGTAAGAGCACCAGAGGGAGACGATGGGTGGGCAAGGAGATTAGGTAAGAGAAGGGTAAAGGGGATGGGAAATGGTGAAGGTAGGTTGGGGTGGGCATTACCGGAAGTTTGAAAAACCGATATTCATACCATCAGTTTGGAGGCTACCCAAATGGAATATAAAGTGTTGGTTCCCCCAGCCTATGTGTGGCCTCATCAAAACAGTGGAGGAGGCCATGGATAGACATATTGGAATGGGAATGGAAAGTGGAATTAGAATGGGTGGCCATTGGGAGACCCTGCTTTTTCTGGTGGACAGAGTGTAGATTCTGTCTATGTCGGGTCTCACCGATATACAAGAGGTCACACCAGGAGCAGCTGATACAGTAAATGATGCCAACAGACTCGCAGGTGAAGTGTTGCCTCACCTGGAAGGACTGTTTACGGAGGAGGAGTAGGGGCAGGTGTATCACTTGTCCCACTTACAAGGATAAGTGCTAGAAGGGAGATCAGTGGGGAGGGACGAATAGACAAGGGAGTCATGTAGGGAGCAATCCCTGCAAAATGTAGGAATTGGTGTTTCTCTCTCCCTTCCCCACCTTTTAAATCTATTCCTCTGCTTTTTTTTCTTCAGTCCTACCGAAGGGTTTCGGTCCAAAACATCGACTGTACCTTTTTTCATAGGTGCCTGACTTCAGTGTTGTGAAGATATTGGAGTCCATTATGAATTATGATGTTTTGGGGTACTTGGAGGCACATGTAGGCCAAAGTCAGCATTGTTTCCTTAAGGGAAAATCTTGCTTGACAAATTTGTTGGAATTCTTTGAGGAAATAACAGGCAGTGCACACAAAGGAGAGTCAGTGGATGTTACTTTGATTTTCAGAAGGCATTTGACAATGTCCCACTCATGAGACTACTCAACAAAATAAGTGCCCATGGTATTACAGGAAAGATACTAGCATGGATAGAAGAATGCCTGACAGCAGGAGGCAGAGACTGAATAAAGTGGGCTTATCCTGTTTGGCTGCTGGGGTCAGTATTGGGAAAGCTTATTTGCACATTATAGGTCAACAACTTGGATGACATAATTGATGGCTTTGTAGCCAGGTTTGCAGATAATACAAAGATAGGTTGTAGGAGAGATAGTGTTGATAAAGCAGGGAGTCTGCAGAATGTGGACAGATTGCAGGAATGAGTAAAGTAGTGGCAGATGGAATATAGTGAAGTGAAGTGTATGGTTATGCATTTTGTAGAAGGAATAAAGGTGTGGACTATTTTCTAAATGGAGATAAAATTCAAACATCAGAGTTCTCATGCAGGATTCCCTGAAGGTTAATTTGCAGGTTGAGTTAGTGGTAAGGAAGGCAAATGCAATGTTAGCATTTATTTCAAGAGGACTAGAATATAACAGCAAGGATGTGATGCTGAAACTTTATAAAGCATTGGTCAGACCACTCTTGGAGTATCATGAGCCATTTTGGGTCCCTTATGTAAGAAAAGATTTGCTTGCATTGGAAGGGTCCAGAGAAGGTTCTTGACATTCTGGGAATGAAAGGGTTAACATATGAGGAATGTTTTGATGGACTGTACTCGCTGGAGTTTAGAAGACTGAGGGGGACTCTCATTGAAACCTATTGAATATTGAAAAGCCTAGACAAAGAGGATGTTGAGAAGATATTTCCTATAGTGGGAGAGACCAGAGTGTACAGCCTTAGAGTAGAGGGATGTCCATTTAGAACAGAGATGAAGAGGAATTTCTTTTTCCAAAGGGTGGTGAATCTATGGAATTCATTGCCACAGAAAGCTGTGGAGGCTAAGTCATCGAGTTTATTTTGAAGGCAGAGATATTAGATTTTTGATTAGTCAGGGTGACAAAAGATTACAGGAAGAAAGCAGCAGAATAGGGTTGAGAAATCAGCTATGATGGAATGGCAGAGTAGTCGCAATGGGGCAGCTGGCCTAATTCTGCCCCTATGTCTTATGGTATTATATTTTGAGGCTGCATCTATCAGAGTAGATATAGAATCAGAATCAAGTTTATTATCACCGGCATGTGACATGAAATTTGTTAACTTAGCAGCAGCAGCAGTTTAATGCAATACATAATCCAGAAGAGAAATAAATAAATAAATAAATAAATAAACAGACAAGTAAATCAATTACAGTATATGTATATTGAATAGATTTTTTTAAAACATGCAAAAAGCAAAAATACTGCATATTTTAAAAAGTGAGGTAGTGTCAAAGGATTCAGTATCCATTTAAGAATCGGATGGCAGAGGGGAAGAAGCTGTTCCTGAATAGTTGAGTGTGTGTCTTTAGGTTTCTGTACTTCCTACCTGATGGTAACAATGAGAAAAGGGCATGCCCTGGGTGCTGGAGGTCCTTAATAACGGATGCTGTCTCTCCGAGACACCGCTCCCTGAAGATATCCTGGGTACTTTGTAGACTAGTACCCAAGATGGGGCTGACTAGATTTACAGCCCTCTGCAGCTTCTTTTGGTCCTGTGCAGTAGCCCCCTCCCCCTCCCCCCATACCAGACAGTGATGCAGCCTGTCAGAATGCTCTCCACAGTACAACTATAGAAGTTTTTGAGTGTATTTGTTGACATGCCAAATCTCTTCAAACTCCTAATGAAGCATAGTCACTGTCTTGCCTTCTTTATCACTGCATCAATATGTTGGGACCAGGTTAGATCCTCAGAGATCTTGACATCCAGGAACTTGAAACTGCTCACTTTCTCCATTTCTGATTGCTTTCATATCTTTCAGACCTTTGAAAAGATGGCCACAAGGGATTACTAAACAAACTTGGGGTGCAAAGGTGGTAGTAGACTGGTGGATTGAGTAAAACAAAGCTTGGGCATAAATGGGATTTCTTTGCATTGAAAGGTTGTGACTAGCTAAGTGTCACAGTGGATGATGCTGTTTGGAACCTATGGTACAACTGTGATTTAAATGAGGATCAAGTAATATATTTTCAAAGCTTGGCAGCAGAGTGGATTGTAATGAAGATCCGGAATATCTTCATCAGGCTGTAGACAAGCAAGTGCATTGCTAATGGAATATAATGTGTATAAAAGTGTGGTCACCTTCGGTAGAAAAACAGGTCGTAACCTTTTTTAAATGGTGAGAAATTGAAAAGATATATATTTTGATTTGATTCTGATTCAATGGGTTGCATACAAATCACAAAGTTAACGAGCAGGTTCAGTAAGCAACTAGCAAGGCAGATTCATCTTGCTTCATGGGATTTCACAGTGCAAAAAATCGTACCAAAGAGTTTTCTAGGAATGTAACCTCTCTGTAGCATGCAGATTGCCCTTGTTTAATTTACAAGTCTTTCTACAGCCTTAGTTATTTGATTTGTCAAAGTAAATTTGTTCTATCTCAAGAATTGTACCATTTTTTGTTGTTAACGTAAATTAAACATAATTTTACTGTTTTATGATACTGATGGATTTTTTTTCCAGACAACTGCCCCAGTGGATGAGCAAGTTGAGTGTGAAAGTGAGGAAAAGTCAAGTAATGAACAAACTCTCCAGGAGGGAAAAAATCCTCAAAATGAAGGTTTTGGAGGTAATGAGAGTTTGTTAATTATCTTCCACCAAATCGATTCGCCTCAGTATTTGTTTCTGCTTACTGCCACTCATTAACAAGCAAACACTTTTTGATGATTTAATATTATCTGAATTTTGGCATTGTATTCTTGAAAATATTGTTTCATTAATAATAGATTAATGCTCAGCCAGATGGATTAATGTTTGTACAGACCCTTAACCTTCATGATTGTAAGAGTATTTAAACAACATATAAGAAAATCCTGCATGTTTGTACTTGTCTTCAACTGCTAACACTAAACCAACCTCCGTAAACTATTCCAATTTCCCTACATTTAATGTCTTCATGTACTGTGTAAGACAACTTGTTCTATTTATCTACTATTATGATCCCTCTCAAAACTGTTTAACTGCCTATATGACATTCAGTAATTGAATAGACGTTTCCTGATTAGGTGTCTGTTTGCTTCTTGAAAATGCTGCATGGTGCATTTGCTATATGAATACAAGTTCTTGTTTTGCTCCCACATTTCAGTTACCCAGCTGATCTCTCTATCCTGATATGTTAGCTCCTAAACAATGAGCTTTAATTTTCTACAAAAATCTTCTGTTTCTGTTCCTAACATCAGAGGACAAGGGTTTAAGGGAAGGAGTAAAAGGTCTAGAGGAAGAATTTAGTCAACCAAAGGGTAGCTGGAATCAAGAATGACCGAATGGGTGGTGAGAACTTTTAAGAAGGATCTGTATTAGCAATTGAATTGTCAATTCACTGGTAGATAGTAGACCAAGTGCTACTCAATTGGATTAAATAATATTTAGTACTTGGCATGGTGGGCCAAAGAGCCTGTTTCTGTGCTGCTTGATTCTGACCTTTTGTAAATCTAAGTTTCTCATTACTTATAGCACATGTTACTTCAAAAACTCCAGTAAGTTGGTCAAACTTGATTTCCCTCACAAAACCATGTTGACATTACATGATTACCTTGAATTTTTCTAAGTGTCCTGATGTTAAGTTATAACTTCCAATAAATTTCCAATGCTGTGTGTTTAAATCCTGCTTTCTTTGTACCTTTTAAAATAAAGGGACATTTGCTCTTTCCCAATCTAATGACGCCTTATCCACATCAAAGAAATTTTGGAAAATTAAAAATAATGCCTCAACCATATCATTATCCACTTTTAAGATATAAGGACAAAGTTCATCAGGATCTGGAGATTTATCAGTCTGAAACTCCTGACAGTTTCCTCAGTACCGCTTTCCTAGTGATTGTTATTGTGATATTTCTTACTTCTGCAATGTGGATATCATGGTTGTATTTTTCATCTATAGAATATATTATAGCTGAATATTAAGGACTTTAAAACAGTATCTTCAAAATATGTGACTGCTTTACCTTGGAGATCAAAGACAACGGGTAGTACCGATGTTAATCAGTTTATATTATGATAGTTTTAGTGTAAAGCAGATTTCTCAACATGAATCTGTCATAGAACATGGAATAGTACAGCACAGGAACAGGCCATTCAGCTGAACCACCTATAAAGTAAAACACCCAAATACTAATCCCTCCCACCCACTCCATGTCCATATTCCTTTATTTGCTTCTGCCATCATACTAGGCAGCGCATTCCAGGCATCCATGTCTCTCTAAGTAAAAAATATTTGCCCCTCGCAGCCCCTTTGAATCTACCCCCTCTCACCTTCATTGCATGCCTTTGGGTATTAGTTATTTCAACCCTGGGAAACCAATACTCTCTGTCCAGTCTATCTATGCCTCTTATAATCTTGTAAACATCTATCAGATCTCCCCTTAGCCTCCAGCACTCCAGAGAAAACAACCCAAATTTATCCAGCCTCTCGTGATGGCACATAACGTCTAAACCAGGTAGCATCCTGGTAAACCTCTTCTGCAGCCCTTCCAAAACCTCAACATCCTTCTTCTAGTGGGATGACCAGAGCTATGTGCAATAATCCAGATGTGGTCTAACAAGAGTGTTATAAAGTTGGAACATAACCTCCTGTCTTTTAAACTCAGTGACTCACCAAGCATTCCATAAGCCTACTTAACCACCTGATTGACCTGTGCAGCCAGTTTCAAGGAGCTATGAACTTGGATCCCAAAATCTCCCTGCTCAGCAACACTGTTAATGATCTTGCCCTTAACAGTGTACTGTCTCCTTGAAACTTCCCTATCAAGGTGCAACACCTCACATCTATCTGGGTTAAACTCCATCTGCCATTTCTCTGCTCATATCTGTAACTGACCTGTAGCGTATTATATTCTTTGTCAGTCTTCTACACCATCCACAACTCCATAATACAGTCCACAATACAGTCTTGGTATCATCTGCAAACTTTCTACACATCTATCTACATTTTCATCCAGGTCATTTATATACATCACAAACTGCAGAGGTCTCAGTGCATATCCCTGCAGAACACCACTAATTACAGGCCCCTTGACCACTACCTTCTGTCTTCTATATGCAAGCTGGTTTTGACTCCAAAACTGCTAATTCATCACAGACGCCATCGTAATCTTCTGGATTAGCCTCCCATGAGGGACTTTGTCCAAATGTAGACAACATCCACTGCCCTAGCCCCATCAAGCTCTCGTCACCTTGTCAAAGAAATTCAGTCAGGTTGGTAAGGCACACCCTGCCATGCACAAAGCCATGCTGGCTCCTATGTCCTAACCCTAAGAATTTTCTCCAGCAATTTTCCTACAACTGACATGAGACTCAGCGATCTAAAGTTCCCAGGATTCTCCCTTGTTCCCCTCTTAAATAGAGGTACAACATTAACCACTTGCCAGTCTAGTGGACCTCACCTTTGGTCAGAGAGGACATGAAAGTACTGGTCAAGGGCCCAGCAATCTCATCTCTTGCTTCTTTCCATAGCCTGGGTAAATGTCATCAGGCCCTGGGAATCTATTCACCTTAATACTTATTAGGAGGCCCAACACTTCCTCCTCCTTAGCCTCTCAATACCCTAACCTATTTATAGCACTCAGTGTTGACCTCTTGATCCTCCATATCCTTTTCCTTGGTAAACACTGAAGCAAAGTACTAATTAAGCATCTCACTCACGTTTTCCACATCCAAGCAGATGTTTCCCCCTTTATCCTTGAGTGGTCTCACACTCTCCCTAGTTATTCACTTCTTGATATATGTATGGAATGCCTTGGGTTTCACCTTAATCCTACTTTCCAAGGACTTTTCATGGCCCCTCCTGGCTTTCTTAATTCCCTCCTTGAGTTCTTTTTTGGCTTCCTTATTATTCTCATGTGTTTCATTTGATCCTAACTTACGAGGCTTTACATACTTTCCCTTTTGCTTCATGACTAAATCCATTATCTCTCTGGATATCCAAGGTTCTCTTATCTTTCTATCCCCATCAATCCTTCTAACATCCTTCTGTGCAATTGATTTTTAAACAACCTCCACATGTCTGATGTGGACTTGTCAGAAAAAAGGTGTTCCCAATTAACACTTCTTAGTTCTTGTGTTATGCTCTCGTCATTTGCCCAACTCCAATGTAAAACTCTCCACCGAGGCCCATGCCCATCTTTATCTATAGCTATCCTGAAAGGATTTAAGGAGTTGTGGTTACTGTTCCCTAAATGTTCATCCACTAAAACGTCAGTCACCTGGCCAGGCTTATTAACCAACACCAGGTCTAGTAAGAAACCTCCCTGGTTTCTTAACAAATTCTGTCCTATCTAAACTCCTTGCACTAAGAATGCCCCAGTTTATATTAGTTGAAATCCACCAATGCAACAACCTTATCATTTTTACACATTTCCTTAATCTGATTACATATAGAAAATCTACAACACAATACAGGCCCTTTGGCCTACATGTACTTACTTTAGAAATTACCCATAGCCCTCTATTTTTCTAAGCTCCATGTACCTGTCCAGGAGTCTCTTAAAACACCCTATTGTATCTACCTCCACCACTGTCACCAGCAGTCCATTCCACGCACTCACTACTCTCTGCGTTTTTCTCTCTGTACCTACTACCAAGCACCCTAAAACTGTGCCCTCTCGTGTTAGCCATTTCAGCCCAGGGGAAAAGCCTCTGACTATCCACACGATCTATGCCTGTTGTCTTATACACCTCTATCAGGTCACCTCTCATCCTCCATCACTCCAAGGAGAAAAGGCCGAGTTCACTCAACCTATTCTCATAAGGCATACTCCGCAATCCAGGTAACATCCTTGTATATCTCTTCTGCACCCTTTCTATAATTTACACATCCTTCCTGTAGTAAGGTGACCAGAACTGAGCACAGTATTCCAGGTGGGGTCTGACCAAGGTCCTTTGTAGCTGTAACATTACCTCTCGGCTCTGAAACTCAATTCCATGGTTGATGAAGGCCAATACACCATGTGCCTCCTTTACCACACAGTCAACTTGTGCAGCAGCTTTCAGTGTTTTATGGACTTGGACCCCAAGATCCCTCTTATCCTCCAGACTGCCAAGAGTCTTACTATTAATATTATATTTTGTGATCCTATTTGACCTACCAAACTGAACGACCTCACATTTTCCTGGGTTGAACTCCCATCTGCCACTTCTGAGCCCAGTTTTGCATCCTATCGATATCCCGCTGTAACCTGACAGCCCCCCACACTATCCACAGCACCTCCAACCTTCGTATCATCAGCTAATTTACTAAGCCATCCCTCCACTTCCTCATCCAGGTCATTTTATAAAAATCACAAAGACAAGGGATCCCAGAACAGATTTCTGAGGCACACCACTGGTCACCAAGCTCCATGCAGAATATGACCAGTCTACAACCACTCTGCTTTCTATGGGCAAGCCTATTCTGGATCCACAAAGCAATGTTCCCTTGGATCCCATGCCTCTTTACTTTCTCAATAAGCCTTGCATGGGGTACCTTATCAGATGCCTTGCTGAAATCCATATACACTACATCTACTGCTCTACCTTCATCAAGGTGTTTAGTTACATCCTCAAAAAATTCAGTCAAGCTCGTCAGGCACGATCTGCCCTGGACAAAGCTATGCTGACTATTCCTAATTATGCCTTTCCAAATGTTCATAAATCCTGCCTCTCAGGATCTTCTCCATCAACTTATCAACCATGGAGGTAAGACTCACTGGCCTATAATTTCCAGGGCTATCTCTACTCCCTTTCTTGATTAAGGGAACAACATCTTCAACCCTCCAGTGCTCCGGAACATCTCCTGTCCCCATTGATGATCCAAACTCAGCAATCTCCTCCCTCGCCTCCCACAGTAGCCTGGGGTATATCTTGTCTGGTCCTGATGACTTGTCAAACTTGATGCTTTCCAAAAGCTCCATCACATCCTCTTTCTTAATGTCTATATGCTCAAGCTATGTCTATATGTACCTCAATGTCCCTGTGTCTATTAGGGGGGCTTGGTACAATCCCATCAGTGTGATTGCATCCTTCCTATTCCCGAGTTCTATCCAACTCGACTCAGTGCTTAACTCCTCCATTACATCTCCCCTGAGTGCAGCTGTGATATTGTCCTTGATTACAACTCCCCTATCCTGCTCTTACCACCTCCTCTACCTTTTCTAAAATTTTGAAAACCTGGTACATTAATCACCCTTTCCACAGTGGCCACAGTGGAAATCTGCACTGACTTCTTAATACCCATGTTTCTTCTGGTGGTTACGTATCTACTGTCTGAAGCCTGTACTCTGGGTGTCACCACCTCTTCGAAAGCATCATCTATAATATCTTCAGCTTCCCAAATGATCCTGAGTACATCTAACTCCAGCTCCAGCTCTGTGACCCTGTCAGTCAGGCACTGAAGTTGAGTGCACTTCCTGCAGATGTAGTCATTAGGGAAAATGTCAGGTATTCTGAATTCTCACATCTGACAGGAGGACCATTTCACCTTGACTATACATTAAAAAAAAGAGAAAAATACTTCCCTCTTCATAACTGCTTCCGCCTGTTCACACTAAAGCCTGTCAAGCCAAAGCCTTCTCACTCTTATCACTGGCTCACCCTAACAATGGCTGCTGCACTTGAGACTACTATTTTGTTGCAGCTGAGTTTAGACCTCTGACGTCGACACTTAATGCACCAGCCTTGCATTCGCTCCCCAAACTTCGATAGCCTCTGAGGCTGTCACTTATCATGCCTGCGCAGCCCAGAAGGTTTATAAACTACAACTTTTTCTTTCTTTATATAACATTTTACAGATTTAACAGAAACCTCTGAAATGAGAGAGAATTTTCAGCGCCAGTTACAGGAAATAATGTCTGCTACAAGAGTGGAGAAATCGGTGGGACACCGTGCAGCTGCATCAAGGGGAATTCTGGAATACTCCCCTTCAGCTGATGGTGCTCTTCGTGCAGGGCGTAGCAGAGCACTGGAATCCCTCAGGTCTCTGGAATGTTGACTTTTAAATGGTGTTTTTTTTTGCAAAGAAGTTATAGAATGTTTTGGTATAGTTTTGTTAAATGCCTTGTAGACATAATGTTTATTTTTAATGGTTATAATGTGGACATACATGCCCACACTGCTCAAATAATGCAATGTGTTTAGTCTGAGAATTAGATTGCGTGTCTCAAATGCATTTTTAAACTTAAGTGTTTCATTCTTATTTTTATTTGCAGTTCAGCTACGTTATTAAATTCCAGTTTTATTCATTGATCTAATGAGAATTCAATAGCTTAGAATTTGTATTCAGTTTTACTCATAGGATGGATGCCATTAAATTGGAAAGCGTGTTGAGGAGATTTACAAGAATGTTGCCAAGACTCAAGGGACAGAGGTGTAGAAAATTATGAGGAGCATAGATAGGGTGATATTCTCTTTCCCAGGGTTGGGGAATCAATAATTAAAGGACCATAGGTTTTGGGGTGAGGGGGAAAGATTTATTAGAACCCTGAAAGGCAACATTTTTACCCAGAGGATAGTCCATATATGAATGATTGCCAAAGGAAGTGCTTTCCTTCACATCTAAAAGCCAGTTCGACAGGTGCATGGGTAGGAAAGATTACAAGGGACTCACTTTGATAGAAATCTTGGACCATTTGGGCTAAAGAGCCTCTTTACAGTTTCCTGCCGAAAATAATACAATTATTTATTTGAAAATATTAGAGCCATCAGTTTATGAACACAGATGTTCCACTTGCATCTGCACATTCAGTACACTGGAAACAGTGCAGAATACGTGTAGGAAGATGTTGCTAGGACTTGAGGGACTAAGTTATAGAGGGAGGTTGAGCAGACTAGGACTTGAAATGTAGAAGAACAAATGGAGGTGTATAAATCTCTGAGGTGCATAGATGGGTGAATGCATGCAGTCTGTTCTCCAGGACTGGACAATCAAGAGCTGAGTTTAAGGTAAGAGTTGAGAGATTTAACAGGAATCTGAGAAAAAGCTTTTTCACCCAAAGGGTGGCCCTTTTACTGAATGAGCAGCCTGAAGAACTGGTTAAAACAGGTATATTAACAACATTTAGAAGACACTTAGACAGGTACCTGAAAAGGAAAGGTTAAAGGGGATATGGGTGAAATGTGAGTAATTAGGATTAGCATAGATGGACATCTTGATTAATATAGACTGGGCCAAAAAACCTTTTTTCATGCAGTTTGATTCTAACTCAATGATTCTCATATCCTGATCTTTAGGTGCTCACATCCAGCTGTAATGGACATCAATACAGAACCATCACAAAATGAGCAGATCATTTGGGATGATCCTACAGCTAGGGAAGAGAGAGCCAAGCTGGCCAACAATATGCAGTGGCCTAGCAGCCCCTCTCAGTACTCCGAGCAGTTCCAGAAGAACACAGAGCAGATGGTGGAGCGAAATACAGAACACAGAGAATCTTTAACTGATTCAGAAATGGCTGCAATTGGTACTTTAAACTATTTTTCCTGCACCTTAAAAGTTATTGTTTACTCAATTTTTAGAATTCATTTAAGTGTGTTTTTGGATAATATTTTCCATCAGTTGTTCTGTCTTTGTGATGCTAAAACAGCAGCAAACAATGAGCTGCTAGATTTTGTAAAATATTTAAAATTTCAAGTGGCCTTCTGTGATATTTAATACTCACATAAATGCCATATTAGAAACATCTTAAGGCCTTGATTTGTGTATAAAAACATATTTAGTAAGGAGGGAAGGAAAGGCAATTTATTTGTAACTCTTCATTAAACTTCATTCCCAGTTTTCCAAGATTTCCACAATATCTATTGGAATGAATTATACCAATACAGAGAAATTTCAAATAACTCATCTATTTCAAACAGTATGTTTATGAATTTTTGAATTCTTCTTTAAATTTAAAAATGAATATGCCACAGATGTCACCAGCTTCATAGAGACCTGAAAGGATGAGTGTGTGCCTTCGAGAATATAACCTAAACCAAAAGCCATAGATGTACTAGGAGATAAGCAGTTGGCTGAGAGTTAGATCAGTAGCATTCAAAACAGATCATCTTTGAAGAACTAAAAAGCTATTCTAATTGAAGAGACTGAATCTGATGCATGCAAGCTCTGCAGGGTTTGCATTCTATTGCTTCCTACAAGGTGAAACCTAGAATCATGAATGGTTGTGATGCTTCACCTTCCCCCCTCCCCCCCCACACCAATGAGCTCAAAGCCTTTTACGTATGCTTTCAAAGGGAGAATAAACTATACCTGTCTGAATCCGTGCAGTATCTGATGACCCTGTGATCTCGGTCTCGGAGGCTGATGTCAGGACATCTTTCAGGAGGATGAATCCACGCAAGGTATCAGGTCTCAATGGTGTAAGTGGTAGGGCATTGAAAACCTGTGCTAACCAGCTGGCAGAAGTACTCAAGAACAGATTCAATCTACTGTGGCGACCCATTTCCTGGCACATCCGAACCGGCTCACAATTAGATAGCCTACGGGGGTTTGCGAGCACAGAGCTTTGGAGCCTCTGCGCCACGGGGGGCAGGTTGAGGGAGGCTTAAAAGTGAGGCTGAGGATTTCGAATAAAGTTTTTTCCTTCGACTGCAGTTACCGACTCCATGTCGTAATTTTAGCGCTGCATGTAGCACACCGCTACAATTGGTGACCCCGACGGTCCAAACGATTTTTGGACCAGAAATGACCGACGTCGCCTCTGTTCATGCGGTTTCGTTGAAACTGCCGGGTTTCTGGACACAGCGACCGAACCTATGGTTCCAGCAAGCCGAAGCCCAATTCCACGTTCGCCAGATCACCTCAGAAGACACCCGCTACTACTACGTGGTGAGCTCCCTCGACCAGGACACAGCGGCCCAAGTCGCGGAGTTCGTACAGTCTCCCCCAGCGGACGGCAAGTACACGGAATTCAAAGCCCTGCTCCTCAGGACTTTCGGACTCTCACGGCGCGAGCGGGCTGCCCGTTTACTGCACCTGGATGGCTTGGGCGACAGACTGCCTTCGGCTTTAATGAATGAGATGTTGTCTCTGGCCGACAGACACACACCCTGCCTCATGTTTGAGCAGGCATTCCTGGAGCAGCTGCCCGAGGACATACGCCTGCTGCTGTCCGACGCGGATTTCAGTGACCCCCGGAAGGTGGCAACCCGGGCGGACTTGCTGTGGAACGCCAAAAAGGTGAGCGGGGCGTCCATCCCAGCCACGCTCCCAGCAGCAAACCAGTACAGGCCCGGCCGCGGAGCCCGCCAACCCCCGGCCCAATGAACACTGGTGCTTCTACCACCAACGGTGGGGCGCAGAAGCCCGCCATTGTCGCCCGCCCTGCAAGTTCCCGGGAAACGCCAGGGCCAGCCGCCGCTGATGGCTACGGCGGCTGGCCATCGGGATAGCCTCCTGTATGTGTGGGACAGAAGGTCGGGACGCCGGTTTTTGGTCGACACTGGTGCCGAGATCAGCGTTTTACCTCCGACGAGTTACGACACCCGCAGCAGGGCACCGGGGACCCCCTGAGGGCCGTGAACGGCAGCACTGTAAGGACCTATGGCACCCGTCAGGTGCAGCTACAGTTCGGCTCCAGCCAGTTCACGTGGGACTTTACACTGGCCGCCGTAGCCCAACCGCTTCTGGGTGCGGATTTTTTGCGGACTCACAGCCTACTGGTCGACCTGCCCAGGAAGAGACTGGTACACGCCGAGACCTTTCAGATGTTCTCCCTGGGTGCAGCCCAGTTGCCAGCCCCTCACCTCAGCTCCATCACGCTGTCCGACAACGACTTCACCAGGGTCCTGGCGGATTTCCTATCGGTTCTGGCACCACAGTTCACAGCGGCCATGCCCCGACACGGTGTACAGCACCACATCCCGACCCAGGGACCACCCCTCCACGCCGGCGCTTGGCGGCTTCCCCCGGACAAGCTCCGACTGGCGAAGGAGTTCCAGAGGATGGAGGAATTAGGGATCATCCGGCGGTCCGACAGCCCATGGGCCTCCCCCCTGCACATGGTGCCGAAAGCGACGGGAGGCTGGAGACCGTGCGGCGACTACCGCAGGCTGAACGAGGCTACCACACCGGACCGCTACCCTGTGCCGCACATTCAGGACTTTGCAGCAAACCTGCACGGCGCACGGATCTTCTCCAAGGTAGACCTCGTCCGAGGGTACCATCAAATCCCGATGCATCCTGACGATGTCCCCAAAACGGCTCTCATCACCCCGTTTGGCCTTTTCGAGTTCCTCCGCATGCCGTTCGGTCTGAAGAATGCCGCACAGACGTTCCAGCGGTTAATGGACACGGTGGGAGGGGACCTGGACTTCGCATTCATCTATTTGGACGACATCCTCATAGCCAGCAGCAGTCGTCAGGAGCATTTGTCCCACCTCCATCAACTCTGCGCCCGACTGAGTGAGTACGGTCTTACAATCAACCCCGCCAAATGCCAGTTCGGACTCGATACCATTGACTTCCTGGGCCACAGGATTACTAAAGACGGGGCAACCCCTTTGCCCGCTAAGGTAGATGCGGTCCGCCACTTCCCCCGACCCACCACGATCAAAGGCCTTCAAGAATTCGTAGGTATGGTCAATTTCTACCACCGCTTCCTCCCTTCAGCTGCCCGGATCATGCGCCCCCTGTTCGCCCTGATGTCGGGTCCGAGCAAGGACATTACCTGGGACGAGGAGTCTGCCGCCGCTTTCGTTCAAACGAAGGAAGCTTTGGCGAACGCCGCAATGTTAGTACATCCCAGAATGGACGCCCCTACCGCCCTCACAGTGGACGCATCTAACACGGCAGTCGGTGGGGTGCTGGAGCAACTCATCGCAGGTCGCTGGCAACCCCTGGCGTTTTTCAGCAAACACCTGCGGCCACCCGAGCTCAAGTACAGTGCTTTCGACCGGGAACTGTTGGCGCTCTACCTGGCAATCCGGCATTTCAGGTACTTCCTAGAAGGTCGGCCCTTCACCGCGTTCCCGGACCACAAACCGCTTACCTTTGCGTTTACGAAAGCGTCCGACCCCTGGTCGTCCCGCCAGCAACGCCACCTGTCCTACATCTCTGAATACACAACGGATGTCCGGCACGTCTCGGGTAAGGACAATGTCGTGGCGGATGCGCTCTCTCGCCCTACCGTTCATGCCCTTTCCCAAGGGGTAGACTTTGAGGCACTGGCAGAGGCACAGCAGGCAGATGAGGAGATTCCGAGTTACAGAACCGCAGTCACCGGTTTGCAGCTCCAGGACCTCCCCGTAGGCCCGGGTGAGAGGACCCTACTCTGTGACGTCGCCACCAGCCAGCCCCGTCCCGTCGTCCCGACAGCCTGGCGGCGCCATGTTTTCAACTCCATTCATAACTTGGCGCATCCCTCCATCCGGACAACTGTCCGGATGGTTTCCAGCAGGTTCGTTTGGCACGGACTCCGCAAACAGGTCAGTGAATGGGCCAAAACGTGCATGCACTGCCAGACGGCCAAGGTGCAGTGGCACACCAAAGCCCCACCGCAGCAGTTCCATCCCGCCCACCGGCGTTTCGACCACATTCATGTGGATATCATGGACCCCCTGCCAGTGTCGCGCAGAGCGCGGCACCTCCTGACTATCGTGGACCGGTTCACAAGATGGCCAGAGGTGGTCCTGCTCACTGACACCACCTCCGAATCTTGCGCCCAAGCCCTGATCACCACCTGGATATCTCGCTTTGGTGTACCGGCCCACATTACCTCCGATAGAGGCGCCCAGTTCACCTCCAGCCTGTGGTCAGCTATGGCCAGCCTTTTGGGGTCTCAGCTGCACCACACAACTGCTTACCACCCACAGTCGAACGGGCTAGTGGAGCGTTTCCACCGTCACCTGAAGTCGGCCCTCATCGCCCGCCTGCGAGGAGCCAACTGGGCGGACGAGCTTCCCTGGGTCCTACTCGGCATTCGCACAGCGCCCAAGGACGACCTGCACGCCTCGTCGGCAGAGTTGGTATACGGCGCGCCCCTGGTCGTCCCCGGGGAGTTCCTACCAGCCTCACGGGGGCAAGAGGAAGATCCAGCAGCAGTCCTGGGCAGACTACGCGAGAAGCTAGGTAACCTGGCCCCCATACCCACTTCACAGCACGGGCTTAACCCGACCTGCGTACCCAAAGACCTGCAGAACTGTAAGTTTGTGTTTGTACGAAGGGGCGGGTATCAGCCACCGCTGCAGCGGCCATACGAGGGGCCGTTTATGGTGCTCCGGAACAACGGGTCCACGTTCGTGCTGGATGTTGGGGGGAAAGAGGAGGTTTTCACGGTGGACCGCCTCAAACCGGCCCATGTGGACCTGGCGCAACCGGCCGAGTTTCCGGCACCTCGGCGCAGAGGCCGACCTCCCAAGCAGGTTCCGGCCCAGACTGTGGACATTGGGGGGTGTATCGCCTGTTCTTGGGGGGGGGGTTATGTGGCGACCCATTTCCTGGCACATCCGAACCGACTCACAATTAGATAGCCTACGGGGGTTTGCGAGCACAGAGCTTTGGAGCCTCTGCGCCACGGGGGGCAGGTTGAGGGAGGCTTAAAGGTGAGGCTGAGGATTTCGAATAAAGTTTTTTCCTTCGACTGCAGTTACCAACTCCGTGTCGTAATTTTAGCGCTGCATGTAGCACACCGCTACACTACCACTGTTGCAGTCGGAGTTTCCCACTTACTTCAAAAGAGCCACAATTCACAATTATACATGTGCCCAAGAAGAGCAGGGTGAGCTGCCTCAATGACTATCACCTATTTGTACTCACTTCTACTGTAGTGAAGTGTTTTGAGAAATTGGTCATAGCCAAAATCAGCTTCTGCCTAAGGAAGGTCCTAGACCCGTCACAATTTCCCTATTGCCACAAAAGTTCTATAGTGGGTGCAGCCTCACTAGCTGTCAACTTGGCCTTGGATTACCTGGACAATAGCAATACCTACGTCATGCTTCTGTTTATTGTTTCCCTCTCGGTATTCAACACCTTCATACCCTCAGTGCTAATCAACAATCTCCAAAACCCAGGTCTCTTTACCTCCCTCTATATCTGGACCCTTGACTCCCTCTTTGGGAGACCAGAGTCAGTGCAGACAAAGGAGAGTCAGTGAATGTTGTTTACTTGAATTTTCAGAAGGCCTTTGACAAGTTGGTGCAAATGATGCTACTTAACAAGATAAGAGCCTATGGTATTACTGGAAAGAATCTAGCATAGATAGATTGGCTGAATGGCAGGTGGCAAAGAGTGGGAATAAAGAGGGCCTTTTTGGTTGTCTGCTGGTTATTAGTGGTGTTCTGCAGGGATCTCTGTCGGGACCACTTCGCAATGTTGTATATTAATGCCTTGGATGATGAAGTTGATGGCTTTGTAGCCAAGATTGTAGTTAACACAAAGATAGGTGGAGGGGCAGGTAGTGTTAAGGAAGCAGGGAGTCTACAGAAGGACTTTTGGCAGTGGCAGATAGAATATAGTGTAGGGAAGTGTAGTGGTGTCGTACCTCACCCCTTAGTTCAGCTACTTACAATGCAGTCCTAACATCTCTACCCCAGTGTCTCCACAACAGTTCACACCTCCATTCATGCAAAGTGAAAACTAATGACCCTTACCTCTATGACTCTTAATGACCCTCATGTGATTGCTATACCTTTAAACATCTCACAGAGTATATAAGCTGGAAGCTACTCACCATGGATTAGAAGAAGCCTCAGATGAATGGCAAAATATTTTCTAGACAGCACAGCAAGTCCAGTTGCCTTAACTTACTACTGCTTGATATGATTGTGTATAGTTTTTTTTACATGTTGATGAAGTCTTTGATATTGACTCTACTTATGTTGCAGAAATTCCACATGAAGTTGTAGCAGCAAAATGTGACACTTCAATGAAAGATGATCACCTCACCCCTACACCTCAAGCACCCAGTATTGCTTTTCCGCTAGCAAAACCTCCAGTGGCACCACAGCCTAAAGAACAGGTCGGGAAATACTCAGAATTTATTGTAACAAGGAAGTGATTTGTAAGAGAGGAATATTAACATGATGCTCATACAAATCATCTACACAAGTACACTATTTTTCTCCAAGCTTTTTGAATCCTAACCAAATTTAGATTTAACCTTAACATTCTGCTTGTACAATAACTTTAAAGAATCAATAACAACACACTTCTGAATTGTTTCTGCTCTTTTCAAGCAAAAGATGTGCTGAGATTTTATTTTGTATTTCAGTCTAGTGTTTATGTTCACTTTTTTCGTAATCTAGGCTTTAGACATTTTTTTCCTCAGTGTCTCAGTAGGTGCTGAGCCTCAATAATCATAAAGCCATGACATCTAATGTCTCCAGAGATTTCAAATTCCAGCAGATGAAGAAAATGTCTTGCTGTGTCTGTGGTTCCAAGTAGCTCATGACCATATTAATAACTTTCACTTCTATTATGCCTTGAATATACAACGGATCCCAGTTAATTGGGACCAGTACATTTTGGCCCAATTTCTTGGAAATATAGTGGATTCCAGTAAATTGAACTATCAGTTAATTGGCTCAGTTGCTTACTTGGGACATCTCTTAAAGAACCAAAACTAATTGAGAAAATCATCGGGATCACCTTTCTTGGGACCCTATGCTGCTTAATTGGGACAAGGGACTGTTGCTGAACTTATGTCAGTTGTACAAGCTTGTGTGGTCATTAGACATAATACCGTGCTTAATGTGAACAGTTTTTAAATAGTATCAGTTGCATGTGTTTGTCTTAAAAAAGCAGTGATTTTTTGTCACTGATAGTTGGTGAGAAATAAGCAGTAAGAGTTCAGAACTGCTGTGGTCACTGCAGTTTCAAGCTTTCAGACTTGGAGATGCCAGAAATGACTTCACTACTTCCAACAAGTTAGGAACTACGAAGAATTTGAAGGTATCGACAATCATCTTCAATGTTACAATGAAAGTGAAGATTTGGAGGATTCAATTGCAGGCAACTCCCTAGGTGTTTGCACTAATTTTGTTCATTTACAATCAAAGGAACATGGCAGTATACGCTGGATGAATTCCTTCTTTGGCAACTATTTGGAATTAATCCAGTTTTATAGTACTGTAGAGGTATTGGTAGTGCACTAATTTGTTCTGTATTTCATTTGAATACATAACTTGTTACTTGGTTTGTTTTTTTAATATACCTTTTAACTATTTCCAGAAAACTTTATTTTGGCCCAATTAAGTGGCTACCCCAAATGATGAAGTTTTCTCATCAGTCCCAATGTGCCTTGGTTAACTGGAATGTCATCATCATCATCATCATTATTATATGCTGCGTCGATCATTGTCTTCCATCTGTCCTTTGACTCCTTTCACACTGTTGTTCTTATTCTTTTCTCTATCCATGACCACGATTGTTCTTGGCAGTTTTTTTTCTACAGATGTGGTTTGCCATTACCACCACCTGGGCATTGTTGTTACACGATGGGTAACTCTAACCATTATCGATACTCTTCAGGGATTGTTTGCTTGTTGTCAATGGTTGCATAACCAGGACTTGTGATATGCACCAGCTGCTCACGCTACCAGCTCCCATGGCTTCCCGTGACCCTGATTAGGGGAATAAGTAGATGCTGCACCTTGCCCAAGGGTGACCCGATTAGCGGATGGAAGGAGGACCTTGCACCTCCTTTGGTTAAGACATATCTCCACCCCACCATCCAACTGGAATCTACTGTAGTTAAAAAGGTATTTAAAAAAAGACAAATTACATTTTTAAATGAAATACAGAACAAATGAGAACAGTACCAATATTACTTCAGTAGTATAAAACTGTATTGGTTCCTAATAGTCATTGGTGGAGAAATTCATCCAATGTATGTTACTGTGTTCTTTTCATTGATTATAAACAAACAAAATCAGTGCAGACACCTAGTGCAGATAATGGGCTGTCTTCCTGCACGAAGTAGTGTCGTAATTCATCAATAAGTTTCTTGGCCCAAGCACACACAACTGACACTATTCAAAAACTGTTCACTCTCAGCACAATGTCTAACAACCACACAAGTGCAGGTGACTGAGGCTAGATAAAAACTGTTCAGCAAGAGTGTCCTGCCCCAATTAAGCAGCATGATGTCCCAAATAAACAAAGACAATCCTAGCTATTTTCTCAATTAGTATTTTTTTCTTTAATAGGTGGCTTCCCTGGTTAATCAATTTTTAAATTTGCCAGTGGCTTTCCCAAAAGCCAGACAAGGCTGGGAGGCTTAGGGGAAATGCAAGGTCAAATGCAAGTTGGAATCACTAATCCTTGAAAAATCTAAGGGATAGATGTGAGTTTTAGTGTCATATGAGCTGAGGCAGAGTTGAGGGACGTTATGGAGGTGGAAATAGCTTCAACATTGCCAGATATTTGAGAAGTTCCTCTCAGAGATAGAGGCTGCAAACACTGATTCAGCTTCAGATGATTACAAGAGAGTAAATGAAGTTGGTGAGGAATGGAACTCTTACTAGTATTATGGTAAAACTTTCAGGTTGCTATTGGTGAGAATAATGAGCCTTCTGTTCAGCGGAGATTCCAGTTATCATCACTGAATCCTCAGGAACGGATTGACTACTGCCATCTGATCGAACAGCTAGGTGTGTTTTTTTTTTAATTTGTGCAGTATCTTAAAAAGAAAATATTCTACCACAATATTCATAATGATTCTTTAATGTGCTATTTTATTGTCATCCCACCTCTCCCTATCTCTGACTCCTCCCTTGACACTACATCTCTGACAAACCCCTGGGTCTCCCTTTCTCTGGCGACCTTGCCACTCTCTAACACTGACCCCTCCCCCATCTCTTCACATCTGCCAGTCATCCCCAGTTTCTGTACTATTTCCAAAAATGCTACATTTTTGGCATCATAGCATAGTTCATGAGATCTCTGCAAGTTTTTCCTTTCCATGTGGAACAATATTGTATTTGAGGCCTGACGAGTGATATATAAAGGTAGAACTCATGCCATTTTTTGTCAAACCCAGTTTCTGCATTTTGTTTTCACCACTTCACCATTTCCCTTTTGCCATCAAATATTCCCAAGTTTCTGTTCTTCCTATTTCTTCTACTTAGTACTGTTCAGTTAGTCTCTTCTTTCCAAATGTATCTTTTAATGCTTCATTGTGATAAATTTCATCTTTGTTTCCGTTCATCATCCTGAAGTCTGCTGATTTGATTTGATGCAAGTGATGCATTTCACTGTATATTTCAATGTAGGTATGACAAATAAAGCTGATCTTTATTTTTGAAGTATTCTAAATCTTCATTCTCCATTCAATTTTTTAACACTCACATACTGTGGTGCTATGTAACATTTAAGCAGCATTCAGGCAGTTGCAAATGATCGCAGTAAGATTTAGTATCACTGACACTGATGTGAAAATTGTCAAATATGTAAAAATACAATTAAAATACATAAATTAATATAAATCACAATATAGTACAGGAAAAGGAATAACTGAGAAACTTACTGGCTGTCGATGGAGGAGCAGCGTTTTTTATAGTTGCTGTTTCTAACTTGTTTTGAAAACTTATTTTAAAATGCAATATTGTTTTACGATGGGGGCTGCCAAAGCTACTAAAAAAGAAGAGCTCCTATAACTTTGGAATCTATTTTGGAGACACTTCGGAAGCATACAAATAAACCCTTGGAGGAGTTCCTGCAGAAATTTCAGCAACTCAGCGCTGAATTTAAAGACTAGATGTAAAATTGGATTCTATTCAAAAAAACTTTAAGTGAACACGATAACCAGATAAAAGAGAATGATGACACTTTGACAATGTTGGATGCGAAAATTGATGACCTAGAAAAGATCTGTGATAAACAGTCAAAGATTAATGAAAAATTAAGACAGAAGATTATCAGCTTAGAAAATAGAAGCAAAAGAAATAATTTATGAATTCTGAGTTTTAAAGAGTTAATAGAAGGTAATCAGCCTTCCAAATTTTTTGCAGACCTTTTGGCTGACTTATTTCCGAATATTTTTAAAATCTCCATCTAAAATAGACCGAGCTCATAGATCGTCAGTACCAAGACCAGGAGAATGACCCAGTTCAGTGATAATTTGTCTTCATGACTTTAAAACAAAGGAAATTTTAATTCGTGAATCTCGTCAGAAAGGCATGATTGATTATGAAGGCCAGAAGATCAGAATTGTGGAGGATTTTTCACCCAAGGTGTTGAATGAATGCTTCAAGTTTAAAAAGGTTATGTCAAAATTGTATAATAAAGGTTTCAAGCCCTCTCTTCGTTACCCTGCTTGTCTTAGAATCATTTTGAAAAATGGCTCTCAGAAATGGTTCCGTTCAAGAATTGCAGGGTTTTTAAATTTCCGAATCAGTATCAGAAGTTTAAATGTTCAATAATTCCCTATATAATTCTATGTTGCGTCTGACTGATGGATCCTTTTTTAGAAGCAGCAGTCTAACTGTTCATTACTTTCTTTTATGAACAATTTTAATTTTGTTTTTATTTTTAATTTTAGTTTAATTTTGCTCTGTTTTTTGTTGTGTCTTGTTGGAATGCAGTTAGTCTTGAAAATGTTTTGCTCAGCCAGTGCATTGTTTTGGGAGGGTAATGTTGGTAGGTTTAGCTGTCGACTGCTGTTTGGTCAACTTTCTCTCTTTGGGTGGGGGGGTGGGTTTCTTTCAGCTGTTTGGTTCTCTTAACTTCATTTGTTGCTTGGTTACTATATCTTAAAGCTCATTGTTTGGATTTAATATACATTCCAGTGGTTTTTATTCTAACCTCTCAAGTAATATTTAAAATGGATCGTATTATTAATTTTCTTAGTTTTAATGTGAAAGGATTAAACCATCCTGTGAAACATTATAAATAAGATATTTAATTATATTAAGAAATGGAATGTCTCAGTTATATTTTTACAAGAAACATATGTTTGTAAATGTGATAACGCGTCTTTTCAGCAGTTGGAAGGGATTATTGTTTCATTCCCCCTTTCAGGCTAAGGCTAGAGGAGTTGAAATTCTTACAGACAATTCAGTTTCTTTCGTTCAACATAATGTAGTGTCTGATACCAGTGGGCATTTTGTTATAGTCTCAGGGAAATTAGATAATAAATTAATGGTTTTTGCTAATTTGTATGCCCCGAATATAGATGATCCAGGTATTTTTGAACGCCTTTTTTCGCTTTTACCAGATTTAAGTCTGTATTCTCTAGTTTTAGGTGGAGACTTCAACTGTTTAGACCCTGTTTTAGATCGCTCATCTTTTAAACAATTAACCTTTAGTAGATCTGCCTCCTTTATTCAACCTTTTCTAATGAAATGTGATATTGTTTGGTGGTTTTTGCATCCAGCAGATAAAGAGTACTCATTTTTTTCCTCATGTTCATCATACATATTCCAGGAATTATTATATTTTGTTGATAGTCAATTGATTCCATTGGTTCAATCCTGTGAATATAAAGAAGTTGCTGTTTCAGATCATGCTCCTGTGTTTTTATCTTTAAATCTTCCGGGTGTCTCCTAAATAAGCAGATTCCTGGCGTTTAATCCAACTCTGTTATCTCATAAGGATTTTTTTAAATTTTAGGAGAGACAAATTACTCTTTTCTTTTTTTGGAAGACAATATGCTAGAAGAGACTTCTAGTCTTATTTAATGGGATGCTTTTAAGGCTTATATTAGAGGACAGATTATTTCTTTTACCACAAGTGTTCAGAAAAAAGCTAATACAGAAAGAATTGAATTTGCCAATCAGTTGAAATAATTAGACCAAAAATGTGTTTTGGCTCCAGATCCTGTTTTATATAAAAGACATGTTGAAATTAAAACTAAATACGATCTGCTTTTAACTTATCCAATTGAAACTCAACTTTTAAAAGATAAAAGTCAGTTTTATGTTCATGGAGATAAAATGGGTAAACTATTGGCGAACCAATTAAAGATCTTTATAGTTAAACATCAAATTAAAGGAATTTTTAAAGCTAATGGTGATAAAATATCTGATCATTTAGAAATAAGCAATATTTTTAGAGAATTCTAGTCTAAAGTTTATATTTCTGATCCTAAAGATAATACTGTAATGAATAATTTCTTAGATCAATTAAACATTCCTACAGTTTCTGATAATCGAAACTAGCTGGATCAACCCATTTCTTATGAGGAAATTGCCAAGGTTGTTCAGTCTTTGCACTCGGGGAAGGCTTCGGGTCCTGATGGATTTCCTGGAGAGTTTTATAAGGCTTTTTCCTCTTTTCTTAAACCCCACTTACATTCAGTCTTTCGGATTCTTTTAAATTAGGTAGGTTGCCACAATCTTTATATGAAGCCTCTATTTTGCTTATTCCTAAAAAGGATAAGGATCCAACTTTTTCCTTTGAATAATTTGGTATTAGTTAATACTAACTAAGAGGAAAGATTTATAGGAAAGATGTCAACAAACTAGAGAGAGTACAGAGAAGATTTACTAGAATGTTACCTGGGTTTCAGCACCTAAGTTACAGGGAAAGATTGTACAAGTTAGGTCTTTATTCTTTGGAGCGTAGAAGGTTGGTGGGGGGGGGGGACTTGATAGTAGTTAAAATTATGAGGGGGATAGTTAGAGTTGATATGGATAGGCTTTTTCCATTGAGAGTAGGGGAGATTCAAACAAGAGGGTATGAGTTGAGACTTAAGGGGCAAAAATTTAAGGGTAATATGAGGGGGGATTTCTTTACTCAGAGAGTGGTAGCTGTGTGGAATGAGCTTCCAGTAGAAGTGGTAGAGGCAGGTTCACTTTTGTAATTTAAAGTAAAATTGGATAGGTATATGGACAGGAAAGGAATTGAGGGTCACGGGCTGAGTGCGGGTCAGGGGATTAGGTGAGGTTAAGCGTTCAGCACAGACTAGAAGTGCCGAGATGGCCTGCTTCCATGCTGTAATTGTTATATAGTTAACCTTCCTTTTAAAATTGTAAGAAATCAATTTACTTAATTGGGTGTAATAATTACCAGGAATTATAAATTCCTTTTTAAAGAAAATTTTTTACACTTCTGAATTATGTTAAGAAGGCACTATCAAATTGGTCACCCCTCTCTTTATCGTTGATTGACTGAATTAATTCTATTAAAATGAATATTTTACCTGAATTTTTATATTTATTTCAGGCCGTACCTGTTTTTATTCCTAAATCCTTTTTGATTCTCTGGATTCTATTATATCTTCTTATATATGGGAAAATTAAATTTCTCAATTAAATAAAGCTCATCTTCAAAAAGCTAAAAAGTATGGAGGTTTAGCCTTATCCAATTTTAGGTTTTATTACTGGGCTGTCGATATACAGAATCGTAGACTTTAGCTATATTATATTAATCAAGAGGACTGTCCGGTCTGGGTTTCTTTCGAAGCTAATTCTGTTAAGAAATGTTTTATCATTTCTCTTCTTGGATCCTCAATTTCTTTATCTTTAATTTAACTGATAATTTTATAGTTAAACACACTTTGATGATTTGGGTACAATTTAGAAAATACTTTGGTTTATTGAGTTTTTCACTTTCAAGTCCTTTTTTTTCTAAATTTGTTTAAACCTTCTATGACTGATGCAATTTTTAAAGAGTGGAATAGATTGGGTATTAAATGTTTTCAGGATTTGTTTGTTGGAGATAGTCTCTCTTCATTCGAACAACTGTCAGCTAAGTATAACCTACCCAAAACCCACTTTTTTCGATATTTACAAATTAGAGACTTTCTGCGTTCTCAAGTACACACATTTCCTAAAAGTCCAGATAAGAATTTACTTGATATAATTTTTAATTTGAAACCCTTCCATAATGGATCTATATCTAATATTTTTGGTATGTTGTTGGAAATGAGAAATATTCCTTTAGACAAAATTAAAAATGTCTGGGAACAAGATTTACAGATTCCAATTTCTGAGGATACTTGGAATGAAATTTTTAAATTGGTTAATACCTCATCGTTATGTGCCTGTCATTCCTTCTACAATTTAAAGTGATTCATAGGGCCCACATGACTAAAGGTAGGCTGTCTCATTTTTATTCTGATATATCTCCCTATTGTGATAGATGTAACAATAGGAGAAGCTTCACTAATTCATATGTTTTGGACTTGTCCGAGTCTTGAAAAATATTGGAAGGATGTATTCCAAACTTTTTCGGTGCTTTTTAAAGTAAATTTTAAACCTAATCCTTTGACTGTTTTATTTGGTATTGTTGGAGGAAATTATATTATTTTGGAGACACATGATTTGCACATTTTGGCCTTTATTTCTCTTATAGCCAGGAGGGCATTGTTGCTCAAGTGGGAGGATGCCACTCGTGCCTACTCATACTCATTGGTAACATGATGTTATATCTTGCTTAAATTTAGAGAAGATTTGCTGTTCAATTTCTGAACCTAAACAAGATTTTTTAATGTGGGGACCTTTTGAATTATTTTGAAAATCTTTGATTTGCTATTAAGCACAGATGTTGACTAATAATGTTTTACTATATGATAAGGATTTTTTCCTTTTTTTTTAACCAAACAGCTGTTTTTTTTCTGGTAGTGGGTTTAGATTTTTTGTATAATAAAATTATCTCTTCAATATTATGTTTAAATTTAATTTATAAGGATATGGGGTAGTGAAACTATATTTGTGATTCCAATATATTGTAATCAATATATATTATATATCCTACTGTACACTGTATTCTTTTATGTAAGAAATCAATAAAAATATTGAAAAAGAAAGGAAAAGGAATAACTAATTAATAGTCAACACACACAAAATGCTGGTAGAACACAGCAGGCTAGGCAGCATCTTCGTCCTGACGAAGGGTCTCGACCCGAAACATCAACAGCGCTTCTCCCTATAGATGCTGCCTAAATGGTGAAATATCACAGTATGCTGTTGTGTAGAGGGCCTGGAGTACTGTTGCATGAACCGCAAAATGTTGGTTTTCAAGTGTAATGGGTTATCAAGAAGGCAAATGGAATATTGACCTTCATTGCTAGCCAGATTGAATTTAAAAGCGGAGTTTATGCTGCAACTGTACAGGGTACCGGTGAGACTACATCTGGTTCTGATCTCCTCAAGGTTTGGGGGAGAAGGTGGAGATGAGAAAGAAATGTCAGAGTAGTGAATCTGTGGAATTCTCTGTCCAAGGAAGCAGTAGAGGCTGCCTCATTAAATAGTGTATTTAGATTTTTGCATAATATGGGAATTAAAGATTAAGGGGGAAAGGCTGATGCTCCACTGTCATATGAAGAGGGTACTGCCTTTGTTCGGGGGCTTTATCTTGTAGGTAGATTTAAAGGATTCAATAGTATTATTTGGATGTGGAGCAAAGAAGTTCTGGCTCGTGTCCTGGACAATGTTTATCTCTAAACCAATCACATCATTTTCACATTGTTGTTCTGCGGGAGCTTGCTGTGTGTAAATTGGTTGCCATATATTCAGTATTGCACTAGTGGCACATCTACTAAAGAGCTCCATTAATAAATAATTAAAGGATTACTCAGAACTAGGGGAAATATTGCACTATCAAACTTTAAAGTAAAAGTTGTCATCTGTTTATTCAAATTTAAGTCTGAAGTAACATAAAGATGCTAAATGGAATGCAGTGAAGGTTTAATGGAATGGTTCCGGGGATGAGGGATTTCAGCTACAGTTTTGGATTTGAGCAGCTGGGCTGGTTCTTGTGAAACGAGGAGGGTTACAAGGCTATGGATCAAATGAGGCTAGCTTAGACTGGCATATTGTTCAGCATGCTGAAGAATCTGTGTCCATGTTGCTTTATTCTATGATTCTAAGGAGAGAGTAGAAGTTTGGTGCAGGTGCACAAGATGCAGCTGGCTAGGGTGAGGTAAAGAGAGAGAGGGCCTGTTCCATCAAGGACCAGGAGACACAGATTCAAAATGAAGGACAAAAGCCACACTGGCAATGTGAAATAGTCTTTCGATGCAGTGGTTACAGTCTGAAACTACTGAAAGATTCACAGAAATAGTTAATGGGACTTTTAATGGGGAATTGGATGGGCATGTGATAGATGATTTACAGGGAGAGCAATAGGTTCCCAGGTTAGTTCTGAAAGAGCCAAATGTGATCTCTTATAAATCTGTGGTAATGGTAAATCCAATTTGTACTGAATCTTCTAAAATCACAATACCTTGGGTGCTCAGTACTACACAGGAACACACAGACACATCTGTCCTCACCATTGGTAGTATGTACAGAGGTCGCTTCTTCAAGAAAGCAGCTTCTGTCATCAAAGATCCCCACCGACCTAGCCATAACACCTTTGGACAGCTACCATCGAGCAAGAAATACAGAAGTCTGAGGTGTCACCCCCCCCCCCCCCCCAGCTTTATAATAACTACTTCCCTGCAATATTCAGTTCTTGAGCCAACTGGCAAACCTTAATCATTGTAATTTAGCAATATTGTGATTACTTTACACTGATTGACCTTCTTTGTTCTAATTGTGTTCTTTCTGGGAAAGATTTTGTATGGTTTATGTTTAACTTGTGTTTTTCTTGTGAATGCTGCTTATTTGATACAGTGTGGGTATAATGCCGCTGCAAGCAAGTTTCTCATTGACTTGTGTATGGATGTACTCATGCATACGACAGCACAACTTTGGCTGAAAATGTGGTGGCAATACTCAATAGGCTAGGCAGCATCTATGGAGAGAGAAATAGAGCTAACTTTTTAGGTCATTGACCTTTAATCAGATTAATTATGCTTATGCTTAATTAAGATTAATTATGCTTTAATTATGCTTATGCACATTTAAGGATGCTGGGTTTCTGCGGCATAAGATGAACCTCCCAATCATTAACAGTGAATAAGTGTTCAAATGCAGTGACTCAAGGAAAGTGTGGATTTTTGCTTGTTTTTAGGTGCAGTGGTACTTGACAGACAGTGTTTTGATCCATCCTGTACACACATCATTGTTGGACAACCGTTGCGCAATGAAAAATATTTGGCTTCTATGGCAGCTGGGAAATGGGTTCTTCATCGATCCTACTTAGAAGCATGCAGAGCTGCTGCCAGATTTATCCAGGTTATGTATCCATCTCAAGCATTTGTCTCATTCAGATAATAAACTTATTTTTGAGGTTTTTACTTCTAATTCTTTTGTACATGCCACTAGTTAAAGTTATACTGAAGCCATATGAAAGAGATTACAGTTCCAAGGTGTACTTTGCCCTAACACTGAGACGTCTTTCCTGTTAATGTTCTGCTTCTGTGTACAGCTTGCAACAGTGCTAGCATTCTGTTGATAGATCAGATCATAACTACAGTAGGTAGACTTTATGTTTAACGTTTGCTTTTGATTCTGAGAGAATTTTGTTTGACATTTGTTTGTTATTTAATTGTTGGTATAGTTATTTTTTTATTTTGGATACGTATTGATATTTTAAAGCATTCAGATTTTTATGTCTGAGGTTTTTTGAACTTTGGAATGTAACCATTGGAACTAATGAGAAGCAGCCTTTTAATTTGTGTTTCCGCTTGATGTTCTTTCGAAGGTCGAGGCGTATATGTAACAAAAATTAATTGTAATGTACTCTCTCTTCATTCATATCAAGGGATTCTTTTGCTGAATAATTATCTTTCCTTGATCTGATTGTGGGGTCTAAATTACCTTAATTAGTAAGACTCTAAAAGTCCAAAAGGAAAACAGAAAATGTTCTAAATATTAAGCACATCAGGTGGTATCAGTGGAGAGACAAACAGATGTTTCAGTGCAGCTCATGATTCCTCATCTTTTCCAGGAGGAAAACTATGAATGGGGCAGTAGTTTCATCCTTGATGTGCTTCCTGGAATTAGTCTACAACAGAAAAAACTTGCAGTAGCTGCTATGCGATGGAGAAAGAAACTGGAAGTGCTAAGACAAAAGAGTGATAGTGCTGAGGTACTGTAATCATAAATTGGCCATACTTCTGCAGTTTACAGGAAACTCCATTGGGCAGACATCAGGTGTATGGACAACATTGCCTTGGCAAGTAGACAGCCGAATGTTAGACATTCCAGACACACAGCACAGACTGGGTATAAAGTTCAACAAGGACTGTAATTTTTTGTATGATGAAGAAGTTTATGAAATTTCCTTTTTGAATGTTTGTTTTATTGTTAACGAACCAGACTGAATGAAAGAATTTGAATGAATTGGATTGACTTTATTTCTTACATCATTCACATACATGAGTAAAAACCTTTATGTTACGTCTCCATCTAAATGTGCAATCATAGTAATTGATAAAATTTTATAATAAATAGAACAGTCAATGTAACATTGAAATACACTCAAATTAGTGTGAGTTCATCAGTCTGATGGCTTGGTAGAAGAAACTGTCCCAGAGCCTGTTGGTCCTGGCTTTTATGCTGTGGTATTGTTTCCTGGATGGTAGTAGCTGGAATAGATTATGGTTGGGGTGACTCAGGTCCCCAGTGACCTTAAAAGGTGAAATGGCCTACAGGTTTGAAAGCAAGAGTGAGACTTCACATGGTTACTACCATGCCTCTGAAGGTGAAGAGTTAGCATACATTGAGGCATGATGTCCAACAACTGCCTTGCAAGTAACTGAAATGAGAGCCAGTCTGTTTATCCTTACATAAAATATTATATACACTCTTGCACTTTTGGTATCATCTCTGCAAAAACGATGTAGAGGCACTGGAGAAGATGCTCCCAAGAATGATATCAGATGTGTAAGTTTATAGATGGGAAAAGCTGAAGAGAATGAGGTTATTTTCCTTCAAAGCTGCTTATTTTCCTTTCTGCTTGTGCAGAAGAGAGAAAGTAAAACCATCAATGTAAGATGATCAGAGAGTTACCAGGAAATCTAGACGAGATTTTGATAGAATCTCCTCTGCCGTCCGTAGAGTAGGGAGAACATGGAACTTACTCTCATGGGGAATTTTGGAAGGAGCCAGCACAGGTGTATTTATGGGGAGACTGGACACTGGGGAAAGGAGTGGAGAGTCCTGTTGATAGAATTGAAAGTAGAAAGCTAGAGGAGGCACAAGTAGAGCACGGATATGGAGTGGTGTGTTTAGCCAAGTGACCAGTTTCGTCAGTGTACATCTTTTGTGATCTCATTTAACTTGTCTTATCTCTGCAGATTGGTGCATTCAGTGGCTGGACAGTTATTTTAAATTTTGATCACACCAAGGAGGCAGGTTTCAGGAGGCTTTTGCTTTCTGGTGGAGCCAAGGTCAGTTCCTTTACACAAATTATGATTCCAAACGTCTTGCATTGCCTGTGTGTACATTGTCTCTGGGGATTTCAGCAGCTTGCATTCTACACTTTCCAGGGCAATTAAAATCAGCTGCAAGTTTTGAGCAGCAAAAATAAGCACAATAGTTGCACTTAAAATATCTAATCATTGCTGGAGCTAATTTGCTACTTGGTTAGCTCCAGGAATGAAGAAAAAATTAAAACACAAAACAAAGACATTTATAAAGCTTTCATCCTCCAACAGAAGTAGAAAACAAAATAATAATCGATCAGATTCTAATCATAATATTATTTGGGAAACACTCTTCCTTTAGAAGCACTGAACATTTTAATGATATAATTGTTAACTTTTGTGTGTTATTATATAAATGTTTTTGATGTAACTTTTTGGCTTTTGGCTCAAGTGGTTTCAACACACATTCAGCTTATTGCACCTCTACCATTCTGATCCCTGCTCAAATTACATTCCAACTAAAGTGTTATTCCCCATTGTTGCCCAGCTTTTAACTTTGTGGATATCAGGGCAGTTTTAGTTCCTGCAGGTGAAAGAAAATTTTTTAAATCTTAATTAGGAAGCACATTATTTATTCTTAACCTTGCAGCTTTTAATGTTGTTGTTCATTTGGTGATTGGTCAGTTTGCCTGACTCACAAGGGAGCTTACTGGCTTGGTTCCTTTCTCCTGATCCGTTGATGCCCTCTACTTATTAATAGGATGTGTATACAGACAGACACATAGACTTTATTGATCCCGGGGGAAATTGGGTTTCATTACAGCTGCACCAAAGAATAGTGTAGAAATATAACAATATGAAACCATAAATAATTAAATAATAATAAGTTAATTATGCCAAGTGGAAATCAGTCCAGGACCAGCCTATTGGCAGAGGGTGTCTGACACTCCTAGGGAGGAGTTGTAAAGTTTGATGGCCACAGGCAGGAATGACTTCCCATGACACTCAGTGTTACATCTCGGTGGAATGAGTCTCTGGCTGAATGTGCTCCTGTGCCTAACCAGTACATTATGGAGTGGATGGGAGTCATTGTCCAAGATGGCATGCAACTTGGACAGCATCCTCTTTTCAGACACCTCCGTCAGAGTCCCATTCCACCCCCACAACATCACTGACCTTACGAATAAGTTTGTTGATTCTGTTGGTGTCTGCTACCCTCAGCCTGCTGCCCCAGCACACAACAGCAAACATGATAGCACTGGCCACCACAGTATAACATCTAAAGTAAGCTGGAAGCACCAAGCCAATCAGATAGCATCTGTGGGGGGAGAGAGAGAGAGAGAGACATACACACACATTTAACATTTTAGGTCTAACTGGGAAAGAGAAAACAAATTGACTTTAAGTTGCAAGTGATGGATGGGATAGAGATTTTCAAATGGGATAAGGTTCCTATGGTTATATATTATTGATGAAGCTTATCTGATTGATATGCTAATAAGGGAAATTAGACAGTGAAACAAGCTCAAGAACATATAAAAACAAACAAACTCTTCTCAGACTTCCAGCTGGGTACAGGTATCGATTTTAAACACTGTTTCAATGACAGATTCTGCCGTCTTCATCAGGGATGATGCCTGGGCTTGCCTAATCTGCTGTTATTTATACACCCTTCAACCATCCTCCTGATTGGCTAGCCCTCATTCAACCGGGTTTCCGCTGTCCCACCTTGTTTACAATTGAATTCCAGTCCTTACTTAAAGCGGGACCTTCGTCTGTTAAAATTCTTTTCTTCTAGGTTTATTTCAGTGTCTTCCTTTACCAGGCGGTCCCAAAAGTACAGTAGTTTTGTGCTGTCAAAGTCAATCCTATGTGATTGCATTTTTATGCTACCACAAATGGATACACCTCCTGTGCTTGATGCTGGTTTCCACTATGTGTCTGCTCTGGCTGATATGTGCTTCTCCACATTCACAGAGAATCCTGTGAACACACTAGATCCTTTTTGAACTTCTAAAAATGTAGCAGAGCTTTATGAAATGGCCAACACATCAAGCAGAGTCTGTGGAAAG
Organism: Hypanus sabinus; assembly: GCF_030144855.1. Taxonomy (NCBI): domain Eukaryota; kingdom Metazoa; phylum Chordata; class Chondrichthyes; order Myliobatiformes; family Dasyatidae; genus Hypanus; species Hypanus sabinus. Next base: position 62,628,137 of record NC_082725.1, on the reverse strand, counting down.
AAGTAAACTGAATTAATATTAGAGGTGGATAACCTGCAGGAATATTGTCTGATTCTGATAAAAGCTGAAAGTATGTTGCCTGAAATTATTGAACTTGGATTGATTGTGGTAAGAATAAAAATTAGGATTAGTGTTAGACTGGAGGAAGGCAAGGTCTTTGGACTTAATGGCTTAAGTTCTGTGCTCTATAACTGTATTTTCAGCCAAGTGCCCATCTAGGATTTAGTGTGTCAGATTTTCAGTTAGGTATCTTTTTTTTTGATTTTTGAAGTGTGATACCAGGAAGATCAGGAGAAACAAAGGAGGTCAGCCCTGCCGCACCAGGTTCCTTCCCAACTATTCATCACCTCTTTCTGTCTGTAAAACAGACAAAATACACTGGCATAAACTCTGTTTGAAGGATGCAGCAAATAGTCTTAGTTTGGCTCTCTGTTATAAATGTAAATGTTTATTTCAGGTCCTTCCGAGTCATTTGGTTCCTGAATACAAAGAAGCCACTCATCTCTTTGCTGACTTCAGCAAACTTAAAGCAGAAGACCTGAGAGTGAACTTGGCTGAGGCCATGGAACATAATGTATTGTGTCTCAAACCAGAATACATTGCAGACTATCTCATACAGGTTTGTCCTACATTCTTAATCTGCATAAAAATGATGTGTGGCATAGGCTGCAAATTTTGTAAACATTTAAACTAAAACTTTTGAAAAGTCTTTCTTTCTATTTATCTTGCCACTGATTATTTTTTAAATATTTAAATACAAAAAGAATCACTTAACACACAAGGAAGAAACAGACATAGTTAAGGCCTTTATAATGTCTGAAGGTGCTTTACAGCCAGTTTTGAAGCAAGAAAGGAAAGATGCTGGAAACACTCAGTATGTTGAGCAGCATCCATAGGGAAAAATCAGGTTAAGGACCCCTTGTGTGGTCAGTGTAGTAGTGCAAGAGGTGCGACGAATATCTTTAAAGCCAATGCAATGTGATAATGACCAGATAATCGGTTGAGCTAGACAAAGTCACCAAAGAGAACATTCATTTTTTTGTAATAGTGCTGGAGCTATTACCATCCCTGGTTTAACATCTAATCCAGGAGAAAACATACACAGCAATACATCATTCCCATGCTGGAGCATCAGCTAGGATATTGTACACATCTCACAGAAGTGGGATTGAACTCACCACATACTGACCTGGAAGGGAGAGTGCTTCCAGCTGAGCCTTGGCTGATTCAATTCAGCTTACCTTTCAAGTGAAGGTGCAAGACACTTCAGATACTAGAATCTGAAGTGAAAAAAAAACTCTCTGTGTCAGGTACATCTGGAAATGGAATTGGAATGTTGACCGTTCTGGTGGAGTCCTCTAATTTCACTTCTTAAAGTAGAGTTGCACATCTACTTTCTTAGATGCTTGAGCAGATTCAGCATGTCGCCAAAAGCTTTGATAAACTTCTATAGATGTGCAGTAGGGAGTATTCTAATTAGTTGTATCATGGCCTGGTATGGAAATGCCAATACCTGGAAACAGAAAAGGCTGCAGAAAATAGTGGATATAGCCCAGTCCATCAAAGGCAAAGCCCTCCCCACTATTGAACTCCCATTGAAAGGAACTATCGCTGTTAAGACAGCAAGAAGGTGGTGTAAGGGCAGATGTCCAGGAAATGGAAGAGATGTAGGTGAGGGCAGCATCAATGATGGCAGAAGAGACATTGTATGTCAAATAAACTCTTCTCATGCTTCCAGGCAGGCACAAGTATCAATTACACCCAGTGTTTTGATGGTAAACTCTGCCATCTTCATCAGAAATTATGCCTGGGCATGTCTAGTCAAGTGGTATTTATACCCACCTGTAGTCCGTCCATCCTGATTGGTTAGTCCTTATCCAATCAGGTTTCTGATGTCCCACCTTGTTCACAATTCAAATCCATTTCTTACTTGAGCGAGACCTTTGTCTTTGTTAAAATTCTGTATTTACTTATGTTTTATACTCCAGCATTTTATATGGGCTGCTTCCCACCATTGAGCCCCTTTACACTGAAGCACTGCCAGGAGAAAGCAACATCTATTGTCAAAGACCTCCACCATCCAGGCCATGCCATCTTGTTACTATCATTGGATAAGAGGTCCAGAAGCCTAAGTCCCACAGCACTAGGTTCAGGAACAGTTATTATGCTACGACCATCAGGCTCCTGAAAGGACGTGGATAATTTCATTCACCACTACTCTGAACAGATTCTATGATTACAGTCTTTCAATGACTCTTTATAACCAATGTTCCCTATTATTTTTTATTTGCAGTTTGTCTTTTACACATTGCTGTTTGTCAGTTTAAGTATGGTTCTTCATATAAATCTTTTCTACTCTTTCCTTATCAATGCCTTCAAAAAATTAGTCTCAAGTGTACTAACATACACTCGCCAGAAAATGTTTATGGCCCCTTTGCAATTACCTAGTTTTTTGCATTAATTACTCATAGATGGAAGATTAGACCACATTTTAAGTCACAGTAAAAGACAAACATAATCTGCCTAAGTTAATAACATACAAACAATTGTACTACTTCTTATCAATACTGAGTACACCATTAAAACAATCAGTCTAGGTTCAAAACTCTGTGAAACTCTGGGGTAATGCCTTCTACAAAAGCTATTTGGAGTCAGGTGTTCCCATCAATGAGATGAGATAGGGTTGCAGAAGTGCCCTGCCTTTTCAAAAAGACACACCAACTCAGGTTACTGACAGAACCTGCTCTTCTCAAGAAAGATCTGTTTATATGCACTATTCCTCAATCAAAACAGCTTTCGGAGGATCTTAGAAGAAGAATTGTAGAGATGCATGAAGCTGGAAAAAGCTACAAAAGCATTTCAATCATCCACATTAAGAGAAATTGTGCTACTCTCCATAGGAGTGGGCATCCTGCAAAGATCACACCAAGAGCACAAAGTGCAATGCTGAAGGAGGGGAAAAAGAACTCAAGGGTAACAGCAAAGACCTGCAGGAAACTCTAGAACTTGCTGAAGTCTCTGTTCATGTGTCCAGTATAAGAAAAGCACCAAACAAGAATGGTTTTCATGGAAGAAACTACTGTTCTCCAGGGAAAAAGACAAAAATTGAACTTTTTGGCAGAAGTGTGCACTGCTACATTTGGAGGAAAGAGGGCACTGCCCACCAACACCAAAACCTCAGTCCAACTGTATACCATGGTGGAAGGGACATCATGGTTTGGGGCTGCTTTGCTGCTTCAGGGCCTGAACAGCATGCAATCATTGAGGGAGCAATTAATTCAAAATTATATCAGGCATTTTACAGGAGAATGTCGAGTAGCAGCTCATCATCTGAAGCTTAATAAAGTTGGTGCAATAGGACAATGATCTGAAACACGAGTAAATCAATAACAATGTTTTAAGAAGAAGAAAATTAATGTTTTGGAATGGCCAAGTCAGAGCCCAGACCGTAACCCAATTGAGATGCTGTGGCATGACCTGAAGAGGGCTGTTCATGCAAGATGCCAGAAGTATTGATGAACTGAAGCAGTTTTGTATGGAGGAATGGATTAAAATTCATCCTTGCCATTGTGCAAGTCTAATCAGTGGCCACGTGAAAATTTGGTGGAGATTATTGCTGCTAAAGGAGGCTCTGCCAGTTACTAAATAACAAGGGTTCACATACATTTTCCATCCTGGACTGTGAATGATTAAACAATGTGTTCAATAAAGATATGAAGACTACAGTTGTTTGTGTGTAACTAATTTAGACAGATTGTGTTTGTCTATTATTGTGACTTAGATGAAGATCAAACAACATTTTACAAGTAATTACTGCAGGTAATTGCAAAGGGTTCACAAGCTTTTTTTCTTGCAACTGTACATGGATATACTTTGTTTGTATTAGTTTAGACAGATTGTGTTTGCCTATTATTGTGACTTAGATGAAGAGCAGACCGTATTTTATGAGTAATTAATGCAGAAAACCAGGTAACTGCAAAGCGTTCACAAACTTTTTCTTGCAACTGTATATGTACTTTGATATTTTACTTTGAACTTTGTATTTTTGAGACCCTTCATTTGGGTATCATTGTATCCAACAAATGCTGCCTGACCCATTGAGTTCCTCCAGCAGTTTGCTTAAACCTTAACTTAACCTTTTAAGTTTAGGTCATTTTGGCAAAGTTCTACATCCTAAACTTCACCAGACTCTGATTCCAGATTCAATGTGTCATATTTCTATTCTAAAGCTTCTTTAAAAATCTGATATTCAGCAGTGTTTTAATGTTCTTTTCTGGTTCTGGCCTGATCTGGTACGCTTTTGCTATACACTGTGTTCTCAATCATTTCTTGAAATCACACAAAGTGAATCAAATGGGCTTGGAACTGGGATCTGACCAATGGGTTTAAGCTGGGTCTGTCTTTTGATAGTGAGGTGGGAGTTGCAGCTGGTTGTGTGAATTATTTGTGATGGAAGGTAAAAACAACGAAATTGATTCAGCCTTTAGAGCTTGGTTTTTGACAGGAATTTACACAAGATCACAGCTCAAACACTACATCTCTTTTATTCTGGAGTCATAATTATTGCTATCTGAGGCATATATGTTAATTAGATGTAAACTATAAATTATTTATTTCGTGATTTAATCAGCCTGCACGTAAATAGTAATAACTGAATATTGACAGTCTGACATAAAAAATAACAGACATGTTTGAGGGGTTGTTGTTGGGAGCTACCACTGATGTTCAAGATAAGTCAGTTGTATATTTCTCTTTTTCTTTCCAGGAGCGCCCCCCTCTAATCGAGAATTACTACCTTACTGATGGAACAGGCAGTGGAGCTCGGAAACGGAAGTTGTCTGACGACCACATTGATCCAAAAAGGAGTAGAAAAACGTGAAGGACTATTCCCCTTTATTGATAAACTTTACAGATATTGCACAGCCGAGCCACAATTGCATCTGAGATCAGGTGAATGTTCCTGACGGTGGCTAAATGGCATGGAATGGATTTCCACCATCGGGCACCTTAATTCCAGCTGCTAATGGGGTAAATGTTGGAAAACTAAAAACAAATATTCTTCCTAAAATTTACTGCCAAGGCCATTTGATATTTACTGCACAAGTAGTTATTCATTTACATTTTTGTTTGTATTTTAAATATATTTGCCTAGAAAACTTTGGTTGCTGACTGAATTATCTTTTAATGTCTCTGTGGTGATAAAGTGCTAAAGAGCCAAAAATCATCTAAGTGAAAAGTAAATTTGATAAATGTTGAATAATTAATATTTCTTTTTTATTAGGTTCCATAATTTTTAATAATTTGAGGGTTCATCTGTACTAAACAGTAACAGCTGTGCAGAAAACCCAGTTATCCATAACAAAAAGTGTACTAAATGCATCCAACTCTTTTATTGTAGCAACAGTTATACATCCAAGGCTTTTAAATTGCCACTTGCTATTGCCCCATGTCTTATCAAGATTACATGAAACATTCAACGCCAACATTGCTTACTTATAGGCTCTTGAGTAGCTTAAGCATCTGCTTCATGGACAAACTGTTTATACTCTTATCAAAATACATTCCCCAGCTGGGGTGTGAGATGATACACACTGTGATCATCTACTTTACAGTGTAGTGAACAGAGGCTGATTCTCCATTAGTAGTTTTGACGGAATTGAAAATGTAGTTCTAATTCTGAACATAATTAGTTCCAAGTAGATATAAACTTACTTTTGAGTAATCTGATGTCAGAAATGACCAAGATAGGCAGAAGGCAGCATAAAATTTTAAGGACCTGTGAATTATCTACTTGTGTAAAAGGGAAAATATATGGTTGGTACAAAATCTGTTGCTGGGACAGTTGAACATTTGGGTACTTAAGTGCTAATAGGTGAGAATCAGTGTGGGTGTGTAGGGGAACTATGTGCATAACATTGTTCATTGTCTAACTTTGTTGATGATAGATTGGAGAATGTCCAAAAATGCTTGCTGCTCTCTAAAAGTTGCAGTCCCAGTGAATACTTAGAGGACTCTGATGTGTGTTGAGCAAGTTAACCATATACTGATCAACAATATGCTTGCTCCCTGTTGATATCAAGTACTGCTTTCTGCAGGCTATTGACATTTGAGTCATCTTGTGTGGATTGTGTTCAAACCCTAGAAAGTGGAAAGTGGACATGGCAGGGATATGTCAGTTATTTGGGAGAAAATGGGAGCTTGGTCACATGTACACCAATTTTAAAATATTAGGCCAAAAGTTCTATCTTTTTACTTATTTGCACAAATACCAGCCTATAAGGTGGAAGTTTTCCAAGCAGTGACCTGTTGTGAGGTACGTGTTGGACATTTGGAAGGTGGCAAATCGCTGAGCAATAAGCCACTCGTTCAATTATATCATGTATCCAGCAATAAGGGGCCAGCAGTTGTTCCTAGAATTACCTGTTGGATGACTTGGCTGAATATCGATGCTCCTCTTGAAACTTTCAGTAAGTTCCACTTATGGTACTAGAGTATTCCTATTGACGGATTAGAGATCAAAGGTTTCAAATGCACACTTAATGTCAGAGAAATGTATAAAATATACATCCTGAAATTCTTTTTATTCACAAACATCCACGAAAATAGTGGAATGCCCCAAAGAATGAATGACAGAAGACACAGACTTGCAGTACCCTGAAGACTGTTTGTTCACCCAGTAATTCGACATACCACAGTCTCTCCCTCTCCCCCTAATAAGAGAAAAAGAGGTGTCCCTGTTTCACAGTGAGAGGGGAGACATAACAAACAACTGGCTGATTTATGATGTTAAAAGTCTGTTGCGTCACTTCTTCCGTGCTCTGTGCCCAAAGAACTCGAGTCTTTGGGCACACAGCCAGCAGCTTTCGATCTTCCGTCTCCCACGACACACCAGTTTCCTGTGGCGGCAGCGACTTCAAGTCCGCCCGACTCCAGAGTCTCAGAATCCTGAAGGCATGCTAATCTTCTAGGCCACGTCCTTGGCATATCAAATAGCGACCAGTTGTGAGACCTTGAGAGCGGGTCCCATTCCCGCAAAGAACTGAAGTCAACGTGTAATTCCAAGTCAGGGTCTTCAAAAGAGCTCTGAAAGGGGAAAATAGAGATATTAAAGATAGAAATAGAGCAGTGTGCAAAGATCCAAGCAAAGGAGTTGCCATTAGGCGCCATCGTTCTCCTAAGCTCCTCCTCAATGGAGATAGTGGAGCTCCCAAAGAATATAAATGCTATGTCCAGTTGGTTGTGACTGCTGGTTGGCCAGGCACCTGCAATGGGGCTTCTGGTTTTCCGAATCTGGAGATTTAAATTACAATACAGACAATGTCAATAGGAGCAAATGTTGCTCAAACAAGTAGGCAAATCTAGCCAGCAAAGTTCAGTGTGGGTCAATATAATATCATTAATGTTGGACCTTAGTGAAATAGAATGTTATTGGAATTATGAGAAGCTCAGAAGTGTGGTAAAGTAAGTGATCTGAGTTAATATCACAGAGCTGGTGGACCTGGCTGCCATTTCACCACCTCTTTCCTGCCTCTCCAACCCCCCCGCATCCTCCCCTCCAGCTTCCCAAAATGATGCAAAGCACTTTTGCTTGTGCATACATTACGAATTCCCCGTACTCTCTCCCTCTACTGCCGAAGAGACAGTTCACAGGTAGATTTATGAAGAGGCTGGGTAAATGCAAAGTACATATGGTCAGAATATCAGTCTTCAACAGTAATGAGTAAAGAGAACCTCAGACACAGTTTATATATATATATATATATATATATAGAAACCCCACTTCCAGAAAAGTTGGGATATTTTCCAAAATGCAATAAAAACAATAATCTGTGATATGTGAACCTTTATTTAACTGACAAAAGTACAAAGAAAAGAATTTCAATAGTTATACTGACCAACTTAATTGTATTTTGTAAATATACACAAATTTAGAATTTGATGGCTGCACCACACTCAACAAAAGTTGGGACAGAGTTAAAATAAGATTGAAAAGTGCACAGAATATTCAAGTATCACCAGTTTGGAAGACTCCACATTAAGCAGGCTAATTGGTAGGAGGTGAGGTATCATGGCTGGGTGTAAATGTAGCGTCCATCAAAGGCTCAGTCTTTGCAAGCAAGGGTGGGTCGTGGCTCACCCCTTTGTGCCAAAATTTGTGAGAGAGTTGTTAGTCGGTTCAAAAGGAACATTTCTCAATGCAAGATTGCAGAGAATTCAACATCTACAGTACATAATATTGTGAAAAGATTCAGAGAATTCAGAGACATCTCAGTGCGTAAAGGGCAAGGTCAGAAACCACTGTTGAATGCGCATGATCTTCGAGCCCTCAGGCGGCACTGCCTATGAAACGGTCATGTTACTGTGACAGTTATAGCCACCTGGGCTCAGGAATACTTCAGAAAACCATTGTCACTTAACACAGTTCATCGCTTCATCCAGAAACGCAACTTGAAACTGTATTACGCAAGGAGGAAACCATACATCAACTCTATGCTGAAACGCCGGCGAGTTCTCTGGGCCCGAGCTCATCTAGATGGACCGAAAGACTGTGGAACCGTGTGCTGTGTTCAGATGAGTCTACATTTCAGCTAGTTTTCAGGAAAAATAGGCGTCAAGTTCTCCATGCCAAAGACAAAAACGACCATCCTGATTGTTATCAGCGAAAGGTGAAAAAGCCAGCATCTGTGATGGTATGGGGGTGCATCAGTGCCCACGGCATGGGTGAGTTGCATGTATGTGAAGGTACCATTGACTGTGAGGCGTATATTAGGATTTTAGAGAGACATATGTTGCCATCAAGGCAACGTCTCTTCCCGGGACATCCATGCTTATTTCAGTAGGACAATGCCAGACCACATTCCGCACGGGCTACAATGGCGTGGCTTTGTAGACACAGAGTGTGTGTGCTTGACTGGCCTGCTGCCAATCCAGATCTATCTCCTATTGAAAATGTACAGCGCATCATGAAGAGGAGAATCAGATAACGGAGACCACGGATTGTTGAGCAGCTGAAGTCTTATATCAAGCAAGAATGGACAAAATTTCCAATTGCAAATCTACTACAATTAGTATCCTCAGTTCCAAAATGATTAAAAAGTGTTGTTGAGTGTGTTGCAGCCATCAAATTCTAAATTTGTGTATATTTACAAAATACAATTAAATTGGTCAGTAAAGCTATTGAAATTCTTTGTACTTTTGTCAGTTAAGTAAAGGTTCACGTGAATTAACATATCACAGATTTTTGTTTTTATTGCATTTTGGAAAATATCCCAACTTTTCTGGAAATGGGGTTTGTGAGTGTGTGTATAAAAGCAGTAAACTAACCTGGAAAAGCTGGTAAGAGATGATTTGAAGAACGTGTTTGGGCGCTTGTGCTGAGACAATGCTGGTTTGTCAAGCCAAAAACATGAAATCTGGACAGGATTTATGTTGAGTATTAATAATTATCTTTGTGTGTATTGTCATTTTATTTTCAATGTGTGGGGGAGGGAAGAATGGGTGGATTTGTTGATCAAAAGATACTTTAAAATACTGTAAGGATTTTATAGGGAAAAGTACTCACAGAAAGGAGCAATATCTACCAGTATAGTGGACAGGAAACCTTAGAATGTGGGAGTCAAAAGTAATAAAGTTGGTTAGAGTTGGAGGAATATTTCACTTTATTATAAGATTTCAACACAAGTTGAGGAACTGTTTTTAAAAATCATTACTATGGGGGTGTGAAGTTGAAGATCTTCCAACAGTTTTTTTTTGCTCAAGCATCTACAAGTCTACATCTTTCTTTGCAGACAAGCTCTATAGCAGTCTGAAGATAAATCCTGTACCTTGCCCTAAAATACTACCCAATTTCAGTTCATCAGCTGCTGCATGTGCCTATTGCAACAAACTGCCTGGCTCTCTCATTCCATAAACACAGGCACCTGCTCAACCTTGTTTCCAATGTAGGTTTCTCCCCTTTGTCTCCACATGATAACTATACTCTCACTACTCCATAATCATGAGGCATTTCTTGTAGCCAAGCCTCCAAGTTCTACCAAGTCCCAAGCAGGATGAGGCAGGATTGATACTTGTGCAGCGTTGGGGGTGGAAACAGTTGCTTAGTAACTTGTAAATATCCATTTGAAAGAACAGCCCATTTCAAAATAGGCCAAAGATTTATTATACACTTTGTTGGACCAGTAGTTGGAAAGGTTCAAGAAATGACAGTGGAATTGGTGCAGTGGGGGTGGGGGGTGGGGGGGCTGTCATCAAAGTATGTATCGAAACTGATACTTCAGTTACATCGAAAATGTAACTTCACTTGCAAGTAGATGAGAAATTGGAGGCACAAGTCATTGGACACTATTCTCTGGCTATGAAGCCAGGTGACCGTTAATCCCACAGTTTGAGGGGTATGGGAAGACATCAACAGCTGCAGAGGATCTTATGAGGTGGATTCTTTGTCATAATTATGCCAAACATAATGTATGTCAGATAGAAATAATGTTTCAAAAATGGAGTGGTGGGATATATAGTTGTGACAAGTACTAACTGTTCACAGGTGCTGCCTGGATATATCTAAAATAAAAATTGGAAGGTTAAAGGTTTCAAAATACCCCAATAGTAACAGAAACTGAAGATTGGAGCGGAAGGCAAATTTTTGAAAAATGCAAAGATGACATCATTGTTACGAGTGACTTCAGCCTTTTTAGTGTAAAAGGTTTAGATGGGTGAAATTTGAGTGTCCAGGAAGGATTTCCAGAAGATCCAGTATGGCCTTTCCTCTATGTGGATAGGCTGTCTAGGTGGGAGGTCATACTGGATCTAGTAATAGGCAATGAACCTGGTCAGGTGTTAGATCATGGGTGACCACTACTCTTGACTTTTATCATAGCCTTGGGCAGGGATAGGAGTCGACAGTATGGAAAAGTATTAAATTGGGAAAAGGTGAATTATGATGCTATTAGCAAGTTAGGAGCATAAACTGGGAACAGATGAACTCTGGGAAATGCATAATTGAAATGTGGAGGCTGTTTAGACCACACAAAATAGGACCAGAATTAGGCCATTCAGCCCATTGTGTCCATGCTGCCATTGAATTATGGCTGGTCCCAGATCCAATTCAACCCCATACACCTGCCCTCTCACCATATCCCTTGATGCCCTGACCAAACAGGAATCTACTGACTTCTGCTTTAAATATACCCATGGATAAGGCCTCCAGTCTACGGCAGAGCATTCCACAGATTCACTTCTCTTTGGCTAAAAAAACCCACCTTCTGTTCCAAAAGGTTGCCCTCAATTCTGAGGCTGTGCCCTCTAGTTCTGGATACCCCTACCAGAGGAATATCCTCTCCACATCCAGCTTATCTAGTCCTTTCAATATTTGGTAGGTTTTAATGAGATCTCCACACATTCTCCTAAGTTCCAGTGAGTTCAGGTCCAAAGCTGTCAGATGCCTCTTCATTCACAAAATAATCCTTGTGAACCTCTGGATTCTCTCCAATGATAACACATCCTTTCTGAGATATGGGGCCCAAAACTGTTGACAATATTCTCAAGTACCGCCTGACTAGTGCCTTAAAAATTTTTAGCATTATTTCCTTATTTTGATATTCTATTTCATTTGAAATAAATGCCAACATTGCATTTGCCTTCTTTACCACTGACTCAAGCTGTGAATTAACCTTCTGGAAACATAGAAAACCTACAGCACAATACAGGCCCTTCAGCCACAAAGCTGTGGCAAACATGTCCTTACCTTAGAAATTACCTAAGGTTGCCCATAGCCCTCTATTTTTCTAAGCTTCATGTACCTGTCCAGGAGTCTCTTAAAAGGCCCTATCATTTCTGCCTCCACCACTGTCACCAGCAGCCCATTCCACGCACTCACCACTCTCTGCATTTAAAAAAAAAACAACTATTTACCCCTGACATCTCCTCTGTACCTACTTCCAAGCAACTTAAAACTGTGCACTCTTGTGCTAGCCATTTCATCCTTGGGAAAAAGCCTCTGACTATCCACATGATCAATATCTCTCATCATCTTGTACACCTCCATCAGGTCACCTCTCATCCTCCATCACCCCAAGAAGAAAAGACCAAGTTCACTCAATCTATTCTCATAAGGCATTCTCTCCAAACCAGGCAATATCCTTGTAACTCTCCGCTGCACCCTTTCTATGGTTTCCACATCCTTCTCGTAGTGAGGCGACCACAACTGAGCACAGTACTCCAAATGAGGTCTGATCAGGGTCCTATATAGCTGCAATATTACATCTCAATTATAAAAATCACCAAGAGTAGGGCTCCCAGAACAGATCCCTGAGGCAAACCACTGGTCACCGACCTTCACGCAGAATATGACCTGTCTACAACCACTCTTTGCCTTCTGTGGGCAAGCCAGTTCTGGATCCACAAAGCAATGTCCCCTTGGATCCCATGCCTCCTTACTTTTTCAATAAGCCTTGCATGGGGTACCTTATCAAATCTCTTGCTGAAATCCATATACACTGCATCTACTGCTCTGCCTTCATCAACGTGTTTAGTCACATCCTCAAAAAATTCAATCAGACTCGTAAGGCATGAGCTGCCTTTGACAAAGCTATGCTGACTACTCCTAATCATATTATGCCACTTTCTTTTCTATCAACTTACCCACCGCTAAAGTAAGATTCTCTGGTCTATAATTTCTTGGGCTATCTCTATGCCCTTTCTCGAATAAGGGAACAACATCTGCAATCCTCCAGAACCTCTCCCATCCCCATTGATGATGGAAAGGTCATCCATCGCCAGAGTCTCAGCAATCTCCTCCCTCGCCTCCCACAGTAGCCTGCGGTACATCTCATCCGGTCCCAGTCCTGGAGACTTCTGGGAGTCTTGCACAAGGACTCCTAAGTGCCTTTGCACCTCTAATGTTTGAATTTTCTCCCCATTTAGATAATATTCTACACTGTTGTTCCTTTTAATAAAATGAATTATCCTACATTTCACAACACTGTATTCCACGTGCCAATTTTTTGTCCATTTTTCCGATTTGTCTTAAGCTCTGCTGCAATCGTATTGCTTCCTCAGCACTACCTACCCCTCCACCTATCGTCATATCATCTGCAGACTTGGCCACAAAGCCATCAATTCCACTTTCTAAATCATTGATAAACAATGTGAATAGCAGTCCCAATACTGACCCCTGAGGAACACCACTAGTCTCTGGCAGCCAACCAGAAATGGGCCCCTTTATTCCCACTCGCTGCCTCCTGGCTGTCAGCCATGCCTCTATCTATGCCTGCAATACAACAGGATTTTATGTTGCTCAGCCTCATCAGCACCTTATCAAACACTTTCTGAAAGTTCTAAGTAAGTGACATCCACTGCCTCTCCTTTGTCCACCCTACTTGCTACTTCCTTGAAGAATTCTAACAGATTTGTCAGGTAAGATTTCCCTTTACAGAAACCATGCTGACTTTGACTTATTTTATAATTGGTCTCCAAGTACCCCAATACCTTGTACTTAATAATAGACTTCAGCCCTTTCCCAGCTACTGAGGTTATGCTAACTAGCCTGTCATTTTTTTTCTCTTTTGCCATTTGAGAACAACTTCTGTAGCACATATCTATCCTGCACCTTTGAACTATTCTCAGAAACTTCAGCCACCTCTGGTCTGCTGTCATCCCTGCCAGGATCCCTCTCCAATCCACCTGGGTAAGCTCCTCTCTCATACCTCTTTAATTCCCATTATCCTATTGTGATACTGGTACATCTGACTTGTGTTTCTCCCTCTCAAATTGCAGTATGAATTCAATCATTATGATCACTGCCTCCTAAGGGTTCCTTTATCTTAAGCTTCCTAATAAAATCTGGATTATTACTCAACACCCAATTTAAGATGGCCTTTCCCCTGAGTAGGTTCAAGCACAAGCTGCTTTAAAAAGCCATCTCCTAGGCCAGGGGTCAGCAACCTTTACCACTGAAAGAGCCACTTGGACCCGTTTCCCACAGAAAAGAAAACACTGGGAGCCGCAAAACCCGTTTGACATTTAAAATGAAATAACACTGCATACAACGTTCTGTTTTGCCTTTATGCTATGTGTTGCATTTATGAAATTGATGAACTCCTGCAGAGAAAATGAAATTACATTTCTGCATGCAACAAAAACATTTTGAACTCCGAAAAAAAGACGTTGGGTTGAAGGTTACTTTTAAGTAAAATACTCAACGTCTATTTGAGTCCTTCTTGTATTTATGAAAAACGCCAAACTTAAATTTGCCGCCAGGAGCAAACCAAAAATAACGTCAGCCAGCTGTCAACCTGAAAAATAAAAGGACTATTTCACTGAACAATGAAAACATATGAATATACAAAATAATAGGCAATTAAAATATTTATCATACTTGTTCAGGTTGACTCACACCTGACAATGCAGTCGTATTCAGTAGGGATGGATCGATGCTTAGGGGAGTGACCGGGAAGGATAATGTGTTTTTTTCCCTCTCTGAACTCACAGAAGCGTTTCCCAAACGATGTTTGCATTGCGATGATTGCAGAATGTAAATACTCCGAATTTATCATGTCGTGACATTGTTTGAACTCTCTCAAATTGGGGAAGTGAGACCATGTGCCTTTCTGTAAATCTCTGGCAAGCAACGTCAACTTGCGCTCGAATGCCAAAACATCCTCCAACATGTGCAGGGCTGTACGTCCTTACCCCGTTGAAGAGTTGTGTTCAGCGTGTTCAGGTGCGCTGTCATGTCTACCATGAAGTGTAGCTTTTCCAGCCACTCTGGCTGTTCCAGCTCAGGAAAGTTGAGCCCTTTGCTGCCCAGGAAAGTTTTCACTTCTTCCAGACATGCGACAAAGCGTTTCAGCACCTCCCCTCTGGACAGCCAGCGATAAAAACGCGTTGTAGCGGTTGCTACACGCAGTCAGTAAACTGCAGTCAAAGATAGCTTTATTCGAACTAAACAGCCTTGCTTTTAAGCCTCCCTCAACCCACCCCCCATGGGCGCGGATGCTGCAGAAGACACGTACTCACAAACCCCCGTAGGCTATCTCCCTTAGCCTGAACGCTAGCTAATTGTGAGCCGGTTCGGATGTGTCAGGAAATGGGTCGCCACAACGTCTTATTTAGATTGTACAAGATCACCATAATCTTCGAATTTAGATTTACATTTCAAAAACTAACAAACTAACATAAAATACATTTTAATTAAATACTGACCATGTAGCGGTGTGCTACACGCAGCGCTAAAATTACGACACGGAGTCGGTAACTGCAGTCGAAGGAAAAAACTTTATTCGAAATCTTCAGCCTCACTTTTAAGCCTCTGTCAACCGGCCCCCCATGGCGCAGAGGCTCCAAAGCTCTGTGCTCGCAAACCCCCGTAGGCTATCTAATTGTGAGTCGGTTCGGATGTGCCAGGAAAAGGGTCGCCACAACCAATTATTTCCCAAAGCAACAGGGAGCCGCAGCACAGACGTAAAAGAGCCACATGTGGCTCCGGAGCCGCGGGTTGCCGACCCCCGTCCTAGGCATTCAACAAATTTCCTCTCGCGACCCAACACCAACCTGATTTTCCCAATCCCCTTGCATATTGAAGTCCCCTTTACAATTGCGGCATTACCCTTATTACCATAATAGTTTTTTTACTTTTGCAGTTTCTTAATTCTACCCACAAAGATTTGACATTCTCTGACCCTATCTCACCTCTTTCTAAAGATGTAATTCCATCTCTTGCCAATAGAGCCACACGACCGCCTATACCAGGGGTCAGCAACCTTCCCCACTGAAAGAGCCACTTGGACCCGTTTCCCCACAGAAAAGAAAACACTGGGAGCCGCAAAACCCGTTTGACATTTAAAATGAAATAACACTGCATACAACGTTTTTTTTGCCTTTATGCTATGTATAAACAAACTATAATGTGTTGCATTTATGAAATTGATGAACTCCTGCAGAGAAAACGAAATTACATTTCTGCATGCAACAAAAACATTTTGAACTCCGAAAAAAAGACGTTGGGTTGAAGGTTACTTTTAAGTAAAATACTCAACGTCTATTTGAGTCCTCCTTGTATTTATGAAAAACGCCAAACTTAAATTTGCCGCCAGCAGCAAACCAAAAATAACATCAGCCAGCTGTCAGCCTGAAAAATAAAAGGACTATTTCACTGAACAATGAAAAAATATGAATATACATAAAATAATAGGCAATTAAAATATTTATCATACTTGGTTAATGGGATTTCTGCTCCTGGACCTCAGCGCACAGCGTCTGCACATCAGGGCTGTATGACGTCACCTTCATCTTTACACAGGATCGCAAGCTGTCATCTGTGAGGCGTGCGCGATGTTTGTTTTTAATAAAGTTCATGTTGGAGAACACCTGCTCACATACATATGTGGATCCAAAGATCGACAGGACTCCAAGCGCATACTTTTTCATGTTTACATAAATGTCGGGCATAGCATTCCATGTTTCGAACACAAGTTTGTCCGGTTTTGGAAGGTTTTCAATATCACTCCATTTGTGATTTTGAGCAAGAACGGCCTTCTGACGGGCAACATCTTCAAGGTCTGCTGTCGAGCGTCTAAACTTGGACACCCATATGTCTTTGTCGGCTATGTCGGCCAGTTCCATCTCAAGATCAGGTTGACTCACACCTGCCAATGCAGTCGTATTCAGTAGGGAAGGATCGATGCTTAAGGGAGTGACCGGGAAGGATAATGTGTTTTTTTCCTCTCTGAACTCACAGAAGCGTTTCCCAAACGATGTTTGCATTGTGATGATTGCAGAATGTAAATACTCCGAAATTATCATGTGACCTTGTTTGAACTCTCTCAAATTGGGGAAGTGAGACAAAGTGCCTTTCTGTAAATCTCTGGCAAGCACTGTCAACTTGCGCTCGAATGCCAAAACATCCTCCAACATGTGCAGGGCTGTACGTCCTTACCCCGTTGAAGAGTTGTGTTCAGCGTGTTCAGGTGCGCTGTCATGTCTACCATGAAGTGTAGCTTTTCCAGCCACTCTGGCTGTTCCAGCTCAGGAAAGTTGAGCCCTTTGCTGCCCAGGAAAGTTTTCACTTCTTCCAGACATGCGACAAAGCGTTTCAGCACCTCCCCTCTGGACAGCCAGCGATAAAAACGCGTTGTAGCGGTTGCTACACGCAGTCAGTAAACTGCAGTCAAAGATAGCTTTATTCGAACTAAACAGCCTTGCTTTTAAGCCTCCCTCAACCCGCCCCCCATGGGCGCGGATGCTGCAGAAGACACGTACTCACAAACCCCCGTAGGCTATCTCCCTTAGCCTGAACGCTAGCTAATTGTGAGCCGGTTCGGATGTGTCAGGAAATGGGTCGCCACAACGTCTTATTTAGATTGTACAAGATCACCATAATCTTCGAATTTAGATTTACATTTCAAAAACTAACAAACTAACATAAAATACATTTTAATTAAATACTGACCATGTAGCGGTGTGCTACACGCAGCGCTAAAATTACGACACGGAGTCGGTAACTGCAGTCGAAGGAAAAAACTTTATTCGAAATCTTCAGCCTCACTTTTAAGCCTCTGTCAACCGGCCCCCCATGGCGCAGAGGCTCCAAAGCTCTGTGCTCGCAAACCCCCGTAGGCTATCTAATTGTGAGTCGGTTCGGATGTGCCAGGAAAAGGGTCGCCACAACCAATTATTTCCCAAAGCAACAGGGAGCCGCAGCACAGACGTAAAAGAGCCACATGTGGCTCCGGAGCCGCGGGTTGCCGACCCCCGTCCTAGGCATTCAACAAATTTCCTCTCGCGACCCAACACCAACCTGATTTTCCCAATCCCCTTGCATATTGAAGTCCCCTTTACAATTGCGGCATTACCCTTATTACCATAATAGTTTTTTTACTTTTGCAGTTTCTTAATTCTACCCACAAAGATTTGACATTCTCTGACCCTATCTCACCTCTTTCTAAAGATGTAATTCCATCTCTTGCCAATAGAGCCACACGACCGCCTATACCAGGGGTCAGCAACCTTCCCCACTGAAAGAGCCACTTGGACCCGTTTCCCCACAGAAAAGAAAACACTGGGAGCCGCAAAACCCGTTTGACATTTAAAATGAAATAACACTGCATACAACGTTTTTTTTGCCTTTATGCTATGTATAAACAAACTATAATGTGTTGCATTTATGAAATTGATGAACTCCTGCAGAGAAAACGAAATTACATTTCTGCATGCAACAAAAACATTTTGAACTCCGAAAAAAAGACGTTGGGTTGAAGGTTACTTTTAAGTAAAATACTCAACGTCTATTTGAGTCCTCCTTGTATTTATGAAAAACGCCAAACTTAAATTTGCCGCCAGCAGCAAACCAAAAATAACATCAGCCAGCTGTCAGCCTGAAAAATAAAAGGACTATTTCACTGAACAATGAAAAAATATGAATATACATAAAATAATAGGCAATTAAAATATTTATCATACTTGGTTAATGGGATTTCTGCTCCTGGACCTCAGCGCACAGCGTCTGCACATCAGGGCTGTATGACGTCACCTTCATCTTTACACAGGATCGCAAGCTGTCATCTGTGAGGCGTGCGCGATGTTTGTTTTTAATAAAGTTCATGTTGGAGAACACCTGCTCACATACATATGTGGATCCAAAGATCGACAGGACTCCAAGCGCATACTTTTTCATGTTTACATAAATGTCGGGCATAGCATTCCATGTTTCGAACACAAGTTTGTCCGGTTTTGGAAGGTTTTCAATATCACTCCATTTGTGATTTTGAGCAAGAACGGCCTTCTGACGGGCAACATCTTCAAGGTCTGCTGTCGAGCGTCTAAACTTGGACACCCATATGTCTTTGTCGGCTATGTCGGCCAGTTCCATCTCAAGATCAGGTTGACTCACACCTGCCAATGCAGTCGTATTCAGTAGGGAAGGATCGATGCTTAAGGGAGTGACCGGGAAGGATAATGTGTTTTTTTCCTCTCTGAACTCACAGAAGCGTTTCCCAAACGATGTTTGCATTGTGATGATTGCAGAATGTAAATACTCCGAAATTATCATGTGACCTTGTTTGAACTCTCTCAAATTGGGGAAGTGAGACAAAGTGCCTTTCTGTAAATCTCTGGCAAGCACTGTCAACTTGCGCTCGAATGCCAAAACATCCTCCAACATGTGCAGGGCTGTGCGTCCTTTCCCCTGAAGAGCTGTGTTCAGCGTGTTCAGGTGCGCTGTCATGTCTACCATGAAGTGTAGCTTTTCCAGCCACTCTGGCTGTTCCAGCTCAGGAAAGGTGAGCCCTTTGCTGCCCAGGAAAGTTTTCACTTCTTCCAGACACGCGACAAAGCGTTTCAGCACCTCCCCTTTGGACAGCCACCGGACTTTGTTGTGCAGCAGGAGATCAGAATATGCGCTTTCCATCTCGTCCAGTAACAAACGGAATTGACGGTGATTTAAACTTTTTGCCATTATTTTATTTACAATCTGAATGACAACATCCATTACTTCTGTGCATTCCGGAGGAAATGTTTGAGCGCACAGTGCCTCTTGGTGCAAGATGCAGTGAAAAGTCAGCAGCTTTCTGTCCAGCGACTTCTGCAGTAAAGCCACAAATCCCTTGTGCGTTCCCGTCATATTCGGAGCCCCATCAGTAGCTACTGACACCAGATGGGTGGTCTTTATTCCTTTGGCTCTTAAACAATTCAAGACAGCCTCACAGATGTCCTCCCCCCCCGTGTTTGGTCTTTTAGAGGTATCAACTCAATCAGTTCTTCCTGTGGCCCGGCAGAGTTTACATACCGGCAGAACAACGCTATTTGTTCAATATCACCTTTGTCTTTAGACTCGTCACAGGCAATCGAGTAGGCCACAGCTGAACTGATGTCTTTAATTTGCTGTCTTGTGATGTCTTCTGCCATTTTTATGGTTCTGTCTTTGACAGTCTTTGCAGAGAGGGGCATATCCCTGATTTTCTGCACAATTTCACTCTTGTTTTTAAAGTCCGTGAATAGATGTTCTGAAATCTTAATGAAAGATTCTTTTATATATTCACCATCTGTAAACTGCTTCCTGTGCCTGACTATTTCCTGAGCGGCAATATAACTGGCGTATGTCGTTGATTTTCCAGACTTCATCCATTTCTGGAAATGATTTTTGCTCAGATCAACCTTCCGCATCAGTTCCGAAACGGCTTTTTTTCTCTCATCTCCATCCAGATATTTTTGAGCAAAGGCTGCGTGTTTACTCTGGAAATGCCTTGCGACATTTGACTTTTTGTTGTTTGCTAGTTTCTCATTGCATATTAAGCATACCGGTAAACCAGTCTCGTCAACAGTGAAAGCAAATGAATCTGTCCACGTATCATTAAACGTTCTGTTTTCTTCAGTCACTTTTCTTTTTTTAGAATTCTCCATAGTTGGATCGAAAAATTAAAGAAATCGCGCACTGGCGGGTGTCAGGTATTGGCAGTGGTGACGTATATTAATAGCGATAAAAACACGTTGTAGCGGTGTGCTCACGCAGTCAGTAAACTGCAGTCGAATAACTTTATTCGAACTAAACAGCCTTGCTTTTAAGCCTCCCTCAACCCAGCCCCCATGGACGCAGATGCTGCAAAAGACGCGTACTCACAAACCCCCGTAGGCTATCTCCCTTAGCCGGAATGCTGGCTAATTGTGAGCCGTTTCGGATGTGCCAGGAAATGTGTCGCCACACTTAGATTGTACAAGATCACCATAATCTTCAAATTTAGAATTACATTTCAAAAGCTAACAAACTAACATAAAATACATTTTAATTAAATACTGACCAATTATTTCCCAAAGCCACAGGGAGCCGCAGCACAGAGGTGAAAGAGCCACAAATGGCTCGGGAGCCGCAGGTTGCCGACCCCCGGCCTATACCTTCCTGCCTTTCCTTTCAATACAAAGTATATCCTTTGGTGTTAAACTCCTAACTATGATCTTTCAGCCATGACTCAGTGATGCTCAGTGTCATACCAACCAATTTCTAATTGTGCCACAAGTTTGTTCACCTTATTCTGAAAGCTATGTACATTTAAAATACAGCGCCTTTGGCCCTGTATTCTTTGCCCTTATGAATTTTGCCTCTGTAGTACAACTTAACTCTGTGCTCTGTCTGTTGTTGTACCCAATCATTGGCTTATCCTTCCTTACATTCATATTACATATTACATCATCTTGTAAACCTGCTGACTCATCCTCAGCTCTATCTGACTGGTTCTCATCCCCCTGCCATATTAGTTTAATCCACTCCCAAAAGCTCTAGCAAACCTGCCTGCAAGGATATTGGTCCCCCTCGGATTAAAGTGCATCCCGTCCCTTTTGTACAGGTCACACTTGCCCCAGAAGAGGTCCCAATGATCCCATCCACCTGGCACTCCCAAAAGCCCTAGCGAGTAGGATTAAGAAAAAAAGCCAAGGCATTCTACACTCAAGTGAAGAACAAGATGACTGGAGTAGGATCAATTAAGGACAAAAGAAGAAAAACTCCTGGAGGTAGGGAAGATCCTGAATGAGTATTTAGCTTCATTATTCACTAGTGAGAGGGAACTTGATGAATCTGAGAACAGCTTAAAACAGGCTGAAATGCTGGAATATGATGTTAAGTAAGAGAATATGCTGGATCTTTTGATTTAAAAAAAAATGAATAAGTTCTCTGGGCTGGATGGGATATACCCCAGGTTAATATGGGAAGTGAGAGGAGATAACTACCTTTGGCGACGATCTTTGTGTCCTTACTGGCCATGGGTAGTACCAGAAAATCGGAGGATGGCAAATGTTATTCTTTTTTTCAAGAAAGTTGATGGGGATAATCCTGGGTATTATTAAGGTGGGAAAACTATTAGAGAGGATTTACGTGCATTTGGAGAAACGTGGGCTTATTAGGGATAGTCTGCATGGCTTTGTGAGGTCAGGTCGTTCTCATGAGCTTGATAGAATCCTTTAAAGATATGACAAAACACTGAAGATAGAGGGAAGGAAGATGATAGATGTGGTGTTCCCTGTGGTAGATTTATTCAGAAAGTCAGGAAGCATGGAATCCAGGGAAACTTGGTTGCAAGTATTCAGAATCAGCTTGCCCTCTGCAGGCAAAGGGTGGTGTTAGGTGGAGCATATTCTGCCTGGAGGATGATGGCCAATGATCCATTCTGGGATTTTTAGAAATAACACAGATGTGGAAGTTTGTAGATGACACAAACTATGGTGGAGTTGCGAATAGTGTAGAAGACTGTCGTAGTTTACAATAGGACAATAGGGTTTACAATTCCACACGGTAGGCCTATTCAGAAAGTCAGAAGGCATGGGATCCAAGGAAGTTTGGCCAGATGGATTCAGAATTGGCTTGCCTGCAGAAAGCAGAGTTATGGTGGTCACCTCACTATAGGAAGGATATGGAAGCATTGAAAAGGGTACAGAGGAGATTTACCAAGATGCTGCCTGGTTTAGAGAGTATGCATTATGATCAGAGATTAAGGGAGCTAGGGCTTTACTCTTTGGAGAGAAGGAGGATGAGAGGAGACATGATAGAGGTATACAAGATATTAAGAGGAATAGATAGAGTGGACAGCCAGTGCCTCTTCCCCTAGGCACCACTGCTCAATACAAGAGTACATGGCTTTAAGGTAAGGGGTGGAAAGTTCAAGGGGGATATTAGAGGAAGTTTTTTTTACTCGGAGAGTGGTTGGTGCATGGAATGCACTGAGTCTGTGGTGGAGGCAGATACACTAGTGAAATTTAAGAGACTACTAGACAGGTATATGGAGGAATTTAAGGGGGGGAGTTATATGAGAGGCAGGGTTTAGGGTCGGCACAACATTGTTCCCATATGAATTTTCTCCATTCTTGCAGTCTTGTTCACCAAACATGGTCACACTACTGAATAAATCACATGTAAGTAAGCAATTTTAAACTTTATTAATGATGAACAGATGTGTGTGTTAAGTGCTCTCACTGTTCTGAGAGAAATGGTAGCATTAACATTCTACCTTCATCATTTTCCAACTGCAAGCTGAACAATATGGTAGCACTTCAGCTCCAAAAGCGTCTTACACTGTTGCTTGTCAGTGCCTGCAGGGGATAGAGCAGTGACAGAGATAATCATGTACATGCCTTTACCAAAGCAAATTGCTTGGCAAAAACAGTGGAACAAGCTGATGACATTGGGAAACCAAAAAGTTATAGCCAGTTGAGTAGCTCAGGAACACAATCCAAAAATACAATCCAAGGAAAGGTCTATGAGAACTAACACGAGGAAATCTGCAGATGCTGGAAATTCAAACAACACACACAAGATGCTGGTCGAACACAGCAGGCTAGGCAGCATCTATAGGGAGAAGCGCTGTCAGGACTCCTGACGAAGGGTCTCAGCCCAAAACGTCAACAGCGCTGCTCCCTACAGATGCTGCCTAGCCTGCTGTGTTCGACCAGCATTTTGTGTGTGTTATCTATGAGAACTGTTTGGTTTCAAATTGTAAATTTATTCAGCTGTATTTATTTGTAAGATTGTGGACACATGTCAATCTGGGCATAGTCAATCATTGTTCACTAATTCTTCAATATGCAACTACTAGAGGTAAGCTGTGTAGATATCAAATTGTTGTGGAAAGGTTTAGAGTTTATAATCCATAGTATTTAATCCTGCTCAGCAGATTCCTGCTATCAGATACTGTAGTATGAAACATATTAAATAGCCATTATCATAACTTATTTGACATTCTGCATATGATCTACCCAAAATCAACTGTAGATTTTGGTGTTCGTTCCAATGTCAGAACAATTCCACGAAACCAACCTGATGCAGAGTGAGTGAGTATTCCTGGACTATTCCTTTTCTCACCTTGTCTCTTGCAAAAATGCTATCCCCTTCTCACAATTCCTCTGTCTCCACCGCATCTGCTCTCAGGATGAGGCTTTTCATTCCAGGATGAAGGAGATGTCTTACTTTTTTTAAACAAAGGGGCTTCCCTTCTTCCACCATCAACTCTGCTCTCAAACGCATCTCTCCCATTTTCCGCACATCTGCCCTCACCCCATCCGCCTGCCACCCCACTTGGGATAGGGTTCCCCTTGTCCTCACCTACCACCCCACCAGCCTCCAGGTCCAATGTATAATTCTCCGTAAGTTATGCCACCTCCAACGGGATCCCACTGCCAAGCACATCTTTCCCTCCCCGCCACTTCTGCTTTCCACAGGGATCACTCCCTTGTCCACCCCATCCCTTCCCACTGATCTCCTTCCTGGCACTTATCCTTGTAAGTGGAACAAGTGCTACACCTGCCCTTACACTTCCTCCCTCACCACCATTCAGGGCCCCAGACAGTCCTTCCAGGTGAGGCGACACTTCACCTGTGAGTCGGCTGGTGTGGTATATTGCGTCCGGTGGTCCCGGTGAGGCCTTTTATATATTGGTGAGACCCGACACAGACTGGGAGACCGTTTCGCTGAACATTTACGCTCAGTCCACAAGAGAAAGCAGGATCTCCCAGTGGCCACACATTTTAATTCCATATGTCTATCCATGGCCTCCTCTACGGTCAAGATGAATGCACACTCAGGTTGGAGGAACAACACCTTATATACCGGCTGGGTAGCCTCCAACCTGATGGCATGAACATTGACTTCTCTAACTTCTGTTAATGCCCCTCCTCCCCTTCTTACCCCATCCCTGACATATTTAGTTGTTTGTTTTTTTTCTCTCTCTCTCTGCCCATCACCCTGCCTGTTCTCCATCTCCTTCTGGTGTTCCCCACCTCCCCCTTTGTTTCTCCCGAGGCCTCCCGTTCCATGATCTTTTCCCTTCTTCAGCTCTGTATCACTTTCACTAATCACCTTTCCAGCTCTTAGCTTCATCCCACCCCCTCCGGTCTTCTTCTATCATTTTGCATTTCCCCCTCCCCCTACTACTTTCAAATCTCTTAATATCTCTTCTTCCAGTTAATCCTGATGAAGGGTCTCGGCCCAAAACGTCGACAGTGCTTTTCTGGCCAGCTGTGTTCCACCAGCATTTTGTGTGTGTTGAGTGAGTTAGTCTGTTTGGGAAATTTATACCATAGGTTTGAACCATAGCAAGTGCTTTAGTGTTTTGTTTCAACCTCTCAGTCTATTCCTTGCCTAGACACCCCAACATCCCTCCCACCCAAACCAAATGTTAATAATGACATTGTGAGATATGGTGAAAGCTTGTGTTTCCCAAAACATAAATAACTTGCAGTTTTAATAAATTGTTTGGAATATGCAGGGGGCTCTGTTGGGGGAGAGGTGATGAAAACAAAATAATTTTGCATTGACAAAGTTTCATTAAAACTCTGCCAAGTTTAAAGTCAGTGACTTGAAAACTGAACTTTCTCTACAGCCACTGCCTGCTTCATTGGGCTTTTCCAGCAATTTTGCTTTTTACTTCTGATGTTGAGGATCTACAACATTAATGGGTAATTTCAAATTAATTTTGTAGTAATAACTCTGACCTTGCATGCAAGTCACTGTCCAAAATCTTTCTATAATCATCTTATACAAATTCAACATTTGCTTTGGGAACCTATGAATCTAATACAAACTAGAGGCAACACATACAAAATGCTGGATGAACTCAGCAGGCCAGGCAGCATCTATGGAAGTGAGTAAAGAGTGGATGTTTCAGGTGAAGACCCTTCATCAGGAATTGGCCTGAAATGCCAACTCCTCTCTGCCCTACATGAATGTCCCTCTATTCTGAAGCTGAACCCTCTGGTCCTGGAGTCACCCACAATAGGAAACATCCTCTCAGTGTCAAGTCAAACTAGAGTTTCTATAAAGTATTGGGACTTAGAGGCACAAGAAAATAAAATTTAAAAGTAATCCACTGATAGACCGGATGGAACCCACTGCCTGAGTGCTGCTTCTGCCCAGAACATTGGAGGAGGCCCGCAAAAAATTGGGGCTTTAGAGCACGATGCAATGAGTGTGAATTATTTAAACCAAGCAGAGGTGGATGCCCCAAGGTCAAAAGGCATGTCACAGTTGTGGTCCTTTTTAGGATATGTCATTACTATAATAGGTCTCCACCACTTTGAACTCTACAGATCATGAAGAAATGGCAATGGCAAAGTAGTGTGAGGTGGCTTTCCAAAAGGCAAAGGAAATGGTGACCTCAGACACTGTACTCACACATTATGATCCACATCGTACAGTGAAGCTCGCCTGTGACTCCTCACCTTATGGTGTCTGTTGTCATGTCACATGTACTGAATGATGCAAGTGAACACCCTTTGTGTCACGTTCCTTTACTGCTGCAGAGAAAAATTACAGAGATTAACATAGGCCTTGAGTCTGGTTGGTTTGGGGTGTAAAACGTTTCAACCAGTACCTATATGGGAGAGAGTTTACCCTCACTACTGATCATCGACCACTGATGTCCTTTTGCAATCCATAGAAGAGTGTTCCACTAAGAGCAGCAGCCTGAATGTAGAAATGGGTTCTGTATTCTCCAAGAAACAATTACAAGCACAAATTCAAGAGAACAACTAATGGAAATGCTCATGGTTGTCCTGTTTACCCTGAAAACTTTGCAGGACACGATGTATTTTCCTTAATGCTTCCCTATTATGGCAGAGAAGATCCAAAGGGAAACCAGAAAAGACCCCAAACTCTCATGTCTACATGCCACCCAAAATGGCTGGAATGTGCAGCAGAAATCGCAGTCCCCCCCCCCCCCCCCCCCATTTTGAGCAGCATTAGGATGAAATTGTCCTTGATGGATGTTGCCTTACATGGGGATTGAGAGTTGTTCAACTAGCCAAGCTGAGATTTAGTGCAGGAGGATCTACATACATGGTCAAATGAAAGCGCTGGCTTAGGGCTTTGTCTGGTGGCCTGGGCTAGAGTAGCAGATCGCCATGCACTGTTCAAGATGCCAAGAGCAGCTGTTCTGTATCCCTAGGATTGTCCTGGTAGAGGATTCATATAGATTTTGCTGGACCTTTCATGGGCACAAATTTCTTGGTGGTATTGGACGCAGCTACAAAATAGCCAGAAGTGTTTTCAAATCACCTCCACATACTATTGAAATGTCGAGAATCCTCTTCTCAAGTACATGAGTTCCAGAACACTTGTCAATGACAATAAACCACAGTTTGTTGTGGAACAGTTTGTCATTCCTGAAATGAATGGAATAAGACAGACAGCCAGCTATAAATGGCTTGGTGGAAAGGTTTGTCTACAGCCTCAAGAATGCCCTGTGAGCCATGTCAGCTGAACACACTACACTGACACTTAAAACAGTAGGTTGGCCATTTCCTCCTTACATATCACTATGCAGTACACTAAAACCAGCAATTCACCAGCTTTATTACTGGGTCATCCCTTGCACTCATGCTTGGATCTCCTCAAATCCAATCTCAGGAGTATGCAGGACAAACAGTTGAGACAAATTGAGGGCTCCTTAAAAAGGAAGTTCTACCTGACAAGGTACTACAGAAGTGACCCTCCTTGTCAGGAAAAGCATTGCCTGACAAGTGTAAGAAATCCTCCAAAGCAATTAAAAATTGAGGCCTAAACAGGAGAATTTTGAATTTGCTATGCTCTAGACATCTATATAGTGGCTATATTATATGGTATACTGAATGTATATGTATATTCAGTATTTAAATTGGAGATGCATTCTTTATTGAATTGGGGTTTCATAGCCAAGCAGAGTGTTGTGTATTTAATATTTCAATAATATTTTAGTATTGTAAATATATTTGATTAAGCACCTTTGTTCTTTACATAATTCATTACAGGTTATATGTAAAAGTATGTGACTGGCATACGTCATTAACCCATCATTAATTGCATGCCTCATGTATGAAGCCTATATGTTTATCCCAGCCTCCCATGTTTTTCTTCTGATTAATTTTAGAGCCACTAAAATTAACACGTGGTTACCACACACTAGATTTAAACTCTAGTGGTGGTATGACTAAATGGAAGCTGGTCAGAAGGTCTGCAATGCTCCTTACATGGGCCAATCGCCACTTTCCACAAAGGAGTGGCTTTCAATGAGCAAGTCTCAATACTTACTGCAACCATCATCCTATTCCTGCTTTGATGAGCACATGGTACTGGGAGTAATCCAGCGATTACTACTTTAGAAGTTTTGCTGTTCAGCCTCTTCTCCAACTCCCTATGCTCACTAAGCAAGGACCTCCTCCTCTTTTCCAGCCATGTCATTGGTGCGATTGTGCATGGCCTCTGGCTGCTCACCCTTTCTCTTGAGAATCTTCTGCAGACATCCTGGACCCTAGCACCTGGGAGGCAACACTCCATCCTGGCATCTCTTTCATGGTCACAGAATCTCCTATCCAGCCGCGTCCTCCCCACCAAGTCTTCTTCGCTATTGCTCTATCTGATTTAACTTTCCCTGCTGAGCCTCAGAGCTTGCCACTGGTCTGACTGCTGCTGTGCCCCGATAGGTCATCCCCACACCAGCAGTATCCAAAAAGGTATAATTGTTGCTGAAGGAAACCCTACACAGACTGCTTACTTCCCTTACTTCTCCTGGTGGTCACACATGAAGCCTGAACTCTGAGTGCAAGTAAAAATCTCATCTAGGTGGTTTTCAGCCTGCCTTCTGGGCCTGAGTACATTGAGTTCCAATTCCATTACTTGTCTGGAACTGCAGTTGGATGCACTTCCTGTAGATGTAGTCATCATCGGGACTTAACACCCTGGAATCTCACATCTCACAGAAGGAGCATTCTACTGCCTAAACTACTACCCTGCCTACACTTGTTATGCCTCTAACTTCTCAAGATTAAATTCTAGCCTGCAACTGTTCTCGCCCAAGCCTGGCTGCTCCACTTATACTTCACTTTTTATTGGCCCCTGCTGAGCGCCTAAGAGATGCTTACAATTACAAGTTCCAAAATTCCCAAAGTTTTCACACTGCCTTACAAACAAACATCTTCCCGAAATGATTGCAGCCCACCAAAATGTACCTTATTGCATTATAACAAAATATTCTCGCAAACCTCTGGATGCTCTCCAATGTCAGCACATTATTTCTTAGATATGGGATCCAAAACTGCTTAAGGTATTCTAAATGCAGTCTGACAAATGCTAACATTACATTTGCCTTCTTTACTACTAATTAACTGTAAAAATACTGCTCTAACTGTATAAATACTGCTCTAGCACTCCCCTTGCACCTCCGATTTCTGAATTTGCTTCCATTTAGAAAATAGTCTACATCTTTAATCGTACTACAAAAGTGCACGACCATACAGTGTGGAGGATCAGAAGGATCTTGAGGTCCAAGTCCATAGGACACTCAAAGCTGCTGCACAGGTTGAATGTGCGGTTCAGAAGGCATACACTGCATTGGCCTTCAGCAACTCTGGGATTGAGTTTAGGAGCAGAGAGGTAATGTTGCAGCTATATAGGACCCTGGTCAGACCCCACTTGGAGTACTGTGGAAGGATGTGGAAATATAGAAAGGGTGCAGAGGAGATTTACAAAGATGTTGCCTGGATCGGGGAGCATGCCTTTTGAGAATAGGTCGAGTAAACTCTCGGCCTTTTCTCCTTGGAGTGACGGAGGATGAGAGGTGACCTGATAGAGGTGTCTAAGATGATGAGAGGCATTGATCGTGTAGATAGTCAGAGGCTTTTTCCCAGGGCTGAAATGGCTAACTCGAGAGGGCACAGTTTTAAGGTGCTTGGAAGTAGGTACAGAGGACATGTCAGGGGTAAGCTGCTGTTTTTTTAAAAACACAGGGAGTGGCGAGTGCATGGAATGGGCTGCTGGCAACGGTGGTGGAGGCGGATACAATACGGTCTTTTGAGAGACTCCTGGATAGGTACATGGAATTTTGAAAAATAGAGGGCTATGGTTAACCCCAGGTAATTTCTAAAGTACATGTTTGGCACAGCATTGTGGGTTGAAGGGCCTGTATTCTGTTTCTATACACTTATCTACATTGTATTCCATCTGCCATTTCAACCATTTTTGCATAGTCTGCAAACTTAGCCACAAAGCCGTCAATTCCATCATCCAGATCATTGACATTTAACGTACAAAGTAATGGATCCAGCAACAACCAATGCAGAACACCACTAGTCACCAGCAGCCAACCAGAAAAAGTGCCCTTTATTCCCAATCATCTGTCCATGCTAGTTTTTCCTGTAATACCACAAGTTTGTATCTTGCTTTGTAGTGGATAGACATTTCCAGAACCTGGTGATTCTTGAGAGATCCCTAGTGCCTACATAATTTCTCCAGTTACCGCTTTCTGAACCCTAGGATGTAGTCCAGTTGGTCCAAATATCTACCTTCGGACTTTTCAGCTTTCAAGCAGCTTTGCCTTAGTAATAGCTACACTCACTTCTACCTAGACACTTGAATTTCTGGCATACTGCTGGTGTCTTTCACAATGAATCCTCACACAAAATACTTATTCAGTTTGTCTGCTATTTCTTTGTTCCCCATTATTATCTCTCAAGTGTCATTTTCCAGTAGTCTGTCCGTTCTTGCCCATCTTTTTACTCTATATATCTGAAAAAATCCTTTTGAATCCTTTATATTATTTGCTAGCTTACCTTCATATTTCATCTGTTCTCTTAATGCTTTCTTCGTTGCCTTCTGTTGGTTTTTAAAAGCTTCCCACTAATCTCTGCTACATTGTAAGCCCTCTCTTGCATTATGCTGCCAATTGTCTCATTCTCCCTTTAAAATGCTTCTTTGGGATGAACCTGTGTCTTCCAAATTATTCTTAGAAACACAAGCTGTTGCTGCTCTACCGTCA
Source organism: Hypanus sabinus (assembly GCF_030144855.1). Lineage (NCBI taxonomy): Eukaryota > Metazoa > Chordata > Chondrichthyes > Myliobatiformes > Dasyatidae > Hypanus > Hypanus sabinus. The sequence goes on along the minus strand of NC_082725.1, from coordinate 62,597,379 downwards.
TACCGGTTAGTGTCAAGCTGCAGGGTGAATTTTGCTTCACTGCATATGATCATTGCTTCCTCCAGGTTCCTTTACCTTATTAAATTTGGTTTATTATACAACACATTCCAGAATTGCCTTTTCCCTAGGCAGGCTCAACCACAAAGTGCTCTAAAAAGCCATCTTCTGGGCATTCTACTAATTCATCCTCTTTGTACCCAGCACAAACCTGATTTTTCCCCATCTATCTGCATAATGAAATTCCTAGTGAGCATCATAACATTGACCTTTTCCATCTCCCATTGTAATTTGTACCCCACATACTGGCTACTGTTCAGAGACTTGTATACAACTCAGAGTATTTTTAGCTCTTGCACTTTCTTTTCCTCTACCACCCAGGGATTCTACATGTTCTGATCCTATGTCACTTCTTTTTAAGGCTTTGATTTCTGTTTTTACCAACAAAGCCATTCCACCCCCTCTGCCCACCAGCCTGTACTTTTAATACAATGTGTATTCCTGGATGTTAAGCTCCCAGCTGTGATCTTCTTTCAATCATACCTGCCAATTTCTATTTGTGTTAAAAAGATCATCTGCCTTATTTTGTATACTGCGTACATTCATAGAATACCATCAGTCCTATATTCACCACCCTTTTCAATTTGGTCTCCGTGTTGCCCGAAAGTAAATTCTTATCCCTTTCTAAACTGTTTTATTCTGGAGACTTCAGTAACCATTCCTGTACTCCCCTTCCCTTTCAGCTTTATATGAAAATAGAAACCAGCAAGCAGAAAATGGAATCACCTTTTCATTTTACATAATTACTGAAATTAACATGTTAAAACAGCCACAGAGACGAGAGATACTACAGGAAATATTGAACAAGAAGCATACAATGCTGGAGGACCTCAGCAAGTTAGGCAGTGTCTATGGAGGGTTTATTTCCCTTCTTAGATGCTGCCTGACCTACTGAGTTCCTCCAGCATTTTGTACCTTTAAACAATTACAGCCAGGGTTCTTGAGAAATGGTGGCATTTTAACAAAACCTACAATGATATCATCTTAACTTTACACTTTGAATATGCTTCTGAAGTCCATACTGTTGAGCTTTATATGTAGAAGGTCATTAGAAGGATCCCAAAAAAGAAAAAAAATCGGTCCAGGCCAATGCAAACCAGAAACCCTGGATCAACAGTTCCGTGCGTGCTGTACTAATCATGCAAGACAGCTTACGTTGCTGTTCACCAACAGGAACAAGAAATGCTGCTACAATCTACACAAAGTCATCAAGGCAGTGAAACAACAATACAGGGACAAGATTCAGACAACTCTCCAACAGCACACGTAGCTTATGGCAAAGTCTGCACACCATTGTAGACTTGAAAGCAAAGCGTAGTGGAGCTCCCAATATCACTGCCTCTCTCTCCCAGATGAGCTAGAAATCTTTTTTGTGCTCGGTTCGACGTTGCCAACACCGAGCCCCCAAGGAGAGCTGCTGAAGAGACCTTCACCTTGGTCATCTCTGAGGCTGAAGTACACAGATGTTTCCAATGAGAGAACAGTCACAAGGCTGTGGGAATGAACAGCATCCCAGAGCGGGTACTCAGAACGTGTGGCACAACTGGCAGGTATGTTTACTAACATTTTTAATCTCTCCCTCTTCCAGTGTAGAGTGCCCTCCTGCTTCAAATCATCCACCATTGTCCCTGTACCTAAAAAGACCAAAGTCACATGCCTGAATGACTGGCGTCCTGTCGCATCACCTCAATAATAAGCAAATACTTCGAGAGGCTGGTCAAGGACTACATCTGCAGCATACGGTCCCCCCTACAATTCACCTACCAACACAACCAATAGATAGATGACACCATGATGCAATGGTCACAGCTCTACGTACCATCCTTACACATCTGGAGAAGAGGGATGCTTATGTGAGAATGCTGTTCTAGAACTACAGTTCAGCATTCAACACCATAATTCCCTCCAGGCTTGACAAGAAGCTCGGAGACCTCAGCCTTCACCCTGCCTTATGTGGCTGGATCCTGGACTTTTGTCAGAATGCCAGCAGGTGGCAAGAGTGGGCTCTCTCACTTCTGCCCCTCAACACAACAGCCCCCTCCTTTACTCTCTGTACACCCACGACTGTGTCGCCACTCACAGCTCCAATCTGCTAATTAAATTTGCTGATAATTGGCCTCTTCTCAAATAACGAGGCAGCCTACAGAGAGGAAATCATCACCTCTCCCTCAATGTTGCAAAAGCAAAGGAGCTGGTTGTGGACTACAGGAGGAATGGAGACAGGTTAACTCCTACTGACATCAATGGATCTGGGGTTTAGAGGGTGAACAGCTTTAAGCTCCTCAGCATACACATCAGCAAAGATCTCACGAGATCTGTACATAACAGCTGTGTGGTTAAAAAGCACAACAGTGCCTCTTTCACCCCAGACGGTTGAAGTAATTTGGCATGAATCCCCAAATCCTAAGGACTTTCTACAGGGATGTTATTGAGAGCATCTCAACTGGCTGCATCACTGCCTGGTATGGGAACTGTTTGCAGAGTGGTACAGACAGCCCAGTGAATCTGTAGATGTGCACTTCCCACTATTCAGGACATTTACAGCGACAGGTGCATTAAAAAAAAAAGGGCCCATGGGATCACTGGGGACCCAAGTAACCCCAACCACGAACTGTTCAGCTGCTACCATCTGGGACAGCTTCTTCCACCAGACCGCTTTAATTCACACTGATTCAATTGCATTTCTATGCTACACTGCCTGTCTTGTTGTACATACTATTTATTACAAATTACTATAAATTGCACATTGAACATTTAGACAGAGACGTAAAGATTTTTACTCCTGTATGTGAAGGATGCAAGAAATAAAGTCAAGTCAATAGGCAGACAAGATTCCTGCTGGACCATTCCCTGATTTTTACTAAGATGATACTGGACTGTCAAGTTACTATTTTAAAGCACTTCAATTCAACATCCAACTAGATTTTGAAACCCTCTAGGAATCTATTACATAAGGTAGTAGAATGATATATCTTATTGTTTAGTATTTAACCCTCTTTTTCACCTACACATTTGTTTGAAACAGTGATGAAGATTACTATGCAAAATCTGATTGTTAAAAGTAGTCAGCATAGTTTGGCCTAAGGGACCTTCAGCCTCACTAACCCATCAAATACATTAAATCACAATGGAACTGTCATTTCACCTTTGGTGCTCATTCTCCTATTATTTGGTATTTGATTTATTTCCACCTTTCAATCGTGACTGCCTCCCCAATTGTATGTTTGCTCCAGTGTTTTATTTTCAATTGACAGCATTTCAACTTGCTTTGCCCACCATCTGTTAAGTTTTGATTAGGATATTAAAAGGTTCATTCTTTTCCAGATAGCCACAAAACCAAGAAAAGTAAAGAACAGCAGCACAATCATCAATCTCCTCACCATGCACACAAAAAGGAAAACAAGAAAGGTCAGGCAAAAAAACACAGAATAAGACAAAAGTAGTCTATAGTCCAAGTCCATATCCGAAATGCAGAAAACCTGGGTAATAATCCCCAGGCATAACAGCAGGCCTTTCCTTCTCTGGCAGCAGAGCCATCTAACCGGCAATCAAAAGGCATACACCTTCTGTATTTGCTTCAATGCTTCAGTCGGTGAACAATAGCTTTAATCAGTGAAATGGAGTCGAACCGCAGCCTTCTCACAATGAGGTTCACTACCTCTGCCTCCCAGAATCTTCTCGGAGACTGCAGAAATCCCAATACAAGAGAATACAGTAATGAAGAGACATGATACCAAATGTCCATCAAATTAAAATGGAAACTCAACAACTACTCTCATTTAAAGGCACAAATCATCAAAACAAAATGCCAGGAAATGTTTTCACTGGTACTGAACAAAAGCTGGCTTTGAATACAATAGCACAATACTGAACTAGGCCCTCTTATGCAAAGCTTTGAAACCAAGTTAAATCCCAGTACAATTCCAAATGCCACTAATAAATGTACCCCAACAGAGCATAGTTACTCTATCTAGTAGCTGATTCAGTTGCGGAGTTGTTTCATGCAGCACTAGAGTTCTCTTCACCCCCTCCCATAATTACCATGCCCCTACAGCAAAAGATTGAGACACAAATCACAAAAACCCAAGTTATTATGACAAAAAATCTCCAATTTATAGCCATTATAAAGAAACAAAGTATTCACATGTTGCAGATTTATTAATTTATTTTTTTTTTCCACCAGTACAGCCATAATACATGCCCAGGAATCAAATAAGTTCAGACAATAGCTGCTGTTCCATTTGTATAGCACAAAATAGGTTCTAAATCTGCATCTTAAAACAACCCAATTATGCCTACCAAGTGTTGCTGCTAGTTATTGAAGGAAATTAGTTTTATTGCAAGTTAAAGGAAGGGAATTTCAAAACGCAACTGGTCAGAGCCCAAGATGCACTTATTTCACTACATCCAATTTTAAAAGTGGTCTTAAAGCTTTAAGAAAATACTGTACCAGTCTTCATAAATAGTTGCAGTTGTCTTTTTTTTAAAAAACTGCAACCTTAAGCTTTATTTCCCCGATACCACCCCCCCCCCCCCACCCGGCCCCCGGCAATGTTAAGGTCTCATAATAGCTAATTACATAAATACACAAAAGATGGATGAATTGAATTCAACCTCCAAGGATTGTGATAAGTGTCATTATTCATGTCAAAAAACAAACACTAGATTTTGATTGTTCAAGTGACATAATGCAAATAATTCTAAAAGGAACACTTGTTTGCAAATCCTTGTTTTCCCATTCCCCATATCCAGGTTTTAACTGTTGGTCACCACTTTAGTTTTACACTGTTACAAATTTGAGGACCCTGGGTTCTTGCAGGTGTTACTACTTACAAAGTAAATGTCTAAAATATTCATTTACCCAAGATCCAAGTCAAATTAAAGCTCTATGAGCATCAAGCATACATGGAGGATGCTGCCGTATATTACATTTCTGCATCACTTCCAAAAACAACAGATTGTGAATGATCTTAAGTAAGGAGGGGATGCAGTCCAGGCCTTTGCATGCAGCCACCTAGCTGAAAACCAGATGTTTTAAAAGATTCCACACAAGATTTTTATTTTATGGTAAGGTCACTTAATGTTATGCAGCCTCAAATGCAATTTGAAGCCTGTCAAACAATTTCTATTTCTGCTCCCAGGAATTTAGCAGATTAATACTCTGTAATGTTGAACTAGTGTTGTAACACTCCTTTTAAAATAAGTGATGGCAAACGAGGTACAGTCAAAATGGTGTCCACAGTTCTCACTGCCAAACTGAGGTAGTCGCCTTTGAGGCTCAACATTCATCTAGAAAGCAGGATTATAAACAAATGGACCACTTAATGGCTGCATTTTCATTCTTTATCCAAAAATGTCATTCCAAGACTGACACTTCATTCAAACCCTTGTATTAATTCGAGTCCAATGCAGATGACAGCAGTTATTGTGCTGCAAGCTGAAAATTCACATGATGCCTCATTTGTCCACAGAAGCCTATGCCACCTCAATTAAACATTTTTTCTTGCATTGTGTGGTGAAGACAGGTGGTTTCCATGTTGCTTAGTTACCTGGGATGGAACACAGAGCAGCAGTCTGTAAAATATGCACCAATATTTACTGCTCTTCAAGAACAGCAAATTGGTTGCCAAGTTCTAGCTGAACGGACTGACTTTTAGAACCATCCTCTCTGGCTCTGTTTTTGTATTTCACCATCTCAAAGGTCTTTTCCATTTCTTTATCTCTGGGAAAAAATAAATCAAGGTCAGCTAGATAAATGTTCAAATATAGTAAGAAAACATATCAAATAATATTAAATTATGTACCATAAATATAACCATCTTCATTTTTTGAATAGTCCCGACAGCCACATAAAAATAAATATGCTGTTTTTCAATAAGGGAGATTACCCATGACACTCCAATCTGCCTAACACCTACATAAGTTTTATAAGGAGCAGATTCTCCTCTACCCAAAAAAGGCCACATTTTATAAATGTAATCAGGCTCTGAAAGCAATAGCAGTGAGGGGAAAAAAAAATTAAATTCTAAGTATCTAGGAAACAGAACTTTGCACGTGGAGGCTGAACTACATTCAAGGAACGACAACCTTACCTACAGCAGGCAACCGAGCACCTACACTTTTGTTAAACCTCCACAAACGTGCTCCACTATAGCTTATGACAAAAAACACCATTCCTAAATAGCGAGGCTGGATAGAAGGTTTTGCAATACAACAATAATAACTGCTTCATTTAGAGAGTACAAAAATTTAAGAATGGTCTGCAATGTGGTGTGAGCACAAAGCATTTATCCAAAATGGCTGTACTTTTCCTTTAGTAATTACATTAACTTTTGTTACCCAACTGCCTAACTAAAACAGGGCATGAAAGCTCCACAAATGTCCACAGAATTAAAGATATGTCTGAGGCAAATCTCGATGAACTTCAGACAAACATCAACCCATTTTTGTTCAAATAGATAATTAGTTTCTGCACCACAGCCTTGTGCAATTGAAGGCCTCATATTGTTCATGCTACAAATTTCTTTCACAAGGCATAGGCATTAACAGTTAGGTCAAGAATGGCTAAGTGAGGATATATTTGTCATGTGCCCATCCCCAACTGCCCTTCAACAGTCTTCAACAGCAAGTCTGATGTAGGCTGTGTAGAATAGATGTTAGCTGGACAGTTCAAGGATTCTGACACAGTAACCAATATGCAATGATTATTTTCTAGCAAGGATGATGGAGATCAGCTATATCACCAGCAGATTCTCCAAGAGCCTTCTATTGGACCTCTCAAACCATCATGTGCATGGGTATATGATGTCTGAAAAGCCTTGGTAAGCTGTAGCCATCTATCGGAGACTTGTGTTTTAAGATGGATACACAATTTTCAGCTTGTTGACATCCCTTAGGGTTCAGATTAAAATGGTAAGGAGCTTTCTGGTAGACTGATGGCATCCATGCAATAGCATTGCAGGCTGCGGAAACAGTTGAAAATGCCATAATGATCTCATTGCTACACAGTTCTCACAGGACTGTGAATTCAAAATTTGAAATGAAGTTATGGCATTGCACATCTGCCCAGCTGCAGACAACTTAAACTACTGGATGCCCTCATTTTTGAATAAATAATCCTACCACTTCTGAACTGCAAATGACTGCAGCCGACAAGTTCCTTTTCAAGAATGTTACTTTGTGGTAACAGAACGAGCTGGCACTTCTGCAATCTTCTGGGGTATTCAGCATGAAGTGCAACTATGGCCATCCCTCAGAGTAGCTGCGTCAATTCCTAATGGCAAATGCAAACCTGTGGTCGGTTCTATTATTCCATGCCGATTGAAACGTTCAACAAGATTAAAATCAATGAGCAGGTAACGAACAGCTGCTCAGTATCGTCTGTTCAGTTTCACTCTCACTGCAGCCGGTGGATAGTTCAGGAGACTTGGGTCCCGTGTTGTACGGTTCAATCACCACAGCGGCTCGTGGATGCTCACTAACTTTCTGCTGTGGTTTGGTTTTTAATACTTTCAGCAATGAACAGACTTTACTATTTGCACGATTTGATCAAGGTGCTTCAGCGTGGAACTGGCTCTGTGGCTGCGACTTGCAGCCATCAATGCAGCACTGAACTGAGTGATTTGGTACCTGTGGCCATCAGTTCCTGGAGCAGCTTCACTCACCTCTGTGGCTTGTGGCTGTGGACTCACTTTTTGGAGATTCTGCAATTTGATGTTAAATGTTCTGTGTGTTATTTGCATGATTTGTTCTTATGCATTTTGAACTTTAAAGCAGAGGTAGATAGTTTTGAAAGATTGGAGGACTGAAGGCAATGGGGATCTGACAGGAATTACTGCACCAAGGGTAGATCAGTCATAGTCACACTGAGTGACAGAGCAGGCTGAGGAACTAGCTGGCTTATCCCTGTTCCTATCTTGTGTTCCTGTACCACTGCATTGATTTCATCTCTGGAACATCAGGCTACTAGGATTATCCTACAAAATCATAAAAATGAACTCAAAAACAATTAGGCAGGAATAATTCAACATAGATTACTAAAGAAAGCACACATTAAACCCCACTACCCAGTTAAAACGTGGTAACATCCTGCATACAATTTCTGCTCTGTACAAATGTTCACTCTTGCAAAATGAGCCTAAATTTGAAATACATTAGTTAGTTCCCTGATCTTACAGCATGCATGCTTAATAACTAACAAATAGGAGCAGGAGCAGGAGTAGGCCATCTAGCCCATCGAGCCTGCTCTGCCATTCAATAAAATCATGACTGATCTAACCATGGACTCATCTCCACCTACCCGCTCTCAATTCCCCTACTACGCAAAAATCTATCCAACCTTGTCTTAAATATTTACTGAGGTAGCCTCCACTGCTTCATTGGGCAGAGTGTTCCACAGATGCACCACTCTTTGGGAAAAGCAGTTCTTCCTCATCTCCATCCTAAATTTACTCCCCCAAACCTTGAAGCTATGTTCCCTAGTTCTAGTGGAAACAACTTTCCTGCCTCCATCTTATCTATCTCTTTCATAATTTTATGTTTCTGTAAGATCTCCTCTCATCTTTCTGAATTTCAGCAAGTACAGATCCAGGCCACTCAATCTCTCCTCACAGTCTAATCCCCTCATCTTTAGGATCAACCTCCTCTGCACCACCTCCAAAGCAAGTATATCCTTCCTCAAGGGACCAGAACTGCAAGCAATACTCCAGATGCAGCCTCACTATTACCCTATACAGTTGCAGCATAATCTCCCTGCTCTTAAATTCAATCTCTCTTGCAATGAAAGCCAACATTCCATTTGCCTTCTTGATGGCTTGCTGCACCTGCAAACCAACCTTTTGTGATTCACGCACAAGCACTCCCAAGTCCTTCTGCACAGCAGCATGCTGCAATCTTTTACCATTTAAATAATAATCTGATCTTTCATTTTCCCTTCCAAAATGGATGACCTCACATCTATCAACATTGTACCCCCATCTGCCAGACCCTTGCCCACTCACTTATCCTATCTATATCTCTCTGCAAACTCTCCATATCCTCTGCACAATTTGCCTTTCCACTCAATTTAGTGTCATCAGCAAACTGTGATACATACACTATAATCGGACCCCTCTTCCAAATCATCAATCTATTATCATGAACAGTTGTGGACCCAGCATCGACCCGAGGCACACTGCTCACCACTGATTGCAAAGCAGAGAAACATCCATGTATCCCAAATCTGCTTTCTATTGGTTAACCAATTCTCTACCCATGCTAATACATGCAAATATGCAGGATTATTCTCTGCCTCTTAAAGCAAAATGAACAATAACTGTGCCATGCCTTGAATACCATAGGTTAATGCAATACCAAACCTTATATAGTTATGTGGCTAAAGGACCTCCTATAAACAGTCTTTCCCAAAGGTATTCTGCTAGGAAAAATCCAAGAAATCTGTATTCTCAGACACAATCTTCAAATTTTATATCCAACTTCTTAAAACAACCAGTAAGTTTTGCAACTAAAAATTCTCTGCAATAATAACAGCAGCAATCCGCCATTTAAATATAATTATAGCTGGACTCTTGCTCCAAGTATCTGCACCTACAGAATCCTAAACTTGGGTTATTACGACCAGATTTGGTTTAGCTGCTTTAGTCCATATGACAACTCAGTCATGGTACTCTATTTGTTTATAGAGATTGTACAAATTAAAAATGAAAACTCAGATTATTGAAAAGTAAATTTAAGTGAATTCCAAAATGTGAAGTGATTAGTAGACAAAACAAATTGGATTTTCTGTACAAAATACAGATCTTCATTTTCAATTCTTCCTTCAAATACCCAATAGAGCACGCTGGGCAGAAGCCCTCTGAGAATTAATCTAGAGTCAATTTAAGCTCATAGAACTTTTAACAGCAACAATAGATAGTTTTATATTTCAGGCATTGATTTTAATCTAAATATGAGAAATTCTGCAGATGCAAAGCAAAATGCTGGAGGAACTCAGCCAGTCAGGCAGCATCTATGGAAATGAATAAGACTTATTTTGGGCCGAGACCAGTCTTCAGGACTGGAAGGAAGAGGGAAGACACCAGAATAAAAAGGGAGGGGAAGAAGGTTAACAAGTAGGTGAAGCTAGGTGTGTAGGAAAGGCAAAGGGCTGGAGATAAGAGATGAGAGTGATAGGAGAGAGAAGGGGACCCAGGGAGAGGTGACAGGCAGGTGAGAAGGGGTAAGAGGCCAGAATAAGAAATACAAAAGGAGAGGGAAAGGGAATTTTTTTTTAAACCAAAGAGAGAAATCGATATTCATGCCACATTCAGACGGAATACAAGGTGTCGCTCCTTACCCTGAGGGTGGCCTCATTGTGGCACAAGGGGCCAACATGTCCAACACATAGACCAACATGTCAGAACAGAAATCAGAATGAAAATGGCCACTAGGAAGTTCCACTTCTGGCGAATGGAGAGGAAGTGCTCTATGAAGTGGTCCCCCAATTTACAATGGACCTCAGCAATGTATAGGAAGCTGCACTGGACACAATAGAGATTCACTGGTGAACTGTTGCCTCACCTGGAAGGACTGTCTAGTGGGTGGGTGGGGGAAGACATAGAAAACCTACAGGACAATACAGGTCCTTCAGCCCACAATGCTGCGCTGAACATGTACTTACTTTAGAAATTACCTAGGGTTACCCATAGCCCTCTGTTTTTCTAAGCTCCGTACCCAACCAGGAGCCTCTTAAAAGACTATTGAATCCATGTTTGGTAATCTGAACTACCAATACCTGTATTCACTTCTTTGGAGATTGGACATTAACAGTAACTAGGGAATTAACTATTTTATATATTTATTATGTACAATACATACAGTCTATTCCATCGACCTCTCTATCCATGAGTCGAGTAAGATTTGGGAACATTCATTGCTGCCCTGACTGATGACAAATCACAATTGAATGTTCCTTAATTCATACTACAGTAAGCGTATGTACTCATTGGCCCACTTTTAATCCTTGCTCATTTTTAAACAAAGTGACTGGCCAGAATCTTTCTTCAAGTAAAGGCTACATAGATATTTTATGTTTCTGTATTGTTGAAAATAAGCCAAGAAACAGGATAATGCTATATTCACGAGTACACTGCAGTACAACCAGCAAGATTTTAAGTACAGTGTCTTTGGGCAAATGGTAAGACTATATCAAAAAACTTCAAAAGTTAAAAAAAATTTAAACAAATCTTGAAACGTCACTGAAAAATGCTTTCATCACAAGTAGAAAAATGCTTTAAACACATTGTGGTGATCAAAGAAATAGGTAATCACTGACAGCAAGTAAACACATCAAAGCTTACTTTCTGGTTTCTACATGCTTTGCTGACGCCTGTAGGGATGGAAACTGTACATCATTGAAGATCTCGGGTGGTCCTTGTGATTGCGTTCTTCTCACGCTACCCGATCTGGCTCCAGGAGGTCGATACACACCAGTTGGTTTTGCTTCTGGGACTTCTTCAACTAGAATCATAATAAAATTAAACAAAATGTCAACTTTATAAAGCAGTTCAAAACTTTACACGTTAAGAGAGTAACAATAAATCAATATGGTTAGATCCTAGGTCAACTACACAAATCTATAGCCTGTTCTGGAAGAAACAAGAATTAGGATTAAGAACAACTTCAGCTGACTTTTAAAGCACCAAAAAGCCTTGCAGAATTATTATTCCTACCCTTTTGCTCAGGAAATGATTAACAAAACAGAAATAAACAAGGGAAAACAATATATAGAAAAAGTTCTCCAAAACAAAATACCCAATGCCTCACAAGCTGCATGCTTCTTCTTGCAAACACAAATGCAAACCCTCCGTTAATAGATTGAACCTTCAAATGCAGCTCCAAACTTAGATGCAAGAATTAATAGAGGTAGGTGTTTCTTAACAGCTACATAAAAAGCTATACCACCCAAGAGCTTGAGAATGGGGATGATTTACAAATCCAATTACTCTTGAACATCAGTGGGAAGTCAGCCTTCAACACTATTGTCCCACAGACCTTAGTCTAAATATACCTCTGCAACTGTGTGTTGAATTTCCTAACCAACAGACCTCAGATTGTCAGGATGCACAACTGCTCTTTCCTGCCAACATCTTCCTGGGCACGCCCAGGGCTGTGTGCTGAAGCCAACGCTGTACACTCTGTTCACACATGACTGTATGGTCAAACATCCGAGCAATCATATCATCAAGTTTGCTGATGACAGGATAGTCATGGGTTTCTTTAACCAAGAGTGATTAAACTGCCTACAGAGGGGAGGTGAAAGAACTCAAGGCCTGGTGCCAAGCAAATAACCTCAAAAAGACAATGTCAACAAGGAAAAAATGATGATCACCTTCAGGAAAATGTGCACCACTCACAACCCCCTTTACATTGGCGGCATTGCTGTAGGAAATGTAAAGCAGTGCACAACCTCCCTTAGTCCCAAAATATATCCTAGTCAAGAAAGCCTCTACATTCTGAGGAGGCTGAAGAGACTTTGCATATCGGTACTCATGTCATTCTACAGATGTGCAGTAGGGAGCATCTAAAGAAGCTGTATCACTGCTCAACATGGGAACTGCAACGCAGCAGACAGGAAAGTTCCTCAAACTGTCCAATGCATTACTGGCAACAGCCTACCTGCCATGAAGGAGATATATACAGAAAGGTGCCGGATAACTTGAAGGATCCCACACATCCTGTTCATGGACCATCAGGGAGGAGGCTATGTAGCATCCACGCCAGGACAAGATACAAAAACAGTTAACTTTCCCCACGCAGCAAGACTGATCAACTCCTCCACCCACCAACTCCACCACTGCATTATTTCCCACCAGTAACCTTATGTACAGCCTAGCATTACTTTATGGACAAAAAAATGCATACAAGCTATCTTACATATTTATCTTTGTGTATTTTTTTTTAATTATTGTGTTCTTTGTGTTTATTTTTGCTGAAACAGATTCAGAGTAATAATTATTTTGTTCTCCTTGCACTTCTGTACAGGAAATAATATTACATAATCTCACATCTTGAACAGAATTATTACAGCAATACAACTCAGATTTAAAAAACACTTAAATCTTGTTTAGATTTCAGGTTAAGACAACCGTGCGTCAAAGGTTCCATTCAAACCACAAAAGTTTTCAATTAAAGGTCAAGTTATTGAGATATGCAGTTCCACAAGACAAATAGTGGTATAATTAAGAATAGAGATTTATTTAAACACAGTCCTTCTTTGACAACTATTTCATGGTGCACCTGGTGCATGTAAAAGTTCTACATAAAATTACACTTAAATAGATTTATAATTTACATTTGTTTGTTGTCAATAATGTCACAGTACATTGCCTGATGGTTCTAAATTTTTGACAAGTTAGCAATGTGGGAATTTAGGAGTAAAAGTCCTTCAATCTGATTTCTCACTGTCTATGCTTACCCACAGTGACAGGTGTCTGCACTGGCGTTATCTTGTTCCAAGGTCCAATGGTCCTGTCTCCTTCTCTATACAAGATATTCTCTCCATTCTCATCTTGATCTTCTTTCTTCTCATTATCTTCTTCCTCTCTTTCATCACTACGGTTAGTAAAGGCTAGCATTAAACTAAAAATCAGAAGTCCAAATAGCTTAAAATTATATATAGACATATAATACATTATAATTATCCTTCAATTAATATGTCAGACTCATAAATGAGGCAAAAATCAGGATGCTTGATTTTAGAATGGGAACTTTGGAGCTATGATGAATAGACTGTTACCTTTCCATCTTTGAACACATTCCACATTGCTCCAGATGTACACAAACATAGGTCAGAAGCAACCCAATTTCATTTATAGTACATGACCAATTGCAACACCTTTCAGTTACAGGATAGCTGCAAAGGCAGCTCACTATCTGAATGAGTAGGAATTTCCTCAACAGCTCAAAGACAGAACACATCTTACAATTCTGTGAACTTCCAATAACAAAAGGAAGAGAGAAAGGTTACTTGAGACCTGAAACATCATTGTGATTATCAAAAACTGAATGCTTTACTTTTCATAGAAAATGTTAAGACATCCAGCCCTTGAAACTCTGAAAGTGACACAGAATACAAGAACTCGAACATGTTACAGCTTTATAAAGCTTTGCTTACATTACATGGCAGTAGAGCATGCTGTGCTAACTGCCAAACTACAGGAAGGATGTATTGCAGCAGAGGAGGCAGAGGAGATTTACCAGGATGTTGCCTGGATTGGAGCATTAAGATTACAGAGAGAATAAATAGGCTATTTTGTTTTATCTGGAGTAGAGGAGGCTGAGGAGTGACCTGACAGGAGCAGAGAATTAGGAGGATTACAGAAGGGGTAAGTATTAAGAATCTTTCGCCCACAGTCAATGAATCATAGTGAATCTGAGTGTACATTTTTCAAGAGGGTTGCTGGAGTTTGCAATGTACTGCCTGAAGAGTTGCTGTAGGTAGAGACTTTCATAACATTTGATCATAGGGTGCTACAGCATAGAAAAAGGATCTTCAGCCCATCTAGCCAATGCCAAACTTATTTTGCTAGTCCCATCAACCTGCACCTGGACAACAGCCCTCCATTGCCCGCCCATTCATGTTCTTATCCAAACTTCTCTAAAACATTCCAATCAAACCTGCATCCACACTTTCGTTGGCTACTTGCTCCACGTTTACACTGCCTTCTAAGTGAAGTTCCCCTGAAATATTTTGCCTTTCACCCTTGCCTCTAGCCCTCGTCTCACCCAATCTCAGTGGAGAAAACCCACTTGAATTTACCCTATCTATACCCTTCCTAAATTAGTCAAATCTCCCCTCATTCTCCTACACTCCAGGGAATAAAGTCCTAACCTACTCAATCTTTCATTATAACTCAGGTCCTCAAGTCATGCTTGTAAATTTTCTCTTTCAATCTGATTAATATCTTTTCTGTAGATAGGTAACCAGAACTACACCAATACTCCAAATTTGGCCTCACCAATGTGTTATACCACTTCAACACAACACCCCAACTCCCTTAATCAATACTCTGATTTATGAAAGCCAATATGCTGAAAGCTCTTTTATGGCCTTATCTACCTGTAATGCTATTTTCAAGCAATTATGAATCTGCATTCCCAGAGCTCTGCCATTCACTGTGCAAGTCCTACCCTGGTTTGTCCCCCCAAAGTGCAATAATTCATATTTGCCTGCATTCAATACCAACTGCCATTTTTCAGCCCATTTGTCCAGATTGTCCAGATCTCACTGCAAGCTTTGACAGCCTTCCTCATCCACTATATGTCCAACCTTGGTGTCATATGCAAATTTGCTGATCAAGTTTACCACATTTTCATCCCAATCACTAATATAGGTGACAAACAATGGGCTCAGTACCAGTCACTACAGCACACCATTAGTCATAAAAACATCTAATACCTATAGTAACACACACAATGTGCATGAAGAACTCAGGTCAGAAGACATCTATTGAAATGAACAACCATTGTTTTTAGGCCAAGACCCTTCATCAGGAGTGGAAAAGAAGGGGGAATAGAATGTAGGGGGAGAAGGAGTACAACCTGGAGTGAAGTCAGGTGAGGGGAAGATAGGTGGATGTTAAAGGGGAGGATGAAGTAAGAAGCTGGGAGATGACAAGTGGAAAAGGTAGAGGGCTAAGAAGGAATATCTGATAGAGAGGAATGAACCCTGGGAGAAAGGGAAGGTGGGGGGAGGTGATAGACAGGTGGAGAAAAGAGCTAAGATGGGAGTAAGACTGGAGAATGTAAAGGGGGAAGAGGGGAGAAATTATAGGAAGTTAGAGAAAGAGCATTTTATATGCTTACACTGGATTTCCATCATCTGCAGAATCTCATGTTTAGACAACTAGTTAGATAATATAACCATATAACAATTACAGCATGGAAACAGGCCACCTTAGCCCTCCTAGTTCACGCCGAATGCTTCCCTCACCTAGTCCCACCGACCTGCACTCAGCCCATAACCCTCCATTCCTTTCCTGTCCATTTACCTGTCCAATTTTTTTTTAAATGACAAAATCAAACCTGCCTCTAACCACTTCTACCCGGAAGCTCGTTCCACACAGCTACCACTCTCTGAGTAAAGAAGTCCCCCCTCGTGTTACCCCTAAACTTTTGCCCCTTAACTCTCAAATCATGTCCTCTTGTTTGGATCTCCCTTACTCTCAATGGAAAAAGCCTATCCACATCAACTCTATCTATCCCCTCATAATTTTAAATACCTCTATCAAGTCTCCCCCTCAACCTTCTATGCTCCAAAGAATAAAGACCTAACTTGTTCAACCTTTCTCTGTAACTTAGGTGCTGAAACTCAGGTTACATTCTAGTAAATCTCCTCTGTACTCTCCCTATTTTGTTGACATCTTTCCTATAATTTGGTGACCAGAACTGTACACAATACTCCAAATTTGGCCTCAACAATGTCTTGTACAATTTTAACATTAAATCCCAACTCCTATACTCAATGCTCTGATTTATAAAGGTCAGCATACCAAAACCTTTCTTCACCACCCTATCCACATGAGATTCCATCTTCAGGGAACTATGCACCATTATTCCTAGATCACTCTGTTCTACTGTATTCCTCAATGCCCTACCATTTACTATGTATGTCCTATTTTGATTAGTCCTACCAAAATGTAGCACCTCACACTTATCAGCATTAAACTCCATCTGCCATCTTTCAGCCCACCCTTCTAACTGGCCTAAATCTCTCTGCAAGCTTAATGAAGGCATAGGAACTATGGACCTTATGTGGATAAATGGGAATATATTTTTTGTGTGACTACATGTTTACTGCTATCTTAAATGTGTTGTATGTACCTTGTGCTGAGTATGACTGTTGGTACCTTGGCCCCAGAGAAACACTGTTTCATTTGGCTGTTCATGAGTATTTATGTACGGTTGAATCATATTTCAACAAACAATTACAATGGCAAACATGTATGTGGTGGACCAATGGGATTGTTTCTGTTCCACATGACAATTATCACAAATCTGATGCAAAGAAAGAAATTCAACTCCTTATTGATTTCACTACCTTCACTATTTTTTAAAAATATATTATCATTATTTACTATAAATTATTTTATTATTATAAAATACTACTTACTATTTTTTAAAACATATCCTTCACTACAGTTACTACCAAAACAAGAGTCCAGATGGATTCTAACCAAAGTTAGGATATTATCAGCTTGAGGCAGCATAGCATAGGCAGTAAGTGACTAAACCAGTGGAGCTCTGAAGTTCAAATCCATCAAGACAGCTGAAGAATTTAAACTCATGCAATTAAAATAATCCTGAAACTGAAAACCAACCTTAATAATAGTAAGTATGAAACTACCACTTTGTTACAGAACCCTTGAAGCACTAATACCTTTCAGGAAAGGAAACATGCTACTTTTACCCAATAAGACTCCAGAAACACATCCAGTTGAGTCTCAAATACCTCAGTTTCAACAGTAACTGAGAACAATACACCCAGGCAGTGCCAGGGACATCCACCTTCTCTTAGTAAATGTATAAATAAAATCAATCAATGAGAATTCTGCTTTTTTTTTATTAAACGGGCTAAATTTACTAATACTACAAAGATTGATGATAACAGGTACAAGGAGGATGCATTATATCTGCAAAGAGAAATAACTGAAGATTATTGAATTGATGGGCAACTCAGAGCTGGCAAAACAATTGAGCATTAAGAGTAGGTGCTTGGATTCTCCTAGAGTGGTCATTGCTTAGTATTCACAAATGTAATCACCAAGCAAACAAAACAAATCCCACTATATGACTACATCTTGTAGTGTGATTTTAAGCTTAGTGAAAAAGAAATCTCCGTAACTGAAAGGCTGTTACTCACCTGATTTGTAAGGCATGAATCCTTAAACCACTGTAATCAACTTCCTTTTGTTCAAACTCCTTCCATTCCTCATCCTCCTGTAAGAGATCTAAATATTAATTTGTACACTTAAATACATTGATTATTTTAAAAATAAACAAAAGTCTGTAAAACAGAGGTTTGGTATAATGTAAAAAAAAACAGAACCAAATATTAAAAATTAAGAAATGTAGAGTCGGTACTCTGCGGTGAACTGAAGCACCCAAGGAAAACAAAACTCTGGTGTAAAAACAGACTATTGAGCATTCCACAGATCATTCTTCTATAATACAATAATCCAGCTACAAATAGTTGGCTAACTGCATTCACAGTATTGCAATGGTCACGTCCCTACACCTAGATTACCTACCCCAAATGCTGATTCAAGCCATCCAAGAATCTGCAAGATCACTCACTAATCTTTTAGACATAGTTGTGCCGAATTCAGACTTAGGGAAAATCTTCAGATGATGCCTAACAGATGTGCGGCAGTAAACAAGGGTCATAGTAAATTTCAGAAGGACAGCTTAACTTCAAGATAAATTAAAGATAACTAATGTAGAGCAGTGTGAATAATGCATTTTGATATTTAAAAAAAAACAAGAGCAGCAACAAATGATAAGTGGTACGTTTAAGTAGTTCCGGTAAAGAGCTAGACGATTATCAAAAGGTTTATCAAAATGTGAAAGTTTAGCACTTTTTAAAAATTTCACTAGAGTCCAGCTACATATGCATCAATTCCACACATTGCAGTTACCGGTTGACCTTATATAATCCAGCACCACTGGGACCTGAGGAGTGCCAGATTAGTGAAAATACCGAATTACAGAAGGATCACATTAAGCAATAGCTAACTGCCTCATCATACTTTAAAATATAGTGGCGACCCACTTTCTGCGCAGGCGAACCGGCACACAAATAGCCAGCGCACAGAGAGACTTTGGTAATGCACCTCTGACATCATTTCCATCCGGAGAGGGCAAGCGCTAGGGATTAAATGCCAGCACTGCGAAGTTTGAATAAACTAGTCTCAAAACGACTTACCAACTGACTGCATGTCGTCTCTAGCTCTAGCTCATAGTATATCGCTACATTAGTGACCCCGACTGTCCAAACAGGATTTAGACCAAAGATGACCGACTCTTCATCTGTTCACGCAGTTTCGCTAAAACTGCCGACTTTCTGGACGCTGCGACCACGCGTGTAGTTTAGCCAAGCAGAAGCCCAGTTCGAGATTCGGCAGATATCCTCTGATTCCACGTGTTACTACCACGTGGTGAGCGCCCTTGACCAGGAGACAGCCGCCCAGTTTGCGGATTTCATACAGTCGCCCCCGGAAGAAGGCAAATATGAAGCATTCACAGCGCTGCTCATTGGGACACTTGGCCTCTCGCGGCGTGAGCAGGGTGCCCGCCTGCTTCACCTGGACGGTTTGGGAGGCAGACTGTCATCAGCATTGATGAACGAGATGCTGGCCCTGGCTGACGGACACAAGCCCTGCCTCATGTTTGAGCAGGCATTCCTAGAGCAGCTGCCCGAGGACATACATCTGCTGCTGGCCGATGCAGATTTCAGCAACCCCTGGAAGGTGGCGGCCCGGGCAGATGTGCTGTGGAAAGCCAAGAGGGAGAGCGTGGCATCCGTCAGTCAGATTACCAGACCACGCGCCCAACAGCAGACCAGACCAGGCCCAGCAGGGGGGCGCACACAACACAGAGGCAGGAGTGAGGAGGACAGTGAACAGTGGTGCTTCTACCACCAGCGGTGGGGCACAAAAGCCCACCATTGTCGCCCGCCTTGCAAGAGCCAGGGCCAGCAGCCGCTAATAATTATGGCGGCTGTCCACCAGGACAGCCTCTTGTACGTCTGGGATAAACAGTCGGGACGCCGCTTCTTGGTCAACACCGGAGCGGAAATCAGCGTCTTGCCCCCGACGGGGCATGACACCCACAATAGGAAGCCCGGACCCAAGCTGAGGGCCGCAAACGGCAGCATGATATGGACCTAAGGCACCCGCACAGTGCAGTTGCAGTTTGGCGCCAGCCGGTTCACATGGGACTTCACACTGGCTGCGGTGGCCCAACCACTCCTGGGGGGCGGACTTCTTGCGAGCTCACAGCCTGCTGGTCGATTTGCAAGGGAAAAGACTGGTACATGCCGAGACTTTCCAGACGTTCTCCCTGGGTGAAGCCAAGTTGCCGGCCCCACACCTGGACTCCATCACGCTGTCCGACAACGAATTCACCAGAATCCTATTGGACTTTCCATCGATTCTGGCACTGTAGTTCACGGCAGCCATGCCCAGACACGGGGTTCAGCACCACATCCCGACCAAGGGACCACCCCTCCACGCCCGCGCACGAAGACTCCCCCCGGAAAAGCTCCGCCTGGCAAAGGAGGAGTTCAAAAAGATGGAGGAATTGGGGATCGTATGGAGGTCCGACAGCCCATGGGCCTCCCCCTGCACATGGTACCCAAAGCAGCTGGGGGTTGGAGACCATGCGGCAACTACCGCAGACTGAATAAGGCTTCAACTCCAGACCACTACCCTGTGCCGCACATACAGGACTTTGCAGCAAACCTGCATGGGGCAAGAATATTTTCCAAAGTAGACCTCGTCCGGGGATACCATTAAATCCCGGTGCATCCTGAAGACATCCTCAAAACAGCATTCATCACCCCGTTCGGCCTGAAGAATGCCGCACAGACGTTCCAGAGGCTAATAGATGTGGTGGGATGCAACCTGGACTTTGCGTTCATCTACTTGGACAACATCCTTATAGCCAGCAGTAGTCGCCAGGAGCATCTGTCCCACCTCCGCCAGCTCTACTCCCGCCTGAGTGATTTTGGCCTCATGATCAACCTGGCCAAATGCCAGTTCAGTCTCGATACCATTGACTTCCTGGGCCACAGGGTTACCAAAGACGGGGCAACACCTCTGCCCGCCAAGGCGATCCGCCACTTTGCCCGGCCCAACACGGTCAAAGGTCTGCCAGGAGTTCATTGGTATGGTGAACTTCTACCACCGTTTCCTCCCCTCAGCAGCCTGTATCATGCGCTCTTTGTACACCCTGATGTCCGGTAAAGGCAAGGACATTACTTGGGATGAGGAGGCTGCAGCCGCTTTCATTAAAGCCAAGGAAGCCTTGGCAGATGCCACGATGCTGGTGCACCCCAGAACGGACATTCCGACTGCCCTCACGGTGGACGCATCCAACACAGCAGTCGGTAGGGCGCTGGCAACCCCTGGCATTCTTCAGCAAGCACCTACTGGTGCACCTTCAATAACTCTCGGAGACATTTTCACTGTGGACCGACTCAAACCAGCCCATGTGGACTTGGCGCAGCCCGTCCAGGTTCAGGCACCGTGGTGCAGAGGCAGACCTCCCAAACAGAGGCTGATCCAGACTGTGGACATTGAGGGGTGTATCGCCGGTTCTGGGGGTGGGGGTTATGTGGCGACCCACTTTCTGCGCAGGTGAACCGGCTCACAAACAGCCAGTGCACGGGAAGAGACTTTGGTAATGCACCTCTGACGTCATTTCCGCCCGGAGAGGGCGGGCACTAGGGACTAAGTGCCAGCTCCACGAAGTTTGAATAAACTAGTCTCGAAACGACTTACCGATTGCATGTCATCTCTAGCTCTGTATGTAGTACATCACTACAATATCATGTAAATCAATACAAGTTAGATAACAATGAAACAGAAATATTAAATGATTCACAAGTGAATTTTTAATTAAGTAATATACTGTACAGGCACAGATAAAATAAAGGGTACAGGTAAATGCACAGGAATTAACTTATACAGAACAGTTGGAGCATTTCCGCTTCTAAAGAGACATTTAATATACCTTTAGGTAAAGTTACATGTCTGCACATGTGGGATTGCCAGGATCATCTTCATCTTGATAAATAAGTGAAGCATCAGGAACTGATGCTGAAACAGGCACAACAGTTTCTTCAAAAACTGTTGATGCTGGTGGCATCACATCTGGGTGAGCAGAAGCAGAAGTCAGAGAAGAGGTCTTCTATACGCCACATTTCACGCAACCACCAGGCAGCCAGGGATTCGGTGCTGGGCTCTTCCCTCTTCACACAGTTACTGAGGGAATCCTCATTAAGTTTCTTTTCCTCCGCTTAGTAATATGCTTAAATTCAGCGGGTCACCACGTCTGATCTGAGGTCGTAGGCAGAAGAGAAACCCAGGCGATGGAGGACAGTGTGCGACTGCAGGCGAGATGACAGACCAACCCAGCGCACACCAGCTCCCCCGCTGATGGCAGGTGAGATGGACAGGTGCCCGGCAGCCGCGCTTCACACAAATGATATCAATAAATACAGGAAAACAAGCAGGAATTGTCTGTCTGTGCTTACAAGAGCGCATCAACACGTGAACAGATCAAGCACAACCAAAAAAATGTGCAACAGATTGGTACGGTGGCCCAGGAAACTTTAAATTACAGTGGCGCGGAAAATTTTATATCAGTGCCGGATTATCAAAGGAACCAGATGACAGGATGTCAGATTAGTGAAGGTCTACTGTACTTGCCGAGACAAGAAGTGTAGAGAGGATTTACTAAAATAATTGATTTGAGAAGCCACCAACATGGAGAGACTGAAGAAAAAATAGATTTGTCCATTAAAGTATAGATGGCTCACAGTCAAAGTTAAAGAATGAACACAGAATTAAGCAGTGAATACAGAAAAAAATGCAAGCAGGAAACAGTATTTAAAATAATTGGCAAAACAACATTTTCAAAACTCAATGCATATCATGCACACCTATTGGAATGGAGGTTTCAAGAGTAAATGTTATCCACACTTAAACTGTCAAAAATGTACTACGCTGAAAGGAGAGAACAGAATTTGATAACTCAGTCATCTACACAAGCAGAGTGACCTACTGCATTCTTTTATTAAATGGGCTAATGCACTATTATGTAATGACTAGAATAAGAAAGGCAACCAAATCTGAGATGGAGACATGACTTCCAATGGTGTGGGTATAGAAAAGGCCTAAGTATACTAAGCCATTGGCAAATTGAGAGTGGTTAAGGATACAACAGTGGGTTTTAGGGATGAGAGCTTATGTAAATGAGATGAATAGAAAGCAAACACTTTGGCCCTTGAAGCCTGTTCTAACATCTATTAGATCATGGCTGATCAACCACTTCAATGCCATTTTCCATTCTCTCCACATACCCCATGATACCTTGCATCTTAAAATCTGTTTTTAAGTATATTGTGTCACAGCTCCTATAACACCACGCTGGTGAACTCCACTTTCTCCTTAGTCCTAAATCTCTTGCCCTGCAATCCAAGACTGACACACTAGTCAAAACACTAGATCCTTATGACCAGTTTGTCTAACCCTATCTGAAACTACACTGCCAAGTATTCACTCATTTGCTCAATCCAAGCCTTTTTGCATCGTTATAATACCACCTGGTTTAGAATCATTCGCATACTTTACCTGAGGCCCAAGGATTCCTTATCTACTTTATTAGCTATATTCCCAAACCTGCAGGTTGGTAAAACTGTTAGTAACACGGTAGGTCAGCAAGCAAATGCTAAGCTGCTTCTACTGAATGTTAATCTTAACCTTTAAGAACACAAGTATTTTCTTTAGTTCCTCAATGCTCATTTACTTCTTCCAATGAGATTCCTGACCTATGATCCAATTCAAACACCTTTTCCTCAATTCCAAACACCTAATAGATCTCTGCAAATCAAAATAAAATGTAGCTTATTCACAATTTTTTTTTAAAATGAAGTGCAGAATAAATCAAGTGCCTAAATAATTGACACCTTTCTTCAGTTGAGATTAATTTCCAGCCACAGGATAAAAGTAACTCCCCCTCAAAAATCAACACATTTTAGATATGGTGGCCTAACCAACCACCCTGAGAATACTACAGCAGTGGGCAGATCTTCAAGCTGGATCAAGATAATGACCAATTTTCCCTGCATTTTGCCCACATCTGTCCACTCCAGCCTGAGGATCCAAGTACTGAATGAACTCAGTGACAAAATCACTACAGCCCATTAAAGTAGAAAAATATGAAAGGTAGCCATCCTGAGTAAAGAAATTTCTCATCTCAGTATTAAATGGCCTACCCTCATCAAGACAATGACCACACAACTCTTCAACCAGGTGTCCTACTTGTGTCCATCTTGTGAAGAACTGCAGGTAGTCTACACATTCTCCCCATATTGCAATCCAACCAAAGCAGGAACTAATGATAGCTCCTCTCCTTATCCCACCCACCCCCATTAACTCCTTTAATTTAGCTTTTCTAATTTTCCCACTCATTACCCTATTTGAGCCATCACTACATGCCTTTCCACCTGGTTTTCTCCACCCTTGGTATTTACCCTTCCTACCCCCTCCCAGCACAATCTGCACCTGGTTCTACCCGTCACCATCTCTCGCTCGCACTACTTTACACTTGGTCACCTTCTGTACTCCGTCCTGATGTATTTCAATCCAGTACATGAATCATCCTTTCGCCTCCAGAGATACAGCTTGAACTGCTGAGCCCCATCTGACTTTAACCCTTTCAGAGAACTTAAAGACACAGATGTAATAACCTCCTCCACTCTGATTCATCACCTGAGCTAATACTCTGAAGAGCAATGACATTTAAAAAAGGCCAGTTACTTACCCCAATGATGGCATAGAGGATGTGACACAAAAGTCAGCAACTTATATGGGCATCTTACAGAAAATAGTACCTAGCACACAGATAATAAATCATCTGAGCCCCAGGAAAAGCCTACGTATTCTTCAAGAATCTAGTTTAAAATTTTCAGCTCCTCCAGTACTGTATCAGAAACAAAAATTATCATTCATACACACTTCCCAGCCAATTTTCAATCTAGTGTAAAACTCATCCATATTTGACATTGATTGAATGCAATTATATTTGACATTGAGACTCTTGGGTGAACTTTACCTGCTTGTAAAAAGTAAACTTTGTGCTTCTGCATGGTACATGGTTCTGCAAACTGCATGGCCCAAATGCATACATGAAGCATGCCAAACTGGATTTAGGATTCACCTTGTTCAGCTAGGATTCTGCTGTTTTGAAATAGAGTTGTTTACCACTTGCAGCTCATCAAATTACACTCAATCTCACAAGGGGTCACTCATACAACATTATATGCCCACCAAACCACCTTTATCCTCCCTTATGTTCAACGGTATCACTTTAAATAATGACTCCAAGATTAACATGCACATTTTAAAATAATTAAGAGAAAAGGGAAGAATGAAAGATGTACAATTGCCAAAAGGAATGGCAAAGGAAATCAATCCTATGGGCGGCAGTTGTGTAGTGTGCTTGCCGACCACTGTATCAGAGATCCGGGTTAATTACCTGCCACAGCCTGTAAAAAGTTTGCATGCTCTTCCCGTGACTGC
The DNA here is from genome assembly GCF_030144855.1 of Hypanus sabinus. Lineage (NCBI taxonomy): Eukaryota > Metazoa > Chordata > Chondrichthyes > Myliobatiformes > Dasyatidae > Hypanus > Hypanus sabinus. Next base: position 62,571,979 of record NC_082725.1, on the reverse strand, counting down.
TTGGGTTTCCTCTTACATCCAAAGATGTGCCAGTTGGTACGTTAATTGTTCATTGTAAATTGTCCCATGACTAGGCAAGGGTTAAATTGGAGATTTGCTGGGTGGCACAGCTCAAAAAGCCTATTCAACACTGAATACCAATAAATAGTAAAAACTAGAGGTCAGAATTAGAATACTGTATGTTGAGGTAGGCAATGACACCCAAGTACATATTTACCATAAATAGTGGTTGACTAGAGTAGATCAAAATATAACTATTCTGCGAGCATTCATCGATTTACAAGACACATCAGAAATGTCATGGAATACTCCCCGCTTTCTTGGATTAGTTACTACAACATTCTTAAAGCTATTCGCTTGAAAACATTTAACTAACGAAAATCTACGAAATGAAAAATGTTTTAAAAACGACTCCTTGTTGGTTGCAGCATAAACGTAGTCCAAACGTTCAACTGACAAAATGCAATACGGCAACAGAAAACCACGTTATCAGTGTTGGGTCCAAATTTACAAGTAATTAGACAAAGCGGGAAATAAACGCTCAACATGTTTTAAAATAAGAGAAAACGGGAAGAATCGACCATAAGAATGGCAAAATAAACCAATGAGGCCAAAATTGGAGAAATACAGTACTTAATCTTTTTCTTTCTTCCCCGATTGCCCACTCAAGTAAAACCTAAAATCTCCCAAAATCTTCTTTCCTCACCCTTCCCCACCAAACATGCAAAGTATAAATCGACCTTCAACCACGTAACGCCCCCTCAGGGGGGAAAAACTCTTTCTCTCTGTTCTCGCAATATCAGCAGCCCTTTCCTCCTCCACAGATAGCTGGGACAGCATTCTCGTCAACGACCCTATTCCCTCGTGTGGCCCACTCACAAGGCCCAACCTGCCCGCGTTGCTCACCCTACTCGGCTCCTGCTGCAGGTCCTGGCTCTCTCCCTTCACCATTCGCTCCTTCTCCTTCTTGGGCTTCTTGGCGACTGCAATCGGGGCGGGGATCGCTACAGGCGCCGCGTCGGCTGGCTCGGTGGGCGAGGCCGCTGTCACGGCCGGCTCCGGGGCCGAGTTAGGTTGCGCTGACAAGGCCACGGTCTCGGCCGCCACGGCAGCTTTGGACGGCGCGACTGGCCCTGCCTTCACCATTTTGGTCTTGTCTTTCTTCTTTTTCTTGTCTCTTTTGGCGAAGAAGTCATCGAGGCTCTTGTGCTCCCGCTCAGCCATGACGCCGGTTAACAGGACACAACTACTGCCGGCCCTTCCGCGCGCCCATGCCGTCTCGCCGCAGCCTAGCTTGCTGCTGCCGGAACCGGAAACACGCTCCGATTGTCAGTATCAGTGACCAACCAACCGCTTCGACCTCCTCAGACTCAACCAATCGCGGCCGGGGCCGAGAGAAGGGGGTGGGCAAGGACGTACGTTTGATAAAGTTTGTCTGCATGGAAGGATTTGGCGTGTAGCGGTGATGGATGGTGGCATGTGCGCCCGCAGCTGACTGGCACTGTGTGTCTGTCGCCGTGTGTATTAGGGAGTACTGATCAGCTGTGGGACTAACACTGCAGCAGCAGGAGGAAAAGGGATGGAGGCGGGGGAGAAGAGGGGATTGGGAATGAGGGTGGGCTTGGGTTGTGGCAAGCAAGGGCTTTGGGAGGGGTAGGTCCTATGGGAGTAGGGAAAGGGGAAAACGAGCTTTAGAGGAGGGAGGGGTAGAGAAGTATTAGGGACCTTTGCAGAGGAGGGAGGGAAGGGGTGAGAGGGGGAGCGTGGGGCAGGAGGCAACTTGGGGAGGTGTTTGGAGAGAGATGGGGTTAAGGAGTGGAGTATGAGTGGTCTTTGGGGGAGTGGATTAGTGAACAGGCTTTGGGAAGGGAGTGGACACTAGTTAGGGTTTAGGGGTGGGAGGAAAGGGACAGTAAGTAAGTTAGTCGCCTGCAAAGGTACAATGAAACACTTGTCTTGCATGCCCTCTATACAGATCAATTTATTACTACAGTGCATTGAGGTAGTATAAGATAGAACTGTAAAATTGAACAGAATGCAGAATAAAGTGTAGCATTACAAAATGCAGCAGTCAGACAGGTGCAATGACACAGAGAGTTGGATTATGAGGTCAGAAAGTGCATCTTATTATTGCTGGGAAACCTTACAACAGCGGGATAGAAACTGTCCTTGAGCCTGGTGGTATGTGATTTCAGCCTTTCATATCTTCTGCCTGATGGAAGGGCTGAAGAAGAGAGAATGTCCAGGGTGTGTGGGATCTTTGATCATTCTGGTTCTGGCTGCTTTACAGAGCAGTAAGGTCTAGACAGAGTCCATGGAGGAGAGGCTAGTTCCTGTGATGTGCTGAGCTGTATCTGTAATTCTGCAGTTTCTTGCAGAGCAGTTGCCATACCAAGCCTATTTGCATCTGAATAGGATCTATGGTACTTTGATTAAAAATTGGTGAGGGTCGAAAGGGGCAGGATGAGTTTGCTTTCTAGGAAGCAGAGGTGCTGGTGAGCTTTCTTGACCGTGGATAGACAAGTGTGGGCTATTGGCGATATTCACTCCTAAGAACCTGTTAAACTCATCCCGCTTGACCTCAGCACTGGATATAAACAGGAGCACGTGCGCTGTCCTCCAGCTCTCGCTGACATTAAGGGAAATATTGTCAAGACACCATATCACTAGGCTGGCTCTGCTTCCTGTACTCTGACTCTGCATTATCTGTAATATGATTCACTATGATAGTAAAATTTGCAAACTTGTAGATGGAGTTGGAGCAGAATCTGGTCATGCAGTCGTAAGTATACAGCGAATAGGGTAGGGGCCTTGTGGGGCGCCAGCTTCGGGATAACTCTGGTCGTGTTGCCACCAATCCTTACTAGGTGTAGCCTGTTGATCAGGAAGCCAGGGATCCAGTTGCAAAGGGAGGTGTTAAGTTTCAGGTGTTGGAGCTTGGAGGTGAATTTGCATGGAATTGTGTTGTAGGTAGAGTTGTAATCAATCAACAACAGTCTTAACATAACTGAGAATAGGGCCAGAGAGATAGTATCTGCTGTAGACCTGTTTTGGTGGTAAACGGCTTGCAACAGAGGGTCATGCGCACCTCAATTTTCCCAAAGAGTGCAGGCGCTGCTGTGCCTTTCTTGACTTGTGAGGAGGTGTTGTTTTATTACTTTATTAAGGAATAAAGGATGCCTGAGAAGAGCAGTGTGAACTGTCTCAATGACGATCACCTGGCAGCATTCACATCCACAGTAGTGAAGTGCTTTGAGAGGTTGGTCATGAATGGAAATAACCATGACCAACCTTGACCAATTCATCATCAATGATGTTCTCAGGGAAAAGTACGAAAGAAATGTGGCAAATGTTCAGGGGTATTTGTGTGCAGTTCTGCACAGGTATGTTCCAATGAGACAGGGAAGTTATGGCAGGGTACAGGAACCGTGGTGTACAAAGGCTGTAATAAATCTAGTCAAGAAGAAAAGAAAAGCTTAAAAAAGGTTCAGAGAGCTAGGTAATGTTAGAGATTTGGAAGATTATAAGGCTAATAGGAAGGAGCTTAAGGAAATTAGGAGAGCCAGAAGGGGCCATGAGAAGGCCTTGGTGGGCAGAATTAAGGAAAACCCCAAGGCGTTCTACAAGGATGTGAAGAGCAAGAGGATAAGACATGAAAGAATAGGACCTATCAAGTGTGACAGTAGGAAAGTGTGTATGGAACCCGAGGAAATAGCAGAGGTACTTAGTGAATACTTTACTTCAGTATTCACTATGGAAAAGGATCTTGGTGATTGTAGTGATGACTTACAGCAGACTGAAAAGTTTGAGCATGTGGATATTAAGAAAGAGGATGTGCTGGAGCTTTAGGAAAGCATCCAGTTGGATAAGTTGCCGGGACCGGATGAGATGTACCCCAGGCTACTGTGGGAGGTGAAGGAGGAGATTGCTGAGCCTCTGGTGATGATCATTGCATCATCAATGGGGATGGGAGAGGTTCCAGAGGATTGGAGGGTTGCGGATGTTGTTCCTTTATTCAAGAAAGGGAGTAGAGATAGCCCAGGAAGTTACAGACCAGTGAGTCTTACCTCAGTGGTTGGTAAGTTGATGGAGAAGATCCTGAAAGGCAGGATTTATGAATATTTGGAGAGGTATAGTATGATTAGGAATAGTCAGCATGGCTTTGTCAAAGGCAGGTCATGCCGTGCGAGCCTAATTGAATTTCTTGAGGATGTGACTAACACATTGATGAAGTTAGAGCCGTAGATGTGTGTATGGATTTCAGCAAGGCATTTGATAAGGTACCCCAGGCAAGGCTTATTGAGAAAGTAAAGAGGCATGGGATCCAAGGGGACATGGCTTTGTGGATCCAGAACTGGCTTGCCCACAGAAGGCAAAGAGTGGTTGCAGACAGGTCATATTCTGTATGGAGGTCAGTCACCAGTGGGGTGCCTCAGGGATCTGTTCTGGAACCCTTACTCTTCGTGATTTTTATAAATGACCTGGATGAGTAAGTGGAGGGATGGGTTAGTAAGTTTGCTGATGACACAAAGGTTGGAGGTGTTGTGGATAGTGTGGAGGGCTGTCAGAGGTTACAGCGGGACATTTATAGGATGCAAAACTGGGTAGAGAAGTGGCAAATAGAGTTCAACCCAGATAAGTGTGATGTGGCTCATTTTGGTAGGTCAAATATGATCACAGAATGAAGTATTAATGGTAAGACTCTTGGCAGTGTGGAGTTTCAGAGGGATCTTGGGGTCCAAGTCCATAGGACGCTCAAAGCAGCAGTTGACTCAGTGGTTAAGAAGATATACGGTATATTGGCCTTCATCAATCATGGAATTGAATTTAGGAGCCGAGAGGCAATGTTGCAGCTATATAGGACCCTGGTCAGACCCCACTTGGAGTACTGTGTTCAGTTCTGGTAGTCTCACTTCAGGACGGATGTGGAAGCCACAGAAAGGGTGCAGAGGAGATTTACAAGGATGTTGCCTGGATTGGGGAGCATGCCTTATGAGAATAGGTTGAGTGAACTCTGCCTTTTCTCCTTGGAGCGATGGAGGATGAGAGGTGATCTGATAGAGGTGTATAAGATAATGAGAGGCATTGGTCGTGTGGATAGTCAAAGGCTTTTTCCCAGGGCTGAAAAGGTTGCCACAAGAGGACACAGGTTTAAGGCGCTAGGGAGTATGCACAGAGGAGATGTCAGGGGTAAGTTTTTTTTACTTAGAGTGGTGAGTGCGTTGAATGGGCTACTGACAATGGTGGTGGAGGCGGATACTCTAGGGCCTTTTAAGAGACTTTTGGACAGGTACATGGAGTTTAGAAAAATAGAGGGCTATAGGCAAGCCTAGAAATTTCTAAGGTAGGGACATGTTCGGCACAACTTTGTGGGCCAAAGGGCCTGTATCGTGCTTTAGGTTTTCTATGTTTCTAACATCTGCCTGAGCAAGGAGCAAATTGCCTACTTGCACAAATCTACTGTGGACACAACCTCACTGGTTCTCCGCTCGGCTTTGGAACAACTGGACAACATATATAGTCGGCCCTCCTTATCCGCGGGGGATTGGTTCTGGGACCCCTTGCAGATACCAAAATTCACGGATGCTCAAGTCCCTTATTCAACATGTCTCAATGCGGTGGATCTTAGAACCCAGTGGAACCCCAGACCTTATTTAACTGGTCTCAGTGCAGGACATTGGGACCCAGTGGCAGAGATCTGAATCCGCAGCGCATGAAAGTAATAATGATAACGATTGAAAATAAAGTGGAAATAATAAAGCGATTGAAAAGAGGTGAAACACCATCGGTCATTGGAAAAACATTAGGCTACAGTCCGTCAACGATCGAAACAATTTTAAAAGATAAAGTGAGAAAGGCTGAAAGCTACAATTATTACTAAGCACGCAGTGGTTTAATTATTGGGTTTTGGGTGTTCGATCCTCCACATTAACCTGGCATGGTGCAGAGCGCACTCAGGAGTGATCTGTCACTAGACCAAACTCGAGAACTTCAGTTCCCGAGCCCGGCGCTGAAACTTGCGTACTGAAGTGTTGTATATGCATAGAAAGGTAAAATATATACGAATACAAACATTTGACTAACTGACGCTAAATAATACCAGATGTACCTGTTACGACTTACTTAGTAAGAACTTCTGATTTTTTTCGATCCGATCCACGATAACCCACGCATCCTCCCGTATACTTTAAATCATTTCTAGATTACTTATAATACCTAATACAATGTAAATGCTATGTAAAATAGTTGTTGTACTCCATTGTTTAGGGAATAATGACAAGAAAAAAAAAGTCTTTGCATGCTCGAGCAACAAGTGTTGGAAGAGCACTTCTGGGTTTTCGCAAATCACGGTTGGTTGAATTTGTGCATGCGGAATTCACGGATAGGGAGGGCCGACTGTATGTTAGATTGCTGTGTATTGATTTACACATCATCCCTTTTGGTACTAATCAAACTTTAAAACTTGGACTTCTGTTTCTCCTGCAACTTCATCCTTGATTTCCTCACCAGGAGACCACCATCAATGTAGAATGAAACCTTCATCTCAATGGTAAATCAACAGAGACTCACCTCAAGGATATGTACTTACCCATGATTGTGTAGCTGGGCATAGACCAAATGTAATCTATAAATTTGCCAGTGACACCACTGTTGTTGGCAGAATGTCAGGTGGCAATGAGGTGGTGTGTAGGTTGGCTCGTTGAGTGATGTCGCAACAACAAATATTTGAACTTGTGCAGTATGCAGAATAAGGTGGATAATCTTGTTAGAGACAGACAGGTATGTTATAAGTGTCACAGAGTTGTAGCAAAAAGGTCATAGTTGGGATCATAACATCCAATGATACACCTTGTATCAAAAGGACAGACAGGTAGGAAGAAGGGCTGGGGTGACTCGGTAAAAAATGAAATCAAATTCTTGGAAAGAGGTGACATGGGATCAGAAGATGTAGATTCCTTGTGGGCAGAGTTAAGATGGGAATTATATACAGGTCTCTGAACAGTAACCAGGATGTGGGATATAAATTACAATGGGAGATAGAAAAGGCATGGGAGGAAGTTCAAAATACAGGTAGAATGGGTAAATCAGATTGGTGCTGGATCCCAGGGGAATGAATTTATAAAATGCCTACAAGATGTTTTTATTTGAAGAGCTGCTTGTGGTTGTCCCCACTAGGGAAAGAGGATTTCTGGATTGAGTGTTGTGTAATGAACCAGATTTGAATAGGGAGTTTAAAGTAAAGGAACCCTTAGATCATAATATAGAATTCAACCTACATTTTTTGAGGGTAAAATCAGATGCATGAGAGAGAAACTGGCCAAAGTTGATTGCAAGGGGATACTATCAAGGATGTATGTAGATTTGCAATAACAGGAGTTTCTGGGGCAATTTGGAAGGTGCAGGATCATTTCACCCCAAAGAAAAAGCAGCATTCTAAAGGAGGGTGAAGCAACTGTGGCTGACAAGGGAGGTCAGGGACCTCATAAAAGCAAAAGAAATGCCATTAAAATATAGGAGGGTGGTAGAAGCTAGAGGATTGGGGAGCTTCTAAAAACCAACAGAAAGCAACTAAAAAAGGAATAGGAGAGAAAAGATGAAATATGAAGCTAGCATATATATAAAAGAGGGTGCCAAAAGTTTTTTTCAGATATATAAAAAGTAAAAGGCAAAGTGGATATTGGTTTGCTGGATAATGATGTTAGCGAGGTAGTAATGGGGGTAGGGGGGGGGCAAAGAAATGGCTGACAAACTCAATAAGAATTTTGCATCAATCTTCACTGTGGAAGACACCAGGGCCGTGCCAGAAATTTGAGAGTGCCGGGGGGCAGAAGTGAATGTAGTTATTATTACTAAGGAGAAGGTACTTGCGCAGCTGAAAGTTCTGCAGATAAATAAGTTACCTGGACCAGATGGACTACACCCCATGGTTCTTAAAGAGGTTGCTGAAGGGATTGTGGAGATATTAATAGTAATCATTAAAGAATTACTAGATTCTGGAATAGTTCCGAGGACTAGAAAATTGCTCATGTCACTCTACTCTAAGAAAAGAGGCAGGCAAAAGATAGGAAATTATAGGCCAGTTAGCCTGACTTCAGTATTTGAGAAGATGTTGCAATCTATTATTAAGGATGAGGTTTCAAGTTATTTGGAGGCACATGATAAAATAGGCTAAAGTCAGCATGCTGTCTTGAAGGGGAAATCTTCCCTGACAACTCAGTTAGAATTATTTGAAGAAACAGCAGATAAAGGAGAGCAGGCGGATGTTGTTTACCTGAATTTTCAGAAGGCCTTTGACAAGGTGAGGCTGCTTAACAATATAAGAGCCTATGTTATTACAGGAAAGATACTAGCATGGATAGATTAGCTAACTGACAGGAGGCAAAGAGTTGAAATAAAGAGGGCCTTTTCTGATTGGCTGCCAGTGACTAAAGGTGTTCTGCGGGGGTCAGTGTTGGGACCACTTTGCATATTATATTGTAGGTAGAGCAGTTAGTGTTCCAGAAGTAAGGGAGTCTGCAGAAGGATTTAGAAGAATGGGCAAACAAGTGGTAGATGGAATACAGTGTAAGAAAGTGCATGTTTATGTGCTTTGGTAGTAGGAATAAAGGTGTAGACTATTTTCTGAACATACAGGAAATTCACAAATCAGAGGTGTAAAGGTACTTGGGAGTTCTTGTGCAAGATTCCCTAAAGGTAAAATTGCAGGTTGAATCTGTGGTGAGGAAGGCAAATGCAATGTTAATATTCATTTCAAGAGGACTAAAATATAAAAGCAAGTATGTAATGCTGATGCTCTATAATGTATTAGTCAGACTGCTCTTAAAGTATTGACCAATTTTGGACCCTTTAATTGTGATAGTATGTGCTGCATTGGTGACTGTCCAAAGAAGGTTCCAGAATAATTCTGGAATGAAAGGGATAACATACAAGGGGCGTTTGATGGCTCTGGGCCCATAATCACTGCAGTTTTGAAGAATGAAATCTGTCAAACATTGAAAGGAGTGACCATTTAGAGGACAATTCCTATAGGGTTGAGTCTAGGACCAGAGAGCACTTCCTCAGAATACAAAGGTGTTACTTTAAACAGATGACAAATTTGTTTAGCCAGAGGGTCATGCATCTATGGAATTCATTGCCACGGGTGGCTGTGGAGGTCGTGTTTGAGTATATTTAAAGCAGGGGTCGATAGGTTCTTGATTAGTAAAGGTGTCTGAGATTATGGGGAGTAGGTAGAAGAGTAGAGTTGAGAGATATCAGTCATGACTGAATGATGGAGCAGATCCAATGGGCTGAATGGCCTAATTCTGCTGCTGCAAAACATCAGATTTCATGACATGCCAATAATAATGACTCTGATTCTGATGTCTTACAGTCTAACAACTTTACACTCAACATCAACAAGAGAAAGGAATTGACCGGACTTCAGGAAGAGGAAGGCAGACCACACCGCTTCTTATTGAACAGTCAGTAGTATGGAGCAGCTGCATATTCTTGGTTATCAGAGCATCAAAGCATTGATGCAATCACGAAGTGCACACCTGCTGCTAGACTTGATCAGGTGCTTGAGGGGATTTGATATGTCACCAAATACAAAAGCTTCTACTGTGAGGTACATTCTGACTGGTTGCATCACTGGATGTTATTGAGGTTCCAAGTCAAAGGATGGAAAGAGACTTCAGAGGATTGTAGACTCAGCAGCTCTATCATAGGCACAACCCTCCCTACCATCAATATCATCTTCAAAAGGCGATGCCTCGAGAAAATAGCTTCTGTCATTAAGGACCCTCACTATCTGAAGTGTGCCCTGTGGAGGAGGTATTGGAGCATGAAAACCCACACCCAACATTTTAGGCACAGCTTCTTCCCCTCTGCCATCAGATTTCTGAATGGTCCTTGGACCCAGGAACAATACCTTGCTATTGCACCATTTATTTATTGTAACTTTATTTGTTTAGTACTGTGCTACTCCCACAAAACGGCAACTATCACAGTGTATGTCAGGGCTAATAAATCTGATTCTGATTAAGGAATCTGAACAGAGTCTCTTCTGCAAGCACGTGAGCAACTTGACCAAATGCGGATGGATCTAAAGTGCCCTGAACTCTAACCCCATAATTTTTAGTATAGGCTGTGCACAGATGTTAACGTTTATGCCTGAAATAACTGGCAGTCTCTATCTCATGATTGTGATCCCTATCCTAACTGTTGCATTCAAACCCAAGCACATGACTGGAGCTGGTGGTTCAATTGCCTGAGTTTAGTTGTACAGCTATCCCTTTTCCTTCAGCAGTTTTCCATTGTTCTAGTTTTTTTTAAACTTTGTATATGTGTTACTAAAGTGCCCTTTGAACATTTCAATGTGTTTATTATGTTTAACTCTATAGTGTTACACTTGTATAGATTTCTGTTTTATAAGGGGTGCCTCAAGGAGGTGTCCTGGGGGCAGCCTGCAGGTGCCACCACACACTCTGGCACCACATAGCATGTCCACATTGCTCAGCAGCACAACACAGAACATAACAAACAGCAAAACAAGCCCCATTCCTCCCTCCCTGTTTACAAATGATTCACCCTTCTTACGCAACACACACACAATGCTGGTGGAACACAGCAGGCCAGGCAGCATCTATAGGAAGAAGTACAGTCGACTTTGTGGGCCAAGACCCTTCGTCAGGACTAACTGAAAGAAAAGATAGTAAGAGATTTGAAAGGGGGAGGGGGAGATCCGAAATGATAGGAGAAGACAGGAGGGGGAGGGATGAAGCTAAGAGCTGGGAAGATGATTGACAAAAGGGATACAGAGCTGGAGAAGGGGAAGGATCATGGGACAGGAGGTCAAGGGAGAAAGAAAGGTGGAGGGGAGCACCAGAGGAAGATGGAGGACAGGCAAGGAGTGATTGTGAGAGGAACGGAGAGAAGAAAATTAAAAATTAGGGATGGGGTGAGAAGAGGAGGAGGGGCATTAATGGAAGTTAGAGAAGTCAATGTTCATGCCATCAGGTTGGAGGTGACCCAGACGGTATATAAGGTGTTGTTCCTCCAACCTGAGTGTGGCTTCATTTTGACAGTAGAGGAGGCCATGGATAGACATATCAGAATGGGAATGGGACATGGAATTAAAATGTGTGGCCACTGGGAGATCCTGCTTTCTCTGGAGGACCGAGCGTAGGTGTTCAGCGAAACGGTCTCCCAGTCTGTGTCGGGTCTCACCAGTATATAGAAGGCCAAACCGGGAGCACCGGACACAGTATACCACACCAGCAGACTCACAGGTGAAGTGTCACCTCACCTGGAAGGACTGTCTGGGGCTCTGAATGGTGGTGAGGGAGGATAAGTGCTGGGAGGGAGGTCGGTGGGAAGGGATGGGGGGACGAGTGGACAAGGGAGTTGTGTAGGGAGTGATCCCTGTGGAAAGCGGGGGGGGGAGGGGTTGCTGGTGGGATCCTGTTGGAGATGGCAGAAGCTACGGAGAATTATATGTTGGACACGGAGGCTGGTGGGATGGCAGGAGGATGGGGTGAGAGCAGATGTGTGTGAAATGGGAGAGATGTGTTTGAGGGCAGAGTTGATCCCCCACCAGGAAGGTCTCGAAGCTCTCCATTTCTTCCTGGATTCCAGACCTAACCAATTCCCTTCTACCACCACTCTCCTCCATTTAGCGGAATTGGTCCTTGCTCTTTATAATTTCTCTTTTGGCTCCTTCCCCTTCCTTCAAACTAAACATGTAGCCATGGGCACCCGCATGGGTCCCAGTTATGCCTGCTTTTTTGTTGCCTATGTGGAACAGTCCAGGTTCCAAGCCTATACTGGTATCCGTCCCCCACTTTTCCTCGCTACATCAAAGAATGCATTGGCGCTGCTTCCTGCACGCATGCTGAGCTCATTGATTTCATCAACTTTGCCTCCAATTTACACCCTGCCCTCAAATTCATCTGGTCCATTTCCGACACCTCCCTCCCCTTCCTTGATCTCTCTGTCTCTGTCTCTGGAGACAGCTTAACTACTGATGTCCACTATAAGCCCACGGACTCTCACAGCTACCTGGACTATTCCTCTTCCCACCTGTTACTTGTAAAACTGCATTCCCCTTCTCTCAATTCCTCCATCTCTGCCACATCTGCTCTCAGAATGAGGCTTTTCATTCCAGGACAAAGGAGGTATCTTCCTTTTTTAAAGAAAGGGCCTTCCCTTCCTCCACCATCAACTCTGCCCTCAAACACATCTTTCCTATTTCACACACATCTGCTCTCACCCCATTCTCCCGTCACCCCAGTAGAGATATGGGTTAGGGTTCCTTTTGTCCTCGCCTACCACCCCACCATGTCCAACACATAATTCTCCGTAACTTCTGCCATCTCCAATGAGATCCCACCACCAAGTGCATCTTTCCCTCCCCCCACTTACTACATTACGCAGGGATCGCGCCCTACACGATTCCCTTGCCCCCCCCCCCCCATCCCTTCCCACCGATCTCTCTCCTGGCACTTATCCTTGTAAACGGAACAAGTGCTACACCTGCCCTTACACTTCCTCGCTCACCACCATTCAGGGCCCCAGACAGTCCTTCCAGGTGAGGCAACACTTCACCTGTGAGTCGGCTGGTGTGGTATACTGTGTCTGGTGCTCCAGGTGTGACCTATATATTGGTGAGGCCAGACGCAGACGGGAAGACTGTTTTGTTGAACACCTACGCTTTGTCCGCCAGAGGAAGCAGAATCTCCCAGTGGCCACACATTTTAATTCCACGTCCCATTCCCATTCCGATATGTCAATCCATGGCCTCCTCTACTGTTGAGATGAATCCACACTCAGGTTGGAGGAACAACACCTTGTATTCCGTCTGGGTAGCCTCTAACTTGATGGCATGAACATTGATTTCTCTAACTTCCGTTAATGCCCCTCCTCCCCTTAACCCATCCCTAATTTTTATTTTTTTTTCTCTCTCTTTCCCTCTTACAATAACTCCATGCCTTTTCTGTATCTCCCTCTGGTGCTCCCCTCCCCCTTTCTTTCTTCCAAGGCCTTCTGCCCTATGATACTCCCCCTTCTCCAGCCTTGTATCCCTTTTGCCAATCAACTTCCCAGCTCTTGGCTTCATCCCTCCCCCTCCTGTTTTCTCCTATCATCTCCCCCTCCCCTTCCCACTTTCAACTCTCTTACTATCAAACACTTCAGGGACAAGGCAGGGACTGGGTATTGATAGTGAATGATCAGCCATGATCTCAGAATGGCGGTGCAGACTCGAGGGGCCGAATGGTCTACTTCTGCACCTATTGTCTATTGTCTATTATCTCTTTTTTCCATTAGTCCTGAAGAAGGTTCTCGTCCCGAAACGTCGACTACTTCTTCCTATAGATGCTGCCTGACCTGCTGCATTCCACCAGCATTTTGTGTGTGTTGCTTGAATTTCCAGCATCTAGATTTTCTCTTGTTTGCACACTTTATACGCCCCTCTTACAGATCTCGCTTTGCTTATTATGATGTGGAAGGTAGGCCATGGCAGCTCCCAGCAAAGTAATCCAATCAGTCACATTCCCCCTTTTATTTCCCATTAAAATTTTATTTTATCACATGTTCTTTAACTTTTTAATTCTTTTGCCACTCATCATCACGGGATAATTTACAGTGGCCAATTAACCTTCTGGCTGATCTTTAGGATATGGAGATAAATTGGAGTACTCAGAGCAAATTTGTATGGTTGTGGGGAAGATCTGCCATCTCCACACAGACAGGACTGAACTGAGATTGCTGGAGCATGAGGTGACAGCAGTGACTATTGTACCGCAGCGCCCCACAGACTCGTGATTGCTTCACCTATCCCATCTCATCATCTTTGATAACATCCCAGCCTGTGCTTGATTTGTTTGCTTTCTTTGACTTACGATATCGAGAATCCAGCAGCAGTACATTCCTACTCAGATTCAAATACATTTATTATCAAAGTAAATTAAACAACCTTGAGATTTGCTTGCTCACAGGTAGCCACAAAGCAAGAAACCTGAAATAACCCAATATAAAGAAAAAACATATAAATAAAAATAAAAGACTAACACTAGATGCACAAGAGAAAGAAAAAAAATACAAGTCATGAAGCGAACAACAGCATTCCAAACCAAAAAACAGAGTGGTCAGATCTGAGCCCCGGAGCAACTCAGAGTAGGCCCAAGCCCTCGCTTATCAGTTCATCGTGTTAGCAGACACAGAACATAGCAGCTGGGGCAGTTTTCAGTGCCATGGAGATGACCATTGTGGAGAACGAGGGAATTTGGTTTTCGCCTGGACCAACACCCTGTCTTTACAGTCTACGTGGGCCAGCATTTAAGTTGACCAAAAATGGAATAGCAAAAGGCTCTGGCACCCTGGAGAGAGGAATGAACATCGTGAAGAGTGAGCAAAATTGGCTCTCCTCTCCGATCTGGAACGGCATTTAAATTGTCTAAACAGCGAATCGTACATCACACTAGGACCCAGGCACCACTGTTGCAAAAGGCCTAGGGGCTAGATCACATTGCAGAGTGACTCGCTCCGGGCCAAGATTTCATTGCCCAGCGACTTGCTCTGGTCCCAGTTCCTGTCATCCAGCCTGAAGCCACTCTCAAGCTCTTCAAAATCAGCTCAGTGCCCATAGCGATCCAACCTCACACCCCGGGCATCAGAGCTCAATCTACATTTATTCATCCCCCGAACTTGCCTCGCCATTATTCATCCCTTCACTATTTGAAGCAATAATTTAACACAATTTACCTCAGAAAAGGTATTTTTAGTGATGTTTTAGTCAGACTTCTTAGCAGTTTGACCACCAGGAAACTGTCGCATATGTTCAGTAGCACCACCTTAACCAGAAATTGCTCACAAATGTAGATAAAGGGTGAAGCTGGCAAGTTAAGGGAACCTTGGCTGATGAGAAATATAGAGGCCCTGGTTAAAAAAAAGTAGGAAGTTGAAGGCAAGTTATTCCTTTGATGACTATAAGTAGTTTAAGAGGGAACTCAGGAGGGCAAAGAGAGGGAATGAGATAGATCTGGCAGGTCAGGTTAAGGACTATCCCAAGAATTCCCATAGTTATTTTAAGAGTAAACGAGTAGCTAGGGAGAGAATACGCAGGTTAGAGATCAGCAGGGTTGTCTATGTCTTGGAGCTGCAGAAAATGGGTGGGATTTTTAAGAAATATTTCTCCTCAATATTTACTAAGAAAATCATGGTTGCTCAACAGATAAGTGATGTCTTGTAGAACATTCATTTTACCAAGGAGAGGGTGTTTGCTGTCATGCAACACATTAAGGGGGATAAACCTGCAGGCTTTACCAAATGCATTCTTAGACTTTGTGGGAGGCTAGACAAGATATGGCCTCAGTGCATTTTCCAGCTTTACCCCATTGCCTAATCTTCTAATTTAAAGTTTACATCCAAAACACTGACATCTTTGCCTTTTAAAGAGCTTGGTTGTGGCCTTCCATGTCATTGTTATGTATTTAGAGAATAAATCCAGATCCAATAAACATTCTGGATATTTACATTAATATTTTATATTTTAATATGTTCTTAAAATTTGAACAAACTAAGTTATAACTAAACACTAAAATATTTTTTAGATTATTTCAACCTGGTACAAACCACTACAGATAATAGTAGATGGTTAGATACTTTATTGATCCCAAAGGAAATTAGTGTCACAGAAGCAGTGCAAGTGCACAGAATGTTCTATTGTTACCATAGCATTGGAGAGGGATAGAAACAGACAAGTTAGGAAAGCATTTAATTGGAGTAAGGGGAAATATGAGACTATCAGGCAGGAACTTCAAAGCTTAAATTGGGAACAGATGTTCTCGGAAATGTACAGAGAAACATGGCAAATGTTCAGGGGATATTTGTGTGGGGTTCTGCATAGGTACATTCCAATGAGATCGGGAAAGGATGGTAGGGTACAGGAACCGTGGTGTACAAAGTCTTGTAAATCTAGTCAAGAAGAAAAGAAAAGCTTACGAAAGGTTCAAAGAACTAGGTAATAATGGAGATCTAGAAAATTAGAAGGCTAGCAGGAAGGAGCTTAAGAATGAAATTAGGTGAGCCAGAAGGGGCCATGAGAAGGCCTTGGTGGACAGGATTAAGGAAAACCCCAAGGCATTCTACCAGTATGTAAAAAGCAAGAGGATAAGATGTGAGAGAATAGGACCAATCAAGTGTAACAGTGGAAAAATGTGTATGGAACAGGAGGAGATAGCAGAGGTACTTAATGGTTACTTTGCTTCAGTATTCACTATGGAAAAGGATCTTGGCGATTGTAGGGATGACTTACAGAGGACGGAAAAGCTTGAGCGTGTAGATATTAAGAAAGAGGATGTGCTGGAGCTTTTGGAAAGAATCAGGTTTGATACATCACCAGGACCAGATGAGATGTACCCCAGGCTACTGTAGGAGGCAAGGGAGGAGGTTGCTGAGCCTCTGGCTTTGCATCATCAATGGGGACGGGAGAGGTTCCCGAGGTTTGGAGGGTAGCAAATGTTGTTCCTTTATTCAAGAAAGGGAGTAGAGATAGCCCAGGAAATTATAGAAAAGTGAGTCTTACTTCAGTGGTTGGTAATTTGATGGAGAAGATCCTGAGGGGCTGTATTTATGAACATTTGGAAAGGTATAATATGATTAGGAATAGTCAGCATGGCTTTGTTAATGGCAGGTTGTGTCTAACGAGCCTGATTGAATTTTTTGAAGATGTGACTAAACACATTGATGAAGGTAAAGGAGTAGATGTAGTGTTTGATAAGATACCCCATGCAAAGCTTATTGAGAGGGTAAGGAGGCATGGGATCCAAGGAGCCGATGCTTTGTGGATCCAGAACTGGCTTACCCACAGAAGGCAAAGAGTGGTTGTAGACGGGTCATATTCTGCATGGAGATTGGTGACCAGTGGTGTGCCTCAGGGATCTGTTCTGGGACCCCTACGCTTTGTGATTTTTATAAATGACCTGGATGAGGAAGTAGAGGGATGGGTTAGTAAATTTGCTGATGAACAAAGGTTGGTAGTGTTGTGGATAGTGTGGAGGGTTGTCAGAGGTTACAGTGGAACAAAACTGGGCTGAGAAGTGGCAGTGGAGTTCAACCCACATAAGTGTGAGGTGGTTCATTTTGGTAGGTCAAATATGATGGCAGAATATAGTATTTTTTTAACAATATTTTTATTCAGAAGAAAAAAAAACAAGATTTACAGAGTGCAACACATAGATACATCTCAACATAACTTGTGTACATTCATATATTGTGATAAAATTGATCAGAATCTTATAGCATAACACATAAAGGTATACCACTCTGTAATCAAAAATTTAAATAGAGGTCATACATCATAAAAGGAAGTTTTTATATAAAAAAAAGTTAACCCCCTACCAAGTACCAAACAAAAAAGCTGATGGGTGATAATGGATAAATTAGAAAAGAAAACATATTCACTTAGGAAAAGAAGATAAAAATATACATAAAAGTCTGTGCACTGTTAAACTTTATAAATTGGAAAAGTAATTTAGGAAAGGTCCCCAGATATCATAAAAAGATTGTTTTGAATTTAAGACTGAATTTAATACTTCTAACCTACAGGTTTTAGTTTTTACCTCTCTTTTAGCAAGGGGAGCAATCTTGCTTAAATGGAAGGAATTTTCCCCTCCTACACATCTTCAATGGCTATGTGATATTATGTCTTATTTAAATTTAGAAAAGATCCGCTGCTCAGAATATAGTATTAATAGTAAGACTCTTGGCAGTACGGAGGATCAGAGGGATCTTGGGGTCCGAGAGCATAGAACATTCAAAACTGCTGTGCAGGTTGACCCTGTGGTTAAGAAGGCATGTGGTGCATTGGCCTTCATCAACTGTGGGATTGAGTTTAGGAGCCGAGAGGTAATGTTGCTGCTATACAGGACCCTGGTCAGACCCCACTTGGAGTACTGTGCTCAGTTCTGGTCGCCTTAATACAGGAAGGATGTGGAAACCATAGAAAGGGTGCAGAGGAGATTTACAAGGACGTTGCCTGGATTGGGGAGCATGCCTTATGAGAATAGGTTGAGTGAACTTGGCCTTTTCTCCTTGGAGTGATGAAGGATCAGAGGTGACCTGATAGAGGTGTATAAGATGATGAAAGGCATTGATTGTGTGGATAGTCAGAGGCTTTTTCTGAGGACTGAAATGTCTAGCATGAGAGGGCACAATTTTAAGATGCCCGGAAGTAGATCAGAGGAGATGTCAGGAGGAAGTCTTTTACTCAGAGAGTGGTGAGTGCATGGAATGGACTGCTGGCAATGGTGGTGGAGGTGGATACGATAGGGTCTTTTAAGAGACTCCTGGATAGGTACATGGAACCGAGCAAAATAGAGGGCTATCGGTAACCCTAGGTAATTTCTGAGGTAGGGACATGTTCAGCACAGTTCTGTGGGCAGAAGGGCTCATATTGTGCTGTAGGTTTTCTATGTTTCTATATGTGGTTAACTACTTTAGACCCTTATGGATTGAATGAGTACTTCTTAAATTAATCAATAAAGTATCATAGAAAATTGCTTAATAATAGAATGTTGATCTCTAAATCCTGGGTGATCCTGGACTAGAGTGCATTGCTGAAATAAGCGGCATGAAAGACAGTTACGCAAAAGGTAAGTTATGTTGCAGCTATATAATGTCCTAATTAACCCACACTTGGAGCATTTTGTAGACCTTGCACAATCCTTTAGGGTTGAGGGTGGCTCTCATTCTGTATGCCTGATGAGGTCAATCCAGGACTTCAGGCTTGACCGCAGGTGGGGAAGGGGGTGTTTGATAGAGCACATTGGTGGGCAATAGGAAAAAGGGGAGCTTTTGTTCTTTTTGCTTCCTAGTGCTCTCAATGAAGAGACCATATGAGAAGCTCCTCCTTTGGATTAAAGTCAGTGAAGATGCTACATTTTTTTTCAAGAAAGCTCTGAAAATAACTTAGGCAACGTCCACACTATGCCGGATAAATCCGTAACCGAAGCTTTTTCTCTTCGTTTTTACCCTCCGTCCACACCAAAATGGCATTTTCGTCCCCCGAAATCGGAGCTTTTCAGAAATGATTTCCAGGGTGTATATTTTTGAAAATGCTGCTTGGACAGATCAGTGTTGATGAAGTAACTGGAGACTTTTGAAAATGGTATCAGATGGCAGTGCGCAATTTTATTGTTTTCTTGAATGCAACCTAACAATTTCAGAACAGACGGCAACAAGACTGAAGCCAGAAGAGTTAGAAATGTACTCACCAAATACTTTGACCCATAACTTACTGAATAAATAAGTATACTCACTTTGCCCTATTTTCTGTCCTTACTTGTATGAAGGTGGTTTACCTATTTATGCAAGTACTTCTCTGACAATAGATGTGTAACAGCCTAATGTAACATTGTATGGAAATACAAAATAACACTGATGCAGACATGTTTTATACATTTAACAAGGGGCTTTATTAATGCAACAGAGTTAGTCAGTTTTTCAATGTTCGCCGTCAGCCGGGTCAATCTGTCCGTGAACTCCCTGTCGGTTGCCTCCATATGATCCAGTATTTGTTTTTTTTTTACTTTTAAGTTCTCCTGCGCGAGAGCCAACAGCTGTCTGTCGTTTTAAGTTTTTCTAGTCTGTAACTACACAAATGGGCACTTTAACAGCGAGATTCGACACCAAACATGTTGTTTGTTTTCGGTAGATGTGTCCTGCACATGCGCAGGAGGAGGAGATTCGCCGAAATCTCCATTTCAATGTGGATAGAAATATTTTCAAAAATGCATAGTGTGGATGCCTATCATTTTTACGTGAAACCGGCGTTTTCAAAATTATCCGGTCTTGTGTGGATGTAGCCTTAGAAATGCTTGTCCAGGTAGTAGGACTAAGAAGAAAGTTTTGCCAGGGAATTATGATCAGCTGTGTGCAAAATGAGAAAGCAAGATCACAAAGGTGATAATTGTCAGTTTATTACCCGAGTACATGCAAATTGGCAGAGGGTAAATAAGATTTGACAAGTGAACATATGAACGAAGCGGTTTTGATTTCATAATGCTCTTCCCCCTTTTTTTTGCTTTCTTCCATGGCCTTCTGTCTCTTTCACCAATAAATTTCCTAGCTCTTTGCTTCACCCCTTCCCTTCAAGTTTCACCTATAACCTGGTGTTTCTCTCTCCCCTCCACCCACCTTTCAAATCTACTCCTCAGCTTCTTTTCTCCAGTCCTGCCGAAGGGTTTCAGTCCAAAATGTCAACTGTGCTTTTTTCCATAGATGATGCCTCCAGCATTTTGTGTATGTTGCTCAGATTTGCAGCATCTACAGATTTTCTCTTGTTTGTGTTCTAATTCATGGTCCCTGGCACTAGTGTGGGACAGACAGAAATCTCTTCAGTTGAGAAGGTCTTCTTGTGAACTCTGCTGGGAGAAGTAGTGCTGCAAATTGCATAATTAGTGTTATAGAGAATGCTTTAAACTAATTATGTTGGGAAGTCAGGGTTCAAGTGACAGGATGTTTAATAAATTGAAAGGCAATGAGAAATCATTGGCACAGGATAGTGAAGAGGTGAATAAAAATCAAACCATGAGATAAAGGGCCAGAAAATCTAAGCAAAATTACAGCAGAATTTGAATCAGGAGTAGGTAAAAATTGTAAAAAGTCAAAGTTCAGTATTTTATGACAACAAAGTGCATGCAGTATTTGTAACTAGGTGGATGAGCTAATGGGTAAAATAGAAATTAGATATTTAAAAGCCATTAGAGAGGTGTGTTTGCAGAATGACCAGGAAGGGCAGTTCAATACTCCAGGGTTATTCAATATTCCAAAGGCATCGGAAATGAAAAAGATAGGATACTATCATTCAGGGAAAGTATCAATGCAATGGTATTGTAAGATTTTGTGAATAAAACATGAGAGTCATTTTATGTGTTCAACAAAACCCACAGTCCTTTACTTCCAATTGAACAAACCAAAAGCAGTCACCTTACACTTACATCATTATGTCAAACCCCATCTCTTAAAGTGAACACACCAACTCAATGATGGTGTTTGTGAATTAAGTAGAAAAATTTCTATTATAAGACCATAAGATATGGGAGCAGAATTAGAATATTCGGCCAATGGGGTCTGCTCCACCTTTTCGTCATGGCTGATCCATTTTCCTCTTCTGCCTGCTCCTAATCTTTCACACCCTGACTAATCAAGAACCTATCAACCTCCTCCTAAATCCACCCAATTACTTGGCCTCCACAGCCACCTGTGGCAACAAATTCCACAGATTCACCACACTCTGGCTAAAGAAATTCTTCTTCATTTCTGTTCTAAATGGAAGTCCTATTTTAAGACTGTGGCTTCTGGTCTTAGACCCTCCCCCCAAACAAAGGAAACAACCTCTTCACACCCACTTTATCCAGGCCTTCCAACATTCATAGGTTTAATGAGCTGCCCTCTATCCTTCTAAATTCCAGAGCTTCAGTAGCCGGTGATGTGATAACCCTTTCATTGCTGAAACCATTCTGATTAACCTCCGCTGAACCTTCTCCAACGTCAGCACATCCTTTCTTAAATAAGGGGCCCAAAACTACTCACAATACTCCAAGTGAGGCCTCACCAGTGCCTTGTGCAGCCTCAGCATTACATCCTTGATTTTATATTCTAGTCCTCTTGAAATAAAATGAATGCTAGCATTACATTTGCCTTCCTCACCACCATCTCAACCTGCAAATTACCCTTTAGGGAACCCTGCAAAAGGATTCCCAAATCCCTTTGCACCTTAGATATTTTCATTTTCTCCCTTTTTAGAAAATAGTTCATGCTTTTATTCCTTCTACCAAAGTTCATTATCATAGATTTCTAACAGCTACCTCTTTGCCCATTCTCCTAATCTAAGATATTGTCTGGATCTTACAAGTTCTTGTTTCAGGGTCTGCCCTTTAGATTAGAGTACTGCCAATGCCACTCCATTATTAAACAGTAAAAAATAAACTAGGAAGTTTTAGAGAAACATACAAAATGCTGGAGGAACTCAGCAGGTCAGGCAGCATCTGTGGAGGGAGACAGTCAATGTTTAAAGCTGAGACCCTTCATCTGGAAAGAAAGAGTAGAAACCAGAATAAAAGGGTAGAGGGAGAGGGAGCAGCAGGAGCTGGCAGGTGATGGGTGGATCCAAGAGAGGGGAGATGATGTAAGAAGCTGGGAGGTGATTGGTAAAAATAAGATGGAATCCAATAGCAGATGACAGTAGACCATGGAATAAAGAGTAAGAAGGTGGGAACCAGAGGGAGGAAGGAATGTGTGGATAGGCAGGTTGGGAGGGCGAGGATGGAGAAAGTGAAGAGGTAAAGAAGCCAGAAGGACATAGGAAAATAAAAAGGGAGGGGATAAACAGAGCAGAGTGGTTACCAGAAATTAGAGAAATTGATGTTGATGCTGTCTGTCTCTTCCCCACCTTCACTGTTATTGAAAACTTGTTTGTTTTCTCTTTCCGTTTTCTAACAAGGGGACATGAAATTTGTTTATCATTCAACAGTGTTTCCAGCAATTTCTCATTTTATTTCACATTTCCAATATTTGCAGTTTATTTTGTTTTCTTTATAAATCAGATAGTGAGTGCACCAAATATTAACATTAAAGAAGGTTCTGTGCCGACCCACTTTCTGCGCAGGCGAACCGGCTCACAAATAGCCAGCACGCGGGGGGAGACTTAGGTAATGCACCTCTGACGTCATTTCCACCCGGAGAGGGCGGGTGCTAGGGAATAAATGCCAGAGCCGCGAAGTTTGAATAAACTAGTCTCGAAACGACTTACCGATCGCGTGTCGTTATTTCAGTGCTGTGTATAGCACATCGCTACATTGGTGACCCCGACAGTCCAAACAGGATTTGGACCAAAGATGACTGACTCTTCATCTGTTCACGCAGTTTCACTAAAACTGCTGGCTTTCTGGATGCTGCAACCATGCGTGTGGATTAGCCAAGCAGAAGCCCAGTTCCAGATTCGGCAGATATCCTCTGATTCCACGCATTACTACCACGTGGTGAGCGCCCTTGACCAGGAGAAGGCCGCCCATGTTGCGGATTTCATACAGTCGCCCCCGGAAGAAGGCAAATATGAAGCATTCAAAGCGCGGCTCATTGGGACCTTTGGCCTCTCACAGTGTGAATGGGGTGCCCGCCTGCTTCACCTGGATGGTTTGGGAGACAGACTGCCATCAGCATCGATGAACGAGATGCTGGCCCTGGCTGACGGACACAAGCCCTGCCTCATGTTCGAGCAAGCATTCCTAGAGCAACTGCCAGAGGACATACATCTGCTGCTGGCCGACGCAGATTTCAGCGACCCCCACAAGGTGGCGGCCCGGGCAGATGTGCTGTGGAAAGCCAAGAGGGAGAGCGTGGCATCCGTCAGTCAGATTACCAGGCCACATGCCCAGCAACGGACCAGACCAGACCCAGCAGAGGGGCGCACACAACACAGAGGCAGGAGTGAGGAGGCCAGTGTAAGGGCCAGAGCCAGCTGCCGCTAATGATTATGGTGGCTGGCCACCAGGACAGCCTCTTGTATGTCTGGGACAAACAGTCGGGACGCCGCTTCTTGGTTGACACTGGAGTGGAAATCAGCGTCTTGCCCCCGACGGGGTACGACACCCGCAACAGGAAGCCAGGACCCACCCTGAGGGCCGCAAATGGCAGCACGATACGGACCTATGGCACCCGCACAGTGCAGCTGCAGTTTGGCGCCAGCCGGTTCACGTGGGACTTCACACTGGCCGCCGTGGCCCAACCACTCCTGGGGGGCGGACTTCTTACGAGCTCACAGCCTGCTGGTCGACTTGCAAGGGAAAAGACTGGTACATGCCGAGACTTTCCAGATGTTCTCCCTGGGTGAAGCCAAGTTGCCGGCCCCACACCTGGACTCCATCACGCTGTCGGATAACGAATTCACCAGAATCCTGGTGGACTTTCCATCGACTCTGGCACCGCAATTCACGGCAGCCATGCCCACATCCTAACCCAGGGACCACCCCTCCACGCCCGCATACGAAGGCTCCCCCCCCCCGGAAAAGCTCCGCCTGGCAAAGGAGGAGTTCAAAAAGATGGAGGAATTGGGGATCGTATGGAGGTCCGACAGCCCATGGGCCTCCCCCCTGCACATGGTGCCCAAAGCAGCCAGGGGCTGGAGACAATGTGGTGACTACCGCAGATTGAACAAGGCTACAACTCCAGACCACTACCCCGTGCCGCACATACAGGACTTTGCAGCAAACCTGCACGGGGAAGAATATTTTCCGAAGTAGATCTCGTCTGGGGATACCATCAAATCCCGGTGCACCCTGAAGACATCCCCAAAACAGCACTTATCACCCCGTTCGGCCTGTTCAAGTTCCTCCGAATGCCATTCGGCCTGAAGAATGCCGCACAGACATTCCAGCAGCTAATGGATGTGGTGGGACACGACCTGGATCTTGCATTCATCTATTTGGACAACATCCTTATAGCCAGCAGCAGTCACCAGGAGCATCTGTCCCACCTCCGCCAGCTCTACTCCAGCCTGAGTGATTTCAGCCTCAGGATCAACCCGGCCAAATGCCAGTTCGATCTCGATACCATTGACTTCCTGGGCCACAGGATTACCAAAGATGGGGCAACACCTCTGCCCGCCAAGGTAGACGTGATCCGCCACTTTGCCCGGCCCAACACGGTCAAAGGCCTGCAGGAGTTCGTTGGTATGGTGAACTTCTACCACCATTTCCTCCCCTCAGCAGCCCGTATCATGCGCCCTTTGTTCACCCTGATGTCGGGTAAAGGCAAGGACATTACTTGGGACAAGGAGGCCGCGGCCACTTTCGTTAAAGCCAAGGAAGCCTCAGCAGATGCTGTGATGCTGGTGCACCCCAGAACGGACGTTCCAACCGCCCTCATGGTGGACGCATCCAACACAGCAGTCGGTGGGGTGCTGGAGCAGCTCATCGAGGGGCGCTGGCAACCCCTGGTGTTCTTCAGCAAGCACCTACTGATGCACCATCAATAACTCTCGGAGACGTGAGGCGAGAGATAGGCTTTTATTAGCTGGAAGAGAGCAGTCAGCAGCAAGAGACCATCACACAACATCCTGGAGACTGAGGGAGGAGCAGTGCCTCCAATCACCTTTATACAGGGGTCTGTGGGAGGAGCCACAGGAGCAGTCAGCAGGGGGGGGCGTGTCCAGACAGGTATATGTAGTTCACCACACCTACGAGCACCCGAACTCAAGTACAGTGATTTCGACCGGGAGCTGTTGGCACTGTATCTGGCAATCTGGCATTTCAGGTACTTCTTAGAAGGCAGGCCGTTCACTGCGTTCATGGACCACAAACCGTTGACCTTTGCGTTCACGAAGGTGTCCGGTCCCTGGTCGGCTTGCCAGCAACAACATCTGTCCTACATCTCCAAGTACAAGATAAACATCCACCATGTCTTGGGAAAGGCCAATGTCGTGGTGGACACACTCTCCAGACCAGCTGTCCAGGCCCTGTCCCTGGGGGTGGACTATGCAGCACTAGCGGAGGCACAGCAGGCAGACGATGAGATGCCCAGCTACAGGACCGCAGTCTCAGGTTTGCAGCTGCAGGATTTTCTCATAGGCCCAGGTGATAGGATCCTCCTGTGCGACTTGTCTACCGGTCAACCTCGCCCCATCGTCCCGGCAGCCTGGAGGCGGTGAGTTTTCAACTCCATACACGGTTTGGCGCACCCATTTATCAGGACAACCGTCCGGCTGGCCTCCAGCAAGTTCGCGTGCACGGACTTCACAAGCAGGTCAGTGAATGGGCCAGAACGTGTGCGCAGTGCCAAACAGCCAAGGTGCAGCAGTGCACTAAAGCCCCGCCGCAGCAGTTCAAACCCACCGACCGGAGGTTCGACCACATTCATGTGGATATCATGGGCCCCCTACTAGTGTCCCAAGGAGCGCGGTACCTCCTAACTATGGTAGACCGGTTCTCGAGGTGGCCAGAGGCGGTCCCGCTCACCGACACAACCGCCGATTCCTGCGCCCAAGCACCGATTGCAACCTGGGTAGCATGCTTCGGGATACCGGCCCACATTACCTCCGACAGAGGCGCCCAGTTCACCTCCAGCCTGTGGTCGGCTGTGGCCAGCCTGTTGGGAACGCAGCTACACCACACTACTGCCTACCACCCACAGTCGAACTGACTGGTGGAACGCTTCCACCGTCACTTGAAGTCGCCTCTCATGGCCCGCCTGAGAGGACCTAACTGGGTGGACGAGCTTCCCTGGGTCCTGCTTGGAATTCACACAGTGCCCAAAGAGGATCTGCACGCCTTGTCGGCTGAGTTGGTGTACGGCGCACCCCTGGCCATCCCGGGAGAGTTCATACCAGCCCCAAGGGGGCAAGAGGAAGAACCCGTAGCAATCCTGGATAGACTACACGAAAGGCTCGGCAACCTGGCCCCCGTACCGACTTCACAGCACGGACGGACCCCAACCCATGTACCCAAAGACCTGCAGAACTGTAAGTTTGTGTTTGTACAAAGGAGTGGACACCGGGCACCGCTACAGTGGCCGTATGAGGGGCCGTTCAAGGTGATCAACAACAACAGGTCCACGTACGTTCTGGACATTGGGGGGAGAGAGGAGGTTTTCACGGTGGACCAACTCAAACCAGCCCATGTGGACTTGGTGCAGCCAGTCAAGGTTCTGGCACCGCGGCGCAGAGGCAGACCTCCCTAACAGTGACTGATCCAGACTGTGGACATTGGGGGGTGTATCGCCGGTTCTGGGGTGGGGGGGTGTTATGTGCCGACCCACTTTCTGTGCAGGCGAACCGGCTCACAAATAGCCAGCGTTCAGGGGGAGACTTTGGTAATGCACCTCTGACGTCATTTCTGTCCGGAGAGGGCGGGCGCTAGGGATTAAATGCCAGCGGCGTAAAGTTTGAATAAACTAGTCTCGAATCAACTTACCAACTGTGTGTCGTTATTTCAGTGCTGTGTGTAGCACATCGCTACAATGAGTTGTTTAAAGTTCAAAGTACATTTATTATCTAAGTATGTATACATTACACAACCCTGAGATTCATCTCCTTACAAAAGAAAGCCAAAAGAACCCATAAAAAAGACAGTCTAACTCCTAATGTGCCAAGAGAGAAAAAAACAAATCATGCAAACAATAAAAGTAAGCAATGATGAGTCAGGATGAGAGCGAGTCCATAGACACAAAGTGCGGAGCAGGCCACAGCTTCAGCCTCAGTTTGCCGCAGAGCCGAATAAACATTTTGAAGCAGTGAGCAGTACTGGCCTGACCCTCACCTCTCGTCCTGACACCTTGTCTTTTCAATCCATCTGGCATGGCATTTAAATTGTCCAAACATCAGGTTGTTGAAAATGGACCGGACAAGTAGGTCAGTGCATGAGCAGCAGCTGATTTTAGTTCATAATACTCATCAGCAATGTGTCCTAATCAGAAAGATGAAAATTGTGAACTTTTTGGTTAAGAAAGGAGGTCAAGGAAACTTACATCAAAAACTAGAGCATACAAAGTGACAAAAGCTAATGGTAGACTAGACAACTGAGATTTTTTCAGGAACAAGCAGTAGAGGATGAAAAGCTACAGCGGAGATGTGGTAAACTATGTATATACCTGTCTGGACACGCCCCACTGCTGACTGCTCCTGTGGCTCCTCCCACAGACCCCTGTATAAAGGCGATTGCAGGCACTCCTCCCCCCTCAGTCTCCGAGATGCTGTCCTCCGTTTTGATACTAATGTAACCCCCTGGGTCGCCTCAGGCTGGCTCAGCTCGTTTCGTCTAGGGGGAGCAGCCTTCGGCCCCGCCAAACTGGGTAATCAGCTGGTGTGGATGCTGTGTGATGTCCCCGCCTCGCCCAAAAACAGACAGTACACCATATGCGATTAAATGAGTACAATTTATAAAGATTACTATAACTAAGTGATTAATAATGATACAGTATATATGAAGAGAAAATTAAAGAAAAGGCGCCAAACTTATCAAAGTCCAAACCACTTCATGCACAACCGTTGGAGCTCAATTTCTGAAGTCTTCTGGCCACCATTCGATCCCCACCGAACTCCTCGACTCGCAGCTCAGATCCCTCCGAACTCCTCGACTCGCAGCTCAGATCCCTCCGAACTCCTCGACTCTCCAAACAGCTCAGGACCCTCCGAGTGGTCAACCAAGCATATCTAGCTTCATCCTCCCCCCTCCTCGGAGAATCTCCCGGCCTCGGACCCCCCTTTGGGGTCCGATCCTCGCCCAGCTTAGAGCATTGCGTCCTCTCTCTCGACCCCCTCGCGCCAATCTGCCCAAAAGCCAGTCAACAAAAGCTTACAGACTCAGAAGAAAGAATATTAATCCCCATTTGGTTTACAAAGGAATACCATTCTCGTTATCAGTAAATTAGCATTCCTGCTAGTTAACAAAAAAGAAACCCTCGTTACACTCTCCCTCCACCAAATAAAAGTCATGTCCTCATGACTACTAAATAACTCGCCACCTTTCCTGCCAACACACCGTAACCCAAGCACAAACAGTGACATCTCCTCCCCACACAGTAAACCTCACGCCCTGTTCCTCAGGCGCTACTTAGGCCAACTATCTGGGAGTTCCCTAACCCTTCTGAGACCTCCGTACCCCCTCACCTAAACCCTTCAGGCTCGGACACAACTGGGGATACCTTGGGCCCACTACCAACTCCTCTCTCAACCTCTCACTCATGCCCCACACTGCACACAGCTAACCCTCCCCGCTACACCTGACTCAATGGGAGAAGAGCCAAAGGTCTCTTCCTCAATCAAGGGAAAGTCAGCAAAAGGCAGCATGTACCACACATCCAACACATCATCCATCGAATCTGAATTCTTCCTCATTCCTGTGATCGGTAGCTGCTGTTTGATCTTCTCCAAACGGAAACATGTGGCCTGCACTGCTCCCGCAGTCTCTTCAGCCTCCTGTTCAGTATTCACTGCACTTCTCTCCAGCTTTTTCTTCCTCATGACTTCTTCCAGATCAACTTTCAGGTTTTGCACTTCATTTGAACTGTTGATGGTCACCTTCAGGTTCCCTTCAAGCCTCCGCTTCTCTCTTCTGAGATTTGTCTGTAATTTCTTCACCTCCGCAAACTCCCCTCTCCGGGTTCTCAGTTTGCTATTACCCTCAGTCAGACAACTTTCTTCATTCTCTCCAACTTGTAAGTCTTCCGAATGGTTCCAGATCACTTTCTCCAGTCTCTCCGTCTTCATTTCAAACTTGGTTCCGTAGAGACAGTCACTCACGAGCTGCGACCTTCGCCAGCCCTGGCACGTGCCCAGAAAACACTTTAACTCGGTAGTTCTCAGCTGCTCCTGCAACGACCTCACTTCATATTCTCCTGAGGCAAATCCAAATACCAAGAGATCATCCACATACACCAAAACTCCAAATGCCTCCATATCCCCTATGGTCTTCCACCTGCCCCGCAGGAAGGTTGCAAGGGCTCCAGATATGCCCTGTGGCATCTTTTCGGACCCGAAGACTCCTAGGGAATTTATAACGGCCTTCTTCTCCTTGTCGGCCCCACTCATCGGGATCTGGCAACATCCACTCCTCAGATCCAGCACCTTAAACCACATCGCACCACTCAGATAGGCCATCGCCTCTCCGGCCCTCAGGGCCATATTCTGGTCACTGACAGTGCGCCTCTTCAACGCAATACAATCCACACACACACTGCCTACGTCTTCCACGGCTTCAAGGCCCAGTCACCGCAACCTCTCTCTCTCCGAGGTGTCTTCAGCAGTCAACTCCCCTCTCTCGTGGTATTTCGCAGCGTCCACTAAGAGGGTCTCACCCTCAGATACTTCCCCCAGGCCGTACCGCCACTGGCTCTTGTTTGAATTCGGTATCGGCCCAATGCTGCTACACACGTCCACACAAGCAGCTCGAAACTCTGAGTGCATCGACAATGCCTCCAAACAACGCTCACCTGCCTCCTCCGGGCAGGCCCTCAAGCGCACCAGCAGGATATTGGTTCTCTCTAGAACAGAAACGCCGCCCGTCTCAACAGGGTCCGGACACATCAGCATTAACGATTCATGAACCTCAGTCTCCTCCACATTTGCCTCCAAGAACTCCATTTTCACTGACCAACAACCGTCGTCTGGATAATCACCGGCACTGGTACCCCGAACCTCCAGTGTCCTCAATGTTGTCAAGGGTAAATGCTTCCAATAACGGTTATGAAACAAACTGTACAGCAACTTAACCGGCGCCCCGGTGTCGAGGATGGCTTTAACTTGACTTCCATCCATCCGTAACAACACCTGTGCGCATGGCCCCTCTAAGCCTTCAGGAATAGGGTCTGTTCCTTTCGGGAGTTCCTTGGTACATTGCTGGGAACGTGCTCCCCCAGAGACCCCAAGCCGTTCCCCCACTGGGCCTCCTCTAAGTTTCCCGACACCTCTCGAATCAACGGAACAACTGATCCCCTTGACAGATCCCCTTGGCACCACAAGCAATTTATCTGCCCACCTAGGCAAAAAGGGATACCCTAAAAACTTCCCACCAATCTCCTGCCACGGGTATGATAAGCCCCCCAGCTGCGGCATTTGACTTCCAGTCAAACCACACGCATTTTCCCACACTTTCCCAGAACTGGCAGCGGTCACTTCGAGGTAATTGCGCCTGACAGTTCTAACAAAGTCACCAGCCCGCCTACTCAAACTTTCAACACGTCCCTGTCGCTTTTCCTCAGCCAAGCACTGCCACTCACCCAACAACTGAGGGGTCCGCTCCGCCCACGCCTCCGCCCCTTTAGGGCTGGACATTATTCCAATAACCGGGCGGAGCTCACCACTGCTGAAACATCCCAACCTGTCACTCCTCAATCTCCAAACAGTACGGACAACCCATGGTCCCACCACCATTTCGTCAGCCAACAGCAACCACCCCACCCAACACACATGCAGCGATAACCAGCAATCGCACACCCACAAAGGCACACCAGCTCTTCGCCGCAGACACAATTTAAATAGGGTGATCACACAGCCTCCACAGAAATCAACCCCGGACGAGCACCCCACAATGTAACCCCCTGGGTCGCCTCAGGCTGGCTCAGCTTGTTTCGTCTAGGGGGAGCAGCCTTCGGCCCCGCCAAACTGGGTAATCAGCTGGTGTGGATGCTGTGTGATGTCCCCGCCTTGCCCAAAAACAGACAGTACACCATATGCGATTAAATGAGTACAATTTATAAAGATTACTATAACTAAGTGATTAATAACGATACAGTATATATGAAGAGAAAATTAAAGAAAAGGCGCCAAACTTATCAAAGTCCAAACCACTTCATGCACAACCGTTGGAGCTCAATTTCTGAAGTCTTCTGGCCACCATTCGATCCCCACCGAACTCCTCGACTCGCAGCTCAGATCCCTCCGAACTCCTCGACTCGCAGCTCAGATCCCTCCGAACTCCTCTTTGGGGTCCGATCCTCGCCCAGCTTAGAGCATTGCGTCCTCTCTCTCGACCCCCTCGCGCCGATCTGCCCAAAAGCCAGTCAACAAAAGCTTACAGACTCAGAAGAAAGAATATTAATCCCCATTTGGTTTACAAAGGAATACCATTCTCGTTATCAGTAAATTAGCATTCCTGCTAGTTAACAAAAAAGAAACCCTCGTTACACTAATAAAAGCCTATCGTTCACCTCCCGTCTCCGAGAGTTATTGATGGTGCATCAGGAGAGAGAAAATTTATTGTAAGAATACAATGGCATATAACATGAAACAGATCGATACGACAAGCTTCTTTGATACAAAGACAAAGAGGATAGTGAAGATGTGTGGGAAAACAAGACTGGGGCATTAATATCAGCAGACAAGGAAATAGAAAATAACTTATACCAATGTTCACAGTGGAGAACATTGAAAATATCCCTTTGGGGATAGGTAGGTAGTTTCAAACAAGAGGGAAGAATTTGCAGTATGTATTCATTATACAACCTTGAGATTTGACTCTTTACAGGTAGCCACAAAACAAGAAACCCAAAAGAACCCATTAAAATAAGGACCCAGTGCACAGAGATTAAAGAACAAACAAAAACATTATTAGACAAAATAGTATGTTGAAATATCTAATGAAGCTAAAGGGAGATAAGTCATTAAGACCTAGTGACCTTCATTCAAAGAAATACATAGACTTTGAAGCTTTTAGAACTCTAGTTCTGAAAGGATACCAGTAAACATAAACTGTGATTGTGATTCCCTTGTTCAGAGTAGGAAAGCTTAACAAATCATTGGAAGGTATCATGGAATAAATAGCTAGTGGTTTAGAGAAGCTTGATGCTTCAAGTCAATGTGGTTTCATAAAATGCAAATCTGAAGCTGAAGCACAAGTGCTTATGTCATTGGGGGAAAATGGAAGACTGGCTATCACAAAGAAGACAAAGAATCAGTGTAAATTCCTGTGCTGCTGCACTCCAGGCAGTGGTGAAATTCTTTGTGGATAGATCGATACTTTATTGATCCCAAAGGAAATTACAATGTCATTGTATTTTCACAGATATTTTCACATTCACAGATATACAAATATTAGAAAAGAACTAAGAAAGAATAAAAATAAGTTATCTCAAGCAGTGTAACAGGAGGGTGTAACAACACACACAAAATGCTGGTGGAATGCAGCAGGTCAGGCAGCATCTATAGGGAGAAGTGCTGTCGATGTTTTGGGCAGAGACCCTTCGTCAGGACTAACAGGAGAGTGTCTTCACTTCCCCAGCTATAGGTTGATTCATTATAGAGCCTAATAACCGAGGGTAAGAATGACTTCATGTAGCACTCTTTGGAGCAGCGCAGATGTGTTCAGTGTCTGTGTTAATTGAAAGGTGGCTCACAAGATATAAAGAGTGGTCTATTGTGTGGTGACATGCGGATTAGCAGAAGACCTTTTTTTATAAATAGAAAACTGATCTTTAAATGTGGAGGATCCTTGAAATAGCATGCACAGTTTAAAAAAGTAGAGTGCAAGCGAACAGCAGATAGGCTACAGTTATACAAACATCAGACTTTGCAATACTTTGATGTGACTGATAGAGAATTGCTGACCATGAGATCATGAAGCAGATAGCATTCCTGCTAAAGTTTTTTTTTCTAAAACTGG
The DNA here is from genome assembly GCF_030144855.1 of Hypanus sabinus. Classification (NCBI taxonomy): domain Eukaryota; kingdom Metazoa; phylum Chordata; class Chondrichthyes; order Myliobatiformes; family Dasyatidae; genus Hypanus; species Hypanus sabinus. Next base: position 62,538,845 of record NC_082725.1, on the reverse strand, counting down.
GTGAAGAACTTCAAATCCATTAACTACATTAGGAACCGTGAGAAACTGAAGATGCTGGAATCTGGAATCTAAAATATTGATAGAAGCTGTCCCTGAGCTTGGTGTTTTCAAACTTCTGACCTGCACATCTCTTGTAGTCCAACCACAAACAAGAGAAAATTTACAGATGCTGGAAATCCAGGCAACACACATGCTAGAGGAACTCAGCAGGCCAGGCAGCATCTATGGAAAACAGTAGAGTTGATGCTTTAGGCCAAAACCCTTCATCAGGACACTTCTCTTGTAGATCTTATCCATTGTGACTCTTTGGTGGGCAGCATTGAGGGAGCAACTCATGAATTGGGAGCTGGTAACTCTTGAAATTACTTACACCGAGGACAGAGATGTCCTTCTATCGTTTCTGCAATCACTTATTTTTTTAAGATAGTTACACTTTTTCTGAGGTTCCATATACGATAAAATGAGATTGTGAATGTAGCAAAAAGCAATCTGCTGGAGGACCTCAGTTGGTCGAATAGCATAATAATGTACTTTATTGATCTTGAGTGGGAAATTATCTACGTTTTAGATCGAAAGTCTGTAGCAGTCCTGATCCCAGATTCCAGCATCTGCAGCCTCCTGCGTCTCTGACTGGGCGAACGAAGGGCCAAACTACAGTACTGATAAGTATGAACTTGCATCCCAGCGTTTGCAAAGGGGTGCAGAAGCAAAAGAAGTTGTTGGGAATCGGAAACAAAAATAAAATACGAGTCATAGAGCAATATAGCGAGGATACAGGCCCCCCTCATCCTTCATCGTCCAGAGCTAGCAACCATTTGCCGCCGCAGGGCTCTGATTGGAGGGCACCGATCTCACGTGCTCGGCTGACGTACGCCGTTGTCGTGGTGATGAGTCTGTCGGGCCTCGGCGGCTGAGGAGCGGCTGAGAGTCGGGGGGCCGTGATATGCGAATCCGACATGGTAGGCGCGGGGCGACCGGAGCTTTTAAACAGTCGTAGTATACTTGAACTGGTGCCGAGGGTCTTGGGTTGCTGTAAAGGGCCGGTCGTTGCGCTTTTTCGGAGCACTGGCAAACGTCCGTCTGTGTGATTTACTTCAACGTGCACCATTGCTCGCATTAGTAACAAAGATGTGGAATGTCGCTTTTGCCGGGAGTTGGTATTCATTGGAAAACAGTGTCAGTATAGGCTTTAGTTCTTTAAAAGACCTGGGAGTGTGTTGGGGAAAAACAAACCTGCAGATACAGGGAACTTGAAGATACCGTATAAACAAAGTGCGGGAGAGAAGACCAGGCTGCATCCATGGTGAGAGAAGCAGGGTCCATCACTTTTCATTTGGATTGGGCAAGTAAGGAGACTGGTGTGTTTAAGTCTTGGGCGAAAGAGTGGAACGAACAAAGATGATAGAAACCAGGACCATCTAGGTGCCATAAATGCTGCTGATGCTCTCCGGGTGATTAATACTTGTTAATCTCACTTGATCTGCCTGGTAGAGTGCAAATTGAGGAAGTTGAATGAGCATGTTGGGCAGAGAAGTGCTGGCACCGTCAGATGCAGAACACAGAAGTTACTGGAATTGCATAGGAGACCTATCTGAAAAGAGATAAAACCGAGTTAACATGCTAAAATTATGAACCCCTCATCCTTGTACAACATGACAGCCCTTTTTGCAGTGTTTATCAAATGTCTCTTAAAACAAAGATGTACTGTATTCTCTAACATACAGCACACACAAAATGCTGGAGGAACTTTAATGGGCTTTCTTACTCTGACTCAACTTCTTTTATCCAGTCCTGATGAAGGGTCTCAGTCTAAAATGTCAACTGTATTCTTCCATAGATACTGCCTGGCCTGTCGAGTTCCTCCAGAAATTTATGTGTGCTGCTTGGATTTCCAGTATCTTCAGATTTTCTCTCGTTCGTGACTATATTCATTCGTTTTCTTTATTGACCCTGGATAAATCACCGAAAATACACATTTTTCATTATTTGACTTAGTTGCCTCATGATTATATAATTTTCCAGGTACTCTGTTGTTATATCTTTAATGATTGATTTCAGTATTTTGCCAGCAAGAACTGTCAGGATTATTGGCGTGTAGTTTATTATCTTTCCTATTTCTTAAATGGTGACATTGTACTTGCTGCCCTGTGATCTGCTGGCACTATTCAGAATATAAGAAAGTTCACAGTAAGTTTTTTTTTAAAAATCAAAGTACATGTATGATATCACAGTCCTGAGATTAATATCCTTGTGGGCATTCGCAGTACATACAAGAAACACAAATGGAGGACTGCACCCAACAGGACAGGTAACAAAAGACAACAAACTCTACAAGTAGAGGGAAAAAAAGCAATAAATATTGAGACAAATGTGAGGTGTTGCACTTCAATAGGAACAACCAGGAGCGACAGGGCGCTGAGAATAAAGGGATCTGAAAGCGCAGGTCCCTAATTCATTGGAAGTGGTGGCACTAGTAGATAGGGTCATGAAGAAAACCTTTGGCCCATTGGCCTTCAGAAACCAAGGTATTGAGTACAGGAGATGGAATGTTATGTTGAAGACCTTGGTGAGGCCTAATTTGGAGAATTGTGTGCAGTTTTGGTCACCTAACTGCAGGAAAGATGTAAACAAGTTTGAAAGAGTACAGAGAAAATTTATAAGGATGTTGCCAGGACTGGAGGACCTGAATGTAAGGAAAGATTGAACAGGTTAGGACTTTATTCCTTGGAATATAGAAGATTGAGGGGAGATTTGATAGAGGTATGCAAAATTATGAGGGGTGTATATATAAGGGTAAGTGCAAGCAGACTTTTCCCCACTGAGTTTGGGTGGGACTGCAATCAAAGGTCATGGGTTAAGGGTAAAAGGCAAAAAGTTTAAGGAGAACGTCAGAGAAAACTTCTTCACTCAGTTGGTTGTGAGAGTGTGGAACAAGCTGCCAGTGCAAGTGATACATACAAGCTCAATTTCAACATCTGAGAGAAATTTGTATAGGTACATGGATGGTAGGGGTGTGGATGGCTATGGTCCAGGTGCAGGTTGATGGGACTAGGCAGTTTAAATGGTTCAGCACAGACTAGATGGGCCAAAAGCCTGTTTTTGTGCTGTACTTTTCTATGATTTCCTTTAAAGTCAGTTTATAGGTTGTGGAAACAGTTTAGTGATGGGACGTGTGAAGTTATCCCCTTTAGTTTATGTGCCTAATGGTTGAGGGGTTATGCCTGTTTCTGAACCTGGTGGGATGGGTTCTTAGACTCTTGTACCTTCCTCCTGATGGCCACAGTGAGAATAGAGCATAGCTTTGATGGATGCTGCTTTCCTATGACAGCAGATGTGCTCAATGATCGGAAGGGCTTTATCTGTCATGGACTGGGCCATATCCACTACATTTTTGTAGGTTTTCCCATTCAAGAGCATTGGTATTTCCATACTAAACCATGATGCAACCAGTCATTATACTCTCTACTAAACATGTATAGAAGTTTGTCAGTTTTAGATGATGTACCATATCTTTGCAAAGTTCTGAGAAAGTAGAAGTGCTGTTGTGCTTTTTTCGTAATGGCACTTGTGTGCTGCACCCAGGACAAATCTTCTGAAATGATAACACCAAGGAATATAGAACCATAGAACACTACAGCACAGTACAGGCCCTTCAGCCCTCCATGTTGTGCGGACCCATATAATCCTTTTTTTAAAAAAAGTACTCAACCCACGCTACCCCGTAACCCTCCATTTCTCTTTCATCCATGTGCCTGTCTAAGAGGCTCTTAAATACCTCTAATGTTTTAGCCTCCACCACCATCCCTGGCAAGTCATTCCAGGCCCTCACAACCCTCAGTGTAAAAAAAAAACTTACCCCTGATGTCTCCCCTAAACTTCCCTCCCTTAATTTTGTACATATGCCCTCTGGTGTTTGCTATTGGTTCCCTGGGAAACAGGTACTGACTATCCACCCTATCTATGCCTCTCATAATCCTGTAGACCTCTATCAAGTCCCCTCTCATTCATCTACGCTCCAAAGACAAAAGTCCCAGCTCTGCTAACCTTGCTTCATATGACTTGTTCTCCAAACCAGGTAACATCCTGGTAAAAATTTAAAGTTGCTCACCCTCTCCAACGCTTGGATTTCCGGCAACTGCAGATTTTCTCTTGTTTGTGGTTATACCTCCTTAGTTAGCTATGGCTTAGTAACTTCTGAAGTTTTTATTTTCTAATGGAACACTGTTTTTGGCGTCGGGTTGGGCATGTACTGTTGACACTGCAGATCCAAGGTGGCTATATGTAATTAGGGTTTTAATGCTAGATGTGCTGGCTATGGAGAATTTGTTGATTATTGTTTGCTTATCTTGCTAGTGAATTTAGAGGATCTTGTGGAGATAGTGTTGGTGGTACCTCTGTAGTGCTTTGAGGTGCCTATTGTAGATAATCCAGGTCTTCAAGGCACATAGCATAAAAGAGGTCACTACTGTGCAAGATCTGAGCACTTGACTTTGTTTTCCTCAGCAGGTCAAAGGCTGTGCTAGTGGATTGAATATATTCTATTGAATCATCCATCTCTGGAAAAGTATAGTTGCAGGGAGGGAATAGAGAATTGTAACAGCAACAGAATTATTGTCTTGACAAAATTCTGGAAGCATGTCTTGTCACAGCTAGTACCTTATCTTGTATGGGGACAATCACAAGATCTCATGGCAACATTCCTAGTACTGAAATCTATCATTATGCTTTTGTCAAAACAAGAGTCTACAAGGATGTCTACATTACTGTGATGAGGACAGATGATTGTAGGACTGAGCACTACCTAATCCACTTCATTATCTCCATCAGCCCGACACTACAACAACAATGTACCAAATGAATCAGTGTTAAATGACTCTCTTCAGACAACGCTTAACAGGCATCTTGAAAAACCCCAAACACCAGGAGCTTCAAAGTATTCTCAACATCTGGACTGCCCCATAGTCCGCCATAATTATCACCTTTGGAACGACCCTTGGTTATCTACCAGAAAACATTACGAAAGCCTGATGAAAATGACCAGTAGATTCAGGGGTTTTATAATGACAAACATAACAAGTTCTTGGATTGAAAACTTCACCACATCTTTGACAAATAGAAACAGTACTCTTGGTTCTTATAGGCTGAAGTTCAACAGAAAACTCATGATTTGAAGAAAAGAGGGCAGAAAACCAAGACTACATACGGACTGAGAGCAAAAAATGGAGAAGAATTCATCAAGGATAGACAGACAGTCAGTACTTGCTGAAATAAGTTCTAAAATAAGAGGTCAGACATGGTCCCTTTGAATGGTGAAGTACACATGGAAACATAGAAAACCTACAGTACAATACAGGCCCTTCAGCCCACAAAGTTGTGCCGAACATGTCCCTACCTTAAAAAATTACTAGGTTTCCCCATAGCCCCCTATTTTACTAAACTCCATGTACCTATCTAAAAGGACCCTATTGTATCTGCCTCCACCACCATTGCTAGCAGCCCATTCCACGCATTCACCAGTCTCTGAGTAAAGAAACTTACCCCTGACATCTCTGTCCCTACTCCCCAGCACCTTAAACCTGTGTCCTCTTGTGGCAACCATTTCAGACCTGGGAAAAAAGCCTCTGACTATCCACACGATCAATGCCTCTCATTATCTTATACACCCTATCAGGGCACCTCTCATCCTCTGTCACTCCAAGGAGAAAAGGCATGCTCCCCAATCCAGGCAACATCCTTGTAAATCTCCTCTGCACCCTTTCTATGGCTTCCACATCCTTCCTGTAGTGAGGTGACCAGAACTGAGCACAGTACTCCGTGGGTGGGCTGACCTGGGTCCTATATAGCTGCAACATTACCTCTCGGCTCCTAAATTCAATTCCACAATTGATGAAGGCCAATACACCGTATGCCGCCTTAACCACAGAGTCAACCTGCGCAGCTGCTTTGAGCATCCTATGGACTCGGACCCCAAGATCCCTCTGATCCTCCACACTGCCAAGAGTCTTACCATTAATACTATATTCTGTGATCATATATGACCTACCAAAATGAACCACTTCTCACTTATCTGGGTTGAACTTCATGTGCCACTTCTCTGCCCAGTTTTGCATCCTATCAATGTCCTGCTGTAACCTCTGACAGCCCTCCATACTATCCACAACACCTTCAACCTTTGTGTCATCACAAACTTACTAACCCATCCCTCCACTTCCTCATCCAGGTCATTTATAAAAATCATGAAAAGTAAGGGTTTCAGAACAGATCCCTGAGGCACCCCACTGGTGACTGACCTCCAAGCAGAATATGACCTGTCTACAACCACTCTTTTCCTTCCGTGGGCAAGCCAGTTCTGGGTCCACAAAGCCATGTCCCCTTGGATCCCATGCCTCCTTACTTTCTCAATAAGCCTTGCATGGGGTACCTTATCAAATGCCTTTCTAAAATCCATATACACTACATCTACTGCTCTTCCTTCATCAATGTGGTTAGTCACATCCTCAAAAAATTCAATTAGGCTCGTAAGGCACGACCTGCCCTTGACGAAGCCATGCTGACTACTTTCTTTTTAAGTCTTTTTATTAATTTTTAAACAAGCATAAGTAAAACATCGAGTACAAAGAGCTTGAGAGTATAGAGTTAATAGGTTAAAGTACAAATACAGTTGATAATCCACATATAATAACCTCCCAAACTCATAGATAGACAGACATACTTTATTGATCCCGAGGGAAATTGGGTTTCATTACAGCCGCACCAAGAATAGTAAAGAAATATAGCAATATAAAACCATAAATAATTAAATAATAAGTTAATCATGACGTGGAAATAAGTCCAGGACCAGCTTATTGGCTCAGTGTGTCTGACACTCCAAGGGAGGAGTTGTAAAATTTGATGGCCTAAGGTAGGAATGACTTCCTATGCCGTTCAGTGTTACATCTCGGTGGAATGAGTCTCTGGCTGAATGTACTCCTGTGCCTAACCAGTACATTATGGAGTGGATGGGAGTCATTGTCCAAGATGGTATGCAACTTGGACAGCATCCTCTTTTCAGACACCACCGTCAGAGAGTCCAGTTCCACCCCCACAACATCACTGGCCTTACAAATGAGTTTGTTGATTCTGTCGGTGTCTGCTGCCCCAGCACACAACAGCAAACATGATAGCACTGGCCACCACAGACTCGTAGAACATCCTCAGCATTGTCCGGCAGATGTTAAAGGACCTCAGTCTCCTCAGGAAATAGAGATGGCTCTGCCCCTTCTTGTAGACAGCCTCAGTGTTCTTTGACCAGCCCAGTTTATTGTCAATTCGTATCCCCAGGTATTTGTAATCCTCCACCATGGTTACAATATGGTTCTGTAGTGGTTACAGAAAATGGAAAAAATAAGGAAAAAACCCCCCAAAAAACAAAAAAAAACCTAACCGACATGGGCCATTGCATTGTATTAAATATACACAGTAGTGTCAATAACTCCGCACCTCTATCCAAATAATTAAAGATGATAAGAATAAGATTTAGGAAAAATCAGTTTAGCTCATATGAAAGTGTTGAATAAATGGTCTTCAAGTTTCTTCAAATTTAACTGAAGGGTTAAAAACGACATTTCTAATTTTTTCTAAACTCAAACAAGAGATAGTTTGAGAAAACCACTGAAATGTAGTTGGAGGATTAGTTTATTTCCAGTTCAGTAAGATAGATCTTCTAGCCATTAATGTAACAAATGCAATCATCCGCCGGGCTGAGGGGGATAAACAACTATTATCCACCATTGGTAAACTGAAAATTGCAGTAATAGGATGCAGTTGCAATTTGATGTTCAAAATTGTTGAAATAATACCAAATATATCTTTCCAGTAATTTTGCAAATGGGCAAGACCAAAACATGTGAATCAATGAAGCGACTTCAGAATGACATCTGTCGCAGATTGGGTTAACGTGAGAATAAAATCGAGCAAGTTTGTCCTTGGACATATGAGCCCTATGTACAACCTTAGTTGTCCAATAAATATAATTTGCCTAAAAGTAATCTTTTTAGATACTTACAAGTTAGAAATTTTTTGAATAATATGTTATAGTCCTTTCTGAAATTATGTCCAGTGGATAGTACGGAAAAAATCCTAGCTCTGAATCCTTGTCAGAAGGGTTTAGTAGCTATCATTTATAATATGATCATGAAAATACAACCAGGGATATCAGATAACATTAAGAAGGAATGGGAAAAAGAACTTCATCGTCTTTTACCCACAGGGCAGTGGGAGAAAATTTTACAATTAGTTAATTCCTTTTCTATTTGTGCCAAACGTGCCCTAATACAATTTAAGGTTGTACATAATGCTCATATGTCCATGCTGACTACTCCTAATCATATTGTATCTCTCCAAATATTCATAAATCCCTGCCTCTCAGTATCTTCTCCACCAACTTACCAACCATTGAGGTAATTTCTATAATTTCCTGGGTTATCTCTACTCCGTCTTTTAAATAAAGGAACAGCATTTGCCCAGTCCTCCAATCCTTGGGACCCTCTCCCGTCCCCATTGATGATGCAAAGCCAGAGGCTCAGCAATCTCCTCCCTTGCCTCCTACAGTAGCCTGGGGTACATCTCATCCGGTCCCAGTGACTTATCCAACTTGATGCTTTTCAAAAATACTAGCACATCCTCTTTCTTAATATCTACATGCTGAAGCTTTTCAGTCTGCTGAACGTCATCACTATTTGAGAGGCTAGTTCTGTTTCTGTTTCTTATGTTCAGTTTGAAGAACTCCATAATCACAGCTTGATCATTGACTTGAATGAACATCCCAGAGAACAGTGTCTTGTCTAGCCTTGTAAGTTATACGTCAACTAAAAGACAACAAGGCTTCTGAAGCAGGTGGAATTATTGCTGAGGTTCTAAAACTTAAGCAAGAACTTCATTCACAGAGCTATAATAATCTGTCAACTCCAGGAAGAGGAAGGTATACCAGGGAACTTCTAACATGCTCCAATCATGAACAGTTTCAAGAAAGGAGACAAATATGATACCAATAACTCCAGAGTGCTTTCCCTGCTGTTTCCCACAGGACCAGATATTACTGTGGTTCTCCTTGATTGCCTTCTTACAGTGGCCAAAGAATTGCTGCTGATATTTTCACGTTGTATGTCAATGATTTGGATGACGGAATTGATGACTTTCTGGCCAAGTTTGTGGATGATATGAAGATAAATGGAGGGGCAGGTAGCATTGAGGAATTAGGGAGTCTTCAGAAGGACTTGGAGTGGGCAAAGACATAGTAGTTGGAATATAGTGCAAGGTTATGCGCTTCGGTGATACTTAAGAAATCAGCGGCGTGAAGAGACTTGGGACTTCTCATGCAGGATTCCCTAAAGGCTAACTTGCAAGTTGAGTTGGTGGTAAGGGAGGAAAATGTAATGTTAACATTCATTTCAAGAGGACTAGGTTATAAAAGCAAGCTAAGGCTTTATAAGGCATTGGTTAGATTGCACTTGTGAGTAGTTTTGGGCCCCTTAACTAAGAAAAATGCACTGGCATTGGAGAAGGTCCAGTGGAAGTTGACAAGAATGATTCTGGGAATAAAAGGGTTTACAGGGAGTGTTTGGTGGCTCAGGGCCTGTACTTGCTAGCGTTTAGAAGAATGGGAGGGGGATCTTAATGAAACTTTTCAAATATTGAAAGGCCTAGACAGAGTGGGCATGGAGAGGATGTTTACTATAGTGGGGGAGTCTTAAGAACAGAGGACCTGGCCTCAAAATACTGGGACATCCCTTTAGAACAGAGATGAGGAGGAATTTCTGTAGTTAGAGGGTAGTGAATCTAGGGAATTTAATGCCACAGACAGCTGTGAAGGCCAAGTCATTGGGTATATTTAAAGCAGAGGTTGATTAGTAAGAGCATCAAAGGTTATGAAGAGAAGGCAGGAGATTGCGGTTGAGAGGGATTATAAATCAGCCATGATGGAATGCCAGAGCAGACTTGATGGGCTGATCAGCCTAATTCTGCTCCTATGTCTTACGGTCTAATGGTATGAATTACTGGTTCTGTCCAACTAAAGATATGATCTTCACCACATGTCAGCCCCAAAGAGGAATATTCGGAGCAACACCAGCAGTGCATATGATCTATTTTGATCTCAAGACATTTTACTTTTGTCAATCAAAGACTGTGGAACATTCCTCACAAATTTGGCTGCCTGCTCAAAATTGCCATCATCTTGCATCTACTACATGATAGTATGCAGCTAAAAGTCATAACAGAGTTAACCTTGGTATATAGATCAATATCAAATAAGCCTTTGTTCAATGCTTCTTCTGCCAATATTTCTTGTTGTATTGCTCTTCATTATCTCCAACAAAACAGACATTGTCACCTAGCAATGATGTCTATAACATCTATTTGTGTGCTTACTCTGCCTGTTTGTAAACATTTCTAAAAGGTAATAAAGAAGAGAAAGCTATTTGGATCCCATAGAGGTGACAAAACAACCTGTTGTTCCCTTAGTTCAGGGGTCGGCAACCCGTGGCTCCGGAGCCGCATGCGCCTCTTTCATCTCTGTGCTGCGGCTCCCTGTGGCTTTGGAAAATAAATGACGAGTATTTAATTAAAATGTATTTTATGTTAGTTTGTTAGTTTTTGAAATGTAATTCTAAATTTGAAGATTATGGTGATCTTGTACAATCTAAATAAAATGTGTTTTTTGTCACTATTAATATACATCACTGCCAATGCCTAACACCCGCCAGTGCGCGATTTCTTTAATTTTTCGATCCAAGGTAGGCTAACTATGGAGAATTCTAAAAAAAGAAAAGTGACTGAAGAAAACAGAACGTTTAATGATACGTGGGTAGATTCATTTGCTTTCACTGCTGACGAGACCGGTTTACCGGTATGCTTAATATGCAATGAGAAACTAGCAAACAACAAAAAGTCAAAAGTCGCTAGACATTTCCAGAATAAACATGCAGCCTTTGCTCAAAAATATCCGGATAGAGATGAGAGAAAAAAAGCCGTTTCGGAACTGATGGGAAGGTTGATCTGAGCAAAAATCATTTCAAGAAGTGGATGAAGTCTGGAAAATCAACTACATATGCTAGTTTTGTTGCCGCTCAGGAAATAGTCAGGCACGGGAAGCAGTTTACAGATGGTGAATATATAAAAGAATCTTTCATTAAGATTTCAGAACATCTATTCATGGACTTTGAAAACAAGAGTGAAATTGTGCAGAAAATCAGGGATATGCCCCTCTCTGCAAAAACTGTCAAAGACAGAACCATAAAAATGGCAGAAGACATCACAAGACAGCAAATTAAAGACGTCAATTCAGCTGTGGCCTACTCGATTGCCTGTGACGAGTCTAAAGACAAAGGTGATATTGAACAAATAGTGCTATTCTGCCGGTATGTAAACTCTGCCGGGCCACAGGAAGAAATAATTGAGTTGATACCTCTAAAAGGCCAAACACGGGGGGAGGGCATCTGTGAGGCTGTCTTGAATAGTTTAAGAGCCAAAGGAATAAATACCACCCACCTGGTGTCAGTAGCTACTGATGGGGCACCAAGCATGACAGGAGCGCACAAGGGATTTGTGGCTTTACTGCAGAAGTCGCTGGACAGAAAGCTGCTGACTTTTCACTGCATCTTGCACCAAGAGGCACTGTGCGCTCAAACATTTCCTCCGAAATGCACAGAAGTAATGGATGTTGTCATTCAGATTGTCAATAAAGTAATGGCAAAAAGTTTAAATCACCGTCAATTCCGTTTGTTACTGGACGAGCTGGAAAGCACATATTCTGATCTCCTGCTGCACAACAAAGTCTGGTGGCTGTCAAAAGGGGAAGTGCTGAAACGCTTTGTTGCGTGTCTGGAAGAAGAGAAAACTTTCTTGGGCAGCAAAGGGCTCACCTTCCCTGAGCTGGAACAGCCAGAATGGCTGGAAAAGCTACACTTCATGGTAGACATGACAGCGCACCTGAACACGCTGAACACAGCTCTTCAGGGGAAAGGATGCACATCCCTGCACATGTTGGAGGATGTTTTGGCATTCGAGTGCAAGTTGACAGCGCTTGCCAGAGATTTACAGAAAGGCACATTGTCTCACTTCCCCAATTTGAGAGAGTTCAAACAAGCTCACGACATGATAAATTCGGAGTATTTACATTCTGCAATCATCGCAATGCAAACACTGTTTGGGAAACGCTTCTGTGAGTTCAGTGAGGAAAAAAAAACACATTATCCTTCCCGGTCACTCCCCTAAGCATCGATCCATCCCTACTGAATACGACTGCATTGGCAGGTGTGAGTCAACCTGATCTTGAGATGGAACTGGCCGACATAGCCGACAAAGACATATGGGTGTCCAAGTTTAGATGCTTGACAGCAGACCTTGAAGATGTTGCCCGTCAGAAGGCCGTTCTTGCTCAGAATCACAAATGGAGTGATATTGAAAACCTCCCCAAACCGGACAAACTTGTGTTGTGTGCTATCCCCGATGTTTATGTAAACATTAAAATGTATGCGCTTGGAGTCCTGTCGATCTTTGGATCCACATATGTATGTGAGCAGGTGTTCCCAACATGAACTTTATTAAAAACAAACATTGCGCACGCCTCACATATGACAGCTTGCGATCCTGTGTAAAGATGAAGGTGACGTCATACAGCCCTGATATGCAGATGCTGTGCACTGAGGTCCAGGAGCAGAAATCCCATTAACCAAGTATGATATTTTAATTGCCTATTATTTTACGTATATTCATATTTTTTCATTGTTCAGTGAAATAGTCCTTTTTTTTCAGGTTGACAGCTGGCTGACGTTACTTTTGGTTTGCTGCTGGCGGACAATTTGGCGTTTTTCATAAATACAAGAAGGACTCAAATAGACATTGAGTATTTTACTTAAAAATAACCTTCAACCCAACGTCTTTTTTTTGGAGTTCAAAATGTTTTTGTTGCATGCAGAAATGTAATTTCGTTTTCTCTGCAGGAGTTCATAAATGCAACACATTATAGTTTGTTTATACATAGCATAAAGGCAAAAAAAATGTTGTATGCAGTGTTATTTCATTTTAAATGTCAAACAGGTTTTGTGGCTCCCAGTGTTTTCTTTTCTGTGGGAAACGGGTCCAAATGGCTCTTTCAGTGGTAAAGGTTGCCGACCCCTGGTCTAGTAGTTGTACTTGAACTTTTGGAACTTGCCCTGTAAGTTATTCATGTAAATGTTAACACATAGAATTAATAATAAACTGACTGAATTGAAAACTTTTAGCAACAAGAAAACAAAATTTTAAACACCCTGATGAGTCCTGATGAAGGGTCTTCTCCCGAAACATTGACTGCACTCTTTTTCCATGGATGCTATCTGGCCTGCTGAGTTCCTCCAGCATTTTGTGTGTGTTGCTATAGAATATCTTACTTTTTTGAGGGTAGACAATATACTGAAGGATTTGTTGTGGTTTTCCTTTCTAAGAGTCCATGAATAGCCAAGAGGAGAGTTAATGTATTATGTGTTGATGTGATATTTTCTAATAATACTAATTTATTACTAAGTAACAGAAGTTAGTAATAGTTAAAATGAATTAGAAGGGTTTGAGATAGTGGGCAAAAAAATAAGTATTAAATATATTGATGTTAAAGTTCACAAACTGAGTGTCGTGGTTATTTGAGAAAAAACCCACTGAGACTAAGCCAGGGTAATCAACATTTTATGACGCACTTCCGAATAACGAATTTCCAAATCAAAATATGTATATTTGATTCTTTATTATGACCCCAGCAAAGACAAACAATCTTGTAGCAATTTAAAAACAACTAATGAAGTTAAATTAGCGATTATAACTGTCTAATTAGCAGTCCAATAGCAATATTAGGGATACTAAGTGGTATAATAGCATAATTGGCAATCTAGCTAGTGATATTACTAAGTGTAATTATCTTGACTAAGTATTTCGAATAGCATAACTAAGCAAAGTTAGCAATCAACTTTAAAAAATGATCATTTCCCATAGCTCACCTCCTCTCCACTGGACTAGACTAAACTAAGAGAAAGCGTGATTTACTTTCACTGTGACCCAACCCATGTGACAGATTACCATAATAAACATGCCACAAAATACAAACAGACATTAAGTAGATACACGTCTCTAATGGACAGAAAATAGATACATAGCTCCTATGTATTAAAGGAAATTAAAACAAGCAGATTGATTATTCAGTATTTAATTATTCAACCAAATTGATTATTTAATTATTTTTAAAGATTAATTATTCAGTAGTTACAAAATATTTAAAAATATTAAGAATATCGTGTTAGTAAAAGTGGTGCTTTTATTAATACAGATAGGTATCGATAGAAGTGATTGAATGTTTTATTATACAATGTTACTGATCCACTGGAAATTATATGTCTCATTGATCTTAATATAGAAGTACTGCTGTTTTGGGTCAAATGTTACATTATACCTCCTTAGTATATTATTGGGCCAAATGACTTTCATTGTTCTCCACTTTGACCCTTGTTCTGATGCTGACCACGAACTTCATTGAGACCACAAAAAATGCATTGCAGTATGGTTAATGCTGATTCAATTCAATTTGATTTTCCTGTGCTTAGTTCCCATGAAGAGAATTGTCATCTGCTCCTGTTTTATAGCCACGTTAGTCAGGTCAATTCAACATTGAATGGGTGAAAAATGTTTCAAGTACATTTCTAAGAAAAAAAGCTTGCTGTCAAAATGTGATAGCTTTAATATACTTTCATTTAAAAAAAGTAATTTCTCACCTCTTTGGCCCACAGATTCTGTGCCAACCATTTGTTAGAAGTTGAAAAAAAATGGAGGCTAATGTTCGGTTGGTGATCTTGTAGTGTGCTACTGTCTAATTGCTGTGCTCAAGTCAAAGCTTCAGGGATTTTCACCCACTGCAACACCAAAGTATGCCCCAGGCTGAAAGTCAGATGCTGGCATTTCTTGTCTCTGCTCTGTCCCTTGATTCTCAGTCGTGTTCTGGGAAGGTTCTTCTGTCTTAACTGAGTTGCAGGGCCAGATGGACTTTGTATCTTGCCCCTCAGCTTTTTGCTGACATAGTAGTGCCCATGTTCATTTAAATAGGGTTTCCCATCCTCAGTAGAAAGGTGCTTTTTCATTAAATAAAATAATGAGTTAATTTCTTTTATTTTTCACTCAATGCATTTACTATTAATTCCGAACATCACTGATATCAGAGTTATTTACAAACAGTGGTTTCTAAATCCTTGGCTGTAGTGGCCAATTTATTAGGTATCCCTTGTACATTAGGTATCTCTTGTATCTAATAAAATGTCCACTGAGTCTATGTTTGTGATCTCTTGCTGCTGAAGCCAGTGGTTATGAGGAGATTAAACTATGCAGTTTATACCCTTGTCAGTATAGCTAATATTGAGTTGTTCTGCCTAAATAATTAATCTTTTTTTCAGTATAATAGTGTTAGTCATTGATTTAGTTTGTCACATTGCATGTAAATGGGACTAGAGATGATTGGAACAGCATGAACTAGAGCCTGTTCCTGTGTTGTAGTACTCTGTCACTACCATTGCATAAAATAATTAACCATTGATGTTCTGTAAATAGGAAATTAAGTTTATATTTTTATTTCTCAGGCTGAGCTGGGATTAAATGAACATCATCAGAATGCAGTAATCAGCTACATGCGCTTTGCTCGTTCGAAAAGAGCATTGAGATTGAAAACCGTCGATTCTTGCTTTCAAGATCTGAAGGACAGCAGGTGTGCATAATTATCCAATGATGATGAGAAGAAAGAGTGAAAAGAGTGAAGGGTGTTTTAATGTAAAAAGCAATTGTTCTTTGAAGATGTAAAATTTTAAAAAATGATTAATATACAGTATAGACAAAACATGGGTTTATATTGTCAAGTGTTCATGCTATGTCTGACAGGCAAACGGAATATTTCTTTTCTAGTTTTGGTCTTGTAATATCACTATCCCACTTTACATTAAATTTAGTTTGATAAAATGTAGTCTTTTATCTTGTTTTACAATATTGGGATTTAGCATGTAGCCCTAAAATGACATTCTGCTATGCTAGTTCTAAATATTCCAAGACATTTATGTGTGAAATTTGAAATGGTACACAATTATGGGTTGTTTCCTTTTAAATTATCTAGTATTCAGGAGTTTGTTTTTAATTGATGCCTCCCTGTTGACCGTGGATTATTTATCACCATATCTCTACGTAATCGGTTTCAGTCAAATTTTGTAAATACATTATAAACAAAATGTAAAGTGGCAGTGGCTGTTCAGGTCTGGGATCATTCCATTTCCTAGATGTCAATACATTTACTTATTTCTGAAGATTCTGCAGAAATGGGTGTGTAGGAATGGAGAAGTGATCATTTGTTTTAAAGCAGCAAACATTGAATGCTGAGAATTCTGACCAATTCTGATACTCCTAGTGTTAGCATCTAGTTTATTAACTAACCTCTCATAGCATTTCCAGCATCAACACACCTAAGTGCGGAGTCAGAAGGAATGTTTAGCACAGAACTACTTAAGGCTAAGAAGTGCGAGGTTATGAATTGGGTCGGGCAGAAGGGTCAGAACAATGCAAACCAGGCATGTTTACTAGTGTGAAGTATACCTTGAAAGAATATGAAAGAGTAAGTGGACAATCCAATTCTTGCAGTTCATATTAGACAAAACTTGCTGTTGGTGGAGTATTATATAAGAATTTAGCAAAGACTGCAGTCTCTGAATTATTATGTGGGTTGTATTCAAATTACTATAAGTGTATGAACATTAGCAAGTGACACATAAAAGAGTGAAGTAGGGAAGGGGTTACTGATACTGTGCTGAGACAGGTAGAAACAGTATCCTTGGAAATGGTTCCACCTACAGTCTGTGATCTATTCATTTATTTAATTATTTTATTCAGTGATGCAGTCTGGAGTGGGATCTTGCAGCCCTTCAAGCCATGCCACCCCAACAACTCCACAAATTCAATTAACACAAACTAATCATGCGACAATTTACACTGACCAATTAACTTACCCAGTACATCTTTGGACTGTGGGAGGAAACCAGAGCACCCAGGGAAAACCCACATTTCACAGGGAGGATGTTCAGAGACTCCTTACAGAACGTGCCAGAATTGAACTCTGAACCCCGGAATGCCCTGTACTGTAATAGCACCACGCTAACCACTACACTACTGTGGCGCCCAGATGATACCTGGTACCTCCTACACTTGATAAAGTGGCCACTGAGTGTATGTTTGTGGTCTTCTGTTGTTGTAGCTCATCCAGTTTAAGGTTCCACATGTACATTGAGAAAGGCTTTTTTACACACCACTGTTGATACATGTGGTTACTTGAGTTATCGTTGCCGCCTTGTCTTGAACTAGTATGGCCATTCTCTGACTTCTCGCATTGACAAGGTGTTTTTGTCTGCTCACTGGTTGTTCTTTTTCTGCACCATTACTTATTCTAGAGACTGTTGTGCGTGAAAAATTCCAGGAGATCAGCAGCTTTTGAGATACTCAAACCACTCCGCCTGGTGCCAACAATCATCTCGTGGTCAAAGTCACTTGTGATTACATATCTTCCCTATTCTGATGTTTGGTCTGAACAACAATTAACTTCTTGGTCATGTCTTCATCCTTTTATACATTGAATTCCTGGCACATGACTGGCTGATTAGATATTTGCATTAATGAACAGATGTACAATTGTACCTAAAGTGTTCTCTGAGTGTACATTGCAAAGGTTTAGGCTGAAAAGATAAATGGGGCAGTTGCAAAGATTTTAAAGTTAATAAATATTAGGAAGGATTCAAGGGGAGAAGGCAATATAGCAGTTGTAAAGCTAACAAAGAGGAAGTCAGCAGAATTTAATCAAAAATAGACTGACTTAATTTGCCTGTAGATGTGGTGCAGATGAGTTTCACTGTAGTCTGGCTAATTGTCCTGTAGAATAAAGAAAAATTTGGAAAGCCACAGAGAGGAACTAATTTGTCCAGGAAGGACATAATCAAAAGGCTGCTTCCTGTACTATGCCATTCTATTATTCTGTTTGCATGAAGCAGAGACTGTGCAGCTTACATTGGAAAATCTGAAAATTGTTGATGTTTTGAATGTGAAAAGAAAAATCAATGGTAAAACCTCTTTTTACAATTATATAAGGCAAAAAATAGCCTCCTGAAAACAGTTAATAGAATTATTTTATATTATAGGAATATGTACCAAATATAGTTGGAAAACAAGTAAATCAATTCAATAGGTTTCAATAAGTACATGTAATGTCAGAGTAATGTATACAATATACATCCTGAAATTATTTTTCTTTGCAAACATCCATGAAGACAGAGTGCCCCAAAGAATGAATGACAGTTAAATGTTAAAACCTCAACCCCCCCAGCTCCCTCCTCCCACGCATAAGCAGCACCAAAGCGATGACCCCCCTCCCCCACCAGCAAAAAAAGCATCTGCACCCTCCACTGAGCACTGAAGTGTACAGCAAAGCATCAATAAGGATACAGAATTGCAGTATCCTGTTCACCTGGTAATTTGACATAATCACAGTCTCTCTCTCTCTCCCTGGTCCCTGTTTCACAGCAGGAGGGGTGACGTAACAAAACAACTTGCTGATTTTATGGTGGTAAAAGTCTGTAGATAAACCTCAAGCTAAGGGTGGAACTGAATTGGAACACTTCCATTAACAGCAGTGTTGATGCTCAATCATTTTCAAGTTTAAGATTCTTGGGATTTTATTAGCCAGATATATTCGTGGAAGGGTAATAGATTATTGATTACATGATGTTGAGTTGTTGGTCAGGGTAGGAATATAATAAAATAGAAAAGGCCATTGAGCACCTCATACCTGCTCTACTGTTTGATAGGATTATGATGATCTTGTATCTCAGTACCACTTTTCTGCAGAAAACCCATAATCACATTGAGTGCTAGAATAAGCTATGCACGTTAAATGCATATTGTTGCTCATGTATGACTTGTAAAATT
Organism: Hypanus sabinus; assembly: GCF_030144855.1. Lineage (NCBI taxonomy): Eukaryota > Metazoa > Chordata > Chondrichthyes > Myliobatiformes > Dasyatidae > Hypanus > Hypanus sabinus. The sequence goes on along the minus strand of NC_082725.1, from coordinate 62,519,843 downwards.
CAACTGCCACTCAATAAGCTTGATATCTTTTTACAGCAGAGTAACATATTTCCAGCATCTGCAGAATCTTGTTAATTTTTACAGTAGAAAATTAGTTTGATAAGTATTATTTATGATGTAATATCCATCCCACCATTTCCACACTGTGGTTACAGTTTTGATTAAATAGGATGTTCTTTGCAGATTAAACAAGTTTATTGTGACTGCAACTTCTCCTGTGATTTCTACTGCTGAAAAAAAAACTAGGAACAATGTCTTGGACACACTCTTTTGCCAAGATGTTAAACTATATTGCTGTTCGTTCATTGCTCTGGAATTGCCTATCTAACATCACTGCAAAAACTGCACTGGTCTAAGGAAAACCAGTACTCATTATTTGAGGACAACAATCCAAAATAACAGCACCCTAACTGGCATCTAAATTCAGAAAAGTTACTCTAAAACTTAGTTACTCAGTGGAGTTTGGGAAAGTCTTTCCTATAATCTGAGTTGCTTGGTTTTGTTTCTATGCATACAACAAATCTGTAAGTTAGAAAACTATCAGGCAAGACATCTAGACTCCATATCTCAAAGCCATTGCTATCAATATTCCCAGGACTGAATGACACTTTGGTTATGTCAGTTTTCTTTTCCTATTTAGGTAAGTTCCAAAGTTAAGTTGTGTACAAAAATATTAGATTAAGGCTCAGGTAGAACAAGGAGGAAAAAAAAACCAACTTGAATATATTCTGGCTACTGGCTTAATTCTGGCAATGGCAAAGGTACTCTAGTAATTCCTTTCCTTACCATCTCAACTGGGCAATGGTCATTATCATAATATCAGCTTAATGCATATATATAAATTGATTTTAGTTTTAAAGTAATGTAAAGAGATATTTAATGATTTAGGAATACTTCATCTAATATTTATTATTTTTGTACCAGACTGACTGAAGACACATTTACTGTGGATGAAGTAACAGAAATTCTAGATGGACTGAAGGTTGTTGTTCATAGTGAGGTAGAGTCCGAGCTCATCAACACCACCTACACTAATGTGCTGCTTCTGCGTCAGTTGTTCTGCCAGGCTGAGAAATGGTACCTGAAGTTGCAAACGGACATTTCTGATCTGGAAAACAGGTAGATCATTTAACGTTTTTAAAAGTGTAGTTGCATTAATCCAGGTACAAAATTAGCAATCTAAATTCACTAGAGCTAATTTGCTATGAAGAAATTATTAACATAAAATGCTTTTTGTTGTTAAAATGAAGTTTCAGATAAACTTGTCTGGTCTGTCACATCTTACATTTGTGTATTACATTCATTTATAGAGCACTTCCATGTGAAATTTTCTTTAAGCATTGGAGGTAGCTTAGAGCTCCATGGGTAAAAGCAATGAACAAATGGAAGATGAGGAGATAAAAGATTATTAAAAGTGGAAAATATTGATATATGTTATTACTATTTCCATCTTAGAAAGTTCTGGTATCATTATGAAGGTAGTTCAAATCTTGCTTTAGCAAGACTTTAGGAATTATTGAGGTATCCTACGAACCAGATACCTTGCGTGAACCAGATGGTTCTCAGTCTGCTGAGGGCTATTTCTGGCAATTCAAAATTAGTGATTCAGAGCACTACAAGAAATTCAAGTACGACCTATGGAAGTCCATTGTAAGAGCGAAAAGGCAATTCTGTGTGAAGTTAAGAGACACAGTTGCATGTACAACAACTGTAGCAGGGTTTGCATGCTATTACTTCCTGTAAGGTGAAACCTAACTGCAAAAATGGGTGTGATGCATCACTCCATAATAACCTTTTATGCATGTTTTGAAAGGGAGACTACCACTACACTTATGCAATTACCCACAGCATTTGGTGACCCTGTGATCTCTGGATCTCTGTTTCAGAAGCTGATGACAAAGTGTCATTCAAGAGGATGAACCGTTATTCAACCAGCTGATCCATCTCACTTGTGTATGTTTCCTTGTTGCCACCTGAAATTCAGCAAGCAATAGTGGTGTCATCAGGGAATATTTAGATGGTATTTAAGCTATGCCGAACCACACAGTCATGAATGTAGAGAGAGTAAAAAATGGGCTAAGCCCATTCTTGATGTATGTTTGTGTTGATGGTCAGTAAGGTGGAGATGTTATTACTGATCTGACAGTGGATTCTCCTTTGAGGACGACAAGGATCCTGTGGCAGAGGGAGGTACAGGGGCCCAGCTTTTGAAGCTTGTTGATTAGTACTGATGGGATGATGGTGTTGAACGCTGAGCTGTAGTCAATAAACGGCAGTCTGATAGAGGCATTGTTGTTCAGGTGGTCCAAGGTTGAATTGTGAGTCACTGAGATTGCATCTATTGTAGACATGTAATGATAGTGGGCAAATTGCAGCAGGTCCAGATCCTTCCTCAGGTAGGAGTTCATTTTAGCCATGACCAGTACTTCTTCACAGTAGATGTGGGGGCTACTGGTCAATAGTTATTGAAGCAGCTCACCCTACTCTTCTTGAGCACTTGTATAAGTGACACCATTTTGAAGCAGGTGGGAACCTCTGACTGTAACAGTGAGAGGTTGAAGATGTCCTTGAACACGCTAGCCAGTTGGCTGGCACAGGTTTTCAGTACACTACCAGGTACATCATCTGTGTAACTAATTTGCTCTATTTATTTATTATATTTCTTATTGTAACTTGTAGAAATTTTTGTCTTTTTGTGTTTTGTGTTTCATTTACATAAGGAAACAAACCAACTAATAACATTATAGTCATCCTCAAATTCATTGCATTTCATCAGTTTAGGAAATTTGCATACTGATATTTAATGAGTTAGCAAGCTTGTCTGCAGCAAATCCACTTCAGGTGGAATTGGGGAAACTGATGACTGCAGATGCTGGGATCTGGGACAACAGACTAGATGCTGGAGGAGCTCAAAGGGTCTTAGAGCATCTATTGAGGGAATTGTACAGTCAACATTTTGTGTCCAGACCTTTCACTGACTGCTCAAGTCTCCAGTCCGGGTGAAGAGTCTCAACCCAAAATATTAACTGTTCATTTCCTCCCATAGACGCTCAGATGGAATTGGTATCTGTGTTGGGAACTAACTCTCGATAAATGTGTAAATACATATAATATACGTTGTTCCTGAATGCGTCCTAACCACTCCATCAAATGGTTGCATATCCCACATTTCTCCTGAATACTTTATTAGATAGTTTATTGATAGTCAATTTAGAAATAAGAGTAAACAGAAGTAATGCAGTGAGACTAATATATATAAATACAGGTGTCCCCTGCTATCCGAAAGTAGAGTGTTCCTATGAAACCTTTCATAAGCCAAAGTGGTGTAAAGCAATTACCATATAACAATTACAGCCATCTCGGCCCTTCTAGTCCATGCCGAACGGTTAATCTCACCTAATCCCACTGACCTGCACTCAGCCCATAAACCCTCAATTCCTTTCCTGTCCATATACCTATCCAATTTTAATTTAAATGACAATATCGAACCTGCCTCTACCACTTCTACTGGAAGCTCGTTCCACACAGCTACCACTCTCTGAGTAAAGAAATTCCCCCTCATGTTACCCTTAAACTTTTGCCCCCAACTCTCAACTCATGTCCTCTTGTTTGAATCTCCCCTACTCTCAATGGAAAAAGCCTAGCCACGTCAACTCTATCTATCCCCCTCATAATTTTAAATACCTCTATCAAGTCCTCCCTCAATCTTCTACGCTCCAAAGAATAAAGACCTAACTTGTGTTTAATCTTTCCCTGTAACTTAGGTGCTGAAACCCAGGTAACATTCTAGTAAATTTTCTCTGTACTCTCTCTATTATATTGACATCTTTCCTATAATTCGGTGACCAGAACTATACACAATACTCCAAATTTGGCCTTACCAATGCCTTGTACAATTTTAACATTACATTCCAACTCCTATACCCAATGCTCTGATTTATAAAGGCCAGCATACCAAAAGCTTTCTTCACCACCCTATCCACATGAGTTTCCACCTTCAGGGAACTATGCACCATTATTCCTAGATCACTCTGTTCTACTGCATTCTTCAATGCCCTACCATTTACCATGTATGTCCTATTTGGATTATTCCTACCAAAATGTAGCACCTCACACTTATTAGCATTAAACTCCATCTGCCATCGCTCAGCCCACTCTTCTAACTGGCTTAAATCTCTCCACAAACTTTGAAAACCTACTTCATTATCCACAAAGCCACCTACCTTAGTGCCATATATATATTTACTAATCCAATTTACCACCCCATCATCCAGATCATTAATGTATATGACAAACAACATTGGACCCAGTACAGATCCCTGAGGCACACCACTAGTCACCGGCCTCCAACCTGACAAACAGTTATCCATCACTACTCTCTGGCATCTCCCATCCAGCCACTGTTGGATCCATTTTACTACTTCAATATTAATAACTAACGATTGAACCTTCCTAACTAACCATTCTTGTGGAACCTTGTCAAAGACTTTACTGAAGTCCATATAGACAACATCCACTGCTTTACCCTCATCAACTTTCCTCGTAACCGCTTCAAAAATTCAATAAGATTTGTCAAACATGACCTTCCACGCACAAATCCATGTTGACTGTTCCTAATCAGACCCTGTCTATCCAGATAATTATATATACCATCTCTAAGAATACTTTCCATTAATTTACCCACCACTGACATCAAATTGACAGGCCTATAATTGCTAGGTTTACTCTTAAAACCCTTTTTAAACAATGGAACCACATGAACAATATGCTAATCCTCTGGCACCATCCCCGTTTCTAATGACATTTGAAATATTTCTGTCAGAGCCTCTGCTATTTCTACACTAACCTCCCTCAAGGTCCTAGGGAATATCCTGTCAGGACCCAGAGATTTATCCACTTTTATATTCCTTTCCTCCTCTTTAAACGTCATAGTTTTCATAACTTCCCTACTTGTTTCCCTTACCTTACACAATTCAATATCCTTCTCCTTAGTGAATACCGAAGAAAAGAAATTGTTCAAAATCTCCCCCATCTCTTTCGGTTCCACACATTGCTGTCCACTCTGATTCTCTAAGGGACCAATTTTATCCCTCACTATCCTTTTGCTATTAATATAACTGTAGAAACCCTTCGGATTTATTTTCACCTTACTTGCCAAAGCAATCTTGTATCTTCTTTTAGCTTTTCTAATTTCTTCCTTAAGAGCAAACACAAGGAAATCTACAGATGCTGGAAATTCAAACAACACACAGAAAATGCTGGTGGAACACAGCTGGCCAGGCAGCATCTATAAGAAGAAGCACTGTTGACGTTTCGGGCCGAGACCCTTTGTCAGGACTAACTGAAAGGAAAGATAGTAAGAGATTTGAAAGTAGTGGGAGGAGGGGGAAATGTGAAATGATAGGAGAAGACCAGAGGGGGTGGGATGAAGCTAAGAGCTGGAAAGGTGATTGGTGAAAATGATACAGAGCTGGAGAAGGGAAAGAATCATGGGACGGGAGGCCTCAGGAGAAAGAAAGTTGGTGGGACGGTGGGGAAGCACCAGAGAGTGATGGAGAACAGGCAGTGTGATGGGCTGAGAGAGAGAAAAAAAACAAACAACTAAATGTGTCAGGGATGGGGTAAAAAGGGGAGGAGGGGCATTAACAGAAGATAGAGAAGCCAATGTTCATGTCATCAGGTTGGAGGCTACCCAGCCGGTATATAAGGTTCTGTTCCTCCAACCTGTGTTTGGATTCATCTTGACAGTAGAGGAGGCCATGGATAGACATATCAGAATGGGAATGGGACGTGGAATTAAAATGGGAGATCCTGCTTTCTCTGGTGGACCAAGAGTAGGTGTTCAGCGAAACGGTCTCCCAGTCTGCGTCGTGTCTCACCAATATATAAAAGGCCACACCGGGAGCACCGGACGCAGTATACCGCACCAGACGACTCACAGGTGAAGTGTCGCCTCACCTGGAAGGACTGTCTGGGGCCCTGAATGGTGGTGAGGGAGGAAGTGTAAGGGCAGGTGTAGCACTTGTTTCGTTTACAAGGATAAGTGCCAGGAGGGAGACCGGTGGGAAGGGATGGGGGGGACGAGTGGACAAGGGAGTCACGTAGGGAGCGATCCCTGCGGAAAGCAGAAGGGGGGGGAAGGGAAAGATGTGCTTGGTAGTGGGATCCTGTTGGAGGTGGCGGAAGTTACGGAGAATTATACATTGGACCTGGAGGCTGGTGGGGTGGTAGATGTGGACAAGGGGAACCTTATCCCGAGTGGGGTAGCGGGCGGATGGGGTGAGGGCAGATGTGCGGAAAATGGGAGAGATGCATTTGAGAGCAGAGTTGATGGTGGAAGAAGGGAAGCCCCTTTGTTTAAAAAAGAAAGACACCTCCTTTGTCCTGGAATGAAAAGCCTCATCCTGAGAGCAGATGCGGCGGAGAAGGAGGAATTGTGAGAAGGGGATAGCATTTTTGGAAAAGACAGGGTGGGAAGAGGAATAGTCCAGGTAGCTGTGAGAGCCTGTAGGCTTCTAGTAGATATCAGCAGATAAGCCATCTCCAGAGATGGAGACAGTAAGATCAAGAAAGGGGAGGGAGGTGTCCGAAATGGACCAGGTAAATTTGAGAGCAGGATGAAAGTTGGAGGCAAAGTTAATGAAGTCAACGAGCTCAGCATGCGTGCAGGAGGCAGCGCTAATGCAGTCATTGATGTAGCGAAGGAAAAGAGGGGGACAGATACCCGTATAGACTTGGAACATGGACTGCTCCACAAAGCCAACAAAAAGGGAGGCGTAACTGGGACCCATGCGGGTGCCCATGGCTACACCCTTGGTTTGGAGGAAGTGGGAGGAGCCAAAGGAGAAATTATTGAGAGTTAGAACTAATTCTGCTAGACGGAGGAGAGTGGTGATAGAGTGGAATTGGTTAGGTCTGGAATCCAAAAAAAAGTGAAGAGCTTTGAGACCGTCCTGGTGGGGGATGGAGGTATATAGGGACTGGACGTCCATGGTGTAAATAAGGCGGTGGGGGCCAGGGAACTTAAAATCATTGAAAAAATTCCAAGCGTGAGAAGTGTCACGAACTTAGGTGGGAAGAGATTGAACAAGTAGGGATAAGACAGTGTCAAGGTATGCAGAAATGAGTTCAGTGGGGCAGGAGCAAGCTGAAACAATAGGTCTACCTGGACAGGCAGGTTTGTGGATCTTGGGTAGGAGGTAGAAACGGGAAGTGCGGGGTGTGGGAACTATGAGGTTGATGGCAGTGGATGGGAGATCCCCAGAGCTGATAAGGTTGGTGATGGTATAGAAGACAGTGGCCTGGTGCTCCTTAGTGGGGTCATGATCAAGGGGTAAATAAGAGGAAGTAACAGAGAGTTGTCGCTGTGCCTCAGCCAGGTAGAGGTCAGTACGCCAGACAACAACAGCTCCCTCGTTATCAGCAGGTTTTATAGTGAGGTTGAGGTTGGTGTGGAGGGAGTGGAGAGCAGAGCGTTCGGAAGGAGTGAAGTTGGAATTGGAACAAGGTGTGGTGAAGGTGAAGACGGTTGATGCCCTGTCAGCATTTAGTAATAAAGAGATCCAGAGCAGGCAGAAGACCAGAGTGGGGTGTCCATGAAGAGGAAGAGGGTTGAAGATGGGAGGAGGGGTCATCGGTGGGGTTAGGAGAATCCTTGCCAAAGAAATAAGCTTGGAGATGGAGCCGACAGAAGAAGAGTTCAGCGTCATGGCGAACGCGGAACTTGCTGAGGTGTGGGCGAAGGGGGACAAAGCTGAGGCCCTTACTGAGGACAGAGCGCTCTGTCTCAGAGAGTTGAAGGTTGGAGGGAATGGTAAAGACCCGGCCCGGATAAGAGATGGGATCAGGGGGGGAGGGAGGCTGGTAGTGTCAGTGGAGAGGGAAGTGTTGGAGTGAGAGGAAGATGGAGCCTCTGAGGGCCCAGGAGCTGACGATGGGATCTGAGGGAGAGGGGATTGCAGAGTGGTGGTGGGGGAAGGGGAGACGGGAGACACAATCGCAGCATGTGAAGACCCGGCCTGGAGTTCAAGGCTGGAGTCGCAGTCGGTGGTTGCGCAATTGCTTTGAAGCTGTTCGTGGTTGATGGAACCTGTGTTGATGGTGCTGGAGTCCGGATTTTCAAAATGCCCAGGGTTGCTGGTGCAGCTGAGATCGACAGCCGGGGCAAATCCATGGTCGATGGAACCTGTGTTGATGGTGCTGGAGTCCGGATTTTCAAAATGCCCAGGGTTGCTGGTGCAGCTGAGATCGACAGCCGGGGCAAATCCATGGTCGATGGAACCTGTGTTGATGGTGCTGGAGTCCGGGTTTTCAAAATGAAAATCTTTCTTAAGATTCTTCTTACATTCTTTATATTCTTCGAGCACCTCATTTACTCCATCTGTCTTTTCCCTAATCAAGTTTCCAATATCCCTTGAAAACCATGGCTCTCTCAAACTTCTAACCTTTCAATCTAACAGGAACATAAAGATTCTGTACCCTCAAAATTTCGCCTTTAAATAACCGCCATTTTGTCTATTACATCCTTCCCAAAACACAAATTGTCCCAATCCACTCCTTCTAAATCATTTCGCATCACCTCAAAGTTAGCCTTTCTCTAATCAAAAATCTCAACCCTGTGTCCAGTCCTATCCTTCTCCATAATTATATTGAAACTAATGGCATTGTGATCACTGGACCCGAAGTGCTCCCCAACACATACCTCTGAACCTGACTTATTTCATTCCCTAACAGAAGATCCAACACTGCCCCTTCTCTAGTTGGTACCTCTATGTATTGCTGCAAAAAACTATCCTGCGCACACTTCACAAACTCCAAACCATCCATCCCTTTTACAGTATGGGCTTCCCAGTTTATGTGTGGAAAATTAAAATCTCCCACAATCACAACCCTGTGCTTACTACAAATATCTGCTACCTCCTTGCAAATTTGCTCCTCCAATTCTCGCTCCCCATTAGGTAGTCTATAATACATCCCTATAAATGTTACTACATTCCTCAATTCCACCCAAATAGTCTCCCTAGATGAGCCTTCTAATCTATCCTGCCAGAACACCGCTATAATATTTTCTCTGACAAGCAACGCAACACCTCCCTCTCTTGTCCCTCCGATTCTATCACATCTGAAGCAACGAAATCCTGGAATATTTAGTTGCCAATCACACCCCTCCTGCAACCATGTTTCACTAATAGCTACAACATCATATTTCCAGGTATCAATCCATGCTCTAAGCTCATCCACCTTTCTTACAATGCTCCTAGCATTAAAATAAATGCATTTAAGAAATTCTCCACCTCTTGCTCTCTGTTTATCTATACCAGTCAAAGAACTTTACTGTCTTTTTCTTCCTTCTCCCATACATCTGTTCCTACACTCTGGTTCCCCTCCCCCATCATATGTAGTTTAAATCCACTGGAGCCTCTCTAGCAAACCTACCTACAAGAATATTTGTCCCCCTCCAGTTCAGATATAAACCGTCCCGTCAGAACAGATCCCACCTTCCCTGGAAAACTGCCCAATTATCTATAAATCTGAAGCCCTCCCTCCTGCACCATGTCTTCAGCCACGTGTTGATCTGCACTATCTTACTATTTCTAAACCCACCTGCACGTGGCACTGGAGGTCCTGTCCTTTAACTTGGCGCCTAACTCCCTAAACTCACCTTTCAGGACCTCCTCACTTTTCCTACCCATGTCATTGGTCCGTACTATTACTTTATATGGGAAAAATTTTTGAGCATTCCCAGACTCAAAAAAAAACCTACCAAATCATACCAAATAACACATAAAACCTAAAATAATACTAACATATAGTAAAAGCAGGAATGATATGATATATACACAGTCCATATAAAGTAGAAATTATGTACAGTGTAGTTTCACTTACCAGAATCGGGAAGACAGCGAGCACACTGAAAGGTTCACGCATTTTTCTATCATACGCTTCTTTGTAAGCGCTCAAAACCTACATGCCCTTTCAAAATTAAAGTCATGCTTTTCTGCAATCATTGCTGCACTGTCAATTCTAGCGAAAATCTCGAACAGTTTAAAGCTATGACGGCTTTATGCGGAGATGCTTTTCGCCACTCTTGCTGTTCTGGGTATGCGCTACCTCTATAACGGCTCACTGCAAAGCAAATGCTGAGCGCTATTCTCGCTTTTCGCCACTCTCGCTGCTCAGGGTGCATGCTGCCTCTACAATGGCTCACTGCAAAACAAATGCTGAATACTGTTTTTGCATTTTGCCTTTTTTCATAAAAGTGAAAATCCTCCAGATTTCTTTCATTTAGCGAAAGCAGGTACTAATGTAGGTCTTCATAAAAGCGAAGTGGTGTAAAACAAACTTTTGTAAAGCGGTGGATACCTGTATTCAAAGACTCACAGTTAAGATGAACGCATGTGAGATCATAACAAAATAATAAGTTAGCTACAAGAATGTTATATTTTGCATTCATAGATAGTAAGATCTTGCACCCATCTCCCTAAGAAATACTTTAGCAATCAGCTAAATCATACCCTCATGTTTATCAGCTATCAAATCTGCTAACAAATACATTCAAAAATTATAACAAACTAGCCATTCTATTCAATTTAAAAAAAAATTGTAATTAAAACTTAGCCATGGAAAGTGAATAGCAATTGAAGGTATTTACCTTAAACCAATTAGTTCAAAATCTAAGTTAAATGTAACTTGCATGTCCTTTCCACTGAAGTAAGTGGAGTTAATGAACCAGATGGTGCAGATTCAGTGGTAGGTTCCCAACAGTTGATACTGCTGCAGGACTCAATGTTATAGAGAAGTCAGATTGACAGCAGTGAGAACTTTCAGGAATATTTGCTTACATTTGGGAGTATCTGAGGCTATTTTTATTACTTTTTTCCTGCTCCATATCATTTATCTAAATTGTGAATCGTGATCCTGCCACTGGAAAAAAAGCAATGCCAATCTTAACCTTATTGAATAACTGACTTTAATCTCTATATAACATTCTTGGAGCTAACTTATTAATTATTTTGTTATGATCTCACATGCTTTTTTCTTAGCTGAGAGTCTATTTGAATATTTATACATATTAGTCCCACTGCATTACTTTTGTTTACTCTTATTTCTAAATTGAATTTAATAGTTTGTCAAGCATGAACATGTTAAGTCTATTCTGACTATTCTTCTGTGTTTTTGGTTTCTGGAACAGTTCTTAGAGACCGAGAAGAAAATAATAAGAAGAAAATAACCAGAATTCCCTTTGTTTATTTGGAATACTATACCGCTTAATTGGGTCAGGAGATTGTTGCCAAACACTTTCTAACTAGTATCAGTCACATGCATTTTCATGGCCATTAGACACAATATCATGCTTCAAGCGAACAAGTTTTAAATAGCGTCAGTTGTGTGTCTTTGTGTTCAAGAAGCAGCAATTTTGCCACTAATAGTTGAAGAGAAATAAACAGTAAGACATTTCAGAACTGTTTTGCTCACCGTAGTTTCAAGCACTTGAGGCTCGGCGAGTGAAAATGAAACTATTTCACTACTTCAAGTTAGAAATTGCAGAGAATTAGAAGTTATCTACAATAATCTTGAATGTTACAATGTTAATGAAGATGGAGGATACAATTGTTGACAGTATTGTATGAAGGCAACCTATTATCTGCACCAGGTGTCAGCACTGATTCACTTTCTGTCAGAAGAACATGACAGAACATGACATTCGGCCAAAATGTATTGGTCTAAATGTACCCTAATTAACTGGAATCCATTGTACTGATTTCAATTATAACAGGAGAAAATGTGTACTGCTCAAATTAGAAACACTTGTACAGTAAAAGTGAAAAACAAATGACAGTATTTTACAGGTACAAGTATTGAAAAAGCATGCCTATCACAAAAGTGCACAACTGTGCTCAGAAAAAAATGTCAGATTTTAGAGTCTGCAAGTTCACAATAGAACATAGAACAGTTAAGCATGAACAGACCCCTTGGTCCACAGTGTTGTGCCGAGCCAGCTAAAAGGCAAATCGAAAACACCCAAGCACTAATCCCTCCTACCTATACGATGTCCGTATCCCTTCATCTCCTTTACATCTCTTACATCTAATGTCTCTTAGAAGCTTCTAGCACCATACCAGGCAGTGTATTCCAGGCATCTACAACTCTGAGTAAAAAAACACCCTCACATTTCCCTTGAACCTACCCCCTCTCTCCTTTAATGCATATCCTCTGATATTAGACATTTTAACTCCAGGAAACAGACATTCCCTGTCTACTCTATCTGTGCCTCTCGTAATATTGTAAACCTCTGTCAGATCTCCCCTCAGCCTCCACCACTCTAGAGAAAACAACCCAAGTTTATCTAGCCTCTTGTGAGGGCACATGCCCTGTAAACCAGGTGCCTACCTGGTAAACCTGTTCTGCACCCTCTTCAAAGCTTCAATATCCTTTCTATAGTGTGAAGACCAGAACACAATGCTCCAGATGTGGCCCAAACAGTTTTATAAAGTTGCAACGTAACCACTTATCTTTGAACTTAGTGCCTCAACAAGCATTCCATAAGACTTCCTAACCACCTGTTTGACCTGTGTAGCTACTTTCAAGGAGCTATGAACTTGAATCCCAAGATCCCAAGGGCACAAGGATCTTGCGCTTCAGTGTGTTGTCTCCTTGTATTTGCCATATCAAGGTGCAACACCTCACATTTATCTGGGTTAAACTCAATCTGCCTTTTCTTTGCCCATATCTGCAACTGGTTTATATTGCATTGTATTCTTCCCCAGTCTTCTACGCTATATGCAACTCCATCAATCTGAGTTTTTCCACAACTCCATCAATCTATCATCTGCAAATTTACTAATTCACCCATCTACATTTTCATTCAAGTTACTTATATAAATCACAAACCAGGCGTCCTAGCACACATCCTTGTGGAATTACAGACCTCCAGCTCAAGTAAGGTCATTCAACCACTACCTTCTGTTTTCTGTATGCAAGCCAGTTCTGAATCCAAACAGCCAATTCATCTTAATTTTCTGGATTAGCCTTCCATGAGGGACTTCTGTCAAACATGTTACTAAAATCTATGTAGACAACATCCACTGCCCTACCCTCATCGATCTCTCTCATCACCTTATTAAAAAATCAATCAAATTGATAAGATACAACCTGCCGTGCACAAAACCTGCTGGCTGTCTCTAATTAGGCCATAGATTTCCAAATGCTCATTCATTCTATCCCTAAGAATTTTCTCCAGCAATTTCCCTACAACTTATGAGAGACTTACTGGTCTATAAGTTACCTTCTTAAATAGTGGTACTTGCCAGTGTTCCAGGATCTCACCTGTGCCCAGAGAGGACATGAAGATGCTGGTCAAGGCACCAGAAATCTCATCTCTTGCCTCCCTCAATATTTTAAATGATTCAGTCACTTATTAATCCTAAGCAACGTGTGAAATGCTGGAGAATCCAGCATTTTGTGTGAGTTGCTATGGATTTCCAACATCTGCAGACTTCTTTGTGTTTCTCTCTAATTCTGTCAGGTTTGTTTATGGAGATGATGCTAACAACTTCTGTGATGGTATTGGGTTCCCATTTGCAAAGCTGTAAGTCAAAAGAAAATTTTAAGCCCTATCTGATTTTTATCTATATCTACCTATCTGCAGGTACCCTCACTATAAGGTTATTGTATTCTCCTACTCTTCAAAGACTAGCTTTTGTCTGGCCTTTGTATCATCATCAGGTGCGTACACCGGGATGCTTTTTATTGACTACAGTTCAGCATTCAATATTATCATCCCCTCAAAACTAATCAATAGGCTTCAAGATCTTGGTCTCAGTACCTCCTTGTGCAATTGAATCCTCGATTTCCTCAGTTGCAGACCCCAGTCAGTTCAGACTGGCAATAACATCTCTTCCAAAATCTCCATCAGCACAGGTGCACCACAAGGCTGTGTTCTTAGCCCCTTGCTCTGCTCACTTTATACTTAGGACTGTTTGGCTGAGCACAATTCCAAAGCACAAGTTAAGTTTGCTGACCACTGTCATATGGTGAATCAAAGGTGGTGACAAATCAGCATATAGGAAGAAAGATTTAAAAATCTGGCTGAGTAGTGCCTCAGCAAGAACCTCTTACTCAATGTCAGCAAAGCTAAGGAGCTGATTATTGACATGTTCTAGATATTTATTGCTTATTTATTATTGTTACTCTTGTATTTACATAGTTTCTTGTCTTTTGCACATTGGTTGGCAGTCCTGTTGATGTGGTCTTTCATTGATTCTATTATGGTTATTGGATTTATTGAGTATTCCCACAAGAAAATGAATCTCAGTGGGTGTGTATGGTGTCATAAATGCACTTTGATAATAAACTTACATTGAACCCTACAGCAAGATTTAGCTGACTGGTGAGTCCCCATCCCTATGAAGGAGATTCTTTCAGCTAACAGAGTAGATTAAACACAGTTACAGTATTTTGTTTTAATGATACAAGTTTAAATTTAGATAAATAGTTTTTAACACCCATTTAGTGCTTGCAGAAGATTTCTAATTTATAAAATATTTCTGAATTACAGAAGATTTATGAACAACAAATGATTTCAAAGCACAGGTACAATTCTTATAATCTAGAAGAACATAACAATGAGTTGCAGACAAGCGTGTCATCCTTCTCAGGCACCGAATGTCAGGAATAAATTCTAGTTCTTCTTTCTGTAACCCCATAGAACATTGCAGTCAGAAACAGGCCTTTTGGTCCTTCTTGGCTGTGCTGAACCATTTTTCTGCCAAATCCCACTGACCTGCACCTGGACCATATCCCTCCATACACCTCTCATCCATGTATCTGTCCAAGTTTTTCTTAAATGTTAAAAGTGAGTCCACATTTACCACTTCATCTGCCAGCTCATTCCACACTCCCACCTCTTTCCCTAATGTTCCCTTTAAACTTTTCCCCCTTCACCCTTAACTCATATCCTCTGTTCTTTTTTCTCCCCTATCCTCAGTGGAAAAAGCCTGCTTGCATTCACTCTATCTATAAAATTATGATGGGTATAGATCTCTGTCAAGTCTCCCCTCATTCTTCTATACTCCAGGGAATAAAGTCCTAACCTATTCAACTTTTCTCTGTAACACAGTTTCTCAAGTCCTGGCAACATCCTTGTAAACCTTCTCTGCACTCTTTCAAACTTATTGATATCTTTCCTGTTATTTGGTGACCAAAACTGTACACAATGCTCTAAATTCAGCCTCACCAATGCCTTATACAACCTCACCATAACATTTCAACTCTTATACTCAGTACTTTGATTTATAAAGGCCAATGTACCAAAAGCTCTCTTTACTACCCTATCTACCTGTGATGCCACTTTTAAGGAATTTTGTAACTGTATTCCATCTTTTTGTCATTCTCCTGATCATTCCTAACATTTCCAATGTTTGTGATATTTATACTTTTTTCTACTAAATTAAATCATCTGCATATGATGTTTTCTAAATACATTGGCTGGGACAAAGTAACTCAAAAAGATGCTCTCAAAAGCTTCTGGCGACCAATATTCCAAACATCCACAATTAATACTATGAGAGCTGACCCTCTGAGTACACAAACACCTTAACTTGAAACCATGTTTGATGTGCTAAGGGACATATCCTCAATGTCTTGTATTTGGTGAATGGAGATGAGAAATCACTTGGTCACTTCACTTTGTAAAACAGACCTGTTAGCAGGCAGCCAGCTGCTGTGGGCTAGCAGCCATATTCGGTAACTGTTTACAAAGCTGTACATCCAACTTCAAACTAATTCCTTGCAATTTGCATTAAGAGCTGGAGACTGAATGTTGTTTACAACAAAAAAAACTGAGCAAAGGAATATTTTGTTAAAAGTTTAACTTTATAACCGTCAACTCTAACTAATTCAAAAAGTCATGCCACTGTGCTAGAAAGCTGAATTTAGCAATAAGCCCTGGAAAGTGAATATCCATCACACTTCCTATATGCACAGTCATTTGATGTGGGTCAGGTGTTGTCTTATCTTCTACTCAATGACACGGAAGGAGGTAATTCAGCCCATTTGTTCAGTGTTGCTTTTTGAATAACAATCCTAATAGTACCTTTCCTCCTCTCTTTCAATCTTGTGGAAAAACTTATCATTACCCCTATATACTTAATTTATAAGACCATAAAATATAGGAGCAGAATTGGGCTATATGGCCCATCAAATCTACTCTGCCATTTCTTCATGGCTGACCTATTTTCCCTCTCAACCCCATTCTCTTGCCTTCTTCCCATAATCTATCATGCACCTATCAACCTCTGCCTCAAATACGCCCAATGACCTGGCCTCCACAGCCACCTGTTGTAATGAATTTACAGATTTACCACCCTCTGGCTAAAGAAATTCCTCATCATCTGCATTCTGAATGGAAGTCCCTCTATTCTGAAGTTGTGCCCTCTGGTCCTAGAATCCCCACTATACGGGACATCCTCTCTGCATCCATTCTATCCAAGCCTTTCAACATTTGATAGATTTCAAATAGATCCCCCATCATTCTTCTAAGTTCTAGTGAACATAGGCCCAGAGCCATTAAATGCTCAACATACAATAACCCTTTCATTCCTGGAATTATTCTCGTGAGCCTCCTCTTAACCCTCTCAAATGTCAGCACATCCTTTCTTAGATGGGCTCAAAACTGCTCTCATTTCTCCAAGTGTGACCTCACCATTATGACGCCTCAATATTACATCTTTGCTTTTCTAGTCTTCTTGAAGTGAATGCTAATGTTGTATTTACCACTGACTCAGCCTGCAAATTAACCTTTAGGCAGTCCTGCATGAGGACTCCCAAGTCCCTGTGCACCTTGAATTTTTGAATTTTCTGTCTGATTAGAAAATACAAATTTGTATTTTAAAACAAATACAAATTGCTGGAGGAACTCAGCTGGACAAACAGCTACTATGGAAGCAGTCGACGTTTTGGGATGAGACCCTTCATCAGTACTAGTCAATTCTTTAGTTCCTTCTACCAAAGTGCATGTCCCAACTTCTTTTGACCATTCTCCTGATCTTTCTTGAGTCCTTCTGCAGCCTCCCTACTTCTTCAATGCTACCTGCCCCTTCACCTATCTTTGTATCATCTGCTGACTTGCCTACAAATTCCATCATCCAAATCATTAACTTGTAATGTGAAAAAGAAGCTGTCCCAACACAGACCCTTGTAGAACACCACTAGACACCAGCAGCCAACCAAAAAAGGCTCCCTTTATTCCCACTCTTTGCCTCCTGTCAGTCAGCCAATCCTCTATTCATGCTAGCATCTTTACTGTAATACTATGAACTCTAATGTTGTAAGCAGCTCACGTGTGACACTTTGTCAGAAGCCTTCTGAAAATCCAAGTGCTCAACATCCTTTGTCTATCCTCATATTTAAGAATGGACTCCAACATCCTCCCAACCACTGAGGTCGGGCTAACTGGCCTGTAATTTTCTTCTGCCTCCTTCCCTTCTTGAATCATGCATTTTGGTAGAAGAAATAAAAGGGTTTATTAGTTTCTAGTCCTTGTGCAGGATTCCCTAAAGGTTAACTTGTAGGATGAGAAGCCAAATGCAACATTAGCATTCATTTCAAGAGGACTAGAATATAAAAGCAAGAATGGGACTTTATAAAGTACTGGTGAAGCCTTGCTTGGGGTATTGTGAGCAGTTTTGGGCCCCTTAAGGATGTACTGAAACTGGGAGAGGTTTAAAGGAGGCTCACAAAGAGGATTCCAGGGTTAAATGGTTTGACATTTGAAAGGCTTTTGATAGCTTTGGGCCTGTATTCACTAGAATTCTGACTAATGAGGGATGGCCTCATTGAAACCAATTGAATGATGAAAGGCCTTGATAGACCCTTCCCACATAGGAAATATCCTCTCCACATACACTGTAAGTCCAGAAGACACGGCCTCAGAATAGAGGGGTGTTCTTTTAGAATGGAGATGAGAAATTTCTTTAGCCAGACAGTGGTGAAGCTGTGCTTCCACAATCTCCCTAGCCATCTCTTTCAGAACCCTGAGGCATACTCCACCTGGTCCAGACGACTTATCTACCTTCTGGCCTTTAAGTTCCTAAGCACCTAGTAATAGCAATGTTGAGCTTCCGGCATACTGTTAATATCTTTCAGATGGATACAAGATACTTAATTGTCCACTATTTCCTTGTCCCTATTACTTCCTCTCCAGTGTCCAGCAGTCCAATATCTACTTTTGCCTCTATTATTCTTTATATATCTGAAAAAAAGCATATCCTCTTTGATGTTATTGGCTAGCTTACCTTCATATTTCATCTTTTCTCTCCTGGCTTTTTAGTTGCCTTCTTACGGTTTTTAAAAGCTTCACAATCCTTTAACTTCCTACTGATTTTTGCTCTATTATATGCCCTCTCTTTTGTTTTATGTTGTCTTTGACTTCCCTTATCAGCCACAGTTATGTAATCCTGCCTTTAGAATACAACTACTTCTTTGGGATGTATCTATTCTATGCCTTCCAAAATTGTTCTGTCATTCCTGCTAATATTCCCTTCCAATTAACTTTGTCCAGTTCCTTTCTCATGCCTCCATAATTCCCTTCACTTCACTGTAACACTGGTACAACTGACTTTAGCTTCTCCCTCTCAAATTGCAGGCTGAAGTATTATGATCGCTGTCTCCCAAGCGTTCCTTTACCTTAATCTCCCTTTTCCAATCCAGTTCATTGCACAACATCCAATCCAGAATAACCTTTCCCTTAGTGGGCTCAACCACGAGCTGCTCTAAAAAGCCATCTCATAGGTATTCTACAAGACCTTCTTCCATGTCTTTACGGTATCTTCTAGTGATACTTTGCAAAGTCTTTACAGGCAAGGATATGCTTTTTAATAACCAGCGACTCTTCCATAAATACCCTTTTTGTGCTAGGCCTTGGAGATTTTAGAGCAATGAACTTCATCTCCAGTTGCAGCCATCGTCTTCTGCAGTTCACTCAGAGTGACTGGTGTCACAGTAGACTCTCTTACAAGTGCCATTCTTCACTGGCGACTAAATTTAGAGGGGTAGCCTGACCTAGGTAGTGTGGCTGTGGTTTCATATTTTTTCCACTTTTTCATGATGAACTGCTCTGAGCTTTGAGGTATGATCAGTGCCTTTGAGATGGTCTTGTACCCTTCCCCAGATTTGTGCTTCTCTATTATCATTTCCCTGACTTGTCTTGTTTGCTCTTTTGTCTTAATTTTGGTTTGGTCTGTTGAAAATCTACCATATTGTTAAAACTTACAGAAAGAGCGCATATTTATTCATTGAAAACAGGTGATCCTCCAATTTTCTACATCAACAAATTGGATGAGTTGGTAAGGTGATATACAGTACTGTATCTGAGACAAGTTAGTATAGTAATTACAAATGGGATGAATAAGTTTCTCAGCCTCACATTTCTGGTTTTTAATTTTTAGTAAATTGTTGGCAGTTTTTAGAATTTTTTTTGAATTAATGTGATGCACAGTGTTTTGTAGATTAGCCTAAAAATCCTACTCCAATGTATTTTAAATTAGAAAATAAGACAAAAAAAATGAAAATACTTGTGGGGCTGAATATTTTTTTCAAAGCACTGCTTATCTCTGCATACTAATTAACATGTTGCTCCAGCAATAAACTAGATCATCACTCATATTGTCCTTTTCTCACAATTGAAATTGTTCTCATGGCTCTCTTAGCCTGACTTCCTTGATAGTTTAATGTTATTTCTCCTAATATGGTGCATAACAACTGGACCATCTACACCTTCTTCCAATTTCTCTTAGTTTGTTTGAATTATCTTTCCACTACACTATCTAAGCACTAGTTTTTGGTTGTAACTGGAGAGGTTACTAAATATTCATTTCCCATGTCTTGTTTTGCTTAATAACCTTTCCATCTTTCTACCCCTTCCCCCTCCCAAATGCCCCACCCTGTTTTTTTAGATTGTTTTATGGTTCACTGTGACATGTTTCAATATTCTCCTTCATCCACAAGATGCAAGAATAATTTACATGTCAGGTAGAACGAGTGACTGTAGTGCTACCATCTGATAACTTCTGGTGTCACTTTGTGCTCTTTGCGCTTTCCATTCTTTCATTTCTAGCCAGCCCGAATGGCATTTTCAAATCACAGGGAAGTAGGCTCTATCCAAGACACAAATTGGAAAAACACAAGTGGAGAACAGCTCTGTTGACTTATCCAAGCCTTTTCTCCAAATTTCTCATTTCCCTGTATTCTTTTTGTACCTACCTTTCCAGCCCCTCTTCCTTGTCATCTCTTCTGTGAAATGTTATTTTATAAGTACAGTGGTGGAGACGGGAAAAAAAACACAGTACATAAATTTTATTAACATTTAATATTTTTTTTGGAAAAAATAATTGACAAAGAAGGATTGCTAAATCAACCAGGTAGGAAACTGGTAGTTGCACTTATCTAGAGAACAATTGAAGTAAGTTTTGAAATAAGTTTGCAAGTTATGGAGTTAAAAAGAGAAGGCTTGGCTTCAAGTTATGAAAATAATATAACACAAGTATGATTGTTAGGGGAAAAAAGCATAAGTCATAGAAGTGAGGAATTAAGTACAAAGGTTTTTGCAGAACAAACCCTTTATGTATATTAGGGAAGCTGATGAGTGGGGAATCCAGTGACATTCAGAGTAAGATGTATGGTTCTTGTAAATTGGAAGACTTACAGAAGCTTGGGAAACATAATTTGACCAAACTTGGAAGCCCTATGATAGCACAGCTGAATGGACACCTGTAAATATAGCATACTTTTGTCATTAAAAAGATAAAATGATCAGCTTTATTTGTCACATGAACATAGAAATGTGCAGTGAAATGCATCATTTGCATCAAGTCAAATCAGAGAGGACTGTGTTGGGGGCAACCTATGAGTGTCACCACACTTCCGGTGCCAACGCAACATGAGCACAACTTATGAGCCCTAAACCCAATTGTATTTCTATGGAAAATGGGAGGAAACTAGAGCACCTGGCGGCAACCCATGCAGTCTCAGGGAGAGTTTACAAGCTTCTTACAGACAACATTAGGATTCAAACCCTGATTATGATCATTGGTGTTGTAAAATGATTGTACTAACCACTACACTACTGTGCTGCCCCTAAAAGATGCATATTCTACATTTAAAGGATTGTATTAACTGAATGCCCATTCAAGTTCAAGTTTAATTTTCACATGTATATCTAAACAAAACAGTGTTCCTCCGGGATCAAGGTGCAGAGTACATCCAGTCACACATAGCACATATAGTTACAAAGAAACAGTCACAAAAAAAATAACAAAATTGCAGTTGTTTTAAATATTTTAACAATTTGATGCTAATTTCTCTGTTTCTTTTATTTTAACTTCAGAGAGCTCTTGGAACAAGTGGCAGAATTTGAAAAGACAGAATTTACTTCATCAGGAAAAAAGGTAGGTTTAATATAAAGTTTTGTTGAGTTATTTTACATTTGAAAATTAAACTCTTTCAGGTTTGGAATAGAAAATAGAGTTTAACAACATTTCTGTAGCAATGCAGATACACAGAAACATTACAACATGACGTCAGATAATTAGGCTCATCATACATCTTGCTGGTTCTTTTAAGATTAATCCATTCAGTTCCATTCCCTTGCTCTTTTGTCATAGCCCTGAATATACTTACCTTGAAATATTTATTTGGTTCCCTTTTGAAAGTTGTAATTGTTTTTGCATTAGCTACACTTTTAAGTTTGTACATTCCAGATTATGACTATGCACATGTAAAAATAACTATTTTTCAAGTTACCCTAGAACAATTTAAATATTATGCCCTTTGATCCTTGAACCCTCTTGTAATGGGAAAGCTTTGTCTCAGTTTGTCTTATTTGTCAAGATTTTATACACGGTCATATCTGATCTTAACTTTTTCTGATCTGTAGATAATGGTCCTAGTAAAAGAAATCCTTGGAACCATTTTAGTAAATATCTTCTGCAGGACCATCATATCATTGTTTAAATGCCAGCACCAGCATTGGATTATTCTCTTTTTGTGCCCTATTTTTTTTTTAATAAGGTTTCCTTGTTAATGGACCATATTTTAACCACTTTCTTAATCTGCCCTGTTCCCTGCAAAGATTTATCCACTGATACATCAAAGTCTGTCATTTCTATGCTAACTTCAGAATTATGCCATTCAGAGTAGGAATCATTTCTGTATCTTTGCATTTCATCATATTTGTGTCTTATTATTGAGTTTCCCTTTAAATTGCCAAGTCCAGAATTAGCTGTTGTCTTGTTGAGGGGGGAAAAAAGAAAATGTTAGAAACAGCAGGTGAGGCAGCATTTGTCAAAAGAATTAATGCTTCAGATCTTGTGAAGAAACTTTTTTCCATGTTTTCTTTCTATGTTTTCTTCTGTATTCCTTTAGGATTGTACAGTATTGAGCCCTTTCATCTAATGTAAGATACCCCTTCCTTTTCCCTTATTCTACACTGTTATGCTCAGAGTTTGGAGAATCCTTGTAGGAACGTATTTACTCTGAGCCCTTCTCTATTTCATTGTGAATTGTTTCAGGTGTTCTGTCACTGATTGTGGGCCATCTTTGCTGTATTATATTGAGTATGTGCCTCATAAAATATGTATCTCCTATTTCACTTTTTTACTGCTAATCTATCTTGGTTCTTTTCCATTGTAATTTTAAAATTAACTAGTTTTGGTTACACTGTAAAGCACTCTAAAATTTACACATTTTCAGTTTCATAATCTCACCAAGTCCAGAAAGATCCCTTTCTTAAAAAAATAGAAAATGTTAGAAGTACTCAACAGGTCAGCAGTCGTCCATCCTATTTTTTCCTAAATAAGCAATTTTTAAATTTACCTTCATGCCTTTATATAATGGAAACTCACAGTACCCATCATACTTTATTTAGAGGTTGACACTAAGTCTTTATGTTGCTACCTATACCTTGCCATGTGATGTGATAATCCAGTATATTCATTTGCTCCCTGCAGGCAAGCACAGAAATCAGTAAACCAAAACTTGCACCATTAAATGAAGGAGGAGTGTCAGAACTCTTGAGCAAGGTGAGATTTGAGGAAAGTGTGACTTAAATATATTTAAGGCTATAGATTAAGTACATAGTCTGATACTTTCGTCCAGGGAGGAAATGCCAAACACTGGAGGGTATAGCTTTCATGTGAGAGTGCATAAGTTTAAAAGATGCATGCAAAGCAGTTTTTTCGCCCCTTCAGGTATCTGTCGCTGTGAATGTCCTGTCAGGTGGGGTTGAAGGGGTGGTGTTGGAAGCAGATACAATAGTTATTTTTAAGAAGCATTTAGTCAGGCAAGAGGGTGTGTGGGGACTGAAGGGATATGGGGCAACGTGCAGGAAGATGGGATCAATTAAAACTAGCATCGTATTTGGCACAGACATTGTTGACTGAAGGACCTTTTTCTGTGCTGTACTATTTTCTATATATTGAAGAAATTAAGTTCTCAACATGCTGTTAAATGATGACCCATACTCCTGAGCAATTCAGTCAAAGTTCTCTGTCATTGATTTAGTTTTTTTATCTGCTTAAATTGTTGTTTATTTATCATATTGTCTCTTTCTATCTTAGCTGCCTTTAATCTCTTCATTCCATCAGTTCTGGCTTTTTGTTGATCCCTTCTGTCCGTTTCTCCACTGTTAAACTTCTTATTAAGTATTTTGGTCATATATTCTGCTAACAGATTTAAAACAAAATGGTTTTGAATGAAATATTACAGGGAGAATAATGTGAGGGACCTCGTTTGTGAGACAGTGCCCAATCCAAGTTTATCCATCCCTCATTCTCTATCTTTTCTTGACATGGTCTAGCTTTCACTGCTGACATCTGTTTTAGAGTGCAGCCAAGCATGTAAGTCAGAACCAGATTGGATCTAGATCTTGACCTACCTGCAGATCCAGAGCTGAAATATGAAAAGAGGGGCAGAACAAATTTACATCATTAAGGATGATAGGTCAAATGCTCTAAGACTGTGATGAGCAGGTGGCCAATCATACAAAAGCCATGGATCTTCATTCACTCTTTGCTCTGCCACACCACATTCCAACTTCTTTGCCTCACCCTGGCACCTCTTTTTCCCATACCTCTTTGGTTATAAAGTGGGGCAATCAGCTATTTAGTGCTCCTGATCCTCGGCTCAGAAAGTTGTAGAATATCCCTGGACTCAATAATGAATCTAGAGTGGTGCTATATTTCAGGTGCAGGCACATTGTAGACATCCACACTGTGATCCACAGACGTAGAATCTAAAGTCCACAGAATCATTAGCTAGCAGTCTTTGCATGGAGGCCCACTATTTTTGGCAAAAAAAGAAACAGTGCCTTAATTTTATTTAAACATTTTTGCTTTCATCTGTGATACAGACAGGATAAGTTCTTATGAGAATGTATGAGTTTTACCTTTATTTGTACAGGAAATTACACGACTCCAAGAGGAGAATGATAAGCTGAAATCAAGACTAAAAACTGTAGAAGCACAGGTAATGTGGTTATCACCATGATCATTGGCAATCAAGAAATGAAAAAGTGTGAGAACAGTATTCTAATTTCACATATGTTTCTTGAAATGTATGACTATTTTTAATCACTGGAATTTTAGGCTACGAATGCACTGGATGAAAAGTTCAAATTAGAGTGCGTTCTTAAGGATTTAGAAAAATCCCAAGAGGATCAAGAGGTAAGGCAAATTTAAAATTAGATGTTACAAATACTCTACTCAATAAGGATACAGAAATATTTAATAGTATTCTGTTTGATATTTGCTTAAGTGTGGTAAGATACAATTATGATCTGTGGAGATGGAAGGGGTGATTTACAGCTTCAAAAAACAAGGGTTTGATTTTTAAGGGTACATCCTTTCAAGGAATAGATGGAGACCATTCAACTCTTGAACTAGATCTGCAATTTAATTGTTTCATATCTCAATTCAATTTACCTGCTTTTGTCCGTTCTTATAAATATAATAATAATAAGTCTAACAAGTGTGGCTTTGAAAATTTCAATTGACCTATTATCCATAGCATTTTGGGAGAAAACTCCCCTTAGATTACTTTCTAGTTCACTCCTAAGCAAACCTTGCTTTGATTTTGGCCTTTGTTACAAAATAGTTGGAGAATAAAAGTGGAGAACTTTTCCTGCACCTGTATGGGGTGTTGGTGAAACCACAAATGCAGTACAGTGTACTATTTTGATTTTCTTATTTATGGAGGTGTATATTTGCATTACAGCCATTTTGGAGAAGGTTCACTGGATTCATTTCTAGGGTTCTTTTCTGAGGAAATGTTGAACAAGTTTGTCTGATTCTCATCAGCACTTAGAACAAAAGAGGTGACCTTAATGAAGTATTATTTTCTAAGTTGGTTGGACAGGGTGGACATTGAAAGGATGTTTTCCCTTCAAGTTAAGGGACATCTACTTAAGATGTGGACAAGGAGAAATTTCTTCTCAGAGTTATGAGTCCATGTCAAAGCATGCTGAAAGTGGTGGATGCACAAAGGGATCCTGATACCTACATCTGCAGATTCTTGCAAGCAGCGTGGTAGGGATGTTAGGTGGTTAGGAAAATATATAGGATGCTACCCTCTTGATAGCCAGCAAAGTACAAAAGCAAGTTTCCCCATATTGTATCCTAGTAATAAGGGATTGGAGTGGACAGCAATGCCAACGTTCATTTCAAGTATGCATTTGCAAAAATAGGTATAGTTAGGAGAATTATAAATGTACATGTTATTTAGATTTTTAAAAATGTTATTTAGTTAAGTCAAAAATAATATTTGACATCAGTAAGACAATGAGTAAGATTTCTAGAACCCAACCATATGTATATGTGTTTGTATAGATTATCCAATTGCAGATTGTTATTACTTAATGCAATCTTTAGCATCTCAGCTATCACTTTCTTCGGAGTATTCCATAGTGCCCGTGTTTGTCCCTATGAGATGGGAAAGCATGATAAGTTAAAAGAACCATATTTAACAAGGGAGTTGGAGCATTTAGTCAAGAGAAAGAAGAAAACATGCTTAAGGTTTAGGAAGCAAAAATCATACAGGGTTCCTGAGGGTTCGAAGGTAGCTAAAAAGGAGATTAGGAAGAGACTTGGGAAATCTGGAAAAGAACATGAAAAGGCCTTAGCAAGCAGGATTAAGGAAAACCCCAAGATGTTCAACACATATGTGAATAACAGGTGGATAACTGGAGTGAAAGTAGAACTGCTCTGGGATAAAGGGAAAAAGAAGTCCCTCGGGTTGGAGGAGATGAGGATTGTCTTTAATAAATGCTTTGTTTCAGTATTCACCAATGAGGGGACCTTTGATAAATGTGAATCAGCATAGAACAGGTAAACGTGGTTGAACAAGTTGAACTTAAGAAAGATAGCGTTGGAGCTTCTCAAAAACACTAGAGTAGTTAGGTCCTTGGGACTGGGTGGGATATTCTCCAAGTTACTATAGGATGTGAGAGAAGAGGTTGCTGAGGCATCTTTGTGTCTTCCCTGGCCACA
This sequence comes from Hypanus sabinus, assembly GCF_030144855.1. Classification (NCBI taxonomy): domain Eukaryota; kingdom Metazoa; phylum Chordata; class Chondrichthyes; order Myliobatiformes; family Dasyatidae; genus Hypanus; species Hypanus sabinus. Next base: position 62,493,306 of record NC_082725.1, on the reverse strand, counting down.
AGAGTAGTACCAGAAAATTGGAGGATGGCAAATATTCCTTTGTTCAAGAAAGGTAAACGTGATAATCCTTGGAAATTTCAGACCAGTGAATCTTGTGTCAGTCAGTGGTGGGCAAAATAATGGAGAACATTCTTGGGGACAGAATTTATAAGCATTTGGAGAAACAGTCTTATTAGTGATATAATGGTTTAGTAAGGATAGTCATGCCTCATGAGCCTGATTAAATGTTTTGAAGGGTGACAAAACAAATTGATGAAATAGAGTGGTGGATGTGGTGGACATAGATTTTAGTACAATGTTTGACATAGTTCCCAAGGTAGGCTCATCCAGAAAATCTTGAGAAATATAAGATCCTTGGACACTTTGCTCTGTGGATTCAGAATTGACTTTCCCTTAGAAGGCAGAGGGCTGATGGTAGATGGAGTGTATTCTGTCTGGAGGTCAGTGATTAGTAGTGTTTCACAGAGATCTGTTCAATGACTACCATTATTTGTGATTTTTAAAAGTGACTTGGATGAGGGAGTGGATGAGTAAATTAGATGATGTGAAGGTTGGTGTTGTGAATACGGTATAAGGAAGAAGAGGAGAGTGTTAGTGAGTTAGTGATAGGAGACTCCATAGTCAGGGGTACAGACAGGAGATTCTGTGGTCATGACAGAGACTCCCGGATGGTTTGTTGCCTCCTGGGTGCCAGGGTCAGGGATGTCTCTGATCACGTGCACAGCATTCTGAAGTAGGAGGGAGATCAGCCGGATATTGTGATACACATTGGTACCAATGACATAGGTAGAAAGAGTCAAGAGGTCCTGAAAAGTGAGTACAGAGAGCTTGGTAGGAAGTTGAAAAACAGGACCTCAAGGGTAGTAATCACCAGATTGCTGCCTGTGCCACGTGCAAGTGAGGGTAAGAGTAGGATGCTCTGACAGATGAACACATGGCTGAGAAACTGGTGTAAGGGGCAGGGTTTCAGATTTCTAGATCATTGGGACCTCTTCTGGGGCAAGTGGGACCTGTACAAGAGAGACGGGTTACACCTGAACTACAAGGGGACCAATATACTGGCAGGGAGGTTTGCTAGTGTTATTGGAGAGGGTTGAAACTAGATTTTCAGGGGGATGGGATCCAGAGTGCCAGAGTAGATAGTGGAACGGGGGTAAAAATAAATAATGTTAGTAGTTCATGCCAAGTCACAAATAATAAGATTGTGTGTGGTGGTAATAATCTTCTAAGGTGTGTATATTTCAATGCAACAAGCTGAGGGCCTGGATTGACACGTGGAATTATGACATCATAGCCATTAGTGAAACTTGGCTACAGGAGGGGCAGGACTGGCAGCTCAATGTTCCAGGGTTCTGATGTTTCAGACGTGATAGAGGCAGAGGGATGAAGGGTGGGGGGGAGGGTGGCTTTGCTAGTCAGGGAAAATATTACAGCAGTGCTTCGGCAGGACAGATTAGAGGGCTTATCTACTGAGGCCATATGGGTGGAGCTGAGAAACAGGAAAGGTATGACCAAATTAATAGGGTTGTATTATAGACCACCCTACAGTCAGCGAGAATTGGAGGAGAAAATCTGCAGAGAGATAACAGACAACTGCAGGAGACAGAAAGTTGTGATTGTAGGGGATTTTAATTTTCCACACATTGATTGGGACTCCCAAACTGTTAAAGGTCTAGATGTGTTAGAATTTGTGAAATGTGTTCAGGAAAGTTTTCTAAATTAATATATAGATGTACCAGCTAGGGAGGATGAAGTATTAGATCTCCTATTAGGAAATGAGTTAGGGCAGGTGACGGAAGTGTGTGTAGGGGAACACTTTGGTTCTAGTGATCATAAAGTCATTAGTTTCAACTTGATCACGGATAAAGATAGATCTGGTCCTCGGGTTGAAGTTCTAAACTGGAATTTGGTACATTGTCCTTTATAAATCAAAGTATTGTGTATAAGAGTTAGAATGTAATGGTGAGGTTGTATAAGACATTGGTGAGACCGAATTTGGAGTATTGTGAGCAGTTTTGGTCACCTAATTACAAGAAGGATATTAATAAGGTTGAAAGAGTGCAGAGAAGGTTTACAAGGATGTTGCCGGGATTTGAGAAACTGAATTACAGAGAAAGGTTGAATAGGTTAGGGCTTTATTTCCTGGAGCATAGAACAATGAGGGGTGATTTGGTAGAGGTGTATAAAATTATGATGGGTATAGTTAGAGTGAATGCAAGCAGGTTTTTTCCACTGAGGCCAGGGGAGAAAAAAAAACCAGAAGTCATTTGTTAAGGGTGAAGTTTAAAGGGAACATTGGGGGGGGCTTCTTCATGCAGAGAGTGGTGGGAGTGTGGAATGAGCTGCCAGATGAAGTGGTGAATGCGGGCTCACTTTTGACATTTAAGAAAGACTTGGGACAGGTATATGGATGAGAGGGGTTTGGGGGGATATGGCCCAGATTCAGGTCAGTGGGACTAGGCAGAAAAATAGTTCAGCACAGCCAAGAAGGGCCAAAAAGCCTGTTTCTGTGCTGTAATGTTCTATGGTTATTGTAGGTTACATAGAACATGGAATAGTACAGCACAATACAGGCCCTTTGACCCACAATGTTATGCTGACCCTTAAACCATGCCTCCCATATATCCCCCCACCTTAACTTCCTCCATATTTTCTAGTAGGCTCATAACTTTCTAGTAGTCTCTTAAATTTCACCGGTGTATCTGCCTCCACCACAGACTCAGGCAGTGCATTCCACACACCAACCACTCTCTGAGTAAAAAATGTTCTTCTAATATCCCCCTTGAACTTCCCACCCCTTACCTTAAAGCCATGTCCTCTTGTATTGAGCAGTGGTGCCCTGGGTAAGAGGCGCTGGCTGTCTACTCTATCCATTCCTTCTAATACCTTGTATACCTCTATCATGGCTCCTCTCATCCTCCTTCAAAGAGTAAAGCCCTAACTCACTTAATCTCTGATCATAATGCACACTCTCTAAACCAGGCAGCATCCTGGTAAATCTCCTCTGTACCCTTTCCAATGCTTCCACATCCTTCCTATAGTGAGGCAACCAGAACTGGACACAGTACTCCAAGTGTGGCCCAGCCAGAGTTTTATAGAGCTGCGTCATTACCTCGCAGCTCTTAAACTCTATCCCTCAATTTATGAAAGCTAACACCCCATAAGCTTTCTTAACTACCCTATCCACCTGTGAGGCAACTTTTAGGGATCTGTGGACATGTACCCCCAGATCCCTCTGCTCCTCCACAATACCAGGTATCCTGCCATTTACTTTGTACTCTGCCTTGGAGTTTGTCCTTCCAAAGTGTACCACCTCACACTTCTCCAGGTTGAACTCCATCTGCCACTTCTCAGCTCACTGCTGCATCCTATCAATGTCTCTCTGCAATCTTCAACAATCCTCTACACTATCCACGACACTATCAACTTTTGTGTCGTCTGCAAACTTGCCAACCCACCCTTCTACCCCAACATCCAGGTCATTAATAAAAATCACGAAAAGTAGGGGTCCCAGAACTGATCCCCGTGGGACACCATTAGTCACAACCCTCCAATCCAAATGTACTCCCTCCACCAAGACCCTCTGCTTTCTGCAGGCAAGCCAATTCTGAATCCACCTGGCCAAACCTCCCTGCATCCCATGCCTTCTGACTTTCTGAATAAGCCTACCATGTGGAACCTTATCAAATGCCTTAGTAAAATCCATGTAGATCACATTCACTGCACTACCCTCATCTCTATGCCTGGTCACCTCCTCAAAGAACTCTAACAGGCTTTGTTTCACAAAGCCTTGCTGACTGTCCCTGATCAGACCATGATTCTCTGAATGTCCATAGATCCTATCTCTAAGAATCTTTTCCAACAACCTTCCCACCACAGACGTAAGGCTCACTGCTCGATAATTACCCGGACTATCCGTACTACCTTTTTTGAACAAGGGGACAACATTTGCCTCCCTCCAGTCCTCCAGTACCATTCCCGTGGACAATGAGGACATAAAGATCCTAGCCAGAAGCTCTGTAATCTCTTTCCTTGCCCTAGGGACTTACCCATCCTAATGTATTTTAACAACTCCAACACCTTTGCTCCCTTAATATCAACATGCTCCAGAACTTCAACCTCACTCATATTGTCCTCACCGTCATCAAGTTCCCTCTCATTGGTGAATACTGAAGCGTATTTATTGAGGACCTCACTCACTTCCACAGCCTCCAGGCACATCTTCCCACCTTTATCTCTAATCACTCCGACTTTCACTCCTGTCATCCTTTTGTTCTTCATATAATTGAAGAATGCCTTGGGGTTTTCCTTTACCCTATTCACCAAGGTCTTCTCATGCCCCCTTCTTGCTCTCCTCAGTCCCTTCTTAAGCTCCTTTCTTGCTACCCTAACTTCCTCAATAGCCCCATCTGATCCTTGTTTCATAAACCTCGTGTGCTGCCTTCTTCCACCTGACTAGATTTTCCACCTCACTTGTCACCCATGATTCCTTCACCCTACCATTCCTTATCTTCTTCACCAGGACAAATTTATCCCTAACATCCTGCAAAAGATATCTAAACATCGACCACATGTCCATGGTACATATCCCTGAAAAAACATCATCCCAATTCACACCTGCAAGTTCTAGCCTTTTAGCCTCATAATTTGCCCTTCTGCAAGTAAAAATTTTCCTGTCCTCTCTGATTCTATCCTTTTCCATAATAATGGTAAAGGCCAGGGAGCAGTGGTCAGTGTCCCCAAGATGCTCACCCACTGAGAGAGCTGTGACCTGACCTGGTTCATTACCTAATACTAGATCTAGTATGGCATTCCCCCAGTCAGCCTGTCAACATACTGTGACAGGAATCCATCCTGGACACATGGAACAAACTCTGCCCCATCTAAGCCATTGGAACTAATCAGGTGCCAATCAATATTAGGGAAGTTAAAGTCACCCATGATAACAACCCTGTTATTTTTGCACCTTTCCAGAATTTGCCTCCCAATCTGCTCTTGGTATGTCTGCTGCTACCAGGGGGCCTATAGAATACTCCCAATAAAGTAACTGTTACCTTCCTGTTCCTGACTTCCACCCATACTGACTCAAAAGAGGATCCTGCTACATTAACCATTCTTTCTGTAGCTGTAATAGTATCCCTGACCGGTAATGCCACCCCTCCTCCCCCTCCCCCCCCCCCATCCCTTTTAAAACACTGAAATCCAGAAATATTGAGAATCCGTTCCTGCCCCGGTGCCAGCCAAGTCTCTGTAATGGCCACTACATCGTAATTCCAAGTATGTATCCAGGCTCTCAGTTCATCACCTTTGTTCCTGTTCCTTCTTATGTTGAAGTACATGTACTTTAGCCCTTCTACCTTACTACCTTTACACCCTTTATTCTGCTTCTCTTTCCTCAAAGCCTCTTTATATGTTAGATCTGGCTTTACTCCATGCACTATACTTGCAGCTCTCGCATGACCTCCACCTCATTATCTGCTCTAACACTGTGGTTCCCCTCCCCCTGCAAATCTATTTTAAACCCCCTGGAGCAGCACTAGCAAACCTTCCCACAAGCATATTAGTTCCTGTCCAGTTCAGGTGCAACCCGTCCCATCAGAGCAGGTCTCACCTCCCCTGGAACAAGGCCCAATTGTCCAGAAACATGAAGTCTGCCCTCCTGCACCAACTCCTTAGCCACGTATTTAGCTATATTATCTTCCTGTTTCTAGCCTCACTAGCACGTGGAATGGGTAGCAATCCTGAGATTGCAACCCTGGAGGTCTTGTCCTTCAACTTTGCACATAACTCCCTAAATTCTCTTTGCAGGACCTCTTCCTTCTTCTTATCCATGTCATTGGTCCCTACATGGACCACGACATCTGGCTGCTCACCCTCCCTCTTGAGAATACGGAGATCTCGATCCGAGGTATTGTGGACCCTGACACCAGGGAGGCAACAGACCATCTGGGATTCTCAATCTCTCCCACAGAACCTCTTATCTGTCCCCCTAGCTATCAAATCCTTTATCACTACTGCTCTCCTCTTTTCCCTCCTTCCCTTCTGAGCTGAGGGTCCAGTCTTGGTGCAAGAGATGCGACCGCTGCAACTTGTCCCTGGTAGGTCATCCCCACCAACGGTATCCAAAACGGTATACTTACTATTGATGGGAACGGCCACAGGGGTGCTCTGCCCCTCCTGTCTATTCCCCTTCCCTCTTCTGACAGTCACCCAGCTATCTGTTTCCTGACTTTTAGGGGTGACTATCTCCCTTAAACTCCTGTTTATTTCTGCCTCTTCCCACATACTGAAAACGGAGCACCTGACTGCCCTAATTACTGCCTCCATTACCTAGGCCTAACTTAATTAGATTAATTAAAGGAGCTTACCCAGCCTTACCCTACTGGGAGCAAGCTCGTCCTCAGCCTCTGCTTGCTGAAGCCTCTCGAGCCAGAGCCTTCCTACCCTGTCTGCCACTACTCTGTCGCCCGCTCCGTTAATCTGCTCACTTTTTAAACTCTCCAGCTGTCACACAGGCCGACTTTCATGTGCTTGCACAGTCGTGCCTCGTTCGAACTGCCGAACAAGTAGCCACATGTTACAATGGAAGAGACACAGTTTGCAGAGCTGGATGGAGAAGCGGGAAATGGATTTCAATGTGAAAAAGGTTGAACTGGAAGACAGAATACAAGGTTAATAGTTGGAATCTTATCAGCACGGAGGAGCATAGGGATCTTGGTCTAAGTCCATAAATCCCTCAGTTACTGTGCAAGTTGATAGGGTGGTTAAAAAGACATTCGAAGTGCTGCCCTTCATAGTTGGGGATTGAGTTTAAGGTAGTATTAAAGTACAAGGTGATGTTGAAGTTGTAAGAATAACCCTCTGGTTAGACCACATTTGGGGTATTGTGTTAATTTCTGGTTACCTCATTTTGGGAAGGATGTGGAAGCTTTAGAAATGGTGCAGAGAAGATTTGCTAGGATGCTGGTTGGATTAGAAATCATATCTTATCAGGAAAAGCTGAGTGAGCTGGAGCTTTTCTCTTTGGAGTGAAGGAGGATGCGAGGTGATTTGATAGAGGTATATAAAATTGTGAGAGGAATAGATAGAGTGAACAGCTAGTATCTTATTCCCGGGGAGCAATGGCCATTACCAGAGAAATCCATTTAATGAGAATGGAGAAATATTTAGGGGAGATGTCAAGGTAGTTATTTTTTAAACACAGATTGGTGGGTGCCTGGACATCTACTTGTTAATGAAATAATCAGCCAATCATGTGCAGCAACCGAATACATAAAAGCATGCAGATGTGGCCAAGAGGTTTCAGTTACCTCTTTTGGAAGAGGACAGCGAGGCTTGAGAGGAAGTGCGGCGGCGGCCATTTTCAAATTGTCCAATTGCTTCTCAGATCAGAGTTCTGAGAGGCGGGACTGCGCAGGTGCGTGAAGGAGGCCCGGGAAGGAGGGAAGATATATAAAGAACGCCGTCTTAAGAAGCGGGCAGCTTCGTTTGCGGGCAGCGGAGTGAGCCGGGCGCAGAGTGTAGGGCTTGGGCTCAGAGGGCTTAGGCGGAAGAGGGCACAGTAGGCTTATCTTTTAGTTCTTGTATTTTCAGTTATTTGGGAGGTATGAGTGTGAGGGCAGCTTGTTGTTCTCGGTGTCGGATGTGGGAGATCCTGGAGTCTCCGAGCCTCCCGGACGTCCGCATCTGCGCCAGGTGCGCCGAACTGCAGCTCCTGAGGGACCGAGTTAGGGAACTGGAGCTGCAGCTCGATGACCTTCGCCTGGTCAGGGAGAGTGAGGAGGTGATAGAGAGGAGTTACAGGCAGGTGGTCACTCCGGGACCACGGGAGGCAGATAGGTGGGTTACAGTCAGGAAGGGGCAGGTACTAGAGTGTACCCCAGTGGCTGTACCCCTTGACAATAAGTACTCATGTTTGAGTACTGTTGGGGGGGACAGCCTACCTGGTGGGAGTGACAGTGGCCGAGCCTCTGGCACAGAGGACGGCCCTGTAGCTCAGAAGGGTAGGGTTAGAAGAAAGAGGTCCATAGTAATAGGGGACTCAATAGTCAGGGGCTCAGACAGGCGTTTCTGTGGAGGTGACCAGGAGTCCCGGATGGTAATTTGCCTCCCTGGTGCCAGGGTTTGGGACGTTTCTGATCGCGTCCAAGATATCCTGAAGTGGGAGGGTGAAGAACCAGAGGTCATGGTATATGTAGGTACCAATGACATAGGAAGGAAAGGGGAAGAGGTCCTGAAACGAGAGTATAGGGAGTTAGGAAGGCAGTTAAGAAGAAGGACCGCAAAGGTAGTAATCTCGGGATTACTGCCTGTGCCACGCGACAGTGAGAGTAGGAATAGAGATTAGGTGGAGGATGAATGCGTGGCTGTGGGATTGGAGCAGGGGGCAGGGATTCAAGTTTCTGGATCATTGGGACCTCTTCTGGGGCAGGAGTGACCTGTTCAAGAAGGACGGGTTACACTTGAATCGTGGGGGGACCAATATCCTAGCGGGGAGGTTTGCTAGGGCTACAGGGCGGACTTTAAACTAGTAAGATGGGGGGGGGGGGGCGGGAGACTATTTGAGACTATGGGAGAGGAGGTTAGTTCACCAGTGGAGCAAGTAAATAGTGTGTGAGGGAGGAAAGGCAGGTGATGGAGAAGGGATGTGCTCAGCCCGAAGATGTAGGGGAGAAGAAAGAAAAGGATAATAAATTTGAATGCATTGTTAGGGATGGAAAGAGAGGAGGAGATAGAGAGTATCTTAAATGTATCTATTTTAATGCTAGGAGCATTGTAAGAAAGGTGGATGAGCTTGAAGCGTGGATTGATACCTGGAATTATGACGTTGTAGCTATTAGTGAAACATGGTTGCAGGAAGGGTGTGATTGGCAACTAAATATTCCTGGATTTAGTTGCTTCAGGTGTGATAGAGTAGGAGGGGCCAGAGGAGGAGGTGTTGCATTGCTTGTCCGAGAAAATCTTATGGTGGTGCTTTGGAAGGATAGATTAGAGAGCTCCTCTAGGGAGGCCATTTGGGTGGAATTGAAGAATGGGAAAGGTGCAGTAACACTGATAGGAGTGTATTATAGGCCACCTAATGGGGCGCGTGAGTTGGAAGAGCAAATGTGTAAGGAGATAGCAGATATTTGTAGTAAACACAAGGTGGTGATTGTGGGAGATTTTAATTTTCCACACGTAGACTGGGAAGCTCATTCTGTAAAAGGGCTGGATGGTTTAGAGTTTGTGAAATGTGTGCAGGATAGTTTTTTGCAACAATACATAGAAGTACCGACTAGAGATGGGGCAGTGTTGGATCTCCTGTTAGGGAATGCGATAGGTCAGCTGACAGATGTATGTGTTGGGGAGCACTTCGGGTCCAGTGATCACAATAGCATTAGCTTCAATATAATTATGGAGAAGGACAGGACTGGACCTAGAGTTGAGATTTTTGATTGGAGAAGGGCTAACTTTGAGGGGATGCGAAGGGATTTAGAGAGAGTGGATTGGGTCAAGTTGTTTTATGGGAAGGATGTAATAGAGAAATGGAGGTCATTTAAGGGTGAAATTATGAGGGTACAGAATCTTTATGTTCCTGTTAGGGTGAAAGGAAAGGTTAAAGGTTTGAGAGCACCATGGTTTTCAAGGGATATTAGAAATTTGGTTCAGAAAAAGAGGGATGTCTACAATAGATATAGGCAGCATGGAGTAAAGGAATTGCTCGAGGAATATAAAGAATGTAAAAGGAATCTTAAGAAAGAGATTAGAAAAGCTAAAAGAAGATACGAGGTTGGTTTGGCAAATAAGGTGAAAGTAAATCCGAAAGGTTTCTACAGTTATATTAAAAGCAAGAGGATAGTGAGGGATAAAATTGGCCCCTTAGAGAATCAGAGTGGTCAGCTATGTGTGGAACCGAAGGAGATGGGAGAGATTTTGAATGATTTCTTCTCTTCGGTATTCACTAAGGAGAAGGATATTGAATTGTCTAAGGTGTGGGAAACAAGTAAGGAAGTTATGGAACCTATGACAATTAAAGAGGTGGAGGTACTGGCGCTTTTAAGAAATTTAAAAGTGGATAAATCTCCGGGTCCTGACAGGATATTCCCCAGGACCTTGAGGGAAGTTTGTGTAGAAATAGCAGGAGCTCTGACGGAGATCTTTAATATGTCATTAGAAACGGGGATTGTGCCGGAGGATTGGCGTATTGCTCATGTGGTTCCATTGTTTAAAAAGGGTTCTAGAAGGAAGCCTAGCAATTATAGACCTGTCAGTTTGACATCAGTGGTGGGTAAATTAATGGAAAGTATTTTTAGAGATAGTATTTATAATTATCTGGATAGACGGGATCTGATTAGAAGTAGCCAGCATGGATTTGTGCGTGGAAGGTCATGTTTGACAAACCTTATTGAATTTTTTGAAGAAGTTACGAGGAATGTTGACGAGGGTAAGGCAGTGGATGTAGTCTATATGGACTTCAGCAAAGCCTTTGACAAAGTTCCACATGGAAGGTTAGTTAAGAAGGTTCAGTCGTTAGGTATTAATGCTGGAGTAATAAAATGGATTCAACAGTGGCTAGATGGGAGACGCCAGAGAGTAGTGGTGGATAATTGTTTATTGGGATGGAGGCTGATGACTAGCGGGGTGCCTCAGGGATCTGTTTTGGGCCCAATGTTGTTTGTAATATACATAAATGATCTGGATGATGGGGTGGTAAATTGGATTAGTAAGTATGCCGATGATACTAAGGTAGGAGGTGTTGTGGATAATGAGGTGGATTTTCAAAGCTTGCAGGGAGATTTATGCCGGTTAGAAGAATGGGCTGAACGTTGGCAGATGGAGTTTAATGCTGAGAAGTGTGAGGTTCTACATTTTGGCAGGAATAATCCAAATAGAACATACAGAGTAAATGCTAGGGCATTGAGGAATGCAGAGGAACAGAGAGATCTAGGAATAACTGTGCATAGTTCCCTGAAAGTGGAGTCTCATGTAGGTAGGGTGGTGAAGAGGGCTTTTGGAACGCTGGCCTTTATAAATCAAAGCATTGAGTAATGGGATGTAATGCTAAAGTTGGACAAGGCATTGGTAAGGACAAATTTGGAATATTGTGTGCAGTTCTGGTCACCGATTTATAGGAAAGATATCAATCAATTAGAGAGAGTGCAGAGGTGATTTACTAGGATGTTACCTGGGTTTCAGCAATTAAGTTACAGAGAAAGGTTGAACAAGTTAGGTCTCTATTCATTGGAGCGTAGAAGGTTGAGGGGGGATTTGATCGAGGTATTTAAAATTTTGAGAGGGATAGATAGAGTTGACGTGAACTGGCTGTTTCCATTGAGAGTAGGGGAGATTCAAACTAGAGGACATGATTTGAGAGTTAGGGGGCAGAAGTTTAAGGAAAACACGAGGGGGTATTTCTTTACTCAAAGAGTGATAGCTGTGTGGAATGAGCTTCCTGTAGAAGTAGTAGAGGCCAGTTCAGTTGTGTCATTTAAGGTAAAATTGGATAGGTATATGGACAGGAAAGGAGTGGAGGGTTATGGGCTGAGTGCGGGTAGGTGGGACTAGGTGAGATTAAGAGTTCGGCACGGACTAGGAGGGCCAAGATGGCCTGTTTCCGTGCTGTGATTGTTATATGGTTATATGGTTACCGTTCAGACCAAACATCAGAATGTGAAAGAAATGTTATCTAAGTTACTTTGATTGGAGAATGATTGTTGGTGCTAGACGGGGTAGCTTGAGTATCTCAAACTACCAATCTCCTGGGATTTTCATGCACAAGTCTCACAAGTTAACAATGGTATGAAAAAGAAATCCCAGTGAATAGCAGTTCTGAGGACGAAATGCCTTGTTAATGAGAGAACTCGGAGGAGAATGGCCAGACTGGTTCACTGTCACAGACTGGTGACAGAAAAGAGACTGTAACTCAAGTAGCCACATGTTACAACAATGGTGTGCAGCAGAGCATTTCTGAATGTACAACACATCGAACCTTGAAGTGCTACAACAGCAGAAGACTGCAAATATACACTCAGGGGCACTTTATTAATTTCAGAAGGTACTGAATAAACTGGCCACTGAGTGTATGGGGGAAGGGTTAGATTGATCGTGGAGTAGATTTCTGTAGGTTAAACAGCATTGTAAGCTGAAGGACTTTTTCTATACCGTTCTATGTTCTGAGATGAGTGCCATTGATATTTACTGTCAGACAGATCCCTTATTGCAGAGACTAAAGCAAAGGGACACTGGACTGGAGATCGAATGATGTGAGACCCCAGAAACTGATTAACAGCAGGCCTGACGTGGTTTGGAGTCTGACCAGTTGGCAAGCCTGACACTATGTAATGCTCTCGAAATAGACCAGTGGGCAGGTTTTCAGTACTTGAAGCCCCATAGGCTGACCAATGGACAGGGAAGCCACTGCAAAAGCCCAGAGGCTAACTATGAATCAGTCTAACACTATGTGACACCCCACAAGCTAATCAACAAGCAGGCCTGATACCATGACGGATTTTGGAGACCAAACTAAGAGCAGTGCTAGCATTGTGTGAGACTCCAAAGATTGATTGTTAGGCAGGCCTGATGTCACATCAAACCCTGGAGACCAACTGGAGGTTGACCCCAATTTGCATAGTCTTCACCTCCCTTGACAGAGGAACTGGCATTGAATGAGGTTCCAGTATCAGGACTGGCCCCTCACCAACATCAGAAGAAATCTGAAATAAAGTATGCCAGCTCAGCAGAAGGAGCAAGTTGATGTTGTACCTTTGGAATATCAGAAGACCTCAAATAAAATGCCACAGAAAAGATTATTGAAGAAAATCTGTGGATGAGATTGGATTGATAATCAATAAATGAATAAAAAATGATTAGACATAAATGAGTAATTTTTAGGGTGGAAAACTGTGACCAGTAGAGTGCTGCCAAGGACCACATTCATTATCTATATCTACGAGTTAGGTGAGGAAGAGAATTATAATATGTCTAGATTTATAATGTTACAAAGCTAGGTGGCAGTGTGGGCTATGAGGAGGATGTGGCGAGATTTTAGGAAGATAGAAGTCTGTTAAGTGAAGAGATGAAGTTGAAGCACATAGAATACTGAAAATGTATGAAATAATCCACTTTGGTAGAAAAAACAGAAAAGCAGAGTGTTTTTATATGATGAAAGGTTAAAAAGTATGGCTGTTCAAAAGTACCTCGTGCTTTGTACACAATTCATTTAAAGTTAAAATACAGCTACAGCAAGCAATTGGGAAAACAATGTGGGTGTAAGGACCGAAAGCCTTCCCCTGCTAGAGGACGGGAGCATTTGAGTAGGAAGAATTGTATACAAATTTGACATCAAGGATGCACTCCATGTAACTGAAGTAATAATAATAACAGTAATAGTAAAATAAGAAATTTTCCTACATTAGTCTGCAGCCTTGGCTTTGGTACAACCAAGTAAACTAGGTGCTCCTAAATTCATCAGAGTTTTGTGGCCATGTATTCTGACCTTGGTTTTGTGATGTTTGGCCTGGTCTGAGGATTTCCTGCACTACCCCAGTCCCTCTATTGGCTTTATGAAGGAACTGACATCCATAATCAAAATCCACAAGACACCCAAATTTCTTATGAACAAAATCCTTCACAATACAGGACTATTGGGAATAAGAAATTCGTGAAATTTTAGTTAGACAACAGCTATATTCCTCAACACAGATCAATGTTTTGGGCTGACAGGTTTAAAGTTATTAACAAATAAATTATTGGATAGTTATTAGTTCAATGTGAAATAATTCTGGAATTCACTGCCTGAAATGGTGATGGGCACCAACTTTCATTATATTTAAAAAAAATGTTACTAAGCAGTGATAAGTTAGTTATAGAGCTGTAGAGCACAGAAACACACACTTCAGTCCACCAAATCTGAGTTGACTATCAATTTCACACAGGTCCTGTTTTATTCTCCCCCCATTTTAATTGACTTTCCCAGATTCTTCCAATCATTATGGGTCAACTAACCTACAGACTATAAATCTTTAAGAAATGGGAGGAAATAGAGTGTCCAGAGGAAATTCACGAAGAAATAGATAGAATACCTAAACTTCGCACTTACAATGTCACCCTAAAGAACAGTTTGCTTTTGCTGAGAGTAAAGTTATCATCACTGAACGTTCAGAAGGATCAACTACTGCATCTGATCGAGCAGTTAGGTGTAGTGTTTTACTAATTTGTGCCATATAGTGCTGTGGGAGGGACTGTCAGAGTATTCATAATGTTACTTTACTGACCTCTGCACTCTCCCTATCTCTGACCTCTCCTTCGCCATTCCCCATGTCTGATTATCACCTGCCGCACCCCATCTCTGAACCTTCCCTCTTCTCTGACCATCACCCTAATTTCTACACATTCCATAAATGCTACATTCCTGGCATCATAGCATAGTTCATGAGTTCTCTGCAAGATTTTCCTTTCCATGTGGAAAAAATACTGCATTTGAGGCCTGATGAATGATATATAAAAGTAGAACTCCATGCCGCTTTTTGTCAAATTCAGATTCTACATTTTATTGTGACCACTTTATTAAATTTCCCTTTTGCCATCAAATATTCCCAGAATATTCTGTTCTTTGTACTCCTACATAGTACTGTTCAGTTGGTGTTTCCTTTCCAAATGTACCTTTCAATGTTTCATTGTGATAAATTTCATCTTCGTTTCCATTCATCATCCTGAAGTCTGCTACAGTCCTCACAAGGTTATACGTTCAAATTTTGTGTCCCTGCAATATTCAAAATTTGCCTCCTAACCCCAAGTAAAATATAAACTATCAGAAGGAGCTGTATTCCCCTGAGAAACCACTTTCTCTAATGGAAGGAGATGGGGAGAGTATAACTCTGCTTCTCGGCATAATTAGTTTGATGCTCAAACACTTTAGTACCCATCTTAGAATATTAACGGTTATGTAAGATTTTATCAAATGCTTTCTGAATAACATTCTGCTCATAACTGCATTTCTTCTGTCCACCCATGATCCCATGTGGTTGTCTTTAAAAATGCCTATTATTTGTCATTTATGAACTCGTGTTCTTCCAAGTCACGATTAATTTCATCTCTGTTTATGGTTCTAGAAGACCTCCTGTTACCTCTTAGATGTTTGATCTCCTTTCTTTGTTCTACACCCTTATTTTTAAATAGATTATTTAAAAAAATATTTATAAATCTTTAGTCCTCTGCAAAGAGTGCTACTATTCAAAAAGAAGAAATTGTAGCCAGTTCCTGCTGTCTGCTGCTTGGTACCCTAGAATGCAGCATTTCTGCACCTGATAGCTTTTTTACTCTGTGGCTAATGGCCTTCTATGAACTTGTGTACTTTTATCCCTACCTTCATTTCCCAAACAGCTCTCATATAGCTCAGAAACAGGCCCTTGGCACACAAAGTCCATGTCAACAGTTTACACTTTAAAATCCCAGTTTATTTGCCTACTCATAAACACAAGAAATTCTGCAGATACTGGAAATCCAAAGCAAATTATAGAAAATGCTGGAGGAACACAGCAGGTCAGGCATCATTCATAGAAAAGAATGAACAGTCATTAAATGTTTAGGGCTGAGATCCTTCTTCAGGACTGGAAAGGAAGGGGGAAGATGCCAGAATAAAAAGGTGAGGGAAGGGGAAGGAGGATAACGAGAAGCTGCCAAGCAAGTGGGACAGGTAAGGGGCTGGAAAATGAAGATGGAGAGATAGTAATTGGGGACAAAGAAATAGTGGATGAACTTTTAAGTATTTTGTGTCAGCCTTCACTGTGGAAGACACTAGCGGTATGCCAGAAATTTGAGAGTATTGTGGTAGAAGTGAGTGTAGATGCAATTACTAAGGTGAAGGTGTTTTAGAAGCTGAAAGGTCTGCAGGTAGACAAGTCAACTGGACTAGGTGGACTACACCCACGGTTTGGAAAGAGGTAGCTGAAGAGGTTGTGGAAGAATTAGTAGTGATCGTTCATGAATCACTAGATTCTGGAATGAGTCCAGAGGATTGGAAAATGAGTGAAGCAAAAAGCAGAAATTATAGGCCAGTTAGCTTGACTTCAGTTGGAAAGATGTTGGAATCCATGATTAAATATGAAGTTTTGGTGTACTTGGAGGTACATAATAAAATAAGCCAAATTCAGTATGGTTTCTTTAAAAGGGATATCTTGTCTGACAAATCTGATGGAATTATTTGAGTAAATAAGAGACAAAATAGACAAAGGAGATTTTACTTGAATTTCCAGAGGCCTTTAACAAGGTGTTGCACATGAGGTTGCTTAACCTGAACCCATGGTATTATAGGACAGGTACTTGCATGAATAGAAGATTGGCTGAGTGGCAAGAGGCATGGAGTGTGAATAAGGGGACCTTTTCTTGTTGGTTGCCAGTGATTAGAGGTGTTCTGCAGAGGTTGTTGTTGGGACCTCTTTTTATGTTATATTTCAATAATCTGGATGATGGAATTGATGACTTTGTGGCCAGGTTTATGGACAATACAAAGATAGGTAGTGTTGAGGAAGCAGGGAGTCTGCAGAGAGACTTAGACAATGGGCATATAAATGGCAGGTAGAGTATGTATAGGGAAGTGTATAGTTATACATTTGGATAGAAGGAATAAAGGTGTAGACAATTTTCTAAATAGGGAGAAAATTCAGAAATAAGGAGCACAGAAGGACTTGGGAGTTCTGGTGCAGGAATCCCTAAAGATTAACTTGTAGGTTGAATCGGTGGCAAGGAAGGCAAATGCAATGTTAGCATTCCTTTCAAAAAGACTAGAATATAAAAGCAAGGACATAATGCTGAGGCTTTATAAGGCATTGGGCAGACTGCATTTTGAATATTCTGATCAGTTTTGTATTCCTTATGATGTGCTGGCATTGGAGATGGTCAAGAGAATGATTCTGGAAATGAAAGTATTAATGTACGAAGAGTGTTTGATGAATCTGGGCCTATACTTGAAGGAGCTTAGAAGAATGATGGGGATCTCATTGAAACCTTTTGAATATAGAGTGGATATGGGGGCATTACTTACTAAAGTGGGGGGGAAATCTAGGACAAGAGGGTGCAGCCTCTAAGTAGAAGGATGTCCCTTTAGAACAGATGAGGAGGAATTTCTTTAGACAGACTGTAATGAATATGTGGAATGCATTTCCACAGCTAGCTGTGGAGGCCAAACCATTGGGTATATTCAAAGTGGTGGTTCACAGGTTCTTGATTAGTAAGGGCATCAAAGGTGACAGGAAAAGGCAAGTGAATGGGGTTGGGAGAGATAATAAATCAGCCATTATGGAATAATAGAGCAAACTTAATGGCCCGAATGGCCTGATTCTGTTACTATTCTTATGGTTTCATACATGTGTATTCAACTAAATGAAACATTGTTTCTCTAGGGCCAAAGTGCAAAACAGAGTAGATTTAGTCACACGCAGCACATGGAGTTATGATCCAGTACACACAGTCTCAAATAATAATAGCACAAGTCACTGAGTGGCATGGCCTGAATATTGACAGGCTGACATAACGTACAAGGTGCAAGCTTATAAAATAGTTCAATGTTATGAGCGCTGTTGTAGTAAAACAAGCAGTCATATAAATATGTGAAACAGCAGAAATAAAAGATAAGAGACCAGTGCAAGATGAGAGTGTGTCTGTGAGTTGGGGAAGGGCAGCAGGGCACTCAGACTCATAAATTTCTATGATTCTGAGCTTTCAAATTTGGGAACCATTTCTTTGTTCTTATTGAAACCTGATAATGAAGTGCAAAAAGTGGTTTTGATGTTGAAGATGCCAGTTATTTTATTTAAAAAATTGAAACTTTTTTAACCACATTACTAAAGAATAGATATATTTTTATAAATGTTATTGTTGTCTATTGCATGTTTGTGACTAGAGTCGTATTTTAATTGAAATTTACTTGCTTCCTGTTGGCTGCCTGAATGGTGCTTTGGTATGTATTACTTAATAATCCCAGATCATATTGAATTGCACTGAAGTATAAAAGCACACAATAGGTATAATAGTCAACTGTATTTAATTTTCTAATGTCCTTTTACATTACAGTTATTAACAATTACATTTCAACTATTTTCTTAGTCCAAATTGAAAACACAGGAGGTTGCTGATCTTGAAGCAACATTGGCCACACTGAAGGCTGATTTTGAGAAGAGCCTGAATAAGAGCAGTGAGAACCAGAAAAGTTTAGAAAATAATCTCATTGCCACCAAACATGATCTGCTAAAAGTACAAGAAGATCTTTTGTTAGCTGAGAAGGTTTGTATTGAATTCTTCTTCATTGAATAGAAATGGATAATTGCTCGTAAATTGGTAAATAGAGTTATTGTTGTCACATGTACCAAGGTACATTGAACTTCTCTTGCATATCATCCATACAAATCAATTAATTTCAATGAGCATTAAGATAAATGGTACAAGCAATTGTACTTCTTTACAATACTGAGTACACCATTTAAACAATTACAGTCTAGGCTCAAAAAAGAATGTGAACCTCTGGGGTAATGTCTTCTACAAAAGCTGTTTGGAATCAGGTGTTCCGATCAATGAGATGAGATTGGAGATGTGGGTTGTAGAGGTACCCTGCCCTATAAAAAGAACACAAAGTCCAATGAGACAGGAAAGTTATGGTAGGGTACAGGAATCATGGTATACAAAGGCTGTAATAAATCTAGTCAAGAAGAAAAGAAAAGCCTACAAAAGGTTCAGAGAGCTAGGTAATGTTAGAGATCTAGAAGATTATAAGGCTAATAGGAAGGAGCTTTAGAAGGAATTAGGAGAACCAAAAGGGGCCATGAGAAGGCCTTGGCGGGCAGGATTAAGGAAAACCCCAAGGCACTCTACAAGTATGTGAAGAGCAAGAGGATAAGACGTGAAAGAATAGGACCTATCAAGTATGACAGTGGGAAAGTGTGTTTGGAACCGGAGGAAATAGCAGAGATACTTAATGAATACTTCAGTATTCACTATGGAAAAGGATCTTGGTGATTGTAGTGATGACTTGCAGCAGACTGAAAAGCTTGAGCATGTAGATATTAAGAAAGAGGATGTGCTGAAGCTTTTGGGAAGCATCAAGTTGGATAAGTCACTGGAACTGGATGAGATGTACCCCAGGCTACTGTGGGAGGCAAGGGAGGAGATTGCTGAACCTCTGGCGATGATCTTCGCATCTTCATGGGGATGGGAGAGGTTTCGGAGGATTGGAGGGTTGCGAATGTTGTTCCTTTATTCAAGAAAGTGAGTAGAGATAGCCCAAGAAGTTATAGACCAGTGAGTCTTACCTAAGTGGTTGGTAAGTTGATGGAGAAGATCCTGAGAGGGAGGATTTATGAATATTTGGAGACAGATAATATGATTAGGAGTAGTCAGCATGGCTTTGTCAAGGGCAGGTCATGCCTTACGAGCTTGATTGAATTTTATGAGGATGTGACTAAGCACATTGATGAAGTAAGAGCAGTAGATGTAGTGTATATGGATTTCAGCAAGGCATTTGATAAGGTACCCCATGCATGGCTTATTGAGAAAGTAAGGAGGCATGGGATCCAAGGGGACATTGCTTTGTGGATCTAGAAATGGCTTGCTTACAGAAGGCAAAGAGTGGTGTAGACAGGCCATATTCTGTTTGGTGGTCACCAGTGGAGTGCCTCAGGGATCTGATCCGGGACCCTTACTCTTCGTGATTTTTATAAATGACCTGGATGAGGAAGTGGAAGGATAAATTAGTAAGTTTGCTGATGACGCATGGGTTGGGTGTGTTGTGGATAGTGTGGAGGGCTGTCAGAGGTTACAGAGGGACATTGATAGGATGCAAAACTGGGCTGAGAAGTGGCAGTGGAGTTCAACCCACATAAGTGTGAGGTGGTTCATTTTGGTAGGTCAAATATGATGGCAGAATATAGTAATAATGATAAGACTCTTGGCAGTGTGGAGGATCAGAGGGATCTTGGGGTCCGAGTCCATAGGACGCTCAAAGCAGCTGCACAGGTTGACTCTGTGGTTAAGAAGGCATGCAGTGTATTGGCCTTCAAACGTGAAATTGAATTTAGGAGCCGAGAGGTAACGTTGCAGCTATATAGGACCCTGATCAGACCCCACTTGGTGTACTGTGCTCGATTGTGGTCACCTCACTACAATAATGAAGTGGAAGCCATAGAAAGGGTAAAGAGAAGAATTACAAGGATGTTGCCTGCATTGGGGAGCATAGAGCTTATGAGAATAGTTTGAGAAAACTCGGCCTTTTCTCCTTGGAGCAATGGAGGATGAGAGGTGACCTGATAGAGGTGTATAAGATGATGAGAGGCATTGATCATGTGCATAGTCAGAGGCTTTCTCCCCAGGGCTGAAATGGTTGCCACAAGAGGACTCAGGTTTGAGGTGCTGGGGAGTAAGCACAGAGGAGATGTCGGGTAAGTTTTTTAATCAGAGAGTGGTGAGTGTGTGGAAGGGGCTGCTGGCAATGGTGGTGGAGGTGGATACAGTAGGATCTTTTAAGAGACTTTTAGATAGGTACATGGAGCTTAGAAAAATAGAAGACTATAGGTAAGCCTAGTAATTTCTAAGGTAGGGACATGTTTGGCAGAACTTTGTGGGCCAAAGGGCCTGTAGGTTTCCTATGTTTGTAAGTCAAGTTACTGACAGAGCCTCCTCTTCTTAAGAAAGATCTGTTTATATGCACCATGCCTCAATCAAAACAACTTTCAGAGGACCTAAGGAGAAGAATTATCGAGATGCATGAAGCTAGAAAAGGTTACAAAAGCATATCTAAAGACCTGAGTGTTCATCGGTCCACAGTAAGAGAAATTGTCTACAAATGGAGGAAATTCAGTACTATTCCCACAGGACGTCCTACAAAGATCACACCAAAAGCACAATGTGCAATGCTGAAGGAGGTGAAAAAGAACCGAAGAGTAATAGAAGACCTGCAGTAATCTCTAGAACTTGCTAAAGTCTCTGTTCATGTGTTGACTATAAGAACAATGCTGAGCAAGTAGTTTGCAAAAGACCATCTGGGATGTTCCCCAACACTTCTGGGACAATGTTCCTTGGACAGAAGTGACAAAAGTTAAACTTTTTGGCAGAAATGCATATTGCTATGCTTGGTAGAAAAAGGGTACTCACACCAACACCAAAACCTCATCACAACTGTGAAGCATGGTGGAAGGAGCATCATGATTTGAGGCTGCTTTGCTGCCAGGGTAGAGGTCTATCACCTTGAAGCTTAATAGTTGGATGATGCAACAAGGCAATGACCTGAAAAATGAGTAAATCAGCATGAGAATGGTTTAAAAAGAAGAAATTTAATGTTTTGGAATGGCCAAGTCAGACCTGAACCCAATTGAGATGCTGTGGCATGACCTGAAGGGGGATGTTCATGCAAGGTCTCCCAGAAATATTGATGAACCGAAACAGTTTTGTATGGAGGCATGGTCTAAAATTCCTCCTTGTTGATGTGCAAGTCTGATCAGCAACTATAGGAAATGTTTGGTGGAGGTTATTGCAGCTCAAGGACCTTCTACTGGTCCTTAAATACAAGCGTTCACATACTTTTTCCAGCCTGGACTGTGAATGAGTAAACAACGTGTTCAATAAAGACATGAAAAGTACAATTGTTTGTGTGTTATTAATTGAAGCAGATTGTGTTTGTGTATTATTGTGACTTGGATGAAGATCAGACCACATTTTATGAGTAATTAATGCAGAAAAACCAGGTATTTGCAAAGGATTCACAGACATTTTCTTGCAACTATAAATCTGCTTACTTAACCTTTTAGTTAGTGGATACCAGATTCATATTAATTGCTACATAAAAACATTTTATCCCATTTAAGAGTTAAAAAACATTGATACTGGATGCAGGGAAACAATCCATAAGTAACTTGTGGTTCCACAGGTGCAGTGGGTTGTTATATGTGAATAGTTCGCTGATCGCAATAGACAATAGGTGCAGGAGTAGGCCATTCAGCCCTTTGAGCCAGCTCCGCCATTCACTGTGATCATGGCTGATCATCCATAATCTGTACCCCGTTCCTGCCTTCTCCCTATATCCCTTGACTCTGCTATCTTTAAGAGCTCTATCTAACTCTCTCTTGAAAGCATCCAGAGAATTGGCCTCCACTGTCTTCTGAGGCAGAGCATTCCATAGATCCACAACTCTCTGGGCAAAAAAGTTTTTCCTGAACTCTGTTCTAAATGGCCTACCACTTATTCTTAAACTGTGGCCTCTGGTTCTGGACTCCCCCAACATCAGGAACATGTTTCCTGTCTCTAGCTTGTCCAATCCCTTAATAATCTTATATGTTTCAATCAGATCCCCTCTCATCCTTCTAAAGTCCAGTGTATACAAGCCCATTTACTCCAATCTTTCAACACATGACAGTCCCGCCATCCCGGGAATTAACCTCGTGAACATACGTTGCAATCCCACAATAGCAAGAATGTCCTTCCTCAAATTTGGAGACCAAAACTGCACACAATACTCCAGGTGTGGTCTCACTGGGGCCCTGTACAACTGCAGAAGTACCTCTTTGCTCCTATACTCAACTCCCCTTGTTATGAAGGCCAATGTGCCATTAGTTTTCTCCACTGCCTGCTGTACCTGCATGCTTACTTTCAGTGACTGATGAACAAAGACACCTAGATCTCATTGTACTTCCCTTTTTCCTAACTTAATAACATTCAGGTAGTAATCTGCCTTCCTGTTCTTGCCACCAAAGTGGATAACCTCACATTTATCCACATTAAACTGCATCTGCCATACATTTGCCCACTCACCCAACCTGTCCAAGTCACCCTGCATTCTCATAACATCCTCCTCACATTTCACACTGCCACCCAGCTTTGTGTCATCTGCAAATTTGCTAATGTTACTTTTAATCCCTTCATCTAAATCATTAATGTATACTGTAAATAGCTATGGTCCCAGCACCAAACCTTGCGGTACCCCACTAGTCACTACCCGCCATTCTGAAAGGGACCTGTTAATCCCTACTCTTTGTTTCCTGTCTGCCAACTGATTTTCTTCCCACGTCAGTACCATACCCCTAATACTACGTGCTCTAATTTTGCCCACTAATCTCCTACGTGGGACCTTATCAAAGGCTTTCTGAAAGTCCAGGTACACTACATCCACTGGCTCTCCCTTGTCCATTTTCCTAGTTACGTCGTCAAAAAATTCCAGAAGATTAGTCAAGCATGACTTCCACTTTGTAAATCCTGTTACTGCTATCCAAATGTGCCACTGTTTCATGTTTTATAATCGACTCCAGCATCTTCCCCATCACTGATGTCAGGCTAACTGATCTATAATTCCCTGTTTTCTCTCTCCCTCCTTTCTTAAAAAGTGGGCTAACAATAGCTACCCTCCAATCCACAGGAACTGATCCTGAATCTATGGAACATTGGAAAATGATTACCAATGTGTCCATGATTTCTAGAGCCACCTCCTTAAGTGCCCTGGGGATTCATCAGCCTTCAGTCTCATCAATCTACCCAATACCATTTTCTGTCTAATGCGAATTTCCTTCAGTTCTTCCGTTACCCTAGGCCCTCTGGCCACTATTACATCTGGGAGATAGTTTGAAGGCAGATCCAAAGTACCTATTCAATTTGTCTGCCATTTCCTTGTTCCCCATAATAAATTCACCCGTTTCTGTCTCCAAGGGCCCAACTTTGGTCTTAACTAATTTTTTCCTCTTTACATACCTAAAGAAGCATTTACTATCCTCCTTGATATTCTTGACTAGCTTACTTTCGTACCTCATTTTTTTCTCCACGTATTGCCTTTTTAGTAATCTTCTGTTGCTCTTTAAAAGTTTCCCAATCCTCTGGCTTCCCGCTCATCTTTGCTATGTTATACTTCTCTTTTATTTTTATACTGTCCTTGACTTATAACTGTGTATAATCTCAGTTATAATCTCCAACAGAGAAGTGTTGTATTTCAGCAGATTGTCTTCTTGCAGGTGCAGAAAGATGCCAAACATGAGCAGATTGCTGTCCTACTTAGGAAGAGATATGGTGTACTTGAACTAATATATGCCAGAAACGGTGGCCTGATATGCGGGATCAGGGTACTAATTTCCCCACTTCACAAGGGGACCTTCATCTTTGAAAGAACACACACTCACCCATGTTCTACAGCTAGATTGCCAGACTGCTCCTTCAGTTGGTCCTGGACAGATGCCTGTAGCTGGCCTATCTTGAGGAGGTCTTTGTGTACACAAATTGAAAAGGAGCAGCTTTTCAGCAGACTGACTGCAGCCATTCGGAGGACTCTCTTGTATATTGCTAGAGAGCTCCTTGTGGTGCTCTGTCAAAACCCGTATATACAGTGGTGAAAGAGGAAAATTACTAGGGCATGATTTTACTAAAAATGTTATGATTTTCAGTATATTGTATAAATAATACTGAATACACTGAAATTAGTTAACAGAGGAAATTACATGCTTTTGGGAGCTAGAGACCCTGCCCTGCCTTGGCAAGAAAGGTTGTTGACAAATGTTACTGATGGCATCAACAATGGATGGCATCCATGATGGGTACCCATGGAATGGGTACATCAGAAGACTAACTATTATTGAGGAACAAGGAGTCCACAGGTCCCTGAAGATCGGAGGGAGGTTATTGAGAGGTCATAAGGCATACTTCTCTTTTTCAGCTAAAGCATGGACTATAGGAATCAGGAATTGTGTTCAAACTATATAAAGTATTAGTTTATATACAGTTATAATGGAAATTTATATGGATGAACTGGAGGTTTTTTTATAAGAAGGTATTTATTAGGCTGGAGCTCTCCTCTTTGAAATGAAGGAAGCAGAAGGGCACATGCACAAAATATTGTGAATCCTACAAAGTTTGGACAGGAAAGACATCTTTCACTTGGCAGAGGGGTCAGTTTAAGTTATTGGTACAAGGATTTGACGTGAGTTGAAGAAATGTTTTTCATCCAAAGCATAGGTGGGATGTTTGGACTTTATTTGAAAAGGTGGTGGAAACTGAAACTTTCATCAGATTAAAAAGTAACTGAATGAGGACTTGAAACACCTTAACACATGCAACTGTAGTCAGAATGTTGAGACATGAGGAATCGCAATTGGTTCTATTTTTGACTAGTAGCGGCACAATGATTCTATGAAATGGTGTCAATCAAAAATGCATGCAAGAGTCCATGAGCCTCTTTATTGGATGTGAAAATATGAAACCGAATTAATGAAATTTCAGTAAACCATGTTAAGATTAGGAAGCAGATCTTCTGTGAAGCATTTAAAAACAAAACATAGTTTTCATTGAGGAAAAATAGCTTAGAGACAAGCTATAGATTTAGTTCAAGTTTAATTGTGATTTAACCATACCAGAATACAGCCAGATGAAACAGAGTTACTTCTGGGCCAAAGTTCAAAACACAGTACCAATAATCATACACAGCACACTGTACATATAGTACATATAAGATAGCAGTAAAATACAGTCACACAAGAATATGTAGTCCAAGTCCCTGAGTCCATGAGAGATGCAGCAGTCTGCAGTCTAACATAATACAGCTTGTCTTCTGCAGTGAACACTGAGGGGCAGCACAGACAATGCACCGCACCGCCTCTGGCACTCTGGTGGAGTGCCCGTCTCCAACATCACCTCCTTCATGCACCAACGCCTCTCTGTCACAGGCAGCATCACAGTCTGTACCAAATTCAGTTTCTTCAGTTTCTCTGCCAACAAGCATCTTGCATTAAGTACTTTAAGTTCTTAATGTCCAGCAGGGTCTTGCTATCGTAAAAAATGTTTTAAAAAGACAGTAACACCTTAGGTTGGCCCCATAAAACCAGTTACATCTGAGCAAGCAGCCATCTTACCAGAAGTCTGAAGTCTCCACCAAATCACCAGAGTAAATGAAAGTGCTTCTGCTGCTTGTGAAATAATAGGCTAATTTAGAAGTAGAATAATACTGAAGTATTAAGCAATATGAGGAGATGGTAGGAACAGCATATTGAAGTGGTTAATTGGGCATAATAACCAGAATGACTCCTGCTCTGATTTTCTGTGTTAAAGACAGAATTGTAGAATTCTGTGGTCTTTTCCATGAGGGAGAAAAGCTATTTTGTTGAGTTGCTGGGATTTTCCTCAGAGACATTGTGGAACCATTGCTAAATATGACAAAACACAGGCATTGTATGAAGCCCAGAATATCTCTCATAGTTTCCTCAAATTTCTTGAGTTACAATTTTAAGTCTTGTGTATTGCAACATACCATCTATACAAAAGCTATTGGAAAAATCATTGACCACTAGTATTTAAGGTTTATAAAGTGATGGATTATGATTGTGGGTGTATACTTGGAAAACCTGCAATTTCCAGTAGATAGACAGGATTGCTAGAGCTGTTGGGGAGGGTTTAGACTAATTTGGCAGAGGATGGGAACCAGAGTGATAGGGTTAAGGATTGGGCAGTTGGTATGCAGTGTGCAATGAGAGTGTGTGGAAGGGCAGGCAGATGATAGGGCAAAATTGCAGTCAGTGGGATGAATGTATAACAGGATGCTAAAATCAAAAATGATTATGTATACAGGACTGAATGCACACAGTATATGGAATAAGGTTAAATGACCTTGTAGTTGGAGATTACAGGTATGAGGTGGTCATCAGTGAAAGAAGATCATAGTTGGGAGCTTTTCATCCAAGGATATGCATTGTATTGAAAGGGTAAGCTGAGGGGGTTGGGTGGCTTAGTTAGTTAAAAAATGAAATCAAATCCTTAGAAAGAGGTGACATAGGTTCGGAAGATGTAGAATCCTTATGGGTAGAGTTAAGAAATTGCAAGGGCAAAAACTTCCCATTGGGAGTTATACACAGGCCTCTGAGCAGTAGCCTGGATGTGGGCTACAAACTACAACAACAGATAGAAAAGGCATGTAAAAAGGAAAAAAAAATTATTGGTGCTAGAACCCGAGAGGGGGAATTTGTAAAATGCCTACAAGATGGCATTTTAGAGCAGCTTGTGGTTGTGCCCATTATGGGAATGACAATTCTGGATAGAGTGTTATGTAATGGCCCAGATTTGATTGAGGAGCTTAAGGTAAAGGAGCCCTTAGAAGACTGATCATAATATGATAGAATTCACCCTGCAGTTTGCGAGGGAGAAGCTAAAATCAGATGTAAGAAAGGGACTGTAGTAGGGATGACGACAGAACAGCAATGGTTGGAATTTCTGGAAGCAATTTGGAATGCTCAGGAAAGATGCATCCCAAAGATGAATAAGTATTCTAAAGTGAGATTGAGGCAACCATGGCTTACAAGGGAAGTTACAGACTGTATAAAAGCAAGAGAGAGGGCATATGATACAGCAAAAAATAGTGGGGTGAAGAATTGGGTAGCTTTTAAAAAACAACAGAAGGCAAATAAAAGAGTAATAAAGAGAGAAAGATAAAATATGAAAGTAAGCTAGCCAATAATATAGAGAATACAGAAAGTTTTTTTAGATATATGAAGAGTAAAAGAGAAACGAATGGATATCCGACTGATAAAAAGTGATGCTGGAGAAGTAGTAATTTGAATTTATTTAAATCTTACATCCATCCCACAATGTGAGGGAGTAAAAATTTTTGCGTTATGTCTCTGTTGCAATGTACAGATGTGAATTTATAAGTCTAATGACTTATAGAAAGAAGCTGTCCTATAGCCTGTTGGCCCTGGCCTTAACGCCACAGTACCATTTGCCAGATGGAAGCAGCTGAAATAGTTTATGGTTGGGGTGACTGGTGACCCTGATGATCTTCTAGGCCTTCTTTACACAGCTGCTGCTGTAAAAGTCCTCAGTGGAAGGAAGTTCATATTCACAGATGCACCACTTTCTGCAGTGCCCAGCGATTAAGGTTGGTGCAGTTCCCGACCCAGGCAGTGATACAGCCAGTCAAGATGCTCTCAATGGTGCCCTGTAGAAGGTCGTGAGGATTTGGGGGTTCATGCCAAACTTCTTCATCGCCTGAGGTGAAAGAGACGCTGCTGTGCTTTTTTTTTGCCACACAGCCAGTATGTACAGTCCAGGTAATATCTTCAGTGATGTGCATACTGAGGAACTTGAAACTACTCACCCTCTCAACTGCAGTTGCATTGATGTTGTTCAGAGCGAGCCTGGCTCCATCCTCCTGTAATCGACAATCAGCTCTTTTGTTTTTTGGACATTGAGGGAGTGGTTATTATCTTGGTACCACCGTGTCAGGGTGTTAACCTCTCCTCCGTAGGCTGTCCCGTCACTGTGAGAAATAAAGCCGATCAATGCTGTATCATCTGCAGATTTGCTCAGCAGATTAGAGCTGTGTGTGGCAGCACAGTCATGGGTGTAAAGGGAGTAGAGGAGGGGACTCACATTGAGTATGAGAGTTGCAAACTCATTTTCGCTGTATTGGTGCATGACAAATTGTACAATGCAATGACAATAAAGATATTTAATTTCAATGTATATTCCCAAAATGATGACTGTCATTCCTCTCCATAGACAGTCCCTGCCGGGCTGTGTCCCTCCAACATTTTATGTGGATTTCCAGCACCTGCAGAATCTCTTGTATTTATGTAATATTCCAAGTGCAGTCTCACCATTGACTTACATAGAATGTCTCTATTCTTAAGTGTGATGTCCTGACTAATTATGCTCTCTGCACCACCTTGTTTACTTCCATGGCTGCTTTCAGTGAACTGTGCATTGTTTTCTCAGGTTCCTCTATTCCATAAGCTTCGTCAGTGCCCTGTATTCTTTGTAGGTCTTTTTCTGATTTGAATTTCTAAAATGCATGTAAGTTGAAGTCTAGTTGCCATTCCTCAGTGCATCTCTCTAATTGATCAAGATCTCTGTGTAATCCATTGTAACATGCTTGACTATCACCAAGACCCCTAATTTAGTCAACGGTCACTACAACACAGAAACGGGTCCTTTGGCTCACCTTGGTCAAACTATTAATCTGCCAAGTCCATCAACCTGTAGCTGGACCATACCTCCATACCTCTCCCATCCATGTACCTGTCCAAATTTCTCTGAAATGTTGAAATTGAACCAGATTCCACCACTTTCGTTATCATCTCTTTCCATACTCTCACCACCCTCTGAATTCCCCTTACCTTTAACCCATAACCTCTAGTTCTAGTCTCACCCAACCTCAGTAGAGGAAGCCTGCTTGCACTTGCCCTATCTATACCCCTCATAATTTTGTATACCTCTATCAAATTTCCTCTCATTCTCCTGTGCTCTAGGGAATAGTCTTAACTATTCAACCATTCCCTATAATTCAGATCCTTAAGTCCTGGCAATATCCTTGTAAGATTTCTCTGCACTCTTTCAATCTTATTGATATCTTTCCCAAAGGTATGACCAGAACTATACATAGTACTCTCAATTAGACTCTGATACAACTTCAATATAACATTACAATTCCTGTACTCAGTACTGTATTTTAATTTATGAGGGCCAGTGTGCCAAAACCTCTCTTTGCGAGCTATCTGTGACACTACTTTCAAGGAATTATGAATCTGTATTTCCATATCCCTCTGTTCTATGGCAGTCCGTAGCGCCCTACCATTCACCATGCAAATTCTACCCTGGTTTGTCCTCTCAACGTGTAACACCTCATACTTCTCTGCATTAAATTCCACCTGCCATTTTTCAGTCAATTGTTTCAGTTTGTCCATGATCCACCTGCAAGCTTTGAGAGACTTCCTTTCTGTCTACTACACCCCCAATCTTGATAACTTCCACAAATTTGCTGATCCAGTTTACTACATTATCATCTAGATTGTTGATATTGATAACAAACACCAATGGACCCAGCACCGATCCCTGTGACACACCACTTGTCACAGGCCTCCAGTCAGAGAATCGACCTTCAACCACTAATGTCTGTTTCCCATTATTGAGCCAATTCTGAATCCATCTAGGGTACCTCCCTCTGAATCCCATGCAACCAGATCAGTGTATATGCCATATGGAACCTTGTCAAAAGCCTTAGTTATGTTCATATAAACAATGTCCACTGCCCTCCCTTCATCTGTCTGTTTTAACTCAGGAGATGCCTGAAAAGGTAACTTTAAAAAAACTCCAAAAGATTTGACAGGCATGACCTTCCATGCACAAAACCATGCTGACTATTCTTGATCAGTAATGGTATCAGTATCCAAGTAATGGTAGATTTTATCATTCAGAATTCCGTCCAGTAACATTCCTACACTGAAGTCAGTCGATTGTCCTGAACTGTCCTTACTACCCTTGAACAATGGAACAACATTTATCACCCTCCATTTTCTGGAACTTGGCCAATGGCAAATGATGAAGAAATATCACGCAAGGGCTTTCACAATTTTTCTGTAGCCACCTATAAGGTCTAGGGGTGTAGCTGGTCAGGCTCGGGATATGCCCACCTCAGTATAATTCAAGGCTGCAAATACTTCGTTTCTTATAATATGCACATGTCCCAAGATCTCCCTGCGTAATACCCTAATTTCTTCGCTATCCATGATATTCTCCTTGGTAAACCAATGACAAATAGACATTAATAATCTTGGCCATCTCCTGCGGTTCCATAAATAGTCTCCTGATGGTCTTTAAGAGGACCTAGTCTCTTCCTAGTCACCCTTTTAATGTAACTAAATCTCTTTAGATATCTTTAACCCTGCTTGATAAATCTATCTCATACCTTCTTATACCTTCTTTTTGCCCTTCAGATCTCCCTCTTACGCATGCTCTTATACCTCATATTTGTCAAGGGATTCATTTGTACCCAGTGGACTAAAAGCGACGTATGCTTCCCGTCCCCCGTCTCCAGAGCCACGAAATCTCAGACCTCCGAAGGCGAGCGAAGCTCTTATGTCGCGTCCTTGACATGCCAAATAACAGCCAGTTGTGGAACCCCAAGAGGGGGTGTCATTCCCACAAAGAAATGTAGTCAGCATGTAACTCTAGGTCAGGGCCTTCAAAAGAACCCTGAAAGGGAAAAATAGAGACATTAAAGATGGAAATAGAGCTGTTTCTGAAGATGCAAGCGAAGGAGTCGCCGTTAGGTGCCACTGATTCTCCTAAGCTCTTATATGCATTTTAATTTATCTACTGTAACTCCTTATACTAATTCTGCAGGACCCCATCCCTTGTTCTGCCTGTGTTTGTACTGATGTGTCCTACGACCTCTGGCTGTTCACCCTTCCACTGAAGAATTTTCTGCAGCCACTCAGATACATCCTAGATCTTGACACCTGGGAGGCAACACAATTGTATTTCTTCCACTGTAACAGTATCTTCTGTCTGTCCTCCTAACTAACAAGTCTTTTATCACTATTGTTGTGCCTGACTACCCTTCCTGCTGAGCCTCAGAGTGGGCTATAGTTCCACTGACCTGGCTGCTGCTCTTATACCTTGATAAATCATGCCCCCCCCAGCAGCATCCAAAGTGATATATGCTGTTGAGGGGAATGGCCACAGGAGCACCCTGTACTTCCTTTGTGTTTCCTGACGGTTACCCATCTATCTGCGACTTGTACCCTGTGTGCGATCACCCAAGTAAAAGTCTCATCAATGAAGCCTTATAGAGGTTTGTCGCATCATGAGATTAGGCGGAACAATACAGTCTTTTTCCCAGGGTAGGGACGTTCAAAAGCTAGAGGGCATAAGTGAGAAGGGAAATATCTAGAGGAGACCCATAGGTCATGTTTTTCAACTTGACAGTGGTAAGTAAATGGAATGAGCTGCCAAAGGAAGTGGTAGAGCTGGGTACAATTACAATATTTAAAAGATATTGGGTAGGTATATGGATAGAAAAAACCTAGAGGAATATGGATCAAACTCAGGCAAATGGGACAAGCTCAGAAAGGCATCCTGGTTGCTTGAATGATTTGGGTTGAAGAGCTCACTTCTGTGCTGTTACTCTGTGATTATAATGGGCCAGCCAGTTTCTTATTTCTCATTTTGTGCTTTGTGCCAAAGTAGACTCTGCCCAGAGAAAACAGAAGCATATATTCATCATTATAAATGATGGGAGATAAAGTGTTTTGCTATTTTATTAGAACTCTCCTATCAACATATCACCTCCTGCCCCATACACAACTTGGATCTGCTCCAATTTGCCTACCAGCACAATGCAACTCTTCTCATTGGCTCTTCACTCAACCCTGGAACATCTGAACAGCAAAGATGTGTACATCAAGATGCTCTTCATTGAGTGCAACTTGCTATTATCCCCTCAAAACTAATCAATAAGCTTCAAGATCTTGGCCTCAGTACCTCCTTGTGCAATTGGATCCTCCATTTCCTCAAATATAGATCCCAGTCAGTTCAGATTAGCAACAACATCTCCCCCATAATCTTCATCAGTACAGGTGCACCATAAGGCTGTGTGCTTAACCTCCTGCACTGCTAACTTTATACTTATGATGGCGTGGCTAACCCCAGCTTCAATGCCATATTCAAGTTTGCTGAGTCAAAGGTGGTGACAAATCAGCCTAAAGGAGGAAAATGGAAAATCTGACTGAGTGATGCCATACCAACAACCTCTTACTCAATATTAGCAAGATCAAGGAGCTGATTATTGACCTCAGGAGGAGGAAACCAGGGGTCCATGAGCCAGTCCGTTTCAGAGGATCAGAGATGGAGTAAGTCAGCAACTTTAAATTTCTTGGTATTACCATTTTAGAGGACCTGTCCAACACTTTATAAAGAAAGCACGGCAGCACTTCTACTTTCTTAGGAATTTGTGAAGATTCATCATGACATGTAAAACTTGGCAAGCTTCTATAAATGTTTGATGGAGAGTATATTGACTGGCTGCATCACATTGGTGTGGAAACACCAATGCCCCTGAAAAGAAAATCCTACAAAAGTAGTGGATGCAGTCCAGACACAGGTAAAGGCCTCCCCAGCATTGAGCACATCTGCATGGAGTGTTGTCATAGGAAAGCAACATCCATCATCAGGGACTCCCACCTCCCAGGTCATGCTTTCTTCCTGCTGCTGCCATTAGGAAAAAGATACATGGCCTCAGGACTTGGACCGCCAGGTTATTACCCTTCAGCCATCAGGTGCTTGAATCAAAGGGAATAACTTCACTCTACTTCAATTCGGTCCAGCCTATGGATTCAATTTCAATAACTCTTCACGTCATGTTCTCGATATTTATTGCTTGTTTGTGTAGTTAGTTATTATTTCTTTGTTTTTGTATTTGCACAGTTGTTTTTGCTCACTGATTGAATGCCCAATTGGTGCATTTTTTCATTATTCTATTAATGGGTTTTTGCAAGAAAATGAACCTTAGGATTGTATATGGTGAAATATATGTACTTTGATAATAAGCTTACTTCGAACTTATACTGAACTTTCAAACTGGAAAGCCTCACTCAGTCATAAATAAGAGAAAACCTGTTGATGTTGGAAATCCAAGTAACACACACAAAATGCTGGAGGAACTTAGCAAGCCAGGCAATATCTAAGGAAAAGTGTGTAGTTGATGTTTCTGGCTGAGGCCCTTCATTAGGACTAGAGAGAAAAAGTTGAGGAGTCAGTCATAAATGTTCTGTTTGAATGCCAAATTATGTGATACTCTTTCAATTAAATCTTAATTTGATTCACAGGAATTAGAGAAGAAATTTCAGGAAACAGCCGCTTATCGCAACATGAAAGAATTATTAACAAAGAAGAATGAGCAAGTAAAGGAATTACGCAAACGCCTTTCACAGTAAGTTGGCATAACGAATAATGATTCTTGACTATATTCCACAGTACAATTTGAACTTGGCCATTTTTATTCAGCTGTTCAGTAATACTGTAAACCCTCATATTTCAGTATCTAATTATTTCTTCAGTGATATTTAAATCTGTCATCACATTTTATCTGGAAGTCAATACCCAATCTTAAGCAATTTTTGGATAAGACTATACTGTATCAGTTAAGTAGCTCTAGTCCTACTCTGACAAAAGGAATACATTTTGATGAGAGTGCAGAGGAAGTAAATCTCAGTGATGTCAGCAGAATACACATTGCTTCCTCATCGTATTTATGGTTTTACGGAAGATTAAGTGATTTATTTGCAGTGCTTAAATGCCTTTTCATTACATTTGTGCTATTTGCCCACTTTCAATGAAGTTACCTTATCAAGCCCCTCTCCCAGCATAGTGCACTCTGCTGCAATTGTACAGCACATTTCAAAGATGAACACAAAACCAGAGTCATCATCCATAGTATCTTGTTTATTAATTATCTACAATGAATATCACTAAAAGCAGGTTACCTGACCGAGGAGATGGAATGAGAACAGATATCTGCCCTCACCATAACAAGGATACGGTTCCCCTTGTCCTTGCCTACCACCCCATCCAAAACATAATTCTCCATAATTTCCGCCATCTTCAACAGGTTCCTACCACAGAACACATCTTTCCTGATTCCATTTTGCTTTCTGCAGGGATTGCTCTCTACGTGACTTCCTTGTTCACCCTTCCCTCTCCATTGAACATCCTCCTAATTCTTATCCTGGCAAGTGGGACAAGTGCTACACCTGCCCCAACATCTCCTCCCTCACCACCATTTAGAGCCCCAAGCAGTCCTTTCAGTGATGCAACCTGCGAATCTGTTGCAGTCATCTACTATATACAGAACTCCTGATGTGGCCAGTGAGACCTGACGTAGATTGGGAAGCACTTCACCAAGCACCCTCACTCTGTCCGCCACAAAGGGTGAGCTTTCTTGGTGGCCACTCATTTTAATTCACCTTCCCATTCTTGTTCCAATATTTTGGTTCATGGCCTCCTCTACTGCCACAATGAGATCACCCTCAGTCGGAGGGACAAAAGAATGCTGTCAGGTTGGAGGCTCTGGGTAGCTTACAATTGGACAGGATGTAACACACACAAATTGCTGGTGGAACGCAGCAGGCCAGGCAGCATCTATAGGAAGAAGTACAGTCGATGTTTCGGGCCGAGACCCTTCATCAGGACTAACTGAAAGAAAAGATAGTAAGAGATTTGAAAGTAGGAGGGGGAGGGGGAAATCCAAAATGATAGGAGAAGACAGGAGGGGAGGGGTGAAGCTAAGAGCTGGAAAGGTGATTGGCAAAAGAGATGCTGCCTGGCCTGCTGCGTTCCACCAGCATTTTGTGACTGTTGCTTGAATTTCCAGCATCTGCAGGTTTCCTCATGGAAATATGAGGAAATCAGGAAGTACATCGATTTCTCTAACTTCCAGTAATTTCTCTCCCCTTTCTCTTCCCTCTTTTTCTATTCCCCATTCTGGCTCAACTCTTACCCTTTCTGTACTCCTCACCTCACAATCACCTCCCTCTTTTGCACCTGCTCCTTCCCTTCTTCCCATGGTCTACTCTCCTTGTCTATCAGATTTGTTCTTCTTCTAACTTGTTATTCTGGCTTCTTCTTTCTTCCTTTCCAGTCCTGATGGAGGTTCTCAGCCTGAACAATTGACTCTGCATTTCTCTCCATAGATGCTGACTGATCTGCTGAGTTCCTTTAGCATTTTTGTGTTTGTTCTTCTGGATTTCCAGCATCTGTAGAATCTCTTGAGTTTATTACCTGACCATTGTTTGTTGCAAATTGACTTTTTTTATTTAAAAAGTTCTGGGATGTCATGAAAAGTGGCATTAATTGTAAGTTCTCAATGAAGAATAACACAATGATTCCCCCAGCCATTAGCTAAGAAGGGACAAAATGAAAATTGTATCCACTAGTAACAATGGAAGATGTTTTGAGAAGGTTTTATTTTTACATACATCTGTCTATGGCATATCAGCTTTACCCCTTCCCCTCACCTCTTTATACTAGCTATCTTCCTTCTACGATTTCATTTCAGGGTCTCAACCTGAAATATTAACTGTCCATTTCCCACCACAGGTTAAACAGCATCTGAAGAAAGAGAAATATTTAATATTTGGCTTCTGGGGCTCTTTCTCAGATATGGAGGAAAAGTGGACGATTGAAAGCAAAAGACCACGTGGAAATAGGTTCAGACAAATTAGATGATAAGGAGCATGAGTACTGACCATTAGCAAACATTTTAACATAACAGAGCGAAAGAGGGGATAAATGTGATAAAGGGAACAATGGAGACCAGTTTGCCTGAAGTTGGAAAATTTTAGAAGGTTGCAAATTTTGCAGCTCAAAGAAAAGATATTGTCATAATGAGGCCCAATGTAAACTAGAAAAATAAGTCGTATTTACAAAATCCACTGCAGTAAATCATGCATTAAAGACCCTGAGGAGATTGTTTCACAAAGTTCTAGCCCCACAGTTGATTGGAAAAAGTGCATGGAATGCTTCTCATGTACAACTAGGATGATCTAATAGAAAACAAAGAGAATCATATTGTCTTTGAACAAAACCTTGATTTGATTCATCATCCATAATCCTTCTTGGTCCACCTACCTCCCCTCTTTGTACTATCTTCCTCTCCATTCACTAGCCTGTTGCAGTGTCTTGACCTGGCACATTGAGAATTTCTTTTCCCCTACAGATGCTGCTTGACCTCTGGAGTCCCTCATGCAGTTTGCTTTTTGCTCTGAATTAGACTCAATCTCTGGTACCATTCCCATTTCTGGTTCTGCCATTCAGTAGGAATAGAGATTGAGAGGAGAGCTACCAGATTAATATCTTGTGCAAAAGGAAACACTTAGTATGTATGGGTGAGGGAGATGAGTACTTTTGAAATCAATACCAGCAAGATTCAAGTAGGAGCCAGTTAGATTTTCAATATCTGGACAGATTATTTGAATTGGATAAATTAGGGAAGAATTGAAGTCACAAGTTATTTAAGTATAGAACTACTTTAATGTTGAGGTGAGAATTACTTTCCTTGATATGAAATCAGTATTGAACAGAGTGTGGCATTAGTAAAGGAGAACAGAAAATCCTTAGTAAAATTTAATTAGATGGAAATCAAAGGAAATGCCATTTATTGACTGAAGCCCCAGCTTGTACAAAGGAAGAAAGTTGTGATAATTAAAGGCAGTCAACCAGACCTCATTTAGGCACATGAGTTTGTCAGGGCAATTCCAGACACAACCAAAAAGTTTCATTATAAATTTCCCTCCCATTGTAATGTCAAAGGTGGGGATTTTGCAGACATTTGCTGCATCTTAAGTTAATGACTCAGATAATAATCAGCGTATATCAATGTGCAGCAAAATCTAGATGTCAGTAAGATGTAGCTGATAATTTACAAATAGCATTTATCTCACAAAATTATGCAACCGTTTATTTTTGACATTCATTGAATCCTTTATGTAACATAATGGAATGATTGTTGTCCAGCAATTTAACTGGATCAGCTATATAAATGCTCAGAGGTTGGGTAATATGTGCTAAGTAATTCACCTCCTGACTCCTTAAAGTCTATAAGGCAAATGGGAATACTGTGCACTTGACTGGATGAGTGTAGCTCTAACACCACTTGCCAAGCTTACCAAGACAAAGCAGGCCATTTAATTAGCACCACGTTCTGTACTCTGCCATTTTGCTCATTATAAGCACACAAAATTTGGCTGCAAAATGCTCTGCAGTGAAACAGCTAGGCTTTTCTGACGTGGCCAAATCTGTGAATTCAACCCTCTAAAAGAACAAGAGCTGCAAGGATGTGGGAATGACACCTTCTAGGGGATTGGAGGTGGAAGGCTGGTGGTCTCTGCAAGTTGCATGTAATTCCGACTTGAAAATAGCATGATCTTCCTTAGTCGTAGTTGGGTCTAAATCTTGGGACTCCTATCTAATGACACCATTGGAGAACCTTCAAAAGAAATCCAGCTTTTCAAGTAAGGAATTCAAACTGCTCCAGATCCTTTGAGATAAAATATTGCTAGCCTTGGTCATATTCAATAAATAAAATTAACTTCTTTCATAGTTAGCCTTTGTTATGGGTAGCTGGCTTATTATGTAATAGGTGCAAATTTACTACGAATATTTAAATAAAAAGCTGGTGACTGTAAAAAGTTACATTTAAAGACTAGGTGATATGGAGTTCATTTTTTGTCACTTTGGTGAAATGGATGAGGGAAGGAGGGTAGGGAGAAAGGAGTAATAGTCAGCAGGAATTTCCCTACAATTCTTGTTAACTGGAAATAGCTGGTTTTAATTTTAGAGTTGTGCAGAGACAACTGGCCATCAGGTGTCTGCCCAAATTAATTCCATTTTCCACAATTTGGCCCATAGCCTTCAAAGGTAAGACCTTGTTAGTGTTATGAGTTATTGTTGGTGATGGTATTCGATAACAGCTTTTATGGACGAGTTGTCTTTTTCTAATTTTTCTTTTTTAATTACCAGTATGTTATTGGGTCTTTTGCGTTGAGTACTAAATTAAAAGTTATATGTTCCAAGTAGAAAATTTCCAGTTATTTCTTTATATCAGTAACAATAGTCTTAAAAATTGCTTGGGATATTTAGAGTCTGTACTTTTAAATTCTTGCTGTAAGTAGAACACTAACTGTGTCTAATACTTTTAGGTATGAAGCAGAAGACTAAAGGCATTGTTGGATTCTTGTCAAGGTGCTTCAGAAAATAAATTTTAATGATCTTTTTCCATATTTAAGGGATCTTATTTAGAATTGTTTGTTTTGACATTTTTGCTTTAAATTAAAAGTTGCTACATATATTTTAATGTCATGGGTCCATATACTTTTCTTGCGAACAGCTGCACTTTTGAATGCGTATACATTAAGTGATGCTGTAACCTGTAATCATGAATCACTAGTCATTTCTATTGACAAAACAGATGGACAGTTAGTACTGTCATGAAGATTCAATCAAAGCAATGAATTACCTTATCATTTGCTTAAGTAAAAGAACTTGCAGACCCTCATTATGTTCTCATATCGACAAGATTATTTTAATCCAATAAATCTACTTGAAGTGCAGGCACTTAAATTCAGAGAAACTTAAGTGTCTTTTTTCAAGTTAACACTTGTGGGAGTTTCTTGGTCATGATTTCACAGTCATAACTTAGTTTTGATTATCAATCAGAGTAGTGATTGTATATGATATTGCTAAGACTTTTTCAGTACTTTCCTTTGCAGAACCAGCTTTTGCAGAAAGGAAACTTATTGTAAGACTTTCTTAGAGATGAATATCCTTGCCAGTATATTATTTCATCATGCATTGAATAGTTAAGAGATATTATTAAATCTATTTTTCCATCAATTATGTAGACTTTAGTGCTATAACTGTATTTCTTTTGAAATTTAATGCTCTTTGCTGTTAAACATTGCTGCACCTCTAAGTAATAAATATATTTCTGCTTTGAAAGTTGGAACTTGCGTTAGCTTTTGTATTCATCTATTAAAAATAAAATACATTTTAAAAATTAAGAATTTTCTCAGTTGCTTTGTTATTGCACCAGTCCTAGGTAATATGGAAAGCACGGTAGCATAACAGTGCAATCACTTTACAGCACCAGCGATCACCAATCAGGAAATGATACCCATTGCTGTCTGTCAGGAGTTTATACATTCTCCCCATGATTACATGGGTTTTCTCTAGCTGCTCTGGTTTCCTCCTATATTCCAAAGACGTACAGTTAGGGTTATAGGTTGTGGGCATGCTATGTTGACACTGGAAGTTTGATGACCGTGGTAGGCTGCCCCAGTCTAATCCTTGCTAATTTGATTTGATGTAAATGACGCATTTCACTGTATGTTTCGATGTTTCATTGTACGTGTGACAAATAAAGCTCATGTCTAGAGTGCTTCAACCTACTGAATCAACAAAAGGTTGTTGGCTTCATGTTGTACTATTATAACACGTAGCAACTGCATTCTACCCTGTCAGAAAATGAATTTATAATAACAGGATATTTTTAAAGTACTTGCTACTTTAGAGAATATCCCTTAGGTAATTTATCGTTAGTTGACTCCCAACCCTAGTTCACTGAATCTACAAGCTCAGAATAAGAAAAGAAACAGGTTTAATATCACTGATATATGTTGTGAAATTCATTGCTTTTAGGCAGCAATACATTGCAATACATAATAAAAAAATAAATTACAATAAGAAGTGTGTATATACAAAACTTAAATAAGTAGTGCAAAAAGAGAAGGAAAATACTGAGGAGGTGTTCATGGGTTCATTGTCCAATTAGAAATCTGATAGCAGAGGGGAAGAAGCTGTTCATGAAACACTGAGTGTGTGTCTTCAGGCTTCTGTATCACCTCCTTGATGGCAGCAATGAGAAGAGAGCATTTCCTAGATGGTGAAGGTCCTTATTGATGGATGCTATCTTTTTAAGGCATCATGTTTTGAAGGCGTCTTGGATGCTCTGAGTCTAGTGCCCATGATGGTGCTGGCTAAGTTTTTTCCAATCCTGTGTAGTAGCTCCTCCATACCAGATGGTGATGCAACCAGTTAGAATGTTTTCTGCAGTACATTTCCGGAAATGGTGACATACCAATTCTCCTCAAACTCCTAATGAAATATAGCTGCTGTTGTGCCTTCTTTGTAATTGCATCAATATGTTGCATCCAGTGACCCTGTGATCTCTGTCTCAGAGGCCGATGCCATCCTCACAAGGTGGCAGGCCCCAATAGAGTACGAGGTAAGCCTCTGAAAACTTGTACCAACCAGCTGGAAGGTGTATTCAAAGACATTTTCAACCTTTCACTGCTACAGTTCGAAATTCCCACTTGCTTCAAAAGGGCAACAGTTATACCTGTGCCCAAGAATAGTGGTGTGAGTTGCCTTAATGACTATCATCCAGTAGCATCTATGCTGGTGAAATGTTTTGAGAGGTTGGTCATGACAAGAATCAGCTCCTGCCTCAGCAAGGACCTGGACCCACTCCAATTTGCCTATCACCACAATAGGTCTAAGGCAGGAGCAATCTCATTGGCTCATTTTTGCTTTAGGTCAGCTGGACGATACAAACACCTATGTGAGAAGCTAAAGTCAGATATAGCAGTATTACAGTGGAATATGGGAAATTCCAGAGACATGAGAGAGAAGTCAGTCAGAATTGATTGGAAAAGAACACTGGCAGGGATAACAGCAGAGCAGCAATGGCTGGAATTTCTGGAAGCAATTTGGAAGGCACAAGATATATATATATACATTCCAAAGAGGAAGAAGTATTCTAAAGGCAAGATGACACAACCATAGTTAACAAGCGAAGTCAAAGCCACCATCCCAGGGATAGTGGTGGAGGCTAAAACATTAGGGGTATTTAAGAGCCTCTTGGACAGGCACATGGATGAAAGAAAAATGGAAGGTTGTGGGGTACTGTGGGTTTTTTTAAAGGATTATATGGGTCGGCACAACATGGAGGGCTGAAGGGCCTGTACTGTGCCGTAGTGTTCTATGGTTCTATAAAAGTCAAAGAGAGGGCATATAATAGAGGAAAAATTAGTGGGAAGTTAGAAGATTGAGAAGCTTTGAAATATCAACAGAAGTTTACTAAAACGGTCATTAAGAAGGTAAAGATGGAATACAAAAGAAAGCTATCCCATAATATTAAAGAGGATACCCAAAAGTTTCTTTGGATACATAAAGTGTAAAAGAGAGGCAAGAGTGGATATTGGACCGCTGGAAAACAATACTTGAGAGGTAGTAATAGGAGACTAGGAAATACTGCACAACTAATTAAATGTTTTGCATCCATCTTCATTGTGGAAGACACTAACAGTATGCTGGAAGTTCAAGAGTGTTGGGAAAGAAGTGCGTGCAATGCTATTACTAGGTGCTTGGGAAAATTAAAGGTCAGAAGGTGGATAAGTCACCTGGACCAGATGTAGTACACTTCAGGGTTCTGAAACAGGTGGCTAGGGAGATTGTGGAGGTATTGGTAATGATCTTTAAAGAATTATTGGATTCTGGAATGGTTCCGGAAGACAAGAAAATTGCAAATGTCTTTCCACTATTCAAGAAGGGAGAGAGGCAAATGAAAGGAAATTATAGGCCAATTAGTAGACCTCAGTGGTGGCGAAGATGTTGGAGTCGATTGTTAAGGATATCGTTTTGGGTACTTGGAGGCACATGATAAAATAGGTCAAAGTCAGCATGGTTTTCTCAAGAGAAAATCTTGCCCAATAAATCTGGTGGAGTTCTTTGAAGAAATAATAAGCAGGATAGAGAAAGGAGAATCAGTTGATGTCATGTACTTGGATTTTCAGAAGGCCTTTGACAAGATGCTCCACGTGAGGCTGCTTAACAAGCTAGAAGCCCATGGTGTTATAGGAAAGATTCTAGCATGGATAAATCTGGCTGATTGGCAGGAGGCAAAGAGTAGGAATAAAGGGAGCCTTTTCTATTTGGCTGCTGGTGCCTAGCGGTATTCCACAGGGGTCTGTGTGGGGACCGATTATCTTTACGTTGTATGTTAATGATTTGGATGATAGAATTGATGGCCCTGTTGCAAAGTTTGCAGACAATATGAAGATAGGAGGGGCAGGTTGTTTTGAGGAAGTAGCAAAGCCACAGATTAGGAGAATGGGCGAAGAAGTGGCAGATGGAATACAATGTTGGGCAGTGTATGGTCATACATTTTGGTAGAAGAAATGAAAGGGTTGACTATATTCTAAATGGAGAGAAAGTACAAAAAGGATGCAGAGGGATTGAGGAGTTCTGGTGCAAGATTTCCTAAAGGTTAATTTGCAGATTGAGTCTGTGGTGAGGAAGGCAAACGTAATGTTAGCATTCATTTCAAGAGAACTAGAATATAAAGGCAAGAATGTAATGCTGAGACTTTACAAAACACTGATGAGGCCTCACCTAGGACATTGTGAGAAGTTTTGTGTCCCTTA
Source organism: Hypanus sabinus (assembly GCF_030144855.1). Taxonomy (NCBI): domain Eukaryota; kingdom Metazoa; phylum Chordata; class Chondrichthyes; order Myliobatiformes; family Dasyatidae; genus Hypanus; species Hypanus sabinus. Next base: position 62,450,566 of record NC_082725.1, on the reverse strand, counting down.
CCTTAGAAAGGATATGCTGAAACTGGAGAGGGTTCAAAGGATGTTCACAAAAATGATTCCAGGATTAAACGGCTTGTAATATGATGAGCATTTGATGGCCCTGGCCCTATATTCATTGGAATTCAGTAAAATAAGCGGTGACTTAATTGAAACCCATTGAATAGAGAAAGATCTTGATAGAGTGGATGTAGAGAGGATGGTTCCTATGGTGGGAATGTCTTAAGACCAGAGGACACAGCCTCAGAATAGAGGGGTGTCCTTTTAGAATGGAGATTAGGAGGAATTTCTCTAGCTGGAGAGTACTGAATCTGTGGAATTCGTTGCCACAGGCAAATGTGGAGGTTAAGGTTTTATGTATATCAAGAAAGTGAGTAGAGATAGACCAGGAAATTATAGACTAGTGAGCCTTTCTTCAGTGGTTGGTAAGTTGATGGAGAAGCTCCTGAGAGGCAGGACTTATGAACATTTGGAGAGACATAATATGATTAGGAATAGTCAGCATGGCTTTGTCGAACAAGCCTGATTGAATTTTTTGAGGATGTGACAAAGCACATTGATGAAGGTAAAGCAGTATATGGATTGTGTATATGGATTTCAGCAAAGCATTTGACAAGGTACCCCATGCAAGGCTTATTGAGAAAGTAAGGAGGCATGGGATCCAAGGGGACATTGCTTTGTGGACCCTGAATTGGCTTGCCCACGGAAGACAAAGAGTGGTTGTAGACGGGTCATATTCTGCATGGAGGTTGGTGACCAGTGGATTGCCTCAGGGATCTGTTCTGGTACCCCATCTCTTTGTAATTTTTATAAATGCCCTGGATGAGGAAGTGGAGGGATGGGTTAGTAAATTTGCTGATGACACAAAGGTCAAGGGTGTTCTGGATAGTGTGGAGGTCTGTCAGGTTACAGCTGGATAGGATTGATAGGATGCAGAACTGGGCTGAGAAATGGCAGATGGAGTTCAACCCAGATAAGTGTGAGGTGGTTCATTTTGGTAGGTCAAATATGATGGCAGAATGTAGTATTAATGGTAAGACTCTTGGCAGTGTGGAGGATCAGAGGGATCTTGGGGTCCGAGTCCATAGGATGCTCAAAGCAGCTGCGCAGGTTGACCTTGTGGTTAAGAATCGTGGAATTGAGTTTAGGAGCCAAGAGGTAATGTTGCAGCTATATAGGACTCTGGTCAGACCCCACTTGGAGTACTGTGCTCAGCTCTGGTTGCCCCAGTAGGGGAAGGATGTGGAAACCATAGAAAGGGTGCATAGGAAAGTTACCAGGATGTTGCCTGGATTGCGGAGCATGCCTTATGAGAATAGGTTGAGTGAACTCGGCCTTTTCTCTTTGGAGCGACGGAGGATGAGAGGTGTCCTGATAGAGGTGTATAAGATGATGAGAGGTATTGATCATGTGGATAACCAGAGGCTTTCCCCCAGGACTGAAATGGTTGCCACAAGAGGACACAGGTTTAAGGTGCTGGGGAGTAGTTACAGAGGAGATGTCGGGTAAGTTTTTTCCTCAGAGAGTGGTGAGTGCGTGGAATGGGCTGCTGGCAACAGTGGTGGAGGCGGATACGATAGGATCTTCTAAGAGACTTTTAGATAGGTACATGGAGCTTAGAAACATAGAGGGCTATAGGTAAGCCTAGTAATTTCTAAGGTAGGGACAAGTTCAGCACAACTTTGTGTGCTGAAAGGCCTGTATTGTGCTGAAGGTTTTCTATATTTCTGTGTTTCCTGAGTGTCAAGATCTCTGAGGATCTAACCTGGTCCCAACATATCGATGCAGCTATAAAGAAGGCAAGACAGCCGCTATATTTCATTTGGAGTTTGAATAGGTTTGGTTTGCCACCTAAAACACCATGGAGGGCATTCTGCATCACTGTCTGGTATGGGGGGGGGGGGGGGGTTGTTGGTGGAGCTACTGCACAGAACCGAAAGAAGCTACAGAAAGTGTAAAACTACTCAGCTCCAACATGAGTACTAGTCTCCAGAGCATCTAAGACATCTTTGAGGAAAGGTGCCTCAGAAAGTTGGCATCCATTATTAAAGATCCTCATCACCCAGGACATGCCTTCTTCTCATTGTTACTGCCAGGAAGGAAATACTGAAGCCTGAAGGCACACACTCAACAATTCAGGAACAACTTCTTCTCCTTTGCCACCTGATTTCTAAATGGATATCAAACCCATTTACACTATCTCACTTTTTTTCTGTTTTTGTACTGTTAATTTCACTATTTAATATACATTTATATACTTTCTGTAATTGATTTACTACTTCCTTTTCTGTATTTATCATGTATTTCATTGCATTGTTGCCACTAAGTTTTCAAATTTCACAACATGCCTGTGATAGTAAATCTGATTCTGATGTTGGGCACAGGATAGATCCTCAGAGATGTTGACACCCAGGAACTTATAAAACCATAAGATATAGGAGCAGAGTAGGCCATTCAGCCCATTGGATCTGCCCCACCTTCAATCTTGACTGATCCAATTCTTCGAGTCATTCCCATTTCCCTGCTTTCTCCCATACCCTTTTTGACATCAAGAACCTACTTATCTCAGTCTTAAATGCACCTAATGACCTGGCCTCCACAGCCATTCATGGCAAAATTCCACAGATCTACCACAGTCTGACTAAAATAATTTCTTAAAGCTGGTCGCCCTTTACATTTCTGATCCCTGGACGAAAACTGGTGTGTGTTCCCTCGATTTACCCTCCCTGAAGTCCACAAACAATTCCTTAGTTTCACTGACGTTGAGTGCATGGTTGTTGCTGTGCTACCACTCAACCAGCTGATCTACCTCGGTCCTGAAACCCTCCTCATCACCACCTGAAATTCTGTCGACAAGGTTGTGTCATCAGCTAATTTATAGACATTGTTTGCACTGTGCCTAGCTACACAATCGTGGGTGTGGGGAGTAGATCAGTGGGCTACGCTTTAGAATTGATTTGTTGCACACTGCAGAAGCTTGACTTTCCTTGCCTTACGTCTCCTCATTTTGCACTTCTGCATTTTGTAAGTCAATCTGAACTAATTGTCTAAGAATAAGATCTAAAGTTTGGAATCCCTCTTAATTTAAATTCTTCGTATTCCTTTTTGTTCTCCTTCCAGCATATGGTACCACAGGATATGGCAAGAAGGCAGGTGTATGGGGTTGAGTGTCTTATGGATACTGGAACAATCTTAGGACTGGGACACTGAGGTTGTGAGTAGTCCGATCCATTTTCATATTGTGGCTAGGGAGAAGGATGGAATCAGTGGTCAGAGATTGTGGTAGTGGATGCAAACTTCTGTGTATCTGTTATTGGGTATCCGACAACCAGTTCACAATATAGAGATGATTGGTGGTGTTGCTAAAACTGGATGTCTTCAAGTCTTCAGCCCCAACCTTGTAAACTAGTCTTGAAATATTACTACTGTGCTACATGATGGAATATTCAGATATTTCACAAATCAAGCAACAGTATTGAATCTTCACTACAACTTAGTGAATAAAAGTTTCAACATGTGTGTATTCTTCTGTTCCTTGTACGTATCAGAGAAATATAGCACCACTTACAACTTAAGCTGTGCAACTTTCACAATGCCATTGGCTAACTTTGTTTAGTTGCATGATCTCCTGGTACTTTGGAATAATGGCTTTAGGTCTTTTGCGTTTGATGTATACCTGTGATAATTTTTTTGTTGAGGTTTCTCTTTCAGTTTTCTGTTGGAATCTTCCATATACACACATCATTATATGATCAGGCACCTTACATTTTTCATCTGAATGAAGCTGACAAGGTTGATGTACCTTACTTTGTAAAAAAAAATTATAGCAAAGTACCAACCAGTAAATCAGGAAATCCTCAGCAGTGGATGTTTTCTAGCATAGACTTGTGTGAATTATTAGTTCCCAGTCTATGATTGGTATGTGCTGTACATGTTACATGGATAATATGCCTCCTTTGCACAAGCTGGCCAATTGCAGAGCAATGAATAGATGTTAAATTTCTGAGCTCTCATTTGCTGGTTGCTTTAATTCTCCATCCCACTCTGATCTCTCCTTTGGCTTCCTGTGAAGACCAGTACAAGCTCAAGGAATGCCAACTTATCCAACTTATTCCTGACCAGATGAGTTCCTTCAGCAGTTCATTTTTGCCACCTTTAATGTTCATTCAGTTTTTTCTTTCTACTTAGATGTTACCTAATCTGTTGAGTAACATTATTTTGAGTTATTTCAGACTTCTATTGCCTTCTGTGTTCTGTATCTCACAGTTCCAGCATGTTGCCCCCCCCCCACCCCCCGGCCTTTTAAATTCCAGAGTGATCCCTCTCTTCGATAGCGCTGAAAACCGTTGTGTCACTGGAACATCTTTGCTCTCCTTCCTGTCATCAACATCCCATTTGCACTCTCCACTTCTGTCTTCTGTGCAACTTAATATGCCTTTGTTTTCTCAACTTTCTACTTCTGACAATGAGTCTTTGGTATGAAACATTAACTCAGCTTCTACCTTTGCAGATCTGTTGATTATCTTATGATTTTTTTCCCCCAAACTTCAACAGCATTTTTACAATTTCTGTTGTCCACTATCTGTAAATTCTTTTTTGTATTTATTTAGCATTTGGTATTTAGATGTAAAATATCAACTTTTTATCTGCAATTTGCTACTTAGTTATTTTTATGTACCAGTTAAAGTAATTTGTAGGTGCCACTGGAAGTGGTTTCTTTGATTCCTGATGAATGGCTGCTTGGCTAGTAAATTAAGCAAGACTCAGATCACCACACACCATTGAATGACATTGAAAATCTAGTGTTTTTGCTGAGACCTTGGATCCTAAGCTGAGACTTTACCGAATGATTAAAGTCCCAAATGTTTTTTTTTATAATTTTGTATTTTAAATTTAGAAAGTATTTGGCCATTGCCTGTACTGTACTGTTTGAAGTAATAAATAAGTATAAAAATATTAACTTCACAGCATCCTTCCTTTTTTAAAAAAAACTTTTCCTTCCCATCCTATCTCTAAATTTCTCTTTATTCTACCCCAACCTAGGTTTACTTTATTTATAATTTCTGATTTCTGTTAAAGGGTCATTACCCTAAAATATTAACTCTATTTGTCTCTCTACTGATGCAGCCTGCCTAAGCATTTGCAGCAGTGGTAGTTTATATTTAAGAAGTTTATTTCTCCCAGTTACTTTTTCTTCATATTGAAAATCTACTAGTAAGTTTTACACAGTCCATCTCCCAAAAAAAACTTAATAATTGATCTTATGAAGGACATGTTGGTGCTGATTATTGGCCTCATTCGGTGTTCAACTTTACAGCTTTTCTGGAATTGAATGAAGCAAAGTATCCTACATGAATAATCAAGGAATCTGAACAGTTGTTTTCGCTGATGAAATCAGGAGTCTTAAAGCTCCCATAACTACTATCTCAATTGTTCTTTTGACACTAATTGTTTACCTTGCCAAGAAAAGTCTTTTAATTTTGAATAAAAATAGTTTTGCTTCTTTAACATGTAGTAAATAAGCCTCTACAAAAACATGTTACATAGTAATAAATAATGTATTTTTATTTAAACAAGAGCAACTACAGAATCCAGTTGCTAAATTTATCTTCCAGCTGAGGCAATACTTCATCTGTGAATCTGCCAGAGTTGACTATTGTGTCTGGTGCTCCCAATTTAGTCTCCATTACATTGGTGAGACCTGTTGTAAATAAGGAGACTAATTCGTCGAGCATCTCTGCTCCATCCGCCAAAAGTGGAACTTCCTGGTGGCCCAACGTTTTAATTCCGATTCCCATTCCAATTCCAACATGTCATTACATGGCCTCCTCTTGTGCCATGATGACCTCAGGGGGGAGGAGCAATATCTTATATTCCGTCTGAGTAGCAGGAATATTGATTTCTCCTTCCTGTAAAAAAAAGACTTCCCCTCCCCTCCTTCTCTTCCCAACTCTGGCCTCTTACCTCTTGTCACTTGCCTATCTCCTCCCCCGGATCCCTTCCTCCTTCTCTTTCTCCTATGGTCAACTCTCCTCTCCTATTGGATTCCTTCCTCTCCAGCCCTTTCCTACCCACCTGACTTCACCTATCACATTCTAGCTATCCTTCTTCCACTCCCCCCATCTTTTTATTCTGGCATCTTCCTCCTTCCTTTCCAGTCCTGAAGAAGGGTCTTGGCCCAAAACATCAACTGTTTATTTAGTTCCATTGATGCTGCCTGAATAAGACCATAAGATATAGGAGCAGAAGTAGGCCATTCAGCCCATCAACTGCTCCAATCATGGGCTGATCCATTTCTTCTGGCCATCCCCACTCCCCTGCCTTCTCCCCATACCCTTTAATGCCCTGGCTAATCAAGAACTTGTCTATCTCTGCCTTAAGTTCACCCAGTGACTTGGCCTACACAGCTGCTCGTGGCAACAAATTCCACAGATTTACCATCTTCTGACTAAAGTAATTGCTCCGCACCTCTGTTCTAAATGGACGTCCTTCAATCCTGGAGTTGTGCTCTCTTGTCCTAGAATCCCCTACCATGGGAAATAACTTTGCATATCTAATCTGTTCAGGCCTTTTAACATTTGGAATGTTTTGAGATCACCCCTCATTCTCCTGAATTGCTGAATTCCTCCAGTATTTTGTGTGCATTGCTTTGGATTTCCAGCATTTGCATTATTTCTTGTGTTTATACTAAATTTATCTGTCTGCCATCCTCTTCTGTGCACTGACAGCTAATGGTCTTCATGATGGAAGGAATATTTTCTTCAATCATATTCATTATCATTCTCAGAATAAAGAAGGAAGCCATACTGTCAAGCTGTCACCTTCCTTTCTCCAGACATTAATATAGCCTTTGAGAGCATAATTTATGACTTATTCAATATGACATCACTGTTACTAGTAAGTAATGGGCTTTACAGTCGTATTTAGGATTTCCGCTATTGAAAGGTTAATAATCAGTAGGGGAATGATTGGGGAAAGGGCAGGAAAGTGGACTTGAGGAACAGAGATGCTAAATGGCCTGCAGCTCTTATCACTGATTACCATTTTATAGTTTTATTTCAAAATGGTAGTTTTTCATCAATATTTGTACATAAATGCTCCTTATGGCCGTCCCCTCAAATCGCTCTGACAGCCAAGTCCAGCTCCTGGCCTTCACATGTGGCGTAACTACTAAGCCAGGCAGAACTGTTCCTACTGACAGGAGAAGGGGAAAGGCGGGTTACTGGGGCCTTAAAACCTGTTGGTTTGGGTAAATGGGGCTTGTCAGTGTGGTTGGCAGCTCACCTTGGAGAAGGAAAACTCTGATCTCAAACCAACACTGCCTTGTGGCTATACCCACTCATGGGGAAGGCTTCAGGAGTAAACTCCAAGGGAAAGATCCGGAGCTGGAGTCCCTAAGGCAGTCCTACACTGAGTTAAATACTGACTGGCAACTCCTGCGATGCTGCTGGTACCAAACTGTATCGGTCTCTGCCATTCCTTTGGGTTCATCAGATGCATGGAGAAGGGGAGCTTGCTACATGAGCAACAACGAGGAAATCTGCAGATGCTGGAAATTCAAACAACACACACAAAATGCTGGTGGAACACAGCAGGCCAGGCAGCATCTATAAGGAGAAGCACTGTCGAACAGCTTGTTCTCCATTTCATACTGCCCAGGCTTGTGTATCTAAACTGCTAGGATACAACGTCCATGGTCGACCCTGACCGGCTGAGGCCTCTCTCTGTTTTTAGTCGTGACTCTGATGAAAGCAAGATTATCCATCCTGGAACTATAGTACCAAGATCTTTTCCTGAGCCTAATTCTGACTTGAATCTGATCTCTCTATCTCTGATCTGCTTTTGAACCACTGTGTCTGTCTTGTGAGATGTATAAAAAGTTTTCGATGCAGTAGGTTGAATTATTATAATATGAAACCACAGCATGTAAAGATTTATACGAAAAGCCTAATGGCATTTCGGTTTTGAGTCAAATAGTTTTTATTTTTTCCTGTGATAAATGCAAATAATAAAGCAAAACACTTCAGTTAAAAGAAAAGAGGCAATTGTTGGAAGCCTTAAATAACACAGAAATTTTTATATTAACTACTGAAGTCCTGAGCCCTTCCATGTGAGAAACCATTGCTTCCTTTTGGGACTTGATGGTCAACATTTGGATCAGGATTTGTAGTTCATGTTAGAAGTCTTCCCTGATAATGCTCCACAACTCTTTTGGCACTACACTGATAACTGCATTGCACCAATGCTGAGCTCATCAATTTCATCAACATTGCCTCCAACTCACTGTCTCCATTTCTGGAAACAAACTGCCTACCGACATCTTTTACAAACCTACTGATTCCCACAGCTACCTTGACTATACTGCTTCCCATGCTGTCTCCTGTAAACATGCCTTTTCTCAGTTCCTTTGTCTCCACCACATCTTCTCCCAGGATGAAGCTTTCCTTTCCAGGACATCGGGAGATGTCCTCCTTCTTCAAAGAGCAGTGTTTTCCTTCCTTCACAGTTAATTCTGCCCTCACCCTTTCCATTTCTCAGGCATTTGTGCTCACCCTATATTCTTGGCACCTTAACAGGGGTAGAGTTCCTCTTGTCCTCATCTACCACTCCATGAACCTCCACATCCAACACATAATTCTCTGTAAGTTCCACCATCAAACACCATCATTACCTCCCCCACCCCATTCTCTGCTTTCTACAGAGATCACTCCTTCTGTGATTTTCTTGTCCATTTGTCCCTCCCCACTAATCTCCCAACTGGACAGAAATGCTACTCCTGCTCATTTACCTCTTCCCTCAACTTCATTCAGGGCCCCAAACCGTCCTTCCAGGTGAGGCGACACTTGTAACGTTGAAGTTGGTTCATGGGTTTGGTAAGTGAGACAAAAAACACTGTCTGTGAATAAGTATATTGGTAATTTATTTGCAAACAGCAAAAATTTTGACCAAGCATTCGTTTCCCCAAGTTACACTAAATATTCAACAAACAGATACTTAGTTAAAAGTGGAGCATACCTTCCTGATGGGTCTGGGGACAAAGGAGAGAGAGAGACAATCTCTCAGATGTGCTATTCTTTATATCCCCAAGGTGTTTGAAACTGGACACTAGCTGCTGTGGCATGCAAGCCAACCAATGGGAAGAGTGGCTGCCGTTCTTAAACTGACCAATCACAATCGACACAACAGAAGTGGCTCTTGACAGCAAATAAGCCATGGACATTCCACCCCTCGAAAGTCGTGGCAGCATTACAATCTGACCCTCAGGCCAGTGTGGCCCTTGCAAACTTACAACTAAACTACATATAAAAGAGAAGTACAGTACTGTAAACCCAAAAGTCACCCCCAGTGTACTACAGTAGTCCACAAGTCTAGAACCACTCCAGAGTGTTATAGCCAATGAGCTGACCCCCCACTTAATCTTATATACTGACTCGCAGATGTGATCAACCAGGTGAGAGATGTCCCCCGACCCATCAGGAATGTAGCTGCAGCAGTAACAGTGCAAGTGCCACCTTTCTTTGTCAGTAGATAATCTAAGCTATTGATACCAGTTCCCGGGACAGTCTGGCCATACCATGCTGGGAAAGGCTATCATTCAAAACCTTCCTTTCTCTGTAATACTATGTAATACTAAAAAATCAACTGGGCGAGGCCCAATATATTCACATTATCTCTTAAAGGCAAAACCCTCACTGACACACCTTCTCTCCCCTCTCCCCCTCTCATAAACTGGCGCATGTGGTCACACTACAGACATTTCTCTGCATTCAAATCATTCACTCTATTTACGGGGAAGAAAAATGCAGATCCAAAGACCCCTCTTTACGAGGATAAGGCACAAAAGCAATAACCACCCTCCGCTTCCCCAGCACTTTGTAATGCCTCCTGCATTTAGGGAATCCTCAATGGAATGTGAGGAATGCAGCAGAGGAGGAAAAACCCTCATCAGGAGAGGGCTTGAAGAATGACCCTTGATCCGTCACCCTTAACAGCTTTCTTCTATTTCCCACTCTGATCTCTTACCTCTTCTCCTCACCTGCCTATCACCTCCTTCCCATGGTTCATTCTCCTCTCCTATCAGATTCCTTCTTCTCCAGCCCTTTACCTTTCCCACCCACCTGGCTTCACCCATCATTCTCTAGCTTGTCCTCCTTCCTCTCCTCCACCTTTTCATTCTGACATTTCTCCCTTCCTTTCCAGTTCTGATGAAGTGCCTCTGCCTGAAACATTGACTGTTTATTCATTTCATTAGATGCTGCCTGACCTGCTGAGGTCCTTCAATATATTGTGTGTGTTGCTCTCGATTTCAGCATCTGCAGAATCACCTTTGTTCAAGTTTTGTTTCTGTTGAAAGCAGCAATGTTGTATTCTTAGAATTATTTGTCCTGCACAAAGGGAGTTGATGGTATCTTGATACAAAAATATAGACACACTTTGATGTTGCAGTGTTACTTCCAGAGTCCCATACAATACCTTGACACAATCTCATTCCATACAAATTTGGGGTGGAACTTTCTTTGCAATGTACTGTTCAAACTCATTATCTAAACAAGTAAAAACTTGGTCAAATCCAATCTGGCCATTCAACACTGTATCAATCTACTTACAGCCATCTCAAAGTTGAAACAACAATTGTCCACCCATGACCTTCTCATCATGATAGTTCAATACTGCCATTTAATATCAGAGAATGTATACAATATACAGCCTGAGATCCTTGGTCCCTGCAGACACCCTGAAACAGAAGAAAATCCCCCAGAGAATGAATCACTGAAAAACGACGCAGCCCCAAGACCCCTGCCCCCTCCTCATGCACAAGCAGCAGCAAGCAATTGTCCCTGATGACTATACTTGTAAAAGGTGCATCCAGCTGCAGCTCCTGACAAGCCGAGTTAGGGAACTAGAGCAAGAGCTGGATGAACTTTGGATCATTCGGGAGGCAGAGGCAGAAATAGACAGGAGTTACAGGGAGATAGTCACCCTAAAAGTCAGGAGGCAGGTAGCTGGGTGACTGTCAGGAGAGGGAAGGGGAATAGACAGGAAGAGCAGAGCACCCCTGTGGCCGTTCCCATCAATAATACGTATACCGATTTGGATACTGTTGGTGGGGATGACCTACCAGGGACAAGTTGCAGTGATTGCGTCTCTGGCACCGAGACTGGACTCTCAGCTCAGAAGGGAAGGAGGGAAAAGAGGAAAGCAGTAGTGATAGGGGATTCGATAGTTAGGTTTACAGATAAGAGGTTCTGTGGAAGACATCGAGAATCTCGGATGGTCTGTTGCCTCCCTGGTGCCAGGGTCCGCAGTATCTCGTATCGAGTTCTCCGTATTCTCAAGAGGGAGGGTGAGCAGCCAGATGTCGTGGTCCATGTAGGGACTAATGACATGTATAGGAAGAAGGAGGAGGTCCTGCAAAGAGAATTTAGGGAGTTAGGTGCAAAGTTGAAGGACAGGACCTCCAGGGTTGCAATCGCAGGATTGATACCCGTGCCACGTGCTAATGAGGCTAGAAATAAGAAGATAATGCAGCTAAATACGTGGCTAAGGAGTTGGTGCAGGAGGGCGGGCTTCATGTTTCTGGACAATTGGGCCTTGTTCCAGGGAAGGTGGGACCTGTTCTGATGGGAAGGGTTGCACCTGAACTGGAGGGGGACTAACATCCTTGTGGGAAGGTTTTCTAGTGCTGCTCCAGGGAGTTTAAACTAGATTTGCAGGGGGAGGGGAACCAGAGTGTTAGAGCAGATAGTGAGGTGGAGGAGGATAAAGGTCATGTGAGAGCTGCAAGTATAGTGCATGGAGTAAAGCCAGATCTAACGTATTAAGAGGCTTTGAGGAAAGAGAAGCAGAATAAAGGGTGTATAGTAAGGTAGAAGGGCTAAAGCGTGTGTACTTCAATGCAAGAAGCATCAGGAACAAAGATGATGAACTGAGAGCTTGGATACATACATGGAATTACGATGTAGTGGCCATTACGGAGACTTGGCTGGCACCAGGGCAGGAATGGATTCTCAGTGTTCCTGGATTTCAGTGCAAAGGTGGAAAGGTGCAAAAATAACAGGGCTGTTATCATGGGTGACTTTAACTTCCCTAATATTGATTGGCACCTGATTAGTTCCAATGGTTTAGATGGGGCAGAGTTTTTCAAGTGCATCCACGACGGATTCCTGTCACAGTATGTTGACAGGCCAACTGGGGGAATGCCATACTAGATCTAGTATTAGGTAACAAACCGGGTCAGGTCACAGATATCACAGTGGGTGAGCATCTGGGGGACAGTGATCACCATTCCCAGGCCTTTAACATTATCATGGAAAAGGATAGAACCAGAGAGGACAGGAAAATTTTTAATTGGGAAAGGGCAAATTATGAGGCTATAAGGCTAGAACTTGCGGGTGTGAATTGGGATGATGTTTTTGCAGGGAAATGTACTATGGACATGTAGTCAATGTTTAAGGATCTCTTGCAGGATGTTAGGGATAAATTTGTCCCAGTGAGGAAGATAAAGAATGGTAGGGTGAAGGAACCATGGGTGACAAGTGAGGTGGAGAATCTAGACAGATGGAAGAAGGCAGCATACATAAGGTTTAGGAAGCAAGGATCAGATGAGCCTATTGAGGAATATGGGGTAGCAAGAAAGGAGCTTAAGAAGAGGCTGAGGAGGGCAAGAAGGCATTAGAAGGCATTGCCACTAGGGTAAAGGAAAACCCCAAGGCATTCTTCAATTGTGTGAAGAACAAAAGATTGACAGGAGTGAAGATAGGACTGATTAGAGATAAAGGTGGGAAGATGTGCCTGGAGGCTGTGGAAGTGAGCAAAGTCCTCAACGGATACTTCTCTTCAGTATTCACCAATGAGAGGGAACTTGATGACTGTGAGGAGAATATGAGTGAGGTTGATGTTCTGGAGTATATTGATATTAAGGGAGAAGAGGTGTTGGAGTTGTTAAAATACATTAGGACGGATAAATCCCTGGGGCCTGACAGAATATTCCCCAGGCTGCTCCACGAGGTGGGGGAAGAGATTGCTGAGCCTATGGCTAGGATCTTTATGTCCTCGTTGTCCACGGGAATGGTACCAGAGGATTGGAAGGAGATGAATGCACTTGTTAAAAAAAGATAGTAGGGATAGTCTGGGTAATTATGGATCAGTGAGCCCTACGTCTGTGGTGGGAAAGCTGTTGGAAAAGATTCTTAGAGATAGGATCTACGGGCATTTAGAGAATCATGGTTTTATCAGGGACAGTCAGTATGGCTTTGTGAAGGGCAATCATGTCTAACAAGACTGATAGAGTTCTTTGAGGAGGTGACCAGGCATATAGATGAGGGTAGTGTAGTGGATGTGATCTACATGGATTTTAGTAAGGCATTTGACATGGTTCCACACGGTAGGCTTATTCAGAAAGTCAGAAGGTATGGGATCCAGGGAAGTTTGGCCAGGTGGATTCAGAATTGGCCTGCTTGCAGAAAGCAGAGGGTCATGGTGGAGGGAGTACATTCGGATTGGAGGGTTGTGACTAGTGGTGACCCACAAGGATCAGCTCTGGGACCTTTACTTTTTGTGATTTTTATTAACAACCTGGATGTGGGGGCAGAAGGGTGGGTTGGCAAGTTTGCAGACAACACAAAGGTTGGTGGTGTTGTGGATAGTGTTGAGGATTGTTGAAGACTGCAGAGAGACATTGATAGGATGCAGAAGTGGGCTGAGAAGTGGCAGATGGAGTTCAACCCGGAAAAGTGTGAGGTGGTACACTTTGGAAGGACAAACTCCAAGGCAGAGTACAAAGTAAATGGCAGGATACTTGGGAGTGTGGAGGAGCAGAGGGATCTTGGGGTACATGTTCACAGATCCCTGAAAGTTGCCTCACAGGTAGATAGGGTAGATAAGAAAGCTTATGGGGTGTTAGCTTCCATAAGTTGAAGGATAGAGTTTAAGAGTCGCGGGGTAATGATGCAGCTCTATAAAACTCTGGTTAGGCCACACTTGGAGTACTGTGTCCAGTTCTGGTCGCCTCACTATAGGAAGGATGTGGAAGCACTGGAAAGGGTACAGAGGAGATTTACCAGGATTCTGCCTGGTTTAGAGAATATGCATTATGATCAGAGATTAAGGGAGCTAGGGCTTTACTCTCTGGAGAGAAGGAGGATGAAAGGAGATATGATATTAAGGATATTAAGATATTAAGAGGAATAGATAGCCAGCGTCTCTTCCCCAGGGCACCACTGCTCAATACAAGAGGACATGGCTTTAAGGTAAGGGGAGGGAAGTTCAAGGGGGATATTAGAGGAAGGTTTTTTACTCAGAGTGGTTGGTGTGTGGGATGCACTGCCTGACTCAGTGGTGGAGGTAGATACACTAGTGAAATTTAAGAGACTACTAGACAGGTATATGGAGGAATTTAAGGTGGAGAATTATATGGGAGGCAGGGTTTAAGGGTTGGCACAACATTGTGGGCCGAATGGCCTGTACTGTGCTGTGTTGTTCTTTGTTAACCCTCTCCTCCCCCCAGTCTAGCATAGAGCATCAGCATTCCCACCACCCACCATGCCAGCAACAGCTAAGTCCCCAAACAGAGACAATGGTCTACAGTCCATTAAAATCTAACTGTTCACTCCAACTTTTCAGCAGGCTCTCTTTCTCTCTCACTAACAAGGGAGAGACAGATACCACTCCTTCCACAATGATAACAGTCGTTATTTCAATGTTACAATCAGTCTGAAGCGTTGCTTTTTTTACTCTGAGTTCCCCAACTCAAGAATTAGCATTTCGATTACCGAGTGCAGAGCGCTCTGACAACCACTCTCGCTGTCTTTGATGTTCCGGCTCCTGCTACACTTCAGTATGCAACACTAGCAAGAATTCATGTCCACAGGGTCACGCAGGCCTTGAAGTCAGGTGACTTCAGGCCAAATTTGGACATACTGAAATATGGCTGATTAGCGCGCTTCAAGAACAGGAATATGCTGTCGTGCAGAACCGCAGTTTTTGAGTGCCTCTGCAGATCAAAGATCCTTATCGGACCCCAACCACCCTGAAAAGGACAATAGAGACATTAGAATAGGAGGAATACACTGTTTTGCTGACGAGCTGGGAGAAGTCACTCTCAGTCACTATCTTTAATTTCTTAAAGTAGTAGACACCTGTCAATGTTTTGTTCCTGTTCTCTTTGTTCTATCAGTTCTTAATAAAATGATCATGAAGTATCAAGTTTTATGCCTCATTCCTAACTTCTAAAAGAACTTTGGATTTAAATGCAAAAATCCATCAATTGGTGTAGTTGGCAGGATTTCAGAGATTTAGAGCTTGAAACTATCCAAGGCAAAGAGAAAATATTCAGCACCTAAGCAAAAGGGATAGGAACTTCCTCTTATGTTCCTCTGTTGTCTGAGAGAAAAATCAGCTTTGACTTTGAATACCTGATATGAGTTACGAGTGAGGAGTGTTGCGCTGCTATTTTTAAAAATAGATCAGTAAAAAGGAAATGCAACCTGGTAGAACAAAGTGCAAAACTGGGGGAACGCAGACTACACATGCAAACCAGTACAGCATCAAAAGGTAAATTCATACAAGCAGTGGAGCACAGATAACAAGGTAATAAATTGCGCCAGCCAATGGAGTGCATGAGAAAACTTAAATACATGCAAGCTAGTGGAACATGAGGAAAAATAATTAAATTTGCATTTCAGGACAACCTGTAAAAATTTCAAATTTCAAAATTTCAAAATTTGATAAAAAATACATATGAATTAAGATCAAATCCATACAATGGCCAAACACGTGAAACTTACTTAAGAGCTTCTACTAAAATTTAAGCTTGATGAAATTATTGAAAATGTCCTGATGAAATATGCAATCAATGGTGAATGTAATGAAATGAGGCTCCTAGGTGATACTGTGAACGTATGGGATAAGATCCTGATATTGATGATAAGATCCTGATATTGATTTACAGATAGGATCGCATGGTTGGTTTGATCAAATGTGTGAGCAATTGGAGGTGTTAATGGAACAAGTAACGTCTTTTTCTAATTGAATGAAATGCGAAACTTGCGATAAACTGCAAAACAGCAAAACGAACAAGCAAAAAGGCTTTACAAGGTAAAGTATATTTACAGAAGGCAAAGAAGGAAGGTGGACTAACATTGCCTAATTTCAGATTTTATTATTGGGCAGTTAATATTAGATATTTGATACGTTGGTTGAAAGATTGGGATGGATCATTGGGTGAGCCTGGAAATTAAATCAGTACCAGGTTTTGCACTGGGTTCTATTTTGGGGACTTCTCTCCCTTTTGCTCTTTCTAAATTGCCGAAATGAATTGACAACCCGATAGTTAAACATACTTTACGTATATGGTTTCAATTTCGGAAATTTTTTTGGGTTGACTCAGTTTGTTTTAAATATTCCTATTGTATCCAATTGTTTTTTCCACCCTTCAATTATAGACCAAGCTTATTCGGCTTGGAAGACTAAGGGATTACTACGATTTTCTGATTTATTTTTGGATAATTGTTTTATGTCTTTTGAGCAATTATCTAACAAATATAAGTTGCCTAGATTTCATTTTTTTAGATACTTACAGATTAGGAATTTTTTAAATACTGTACTTCCTACTTTTCCAAATTTTGTGTCTTCAGGTATTTTGGAGAGTTTGTTTGAATTAAACCCCTTTCAAAAAGGGCTTATATCAAAACTTTATAATATAATTATGAAGATACGTTCAGAGCCCCTTTATAAGGCAAAAAATGATTGGGAAAGAGAGCTTAACCTTATTATTCCTATTGAGAATTGGGATAGAATTCTTCAATTACCCGCTAGTTAATACATCATCTATATGTGCCAAACATTCATTAATACAGTTTAAGGTCGTACATAGGGCCCATATGTCCAAGGATAAATTGGCTCATTTTTATTCCTATATAAATCCTATTTGTGATAGATGTCAATCTGAAATAGCGTCTTTAATGCATATGTTTTGGTCGTGTCTGATTTTGAAAAAATATTGGAAAGATATTTTTGATATTATTTCTGTGGTATTGAACATTGATTTACAACCCCATCCTATTACCGCAATTTTTGGTTTACCAATGATGGACTCACTTCATTTATCTTTTTCCGCCTGTCGAATGATTGCGTTTCTTACACTAATGGCTAGAAGATCTATTTTGTTGAACTGGAAGGAAATTAATCCTCCTACTGTATTTCATTGGTTTTCTCAAACTATGTTATGTTTAAATTTAGAAAAAATTAGAAGTGGTGTATTTGATACTTCTATTAAATTTGAAAAGATATGGAGACCATTTATTCAATATTTTCATATGATGTAATATGACCCTGTTCCAAGCCTATTTGATTTTCCAGTTTTGATTTTATATATGTTGAGAGGATCGGAGTTGACGACACTGATGATTCTGTATTTTTGTGAGACATTATAAACAGCCTTTTTGTTTTCTTTTTTCAGTTTTTCTTTTTTCTTTTTTCCTTTTTTTCTCCTTATTAGTTATTAGATTATTAGATTAGTTTTTTTGCATGTTTTTTTTTCTTTTTCTTTTTTCTGTTTTTTTTAATTACTTATTATGATATACCTAGATTTGCCTTGTTTATTTATATATTGTATCGTTCATGATTTGGGAATACTCATTTATACTGTAATCATTGCTTATGTATTCTTTCATGTGCAGTTGAAATGTGTATGTTTGTAATCCCATTATCTATGTATCAATTGTATTTTGTTGATATTAATAACAATAATAAAAAGATTGAAAAAGAAAGAAAAAGGCAATACAATAAAGTTGATATGCATTGTACGAGGGGTGATTGATAAATTTGTGGCCTAAGGTAGAAGGAGTCAATGTTAGAAGACCTAGCACATTTATTTTTCAACATAGGCCCCTCCTACATTTGCACACTTAGTTCAGCGGTCGTGGAGCATAGGGATCTTGAACCTCCAGAAAGTGTCCACAGATGGGTGATTGATAAGTTTGTGGCCTAAGGTAGAAGGAGAGAGTTATACAGCTCTCATTACATGCACATGCAGTTCAACTCTTTGAGTGATTATGCAGAAAGTTTGAAGTTAATAACTCATCTCCTTCTACCTTAAGCCACAAACTTATTAATCACCCCGATGAGTTGAGTTATTAACTTCAAACTTTCTGCATAATCAATGGTTCTGCATTCCAATGGTTTACCTCGTAGGGCTCTGAAAACCTTTTGCCAACCAATTGGTGGGTGTGTTCAAAGACATTTTCAATCTCTCATTGCTACACTCGGAAGTTCCCACCTGCTTAGAAAGGGCAACATTCATACCAGTGCCTAAGAAGAGCAGTGTAAGCTACCTTAATGACTATCATCTAGTAGCACTCACATCTATGTGCTTTCAGAAGTTGGTTATGGCTAGAATCAACTCCTGCCTCAGCAAGGACCTGAACCACTGGAATTTGCCTATCACCACAATAGGTCTACAGCGGATGCGACCTCATTGGCTCTTGACATAGCCTTGGATCACCTCGTAGTTGTCATCTGAACCCTTAGTGCCTAGGTGCCACATGGGTCCACCACAAGGGTCTTCCATTTCTGCCGGCCTTTCGCTCTGTTTCTCGCCGTTACCCAATTCATGCCTACTTCTTTCAGTTCTGCTTCCACAGATCTTCGCCACATCAGGCACAAACGAGGCTGTGGTGGCCAGTGCTATCATGTTTGCTGTTGTGTGCTGGGGCAGCAGGCTGAGGGTAGCAGGCACCAACAGAATCAACAAACTCATTTGTAAGGCCAGTGATGTTGTTGGGGTGGAACTGGACTCTCTGACGGTGGTGGATGAAAAGAGGATGCTGTCCAAGTTGCATGCCATCTTGGACAATGACTCCCATCCACTCCATAATGTACTGGTTAGGCACAGGAGTACATTCAGCCAGAGACTCATTCCACCGAGATGTAACACTGAGCGGCATAGGAAGTCATTCCTACCTGTGGCCATCAAACTTTACAACTCCTCCCTCGGAGTGTCAGACACTCTGAGCCAATAAGCTGGTCCTGGACTTATTTCCACTTGGCATGATTAACTTATTATTATTATTCAATTATTTATGGTTTTATATTGCTATATTTCTTCACTATTCTTGGTTGGTGCGGCTGTAATGAAACCCAATTTCCTTCGGGATCAATAAAGTATGTTTGTCTGTCATTTTGGGCCTACCCCTACTTCGCTTTCCTTGTGGGGTCCACCTTAGTGCTACTTTTGCTAGTTGATCATTTGGCATTCTCATTACATGGCCCAGCCATCTCCATCGTTTTCTTTTCACAGAAACTGAGATTGATTCTATATTGCAAGATGTAAGCAAGTCTTGGTTTCTGATTTTCTCAGGCCAGAGGATCTTCTTGATATGTTGTAGACATTTTGTCTGGAACGTGTCAAGTTTCTTGCAGATACCTTCCGTCATCTTCCACGTTCACTTCCATAAAGTAGTAGCACTCACTTCCATAAAAAAGCAACGCTTAGGATGCTGCTTATAAAAATTCTGATTTTGGTGTTAAGTTTGAGTTGTGTGGACTTCCAAACTGCATTGAGGCTGCCAAAAGCTTGATTTGCTTTGGATAGTCTTGCTAATATGTCCTTACCACCATCTCCATCAGTGCTGACTTTACTCCCAAGGTACGTGAACTCATCTACCTCTTCCACTTGCTGATTCTTGATGATTACTGGTTGGAGGTTGGAAGCGTTCATCTTCATGATCTCTGTTTTTCTCACTTGAATGTTCATCCCAAGTTGTGATGCATATGATGTAAGTCTGTCTGATTTCTCCTGAATGTCACAATAACGACTCGCTAGCAGACTGACAACATCAGCAAAAACTAGGTCTTCAAGTGTTGAGGTAAGTGTCCATTGAATACCCCGTTTCTTTTCTGTGATTGTTTCCCTCATAAGCCAATCCATTGCTAAAATGAAGAGCAAGGTGATAGGATACATCCTTGTTTAACTCCTGTGCATACCCTGAAGCTGTCTATCAGTTGCTTTCCACAAATCACTTTGCACTGAAAATAGTTGTACATCATTTGGATAATGTTTACAATTTTTTGGGGAGATCTGTATCTTCTTAAAATTTTCCAGTGTTTCTTGGTGGATACTGTCAAATACTTTTTCGAAGTCCACAAATAGTACATAAAGATTGCTGTTCCACTCTGCAGATTGTTCGAGAATTTGTCTTAATACGAATATATGGTCTTTGCAAGATCGACCTTTTCTAAAGCCAGCTTGTTCTTTCCGGATGATATCTTCCACAACCTCTGAGATCCGATTTAACAAGATGCGACTGAAAACTTTGTAATTGAGAGGAGTGTAACACCTCCCCAGTTGTTGCATATACTTAAATCTCCTTTCTTTGGCAGTTTTACAGTAAGTCCAGTTTTCCACTCCTCACCACTTTTCCAGATGATGTTAAAGATTTGACACAGCACACGGCACATTTCTCTGCCACCTCCCTTAAGCATTTCTGCACTCATCTCATCTTCTCTGGGTGCCTTTCCTGATTTCATTTTCTTTAATGGCTTGCTGGACTTCTTCAACTGTGGGTAGTTCCATGGAGATATCAAGGTCTTCATTACTCTCATAAATCTCAGGGGTTTCTCAAGGTGTTCAAAACTGCGCCAAAATGCTCTTTCCATCTGGTGGTTATTCCTTTCTTGTTTTTGATAATATTGCCATCCTTTGCTTTTATAACGATATCATGCTTGTTTCCATAGTTCCCCTTCATGCACTTGGTTATTTTGTATAATGTTCTCATATCCATATTTTTTGCTATTTCTTCAGCTTTTGAGGCAAGTGTCTCAAAATACTGTCGCTTGTCCTTTCTGCAGCTTCATTTAACATCCTTGTCATTTTCCGCATATTCAGCAGTAAGTCTCTTCTTCAGGAAGTTGGACTCAGCATTCTTTTCTTGGTGACTTTCCTTTTCGTTATTTTCATCCAGGTTGTCTCACTAATCTTCTTTCCGTTTCTTTTGTTATCCCAGGATCTCTTTACTAGTCTCCTTCATCACATTATTAAAGTCGTGGATTGTCATGTCAGTATGCTAAATCTGTTTGTAAGTTGGAGTGTAAATTTTCTCTGTATCTCGAAGTTTTGAAGTTTGCTGGAATCGAAGCGTCAGCGTCTGCCTAAGCCCGTTCTCACTTTCCTCAATTTTAGTTCCACTTTTGCTACAAGGAGATGGTGATCGCTGCCAACATCCGCTAGCCTTTTTACCCGAACATCATTGAGTGATCTCTTCCATTTGTTGTTGATAATGATATGGTCAATCTGACTCTCTGCTTTCCCATCTGGGGATTTCCACATGATCTTATGGATATCTTTATGCTGGAAAATGGTGCCTCCTACTGTAAGATGGTTCATTTCACAAAAGTCACAAAGTCTTTCACCATTGTCATTCATGACTCCAACATCATGCCTTCCAATAGTACTTTCACAATTGCTGTTTTCATTCCCAATTCTTGCATTAAGATCCCCCATTATAATGAGCACATCGTGTTCCGGGATCTTTTCAACAGCAGCTTGAAGGCTGTTATAAAACTCATCTTTAGTTTCTTCTTCCACATCCTCAGTAGGTGCATATACCACAATTATGGACAGTCTAGGGAACTTAGAGTTAAAACGAACATACAGGAGTCTTTCATAGATGGGGTTCCATTCCAATAAGGCCCTCAAGGCATCCTTGTCCATGATGAGTGCTGCACCTTGTAAATGTTGTCCTTGCAGCCTGAACATATGATTGTATTGCCAGATGTTAGGGGTTGCTTTCCAGAATCTGTCCAATGTGTTTCTTGTATTCCAAGCAGCTGCAGTCGGTAGTTATGCATCTCTTTAATAGTCTGTGCAAGCTTTCCAGTTTGATATAAAATTCGAACATTCCAGCATCCAATATGGATAGTTTCTGTGGGTGAAAGAAGATTAGCTCTCAGTCCAGAGATGTCCTGGTGGCTTTGATCTCCATCCATCATAATTTCTGCTCCTAGTTCTGCATCACTCCTCTCACTGGTATCAATAAATTTCCTTGTTTCAGTTTCTGTAGCGGGAAAGATTTTACAGGGTAGGGTTGCTGGCCCTACGCCCAACCCCCAACCTGGAGGACCTTCACCTGGAACCTGCCCAGCAAGGCTGAACCTACCAGGACTGAAGTCCCAGGATCATGAAGGCACTGAAACCTCCCCACCACGATAAGGAACAGCATGTGGAGAAGTTGGATTGCCTGGACAGTACTAACTCTTTTGTCAGGCTGCTGTTTATTGACTACAGATCAGAATCCACAAAGGGTAAAATGAGGGAACACACACCAGTCCTCATAGAGGGATCAATAGAGGAAAGAGCGAGCAATTTCAAGTTCCTGGGTAACGATATTTATGAGGGTCAATCCTGGACCCAGTATGTCAAGGCAGCTACAAAGAAGGCATGACAGCAGCTATATTTCATTAGGAATATTAGGAGATTTGGTATGTCACAAATTTCCACAGATGTACTGTGGTGAGCATTCTAACTGGCTGCATCACCATCTGGTATGGGGGTGGGGGCCACTGCACAGCTGTAATAAGCTGTAAAG
This sequence comes from Hypanus sabinus, assembly GCF_030144855.1. NCBI lineage: Eukaryota > Metazoa > Chordata > Chondrichthyes > Myliobatiformes > Dasyatidae > Hypanus > Hypanus sabinus. The sequence goes on along the minus strand of NC_082725.1, from coordinate 62,427,986 downwards.
AGTTGTAAACTTAGTCAGCTCCATCAAGAGCACCAGCCTCTGTAGTATCTAGGGCAATTCAAGGAGCAATGCCTTTATAATCCATCATTAAGGACCCCCATCACCCAGGTCATGCCTTGTTCTCATTGCTACCATCAGGAAGGAGATACAGAAGCCTGAAGGGACACACGTAACAATTCAGGAGCAGCTTCTTCCCTCTGCCATCTGATTTCTGAATGGACTTTGAACCCATGAACACTACATCACTAGATTTTGTTTCTTTTTTTTGCACTACTTATTTAATTTAGCTTTAAAAAATATTATACTTATATAATTGACAATTTTTATTATTATGTATTACTGCTGCTACATAACAATAAATTTCACAACATATGCAATGATATTAAACCTAATTCTGATTCTAATTATTGTTGATTATTACTCTGCCAAAGAACTGATTCTATACACTGATGGCTCCTCAGTGATTGAGAGAGGAATTCAAATGCCTGGATGGGCAATTGTTTCTGGAACTGAAGTACTGGCAACAGGAAGCATGGTCCCTGGTATATCTGTGCAACAGGCAGAACTAAAAGCTTTGATGGAAGCCTGTAAATTGACAGAAGGAAGATCAGCTAATATCTACACCAATTCTTGATATGCTTTTGGAGTTTTTTTATGACTTGGGAAACTTAAGGAGACAAAGGGGATTTCTTATAGCTGTAGAAACACCAGCAAAGAATGGCCAACTAGTTCAAGAATTCATGAATGTCATAAATTGCTGTCAGAAGTTGTTGAATTAAAATGTGAAAGCCACTCCAAAATGACTACAATGGAAAGCTGTGGAAATGCATTCCTAGATGAAATTGCAACAAAGGCATCAATAAGAGAAATAAACAAAGTACTGAGAACATATACAGTGAACCCAACAACTGGAATTAGAAACTTAGAAAACCTACAACACAATACAGGCCCTTCAGCCCACAAAGCTGTGCCGAACACGTTCTTACCTGAGAAGTTACCTAGGGTTACCCACAGCCCTCTATTTTTCTAAGCTCCATGTACCTGTCCAGGAGACTCTTAAAAGACTCTATTGTATCCGCCTCCATCACTGTCGCTGGCAACCCATTCCATGCATTCACTACTCTCCGTGTAAAAAACATACCCCTGACATCACCTCTGTACCTATTCCCAAGCACCTTAAACCTGTGCCCTCTCGTGCTAGCCATTTCAACCCCGGGGAAATGCCTCTGACTATCCACACGATCAATGCCCCTCATCATCTTATCAGGTCACCTCTCATCCTCCGTCGCTCCAAGAAAAAAAGGCCAAGTTCACTCAACCTATTCTCATAAGGCACACTCCCAAATCTAGGCAACATCCTTGTAAATATCCTCTTCACCTTTTCTATGGTTTCCACATCCTTCCTGCAGTGAGGCGATCTGAACTGAGCACAGTACTCCAAGTGGGGTCTGATCAGGGTCCTATATAGCTGCAACATTACCTCTCAGCTCCTAAATTCAATCCCACGATTGATGAAGGCCACACAGTTAATGTGGACAGCAGATTTGAGTGTCCTGTGGACTTGGACCCCAAGATCCCTCTGATCCTCCACACTGCCAAGAGTCTTACCATTAATACTATATTCTGCCATCATATTTGGCCTACCAAAATGAACCACCTCACGCTTATCTGGGTTGAACTCCATCTGCCACTTCTCAGCCCAGTTTTGCATCCTATCAATGTCCCGTTGTAACCTCTGACAGCCCTCCACACTATCCACAACACCTCCAACCTTTGTGTCATCAGCAAATTTACTGACCCATCCCTCCACTTCCTCATCCAGGTCATTTATAAAAATCACGAAGAGTAAGGGTCCCAGAACAGATCTCTGAGGCACCCCACTGGTGACTGACCTCTATGCAGAATATGACCCGTCTACAACCACTCTTTGCCTTCTGTAGGAAAGCCAGTTCTGGATCCACAAAGCAATTTCCCCTTAGATCCCATGCCTCCTTACTTTCTCAATAAGCCTTGTATGGGGTACCTTATCAAATGCCTTGTGGAAATCCATATACAATATATCTACTGCTCTTCCTTCATCAATGTGTTTAGTCACATCCTCAAAAAATTCAATCAGTCTTGTAAGGCACAACCTGCCTTTAACAAAACCATGCTGACTATTCCTAATCATGTTATGTCTCTCCAAATGTTCATAAATCCTGCCTCTCAGGATCTTCTCCATCAGCTCACCAACCACTGGTCTATAATTTCCTGGGCTATATCTACTCCCTTTCTTGTATAAGGGAACAACATCTGCAGCCGTCCAATCCTCCAGAACCTCTCCATGCCCCATTGATGATGCAAAGATCAGTGCCAGAGGCTCAGCAATCTCCTCCCTCTCCTCCCACAGTAGCCTCGGGTACATCTCATCCGGTCCCAGTGACTTATCCAACTTGATGCTTTTCAAAAGCTCCAGCACATCCTCTTTCTTAATGTCTACATGCTCGAGCTTTTCAGTCCATTGTAAGTCATTCCTACAATCGCCCAGATCCTTTTCCATAGTGAATACTGAAGTAAAGTATTCATTAAGTACCTCTGCTATCTCCTCCAGTTCCACACACACTTTTCCACTGTCACACTTGATTGGTCCTATTCTCTCACATCTTATCCTCTTATGGAATTATGGAAACAAAGGTGAACTCTTTATCACAGATGAACATATGAGATATCCAAGAGATGCAAGCTCAATGCTCTAACCAGGAAAAGTGGTTCTGGATGAAGAATGGTGGCAGAATAAACAGTGATGAAGCATGGAGATATGCCTCTAGTCATAGATTAGTAGCCCCAACTATGTTGTTTCCTTATCCAGCACAGTAGGTACACTCCATAGGACACAAAAGATGATCAGCAGATTCTCCCAATGGTGGTGGAACCCAAAGTTCAAGGTACAAACTTGTCAAACATTTGAAAAAGTCATAACATGTCAGAAAACAAATCCTGGAGCAGCAGAAAAGCAACCTGAATTAAGTGTTCTTGCCCCACCTGATCCATTTACAAGTGGACTAAATTACTTTTCCAAAGCGTTAAGGGTACTCAGGCATACTGGAATAGTTGACAAGTTTTAAAGATGGGAGGAAGCAGCTTCAGCAAAGAAAACCACTGCCCCAACCCCCTACCCACACACAAACACTCTAATCAAGAACAATATTCCTAGATGGGGATTGCCATGTCACATTGACTCTGACCAGGGAATACGTTTCGCTGGGAATGTTACTCAGGAATTATGTTGACTGATGAACATTGAATGGTCTTTTCGCTGTCCAAATCACCCAGTGTCATTGGGACAGATCAAATGAATGATCGGAACCATCAAACAACAGAATGACTACGTATCATGAGGAATGTGTACCATGGCCTACAGTCTTGTGTAGAATCAGAGCAACCCAAACAAAGTCTGGCTGAGGTGGTTACAGGGTCACTGCAGTGGATGAGATTGCTATACACATTATGGCAGAAATATTGTGTGAAATTTATCCAAGCTATCCACTCTGCTTCTCAATAGGTTTCTGCCACTTGGGAAGCCACACCCTGATGCCTGATGAGTGATTAAGAAATTGCATATGGATCCACTGGAGCTGGATGGGAAGGTCCTTATCAAGTGCTGTTAATTGCCAACTTGGTGGTGAAAGTAGAAGATAAAAGTAAGTAGATAGAGCACGCCAGCCACTACAAGCGAGCTAATGTGATCCGCGATAACAACAAGCACTGTGGTTAACGTGCTAGTAACCTCTGTTCATAGAGCCTATGCTGCTGTACTGCAGTGAGCAAATCACTAACCAGCCAGAACACTTCAATCAAGTTGACAACTACTGGACATTATGAAGTGTATTTTAATATTATTTGTTGGTATATTTTTGTCAGTTTTCTCTACTGACAAGTGCCAGTTGCGATGACTCATAATGTAGGTTTATTTGTATTAATGACGATCAGAAAAATATTACAATACAACAAAGCTCCTGTCAAGTAATAAGAAATGGTCTAAGTTCATAGACAATGCGAAAATGGAACCTACACTTCTCTTCCACTTAATTGGTTAGGATCTTGTTATTTAAGGGATATTTTCTTACCCTGAGGCATAAACAGGTCTTACCTCCGGAGTCTGGAAGTAAATGAGATGCTCCAGAAGGAGATCATTTTGCTTCAAATTTATTCCCATTTTATGGTGTTGCAAGGAGAATAAGAAAGATCAAAGATGTTGCTGCAGCTTTAGAAAGAGTAAGCAATGACACTGCTGGAGCCTTGGGAAAAGTAGAAATGTACTTATGTTAATATGCCTTATCATAATTTACATATTTTTTACATGCTTAAAGGTAATCGTTAATATAATATTTCAAGCTTGCTTAACTGTGCCTATGACATAATCATATGAATACTTTAAATATATATATATATATATATATATATACCTTGATATTTCATTACCCAAGTAGTTTTTCGGTTATTTTATATGTAACATTAATGCCACAAGTTTGTCTGCCTCAGAATTTTCAGATGTAATGAATCTAAATGTATGATTTAGAATCAGTTGGGGCAGGGGTATTATTGGGTATTATTGTTATTTTCTTTTCAGTTTAACAATGAATTATCTGCTTGTATTTTAAGTTGCCATTATATGCATAACAGTTTAATAAACCTCTAGTGGCTATATTAAGGGTAATTCTAGAGCTTCTCTGTACATAACTAAGTGTATAAGTGTCTTCCCATTGGTTAATGTTTACTGCAGTATTAAATAAGTATCTTCTAATTGGTTTATTGTTATTTGTGGATTTGAATAGAATTTTTCTTTATTCTATCAACTATTAATAAAATTATTTATGCCTCTTTCCTGACTTCTAAAAGAACCTTGGAGTTAACAAAAAAGTTCACTATTTTCCTCCCTTTTTGGCATCAAGTATTTGCTATTTACATAGAATATAGGGTCTGGGATGTTTCGATCGCACCCAGGATATCCTGCAGTGGGAAGGAGAACAACCAGAGGTCGTGTTACATATTGGTACCAATGACATAGGTAGGAAAAGGGAAGGGGGTTAGGAAGGAAGTTGAGAAGCAGGACCGCAAAGTAGTAATCTCAGGACTACTGCCTGTGCCACACGACAGTGAGAATAGGAATAGAGTGAGGTGGAGGATAAATGCGTGGCTGAGGGATTGGAGCAGGGGGCAGGGATTCAGATTTCTGGATCATTGGGACATCTTTTGGGGCGAGTGTGACCTGTACAAAAAGGACGGGTTGCACTTGAGTCCCAGGGGGACCAATATCCTGGCGGGAAGGTTTGCTGAGGCTACTGGGGAGAGTTTAAAGAAGAATTGTTGGAGGTGGGAACCGAACTGAAGAGACTGGGGAAGAGGAGGTTGGCTCAAAAATAGAGAAAGCTTGGAGACAGCGTGAGAGGGAGGATGGGCAGGTGATAGAGAAGGGACGCGCTCAGACTGAAAGTTTAAAATGCATCTATTTTAACGCAAGGAGTGAACAAAGTGGATCAGCTTAGATCATGGATCAATACTTGGAGATATGATGTGGTGGCTGTTACAGAGACTTGGATGAATCAGGGACAGGAATGGTTACTTCAAGTGCCGGGTTTTAGATGTTTCAGAAAGGACAGGAAGGAAGGCAAAAGAGATGGGGGTGTGGCACTGTTGATCAGAGATAGTGTCACGGCTGCAGAAAAGGTCGACGCCATGGAGGGATTGTCTATGGGGTCTCTGTGGGTGGAGGTTAGGAACAGCAAGGGGTCAATAACTTTGTGGGTGTTTATTATAGGCCGCAAAATATTAACAGGGTTATAGAGGAGCAGATAGGGAAACAGATCCTGGAAGGGTGTAAGAATAACAGAATTGTCACGTTGGGAGATTTTAATTTCCCAAGTATCAATTGGTGTCTCCCTAGGGCAAAGGGTTTAGATGGGGTGGAGTTTGTTAGGTGTGTTCAGGAAGAGTTCTTGACACAATGTGTAGATAAGCCTACAAGAGGAGAGGTTGTACTTGATCTGGTATTGGGAAATGAACCTTGTCAGGTGTCAGAACTCAGTGGGAGAGCATTTTGGAGATAGTGATCATAATTCTACTTCCTTTACAATAGCATTGGAGAGAGATAGGAACAGACAAGTTAGAAAAGCACTTAATTGGAGTAAGGGGAATTATGAGGCTATCAGGCAGGAACTTGGAAGTTGAAATTGGAAACTGATGTTCTTAGGTAAAAGTACAGAAGAAATGTGGCAAACGTTCAGGGGATGTTTGTGTGGAGGTCTGCATATGTACATTCCAATGAAACAGGGAAGTAATGGTAGGGTACTTGAGGAGTATAAAAAATGCAAAAAAATATTTTAGAAAGAAATCAGGAGGGCTAAAAGAAGACATGAGGTAGCTTTGGCAGTCAAGGTGAAGGATAATCCAAAGAGCTTCTACAGGTATATTAAGAGCAAAAGGATAGTAAGGGATAAAATTGGTCCTCTTGAAGATCAGAGTGGTCGGCTATGTATGGAACCAAAAGAAATGGGGGAGATCTTAAATGGGTTTTTTGCATCTTCACACAGAGAGTGGTGGGAGTGTAGAATATGCTGCCAGATGAAGAGGTAAACTTTTAACATTTAAGAAAAACCTGGACAGGTACATGGATGAGAGGTGTATGGAGGGATATGGTCCAGGTGCAGGTCAGTGGAATTTAGCAGAAAAATGGTTTGACACAGCCAAGAAGGGCCAAAAGGCCTGTTTCTGTGCTGTAATGTTCTATGGTTCTATGGTGCAGGAACCGTAGTGTACAAAGGCTGTAACAAATCTAGTCAAGAAGAAAAGAAAAGCTTACGAAAGGTTCAGAAAGCTAGGTAATGTTAGAGATATAGAAGATTATAAGGCTAATAGGAAGGAGCTTAAGAAGGAAATTAGGCCAAGAGAAGGCCTTGGCGGGCAGGATTAAGGAAAACCCCCAAGGCATTCTACAAGCATGTATAGAGCAAGAGGATAAGATATGAAAGAACAGCACCTATCAAGTGTGACAATGGGAAAGTATGTTTGGAACCGGAGGAAATAACAGAGGTACTTAATGAATACTTTACTTCAGTATTCACTATGAAAAAGGATCTTGGTGATTGTAGTGATGACTTGCAGCAGCCTGAAAAGCTTGAGCATGTAGATATTAAGAAAGAGGATGTGCTGGAGCTTTTGGAAAGCATCAAGTTGGATAAGTTGCTGGGACTGGATGAGATGTACCCCAGGCTACTGTGGGAGGCGAGGGAGGAGATTGCTGAGCCTCTGGCAATGATCTTTGAATCATCAATGGAGACAGGAGAGATTCTATAGACTTGGAGGGTTGTGGATGTTGTTCCTTTATTCAAGAAAGGGAGTAGAGATAGCCCAGGAAATTATAAACCAGAGAGTCTTACATTAGTGGTTGGTAAGTTGATGGAGAAGATCCTGAGAGGCAGGATTTATAAACATTTAGGGAGGTATAATATGATTCAAAATAGTCAGCATGGCTTTGTCAAGGGCAGGTCATGCCTTATGAGCCTGATTGAATTTTTTGAGGATGTGACTAAACATATTGATGAAGGAAGAGCAGTGGATGTAGTGCATATGGATTTCAGCAAGGCATTTGATAAGGTACCCCATGCAAGGCTTATTGAAAAGTAAGGAGGCATGGGATCCAAGGGGACATTGCTTTGTGGATACAGAACTGGCTTGCCCACAGAAGGCAACGAGTATTTGTAGATGGGTCATATTCTGCATGGAGGTCGGTCACCAGTGGAGTGCCTCAGGGATCTGTTCTGGGACCCTGACACTTTGTGATTTGTATAAATGATCTGGATGAGGAAGTGGGCTGGGTTAGTAAGTTTGCTGATGACACAAAGGTTGGAGGTGTTGTGGATAGTGTGGAGGGCTGTCAGAGGTTTCAGCAGGACATTGATAGGATGCAAAACTGGGCTGAGAAGTGGCAGATGGAGTTAAACCCAAATAAGTGTGAAGTGGCTCATTTTGGTAGGTCAAATATGACGGCAGAATATAGTATTAATGGTAAGACTCTTGGCAGTGTGGCGGATCAGAGGGATCTTGGGGTCCAAGTCCATAGGATGCTCAAAGCAGCTGTGCAGGTTGACTCTGTGCTTTAAAAGGCATACAGTGTATTGACCTTCATCAGTTGTGGAATTGAATTTAGGAGCCAAGAGGTGATGTTTCAGCTATATAGGACCCTGGTCAGACCCCACTTGGAGTACTGTGCTCAGTTCTGGTCACCTCACTACAGGAAGGATGTAAAAGCCATAGAAAGGGTGCAGAGGAGATTTACAAGGATGTTGCCTAGATTGGGGAGCATGCCTTATGAAAACAGGTTGAGTGAACTCAGCCTTTTCTCCTTGGAGCAACAGAGGATGAGAGGTGACCTGATAGAGGTGTATAAGATGATGAGTGGCATTGATCATGTGGATAGTCAGAGGCTTTTTCCCAGGGCTAAAATGGTTGCCACAAGGCGACACAGGTTTAAGTTGCTGGGGAGTAGGTACAGAGGAGATGTCAGGGCTAAGTTTTTTACTCAGAGGGTGGTGAGTGTGTGAAATGGGCTGCTGGCAACGGTGGTGGAGGTGGATACAATAGGGTCTTTTAAGAGACTTTTAGATAGGTACATGGAGCTTAGAAAAATAGAGGACTATAGGTAAGCCTAGTAATTTCTAAGGTAGGGACATGATTGGCACAACTTTGTGGGCTGAAGGGCCTGTTTCATGCTGTAGGTTTTCTATTTTTCTATGTAACATTATAGCACAGGACTGGCCCTTTGGCCCATGATGTTGTGCTACCTTTTAACATACTGTAAGATCAAGTTAACCCTTCCTTTCTAATTAACTCTATTTTTCTGTCATCCACGCGCCTATCTAAGAATTTCTTAAATACCCCTAATGTGTATGCCTCTATACCACCCCTGACAGGGTATTCCATGCACCCAACACCTTTTGTGCAAAGAATTTGCCTCTGATATCTCTCTGATACTTACCTCCAGTCACCTTAAAATTATGCCCACTTGTTTTAGCCATTTCTACTCTGGGAAAAAGTCTCTGGCTATCCAGGCTCTGCCTCTTATCATCTTGTACTCCTCTATCAGGTTCCCACTCATCCTACTTCCCTCAAAGAGAAAAGCTTTAGCTCACTCAACTACCGTATATTCATAAAACATGCCCTCTAGTCGATGCTGTACCCTGTGCCTAGGTAAATGTCCTTTGCATCCTCTCTAAAACCTCCAAATCCTTCCTTTCATGAGGTGATCAAAACTGAACACAAAATTCCATGTCTGGTCTAACCAGGGTTTTATAGAGCTGCAATATTACTATGTGGTTCTCAACTCCATCCCCAACTAATGAAGGCCAACTCACCACATGCCTTCTTAACAACCCTGTCAACTTGTATGACAACTTTGAGAGGTCTATGGACCATTTTGCTGTTCCTCCACACTGCTAAGAATCCTGCCATTAACTCTGTATTCTGTTTTCAAATTTGACCTTCCAAAATGAATCTTGAAAACATCCTCTCCACATCCACTCTATCTAGACCTTTCAATTTTCAATATATTTCAATGACAACCCCCTCATTCTTCTAAACTCTAGCAAATACAGGACCATCAAATGCTCCTCATACGTAACGCTTTCATTCCCGGGAACCTCCTTTACACCCTTTCCAATGCTGAATGCTATCATTACATTTCAGTATCAGGCTTAATATCACTGGCATATGTTGTAACATGTGTTAACTTTATGGCAGCAGTACAATGAAATACATAGAACATAGAAAACCTGCAGCACAATCCCATGGTTGATGAAGCCCAATGCACCGTATGCCTTCTTAACCACAGAGTCAACCTGCATAGCAGCTTTGAGTGTCTTATGGACTCAAACCTCAAGCTCAAACACCAAACCAAAAGCCATGGAAGAACCAGAAGGTTCATAGTCTGTAGTTTTGTGGTATTTAAGTTTGGTGGTCCAGGTCTGTATAAGAAAACCGAGTATGACTTCAGAAGGCTACTTCAAGAGTGAAGAAATAATTCTGAGCAAGTTTGGAGGTGACATCAGATACACATCAACTCTGGCAGTGTTTGCAGGACATTACTTCCTACAAAGCAAAATCCAGCATCATGAATGGCAGTGATGCTTCACTCCTAGACGAGCTCGATGGCTTTTGTACTTGCTTTGAAAGGGGGAAAAGACACAGCTATGACGAGCACTTCAGCACCTGGTGACCCTATGATCTCTGTCTAGCAGGCTGACATCAGGCTGTCTTTCAAGAAGGTGAATCCTTGCAAGGCAGCAGGAGCCAATGGAATACCTGGTAAGGCTCTGAAAACCTGTGTCAACAAACTGGTGGGGGTATTTTAAGACATCTTCAATCTCTCATTGCTATGGTTGGAAGTTTCCACCTGCTTCAAAAGGGCAATAATTATACCAGTGCCCAAGAAGAACAGTGTGAGCTGCCTCAATGACTATCGTCCAGAAACACTCACATCTATGGTTTTGAAGATTGGTTATGACTAGAATCAACACCTTCTCAGGAACCCACTGCAGTTTGCCTATCTATAGGTCTATTGGAGATGCAATCTCAATGGCTCTCTACACGGCCTCAGATCATCTGGACAATGCAAGTACCTTTGTCAGGATGTAGTTTTTTGATCATAGCTCAGTATTTAACACCATCATTCCTACGGTCTTGATCAAAAAACTATAGAACCTGGGCCTCTGTACCTCCCTCTGCAACTGGATCATCGACTTCCTAACTGGAAGACCACAATCTCCGCCTTGCTGACAATCAACATGAGCACACCTCACTTAGCCCACTGCTCTACTCTCTCTACACCCATGACTGTGTGGCTAGGCACAGCTCAAATGCCATCTATATATTTGCTGAGCATTTAACTATTGTTGGCAGAATTTCAGATGGTGATGAGAGGGTGTTCAGGAGTGACATATATCATTTAGTTGAGTGGGGTTGTAGCAATAACCTTGCACTCAGTGTGAGTAAGACCAAAGAGCTGGTTGTGGAATCCTCAGAGAGGGATCAGAAGTGGAGAGAATGAGCAATTTCAAGTTACTGGGTGTCAATATCTCTGAGGACCTAACCTGAACACAACACATTGATGTTGCAATAAAGGCAAGACAGCGGTTATATTTCATTAGGAGTTTGAGAAGGTTTGGTTTATCAACTAAAAAACTTGAAAACATCTGGAAATGTACCGTGGAGACCATTCTAACTGGCTGCATCACAGTCTGGTATGGGAAGAGTGGTGCTACTACACAAGATTGAAGTAAGTGGTATGAAATTAGTCAGCTCCCATGGGTACTAGCCTCCATCATATCCAAGGCATCTTCAAGGAATAGTGCCTTACGAATATGGTGTCCATCATTCAGGACACTATACAATGTCCAGACATTGAACCCATGAACACTACCTCACTACTTATGTTATTTCTGTTTTATTTTGCATTACTTATTTTAACTGAACTATTTAATAAACATGAGTATATATACTTATTGTAATTCAGTTTATTTTTCTCTATATTTATCTACTGGCAATGATCTTTGTTGCAAGGGGGGGGGGCGGTGATAGCGGACCCAAATGCAAGACACAGACATAGAGGTACTAGGTTAATCCAGAAAGCAAGGGAAGTCAGGAGGAAACGACGTTGGACATAGACACAGCCACGGGTGAGACATGCGCACTGGGCATGGGCAAGGACTCAGACTAGGAAAGTGGGACCTGGAAAAGGAACTTGGAACTAGGAGCCTGGACTAGGACTCCAAGTCAGAGACTGGGCAGGGGCTCGGAACCCCGATCCAGGCGAAGACTTGGGACTGGATGAGGTTCTAGGACTAGGCTTGGACTGGACGAGGGACTCCAGCACAGGACTGGGCGAGGAACTACTGGGCTGGGCGAGGCACATGGACTGGAAGAAGCACCAGAACTGGATGAGGACACGAACCTCAGACTTGAACAGGGCTGGAGCACAGCGCCTGGGTAAGGTCTTGGAACACAGAGCTGGGACCCCATGTTGGGAACAGTGGGGAGAGAACATTCCAGCGACCGATTTCTGGTTTGCAGAGGTATGCCCGCCCGAAACGAGAATTAGGAACTGGGGAAAACTGGAAAGCCTGGAATAAGGATCGATGGACTGGACTGTGAACTGGAATGCGGATATCACGGACCGGACCACGACAATCTTTGCATCATCACTGGGGACAGGAGAAGTTCCAGAGGTTTGGAGGGTTGCAGATGTTGTTCCCTTATTCAAGAAATGGAGTAGAGATAGACCAGGAAATTATAGACCAGTGAGTCTTACTTCTGTAGTTGGTAAGTTGATGGAGAGGCAGGATTTATGAAGATTTGGAGAGGCATAATATGATTAGGAATAGTCAGCATGGTTTTGTTGAAGGCAGGTCATGCCTTACAGGACTGATTGAATTTTTTGAGGATGTGACCAAACACATTGATGAAGGAAGAGCAGTGGATGTAGTGCATATGGATTTCAGCAAGGCATTTGATAAGGTACCCCATGCAAGGCTTATTGAAAAGTAAGGAGGCTTGGGATCCAAGGGGACATTGCTTTGTGGATCCAGAACTGGCTTTCCCACAGAAGGCAAAGAGTGGGTTGTAGACGGGTCATATTCTGCATGGAGGTCGGTGACCAGTGGTGTGCCTTAAGGATCTGTGCTGGGACCCCTACTCTTTGTGATTTTTATAAATGAACTGGATAAGGAAGTAGAGGGATGGATTAGTAAATTTGCTGATAACACAAAGGTTGGAAGTGTTGTGGATAGTGTGGAGGGCTGACAGAGATTACAGTGGGACATCAATAGGATGAAAAACTGGACTGAAAAGTGGCTGATGGAGTTCAAGTGCGAGGAGATTCATTTTGGTAGGTCAAATATGATGGCAGAATATAATATTAATGGTAACACTCTTGGCATTGTGGAGGATCAAAGGGATCTTGGTATCTGAGTCCATAGGACACTCAAAGCTGCTGCGCAGATTGACTCTGTGGTTAAGAAGGCATATGGTGTATTGGCCTTCATCAACCGTGGGACTGAGTTCAATAGCCAAGAGGTAATGCTGCAGCTATACAGGACCCTGGTCAGACTCCACTTGAAGTACTGTGCTCAGTTCTGGTCACCTCACTACAGGAAGGATGTGGAAGCCATAGAGAGAATGCAGAGGAGATTTACAAGGATGTTGCTTGGATTGGGGAGCATGCCTTATGGGAATAGGTAGAGTGAACTCGGCCTTTTCTCCTCGGAGTGACAGAGGATGAGAGGTGACCTGATAAAGGTGTATAAGATGATGAGAGGTATTGGAAGTTGGTACAGAGATGTCAGGGGTAGGTTTTTTCTGCAGGGAGTGGTGAGTGTGTGGAATGGGCTTCCGGCGATGGTGGTGGAGGTGGATACGATAAGGTCTTTTAAGAGACTCCTGGATAGGTACATGGAGCTGAGAAAAATAGAGGGCTATGGGTAACCCTAGGTAATTTCTAAAGTAAGGACATGTTCGGCACAGCATTGTGGGCCGAAGGGCCTGTATTGTGCTGTAGGTTTTCTATATTTCTATTTCTTTCATTCCTTACCACCAACTCAACCTGCAAGTTAACCTTTAAGGAATCCTGCATGATGAGTCCCAAGTCTCTTTGCACATCTGATTTCTGAATTTGCTACCCATTTACTAAACTATGCTCTTATTCCTTCTACCAAAGTGCATGACCATACAAATTCCTACACTATATTCCATCTGCCACTTCTTTGTCCATTCCCATAATCTGTCTAGTTCTTCTATAGACTCCCTGCTTCCTCAACACTACCTGCCCCTCCACCTATCTTCATATCATCTGTGAATTGGCCACAAAGCCATCAATTCCATCATTCAGATCATTGACATATAACATAAAAAGGAACAGTCCCATCAATGACTTGTGTGGAACATCTCTGAAGGAAACCATGCTGACTTTGGTCTACTTTATCATGTGCTTCCAGTACCCCAAAACATCAACCTTAATAATGGACTCCCAACATTTTCACAATACTGAAGTCTGGCTAACTGGCCTATAATTTCCTGTCTTTTCCCTCCCTCCTTCTTAAAGAGTGAAGTGTCATTTGTAATTTTCCATTCCTCCGGAACTCTTCCAGAGTCTAGTGATTCTTGAAAGATCACCCAGATTCCAGGTTTCAGACCTTTCTATTTCCAAACACTTCACCTTAATAATAACAACTACACTCACTTCTGACACTGTTGGGTTTCTGGCACATTGCTGGTGTCTTGTCACACCCTCAGCATTCACAAAAGCTTCCTTCCCTCTACCATCCGGTTCCTAAATGGACGTTGAACCCAAGGACACATACCTCACTTCTATTATTTATTTTTGAACTATTTTAAATTTAACTATTTAATTACATATATATACTTACTGTAATTGATTTACTTATTTTTTCTATATTATCATTTATTGCTTTGTACTGCTGCTGCTAAGTTAACAAATTTCACAACATATGCCGGTGATATTAACCCTGATTCTGTTTCCTCCACAGTGCAGACTGATACAAAATACTCATTGAGTTTGTCCCCCGTTATTCTCTAGTGATCTTGCGGCAGTCCAATGTCCACTTTTGCCTACTTTTTACATTTCAATCATCTTAAGCAATTGCTTGTTTTGGTGAGGCAGTGTGAGGTTGGAGCCTTTTGGGGCTTTGTGGTGAGCTTCAGGATTTTGGACTTTACAAAGTGCCTAATGAACTGATGCCTGCTGAAAAATCCTGAAAGACCCCGAGTTCTTTTTAAGTATTCACCTGCCACACAAAAACAGGGAACTGCTTGTGATGACTGAAGTCTGTTGAAAGGTCCTGGGAATGCCTCCTGACTTTTTACACTACATTCATTGCTCTTTCTTCATCAATGAGCTTTGTAACATTCTCAAAGAATTCAGTCAGGCTCGTCAGGCATGACCAAACCCTGATAAAGCCATATTGGCTTTCTGTAATCAGACTAAGCTTATCTGATGAAGTCTTCCCCAACCTAGAGGAATTTTGGAAAGTTACTGCATAAGCTCCATCACTAGCCACTTTTTAAAGATCCTATGATGAAGTCCATGACTTGTCAGTCCATAGCGCCAACAATTTGCTCTACCACAGCCCCGGTGACAGTAATTTTGCTGAAGTTCCCCCCTCACTTCTAGTCCTCAATTTACAGCTATTTCTGGAATGGTACTTTGTCAAAGATGAGTTTAGAAACATAGAAACATAGAAACCCTACAGCACAGTACAGGCGCTTTGGCCCACAAAGCAGTACCGAACATGTCCTTACCTTAGAACTACCTAAGCTTAACCATAACCCTCTATTTTTCTGAGCTCCATGTACCCATCCAGCAGTCTCTTAAAAGGCCCTATCGTTTCCACCTCCACCACCATTGCCAGCAGCCGATTCCATGCACTCACCACTCTCTTTGTAAAAAACTTATCCCTGACATCTCCTGCATCTCATCAATGCCCCGCTGTAACCTCAGACAGCCCTCCACACTGTCCATAACACCCCCAACCTTTGTGTCATCAGCAAAAAACCATATACACAACATTTATGGCCGTACATTCATCAAAAAAATAAATCAGGCTTGTGAGGCATGACCTGCCTTTGACAAGGCCATGCTGACTATTCCTAATCATATTACGCCTCTCCAAATGTTCATAAATCCTGCCTCTCAGGATCTTCTCCATCAACTTACCAACAGTGAAGTAAGACTCACTGGTCTATAATTTCCTGGGCTATCCGTACTCCCTTTCTTGAATAAAAGAACAACATCCGCAACCCTCCAATACCCCAGAACCTCTCCCGTCCTCATTGATGATGCAAAGATCATCCCCAGAGGCTCAGCAATCTCCTCCCTTGCCTCCCACAGTAGCCTGGGGTACTTCTCATCCAGTCCCAGTGACTTATTCAACTTGATGATTTCCAAAAGCTCCAGCACATCCTCTTTCTTAATATCTACATGCTCAAGCTTTTCAGTCTGCTGCAAGTCATCCCGACAATTGCCAAAATCCTTTTCCGTATTGAATACTGAATCAAAGTACTCATTAAATATCTCTGCGATCTCCTCCAGTTCCACTGTCACACTGATTGGAAAGCTGATTAGAAACACCTCCCTCTGCAACTGGATACTAGACTTCCTGACTGGGAGACCTCAGTCAGTCCGGATCAGGAGCAGCATCTCCAACATCATCACACTGAGCACAGGCGCCCCCCTCAGGGTTGAGTGCTCAGTCCACTGCTGTTCACTCTGCTGACCCATGACTGTTCTGCAACACACAGCTCGAACCACATCATCAAGTTCGCCAATGACACGACTGTGGTAGGTCTCATCAGCAAGAACGACGAGTCAGCTTACAGAGAGGAGGTGCAGTGGCTAATGGACTGGTGCAGAGCCAACAACCTGTCTCTGAATGTGAACAAAACAAAAGAGATGGTTGTTGACTTCAGGAGGGCATAGAGTGACCACTCTCCGCTGAACATTAACGGTTCCTCAGTAGAGATCGCGAAGAGCACCAAATTTCTTAGTGTTGTTATGAAGGATGAACAGCTCTGATGGGCAGAAGGGTGCAGAGTTGCCCATGTTCCCCCCCCACCCCGGGAGATTCACAAACCGTTACTGTTGTTATGCTGCTAATGAGAGAGAGAGATGTGAGGGAAAAACATGCTGGAATTGGAACATCTGCTACAGATCAGAGAGAGATAAAGAAGGGGGAGAGACTTGTTGTTCCATGTTATGACTTCTGAAAGACTTATGGCTTCTGAGAGGGTTGTTTACTTGGTACTATTCTGTTCATTAAAATTCCTCAGTGGACAGCCGGAGTGGGCTGGTTTGATGGGCTAAGCCATTCAAAACTGATTGACACCTGAGACCCCGTGAGTAAGGATAAAAGTGAGGTCTGGGGAGACACCCCTCAGACACACCAGGAGATGCACCAAGAGACACACTAGTGAGCACTGTTTGAGTGTTGGAACCCACGTGAAGGTGTGGGGCATCAGAGACCAAACAAAGGATCGGTCAGTTTAACTCACAGTGATATAGCAGGGCCGGTGGGGGCTTGTGTGTGTGTCCACCCTTGCCTGGGTGACGAGTCCACCGTGGAAGAATGGTCCAGCTGAGGGACAGAGGGGTCATACCTGAATGGCCACAACACATCAACGGATCAAGAACATAAAGGAAGGTTTGCCTGTCTGTAGCCATTACTGCTTTCGCTCTCTCTCTCTCTCCAACAATTACAACACCACGACCAACATCTACCTCAGCATGTATGAACTGAACTGAACTTTATATTCACATATGACAATTCATTATCCCCTAGACATCGATAGAGCTTGTTTATTATTGATCATTATTATATCCACACTTTTAGGTTTAGTATTGCTAATGTGTATTATCTATATATTTGCATTGTTGATATTGATTTGTATATTTTACTAATAAACACTGTTTGAAAATAGTACCACTAGACTCTAACGGATTCTTCTTCCTCTGCTGGTTAGACATCCAGTTACGGGGTACGTAACAGTGTTCTCCTGGCGGAGGATCTCACCTGGTCCCTCAACACCAGCCCCATAGCAAAGAAAGCCCAGCAGCATCTCTACTTTCTGTGAAGGCTGAGGAAAGTCCCACCTTCATCACATTCTACAGGGGTTGTATTGAGAGCATCCTGTGCTGCTGCATTACTGCCTGGTTCAGAAATTGCACTATCTCTGATCGCAAGACCCTGCAACGGATAGTGAGGTCAGCTGAGGTCTCTCCTCCCGCCATTACAGACATTTACACTATGTGCTGCATCCGCAAAGTAAACAGCATTATGAAGGACCCCACGCACCCTTTATGCAAATTCTTCTCTCTCCTGCCATCTGGGAAAAGGCACCAAAGCATTCGGGCTCTCACGACCAGACTATGTAACAGTTTCTTCCCCCAAGCTATCAGACTCCTCAATACCCAGAACCAACTTACTGCCCTCTACTGTGCCTGTTGTCTTGTTTATTATTTATTGTAATGCCTGCACTGTTTTGTGCACTTTATGCAGTCCTGGACAGGTCTGTAGACTAGTGTAGTTTTTTTACTGTGTTGTTTTTATGTAGTTTAGTGTAGTTTTTGTACTGTTTCATGTAGCACCATGGTCCTGAAAAACGTTGTCTCATTTTTACTGTGTACTGCACCAGCAGTTACGGTCAAAATGACAATAAAAAGTGACTTGACTTGATTGGACCTATTCTCTCACATCTTATCCTCTTGCTCTTCACATACTTGTAGAATGTCTTGGGATTTTCCTTAATCCTGTCTGCCAAGGCCCTCTCCTGGCCCCTTCTGGCTCTCCTAATTTCATTCCTTTTCTGCAGCCATGACACTATCTCTGATCGACAGAGAGCCACGCCCCCACCTCTTTTGCCTCCCTCCCTGTCCTTTCTGAAACATCTAAAACCCGGCACTTGAAGTAACCATTCCTGTCCCTGATTCATCCAAGTCTCTGTAATGGCCACAACATCATAGCTCCAAGTGAAGATCCACGCTCTAAGCTCATCTGCTTTGTTCACGATGCTTCTTGTATTCAAACAGACACATCACAAACCTTCGGTCTGAGCGCATCCCTTCTCTGTCACCTGCCTATTCTCCCTTTCGCATTGTCTCCAAATTTTCTCTACTTGTGAGCCAACCTCCCTTTCCTCCGTCACTGCAGTTCAGTTCCCACCTCCCAGAAATTCTAGTTTAAACTCTCCCCAGTAGCCTCCCGCCAGGATATTGGTCCCCCGGGATTCAAGTGCAACCCATCCTTTTTTGTACAGGTCTCACCTGCCCCAAAAGAGGTCCCAATGATCCAGAAATCTGAATCCCTGCTCCCTGCTCCAATCCCTCAGCCACGCATTTATCCTCCACCTCACTCTATTCCTCTTGTCACTATCGCGTGGCACAGGCCGTAGTCCTGAGATCACTACTTTGCGGTCCTACTTGTGCAATTTATAGTCACATGCACAAGCACATACGTATCAGGTGTAACGAGAAACAAGCAACTGCTTATAGCAGCATCACAGGCACATAACATCAGAGACACAAAATACTTATAATGAAGGCTGTCAGACAATACTCTCCGTCTAGCTCCTCGTTTTCTGTTATTAATTCTCCAGGCTCACTATTCATTTAACTCCTTATTTTTAAACATCAGTGGAAGGTTATACCAACAGTTTTTGGACTACATTTATCTTGCAGTCTAATTTTTCCTTCATTATTAATCTATTTGTAAACCTATTTTTGAGAGTTGCCAACCATCTGCCCGTGTGTTGGGTAGACATATTTTGATGCAGGATGTCCCTGGGTTACAAACTGGGCACCCTTTATGATTGACCTGACTTATGAATGTTTGACACTATGAACATTTTCTGATACATTTCTAAACAGTTATTGAAAGCGGTTAAGCTTACCACATTTATAGGAAAACCTCACCAGTATGTACAGGGAGAGGATTAATTAAATGACTGGTGTGAGCCAGTGCAGTCGGAGCCTAACCATGCAGCAGGGTTTGTCATTTGCTGCGGGGCTGCTGGCTCTTCTGCCAGGAAGGAAGGTGTGCCTTTTTACCCCCCCCCCCCCCCCCACCGAACCACACCATTCGGGGAATGGGTCAGTTTGGAAGCACCGAGCAGGCTCTGGGTCAGTGAGACTGGCTGGAGGGCGCTCTTCTCTCACCTGCTCATCCTTGCTGTTTGTGTCATCCTCTCTTACACACAATTTCTGTTCATCTCTGACTGATGAACAGTTTGAGTTGCTGACTGTTCTCAGGAACTGAACCAGACATGGGACGCTGTGAAAGCATGGTAGAGAATTCTGTCCAACCACACATCTCAGATGTAGAAACGGATTTATATGTTATCAGCCGAATACATGATTTGACCATAATGACATTTAAATGCCTGAGCGGGCATTGTTGTCTCAAGTTTTAATTTTCACAGTCATAAATTAATTTTATGGCATAGCTTCTGCGTATTCTAGAATTGGAGATTGTGTTACATAAATTTGTCTAAAAGTACTAAACTGAAGCAATTTTCAGATGCAAAACTTTTCTCACCTCCACCTTAGCTGCGCGCCCTAGCTGCAATGTTTGTGTCATCTGCAAAGTGCTCTGCCGCGATTTACCGCGGCCTCTCTGGCGGCTCAGAAACCCACGTCGAATGCACCAGACAAACTTCTCTTGCAAACTCCCCGCAAGATCACTGAACATCCTGACTGGGAAATAAGTCGACATTGCGACTGGTAATGGCGATAAATCTTGGAACTCTCTGCCCGACAGCTGTGTGAAAATGTCTGATCTACAAGGAATGAGATCAGATGTGCCACATTCTGAGATGAAATTAAGAATAGACAGTGAATGTTGGTCGCGTAGGTGGCGTCACCATTTACTGCACGTATAAAAATAACCTTCAGGCACACAGTACTAAAAGGTGTGGATTCTGTTAATTGGGAGGGATCAGAGTAACGTTTGCAAGCATCTGTCGTTTTGGGGAAATGATCAGGTCAACAAATCGATCTGAAATGACAAGTCATAGAGGATGTACGTTTAAAGTGAGAGGAAGGAGACGAGCACAGCAAGTTGTTTTCACGTGGACTCTGGCTGCCAGGGGAGTGGGGAGTGCAGATATGATATTGATGTTCAAGTGGCTGACACATGAGCTTGACACGGACCACGTTCCCACAGTTTAATTCAGCCTCGTGTTTGGCACAGACTCTGTGGGCTAACCGGCTTGTTCCTGAGCTCGCCCCGTTCTGTGTCGGTGCTGTCATCATGTCATTTATGAAAGTGGAGGAGTCGAGGCATGGTACCTCGATGTCAGCAAGACAAAGGAGAGAGTGAACTCACACCCCTCTTTCCACTGGCGGCACAGCAGTAGGAACTGGGAGTGTACATCTCATGGTCCCAGAACACATCCTACACAATCAGGAACACTTACCAACACTTCTGCTTTCTGAGGAGGTTGGTGAGCTGGACTATGCACATCCATGCTCAAGACTTCCTACAGATGAGCAGCTGTGTCCCTGTATGGTGTGGGAACTGCACCGCAGACTGCAGTGGACTGGAAGGCTCCACAACAGGTAGTTAAAACTGCCCAGCACATCACTGGCAGCAGCCTACCTGTCATCACAGACATACATACAGAACAGTGACGTAAAAGGGCCAGTAACATCATGAAGGATCCCACACACTCTGCTCACAGACTGTTTATTCCCTGTCCCACCAGAGAGGAGGCTACATAATATCCATGTCAGGATCACCAGACTCAACAACAATTACTTTCCCCAAGCAGTAAAGCTGATCATCACCTCCACCCAGTAACCCAACCCTCCACACCTCCCACCACCACTTCCTATCAGAGTCACTTCTGTGCCTAGTGTCATTTTATGGATGTATTATCAATCTACGTATATAAGCTATCTTATGTAGTTACAGTATACTTATTGTGTTCTTTATCTCTCTATGTTTTATTGTGCTCCATCAGATCCCTGAGGCACACCACTGGTGACCGATCTCCATGCAGAATATGACCCATCTACAACCATTCTTTGCCTTCTGTGGGCAAGCCAGTTCTGGATCCACAAAGCAATTTCCCTTTGGATCCCATGCCTCCTTACTTTCTCAATAAGCCTTGCATGGGGTACCTTATCAAATGCCTTGCTGAAATCCATATACACTACATCCCTGGACAAGGCAGGGACTGGGTATTGATAGTGAATGATCAGGACAAGGCAGGGACTGGGTATTGATAGTGAATGATCAGGACAAGGCAGGGACTGGGTATTGATAGTGAATGATCAGGACAAGGCAGGGACTGGGTATTGATAGTGAATGATCAGGACAAGGCAGGGACTGGGTATTGATAGTGAATGATCAGGACAAGGCAGGGACTGGGTATTGATAGTGAATGATCAGCCATGATCTCAGAATGGCGGTGCAGACTCGAGGGGCCGAATGGTCTACTTCTGCACCTATTGTCTATTGTCTATTGTCTATCTACTGCTCTACCTTCAGTCACATCATCAAAAAATTCAATCAGGATCCTAAAGGCACAACCTGCCTTTGACAAAACCATGCTGACTATTCCTAATCATATTATGCCTCTCCAAATCTTCATAAGTCCTTCCTCTCAGAATCTTCTCCATCAACTTACCAACTACTGAAGTAAGACTATAATTTTCTGGGCTATCTCTACTCCCTTTCCTGTATATAATTGAACAACATCTGCAACCCTCCAATTCTCTGGAACTTCTCCCGTCTCCATTGATGTTGCAAAGATCATTGCCAGAGGCTCAGCAATCTCCTCCCTTGCCTCCCACTGTAGCCTGGGGTACATTTTGTTGGTCCTGGTGACTTATCCAACTTGATGCTTTCCAAAAGCTCCAGCACATCCTCTTTCTTAATATCTACATGCTCAAACTTTTCAGTCCACTCTGTCATCCCTACAACTGCCAAGATCCTTTTCTGTAGTGAATACTGAAGCAAAGTATTCATTAAATACCTCTGCTATTTCCTCTGGTTCCATACACACTTTTCCACTGTCACACTTGTTAGGTCCGATTCTTTCACATCTTATCCTCTTGCTCTTTACATACTTGTAGAATGCTTTGGGGTTTCCTTAATCCTGTCAACCAAACACTTCTCATGGCCCCCGCTGGCTCTTCTAATTTCCTTCTTAAGCTCCTTCCTCCTAGCCTTATTTTCTAGATCCCTATCATTACCTAGTTTTTTGAACATTTTATAAGCTCTTCTTTTCTTCTTGGCTAGATTTACGCCTTTGTACACCACATTTCCTGTACCCTACCATCCTTTCCCTGTCTCATTGGAACGTACCTATGCAGAACCCCACGCAAATATCCGCTGAACATTTGCCACATTTCTTCTGTACATTTTCCTGAGAATATCTGTTCCCAATTTATGCTTCCAAATTAGAACTATAGAACCATAGAACATTACAGCACAGAAACAGGTCTTTTGACCCATCTTGGCTGTGCTGAACCATTTTTCTGCCCAGTCCCATTGACCTGCACCCAGCCCATATCCCTCCATACACCTCTCATTCATGTACCTGTCCAAGTTTTTCTTAAATGTTAAAAGTGAGCCCGCATTCACCACTTCATCTGGCAGTTCATTCCACACTCCCACCACTCTATGCGTGAAGAAGCCGCCCCTAATGTTCCCTATACACTTTTCCCCCTTCACCTTTAACCCATGTCCCCTAGTTTTTTTCTCCCCTAGCCTCAGTGGAAAAAGCCTGCTTGCATTCACTCTATCTATACTCATCATAATTCTATATACTTCTATCAAATCACCCCTCAATCTTCTACGCTCCAGGGAATAAAGTCCTAACCTATTCAACCTTTCTCTGTAACTCAGTTTCTCAAGTTCTGGCAACATCCTTGTAAACCTTCTCTGCATTCTTTCAACCTTATTAATATCCTTCCTGTAATTCGGTGACCAAAACATCACACAATACTCCAAATTCGGTCTCACCAATGCTTTATACAACCTCACCATAACATTCCAACTCTTATACTCAATACATTGATTTATAAAGGCCAATGTACCAAAAGCTCTCTTTGCAACCCTATCTACTTGTGACGCCACTTTTAGAGAATTTTTTATCTGCATTCCCAGGTCCCTCTGTTCTACCTCACTCCTCAGTGCCCTACCATTTACCTTGTATGTTTTACCTTGGTTTATCCTTCCAAAGTGCAATACCTCACACTTTTCTGTATTAAATGACGCCTGCCATTTTCAGCCTATTTTTCCAGTTGGTCCAAATCCCTCTGCAAGCTTTGAAAACCTTCTTCACTGTCTACTACACCTTTTTATCATCAGCAAATGTGCTGATCCAACTTACCACATTATCATCCAGATCAATGATATAAATGACAAATAACAATGGACCCAACACTGATCCCTGTGGCACACCACTAGTCACAGGCTTCCACTCAGTGTGGCAATCCTCCAACACCACTCTCTGACGTCTCCCATTGAGCCAATGTCTAATCCAATTTACTACCTCTCCATGTATACCTAGTGACTGAATCTTCCTAACTAACCTCCCATTTGGGACCTTGTCAAAGGCCTTACTGAAGTCCATGTGGACAACATCCACTGCCTTCCCTTCATCCACTTTCCTTGTAACTCTGATAGATTTGTTAAACATGACCTACCTCACAGAAAGCCGTACTGACTCTCCCTAATAAGTCTATCTAAATACTTGTAGATCCTATCTCTTAGTACTCCTTCCAATAATTTACCTACTACCAATGTCAAACTTACTGGTCTATAATTTCCTGGATTACTTTTAGAGCCTTTTTTAAACAACGGAAAAACATGAGCTATCCTCCAATCCTCCAGCACTTCTATGAAGTGGCAATGTCCCATGTCGAGGCAATGGAACAGAAGATCAACAAGTAAGTGAAGAAGTGGCTTGGAGTACCGAGCAGCCTCACTAATATTGCAATCCACAGCATCTGGACAAAGCTTACCATCCCATTGCAATCCCTTGTTGAAGAGGTCAAGGTAGCCAAGGTAGGATCATTCTTGAGGCTTCGAGACTCAAAAGACCCTGTCACCAAGAACATACAGCCAGATGTGAGATCAGGCAGGAAGTGGTCAGCCCGGGCAGCAGTCGATGAGGCAGAGTCTAGATTGAAGCACAAGGAGATGGTTGGGGCTACCCAGCTAGGCTGCCAGGGACTTGGATGGACAACCCACAAGTGGTGGTCATCTTCTACAGGTAAGGAGCGTCGTGAGCTTGTAACGCGTGAAATACGAGAGATAGAAGAGGGGAAGAGGTTAGCTAAAGCAGCTGGCCTTGCCAAACAAGGGGCTTGGACCTGGTGGGAAAGTGTTGAACAACGACATCTATCTTGGAATGTCCTGCGGCAGATGGAACCGCTCCGCATTTCTTTTCTATACAGAGCAGTGTATGACCTGCTCCCAACACCTGCCAACCTCAGCACCTGGTATGAAGACGGACAGGTGTGTTGCTTGTGGTGAGAAGGGAACACTTCAGCATATTTGAGTGCGTGCAGGGTCAATCTTTCCAGCGGCACGTACACTTGGAGACATAACAACATTCTCAAAGTTGTAACAGAAGTGGTTGAGCAGAGAGTACTGCAACACAACTTATCTCATGCCCCATGCTGCACAGAACATCGCATACCATTTGTGAAAGAGGCTCTAAGCCAAGGGTGTACAGTACAGGCCCACGATCAAGCATACTTTCTTCAGCCAATGAGTGGTGTGTCAAGGCCGACCTGGATGGGAAAGGCAGTTTCCTGGAGCAAACAGTTTTCACCACATTTCGTCCAGATATAATCATCTGGTCTGACACCAGTAGGGAAGTGGTTATTGGTGATCTCACAGTCCCCTGGGAAGACAACATCGATGAAGCCCATGAGCGCACGTTAACCAAGTATGCAGAATTAAGATCAGAGTGCAGAGACAGAAGGTGGAAGGTCTCATGCTATGCATTCGAAGTACGGTGCCGTGGCTTTATTGCGTTCACTTTCCAGAAGTGGCTGCGTGACCTTGGCTCCACTAGAAGAGAGATCAAGTCAACCAGCAGGGCTGTAGCTGAGGCAGCAGAGGCAGGATCATCATGGGTGTGGACCAAGTATGTCCAGAGGGGAAGATAGTCGGACAGTGTCTCCATCTTTTGCAAACCCTTCAGTAGTTCCATAGACACCTGAAGACTAGACTATCTGTTGGATGGAAGTGTCCGACAACTCTGACAGAGGCAGATGCCTCATCAGTGGGAGGTGGTGCTGGCCCACCACCTCGAGGGGGTCTTGATCATAAGCCGGCTGAAACTCCTGAAGACAGGTGGCAGATCAACTGATGATCCCACTGGTGACAGCACAGGACGGTTAACATCTTAGTCCAAGTGTATTTTCAATTCTTTGTTGTTGAGGGGAATGGCCACAGGAGCCCTGCTCTGCCTACCCTTTTCCTTTCCCTCGCCTGACGGTAACCCAATTACCTGTGCGCTGCTCCTTTGGCATAACTACCTCCCTGAAACTACTATCTATAAACTCCTTATTCTTCCGAATGATCCGGAGGTCATCCAGCTCCAGCTCCAGTTCCCTAATGCAGTCTGTTAGGAGCTGCAGCTGGATGCACTTCTTGCAGGTATCGTTGTCAGGGACACTGGAGGTCTCCCTGACTTCCCACTTCCTGCAAGAGAAGCATTCCAACATCCTGCCTGGCATTCTCTCTACTCTAAACGAACAAAACAAAACTTACCATAACCTACCCTCACCCCTGCTTGTTCACGCTGAAGCCAAAGCTGTCCCACTCTGACTCAATCATCGTTGATGGCAGCTACGATGATGGCTGCTGTATGTGGCAGTCTTTTTTTAAAACCTTTGGTGTGCTATGTCACACGCCTGTGCAGTCTAGTCTCTTTTCCCTGATGATTTTAAAAAAATGGTTTCTCTCTGAGATGCCTTTAGTCCTTCTCTCTCTGCCTCTCTGATAGCCTCATATTTCCCCTTACTCCAAATAAATGCTTTCCTAATTTCTCTGTTCCTATCCCTCTCCAATGCTGTGGTAAAGGAGATAAAATTGTGATCACTATCTCCGATATGCTCTCCCACTGAGAGATCTGACACCTGACCAGGTTCATTTCCCAATACCAGATCAAGTACAGCTTCTCCGCTTGTAGGCAAATCTACATATTGTGTCAAGAAACCTTCCTGAACACACCTAACAAACTCCACCCCATTAAACCCCTCGCACTAGGGACATGTCAATTGATATTTGGGAAATTAAAATCTCCCACCACGACAACCCAGTTATTATTACACCTTTCCAGAATCTGTCTCCCTATCTGTTCCTCCTGTTACTATTGGCTGGTCTAGAAAAACACCCAGTAGAGTTATTGACCCCTTCCTGTTCCTAACTTCCACCCACAGAGACTCCGTAGACAATCCTTCCATGTCTTCCTCTTTTTCTGCAGCCATGACACTATCTCTGATCAACAGTGCCACACCCCCATCTCTTTTGCCTCCCTCCCTGTCCTTTCTGAAACATCTAAAGCCTGGCACTTGAAGTAACCATTCCTGCCCCTGATCCATCCAAGTCTCTGCAATGGCCACAACATCATAGCTCCAAGTATTGATCCACGCTCTAAGCTCATCTGCTTTGTTCATAATACTCCTTGCATTAAAATAGACACACCTCAAACCATCAGTTTGAGCATGTCCCTTCTTGATCACCTGCCTATCCTTCCTCTCGCATCTCCAAGCTTTCTCTGTTTGTGAGCCAACCACCTCTTCCTCCGTCTCTTCAGTTTGGTTCCCATCCCCCAGCAATTCTAGTTTAAACTCTCCCCAACAGCCTTAGCAAACCAACCCCCCCCACCCCCCGGCCAGGATATTGGTCCCCTTGGGATTCAAGTGCAACCCGTCCTTTTTGTACAGGTCACACCTGCCCCAAAAGAGGGCCCAATGATCCAGAAATCTGAATCCCTGCCCCCTGCTCCAATCCCTCAGCCACGCATTTATCCTCCACCTCATTCTATTCCTATACTCACTGTCACATGGCACAGGCATAGGTCACAAGATTACTACCTCTGTGATCCTGCTTCTCAACTTCCTTCCTAACTCCCTGTAGTCTGCTTTCAGGACCTCCTCCCTTTTCCTACCTGTGTTGCTGGTACTAATATGTACCATGACCTCTGGCTGTTCTCCTTCCCATTCAAGATACCATGGATGCAATCAGAAATATCCCGGACCCTGGCACCTGACCCTACCATCCATGCTTCTTTCCACAGAATCGCCTGTCTAACTCCCTAACTATAGAGTCCCCTATCACTACTGCCTTCCTCTTCCTTTCCCTACCCTTCTGAGCCACAGGGCCAGGCTCTGTGCCAGAGGTACGGCCACTGTTGCTTCCCCCAGGTAGGCC
The DNA here is from genome assembly GCF_030144855.1 of Hypanus sabinus. Lineage (NCBI taxonomy): Eukaryota > Metazoa > Chordata > Chondrichthyes > Myliobatiformes > Dasyatidae > Hypanus > Hypanus sabinus. The sequence goes on along the minus strand of NC_082725.1, from coordinate 62,399,988 downwards.
GTCCCCCCCAACGGTACTCAAGCAGGAGTACTTATTGTCAAGGGGGACAGCCACAGGGGTACTCTCTAGTCTCTGATGCTTGGACTTCCCTCTCCTGACTGTTACCCACTTACCTGTCTCCCCAGGCCCCGGTGTGTCTACCTGCCTATAGCTCCTATCTATCAGCTTCTCACTTTTCCTGACCAGATGAAGGTCATCGAGCTGCCTCTCCAATTCCCTAACGCAGTCCCTAAGGAATTGCAGTTTGATGTCCCTGGCACAGAAGTGGCCATCCGGGAGACCGGGAGTCTCCCGGACTTCCCACATCCGACATTGAGCACTGCCTCACACACATTCTTCCTGTCTGTATTCTACACAGGCAACCGACCTCGCCTCAACCCATTAACACCTAAACTCTGTTGACCCAAAGCCCTCCTACTCTGTCTCCCTCTACTCCGACACCCGCTCTATAAGGTGTCTGCTTTTAAACTCTTCTCGCTGTTCTCACTGGCTGACGTCCATGCACTTGTGCAATCTATGTATATGAGCTATCTTTTCTATTATATTTAGTGTGCTTCTTAAATTACTATATTCTTTATTTTTTGTGTTTTTTTATGTTGCATCAGATCCAGAGTAACAATAATTTTGTTCTCCTTTACACTTGTGTACAGGAAATGACAAACGTTCTCAAATCTTGAATCTTAAAAAAGAATCAATGTTTGAATGGAAAATTAATTGAGTTGGGAACCTTTAAGCTGTTGATGATTCAGTACAATCACAAAGGCGTATCAGTGTACAGATTTCTATGTAACTTGGCCAGAAGTAATCAATCTCCAAGTCAGCATCTCTGTAAGATATTAATTTAACAGAGTTTAACGTTAGAAATCATGATCTAATCAGCATTTTCATCCTTTTTATTAGTGATATTTTTGGCTTCATAATTTTTTTCTGGTAAATCACAGAATCACTGCTTAACAATTTCTGACTCATTTTTAAAGTCTGCTATCATTACAAAACCACATTTTGGTTTCAAAATATTTCAGTTCAGTTCAGCAAATTAGTCATCGAAAAGCTAAGTTGCACTGCATTGTTCCCAGGCTCAGTGTGCTCAAGTGAGCTGAATCTCTTGCAGGTTCTAACTGGAGGGGATTCCAGATTAATTGCTGCCACTTTAGAAACATTCTAGGAATCTTTAACTTGTGCTGAGACACCAGATGCGGCCACTTCAGTCAACACACACAAAATGCTGGTGGAACATGGCAGGCCAGGCAGCATCTATAGGGAGAAGCACAGTCGACGTTTCGGGCCGAGAACCTTCATCAGGACCTTATAGGTGCTTATAGCATCCTTATACAAAGTTTGTAGATGCTGCCTGGCCTGCTGTGTTCCACCAGCATTTTGTGTGTGTTGTTTGAATTTCCAGCATCTGCAGATTTCCTGGTGTGTGGCTACTTTAGTGTCTTGTTCGGAGATGGAGTAGCCGTCTCTCCCTTTGTCAGCAATGATTACATAGGGATAGAACTAGAGACAGCCAGAATCCTAAACAAAGAGGGAGAATTTACAACTTTGATAAGAGAGCTTTGTTAATAAGCTGCCAACGGCACACACCAAATCTAGGTGGCTATCAACATTTAAAATTCAGGTCAAGCTTAGTTCTATCCTCAACAGGTTCAGCATTGTCTATTAAGAGACAATTGAGGCTTACTGTTTCAGCTCAATAACTTTTGATTTTCTAATGAAAAACTGTCAATCTCAAAAGTTAATTCTTCCTCTTCCTAAGCATGGTGTCAAACTCTGAGTATTTCCAGCATATCCGATTGTTGTTCCAACTATGAGCTGCCTGCTGCTCAATGAAACACAAGTCAAACAAGGGCAAATTCCAAGAAGCTTTCAGCAGCCTGTTGAGCACACACATATACGTCCCAAGGCACTGCAGCTTTAGCAGGGCAGACACTAGTTTTCTTAATTAGAGATACAACTCCTCATATTCCACCTGGGAAGTCTACACTTCAGCACTGAAATATCCAACTTCCTGTAATGCCCCCCCCCCATCCCTCTTCTCTCCTCTCCTAATCTACCTGGCCCCCACACTATCTCTTATTTGCCCTCCATTACCTACACAGGTCTCCCATACTACTCCCCTTTGCCTTTCACACTTCCCTCCCTTGATTCCAAGCTCCACCTTTCTCTCCTATCAGATTCCAGCAGCATGTTGTCACCTATTACAATACCCCCCCCCCCCCCAGCTCTGGTGCCATTCCATTCTCCCTGCTGGGATCCAACTTCAAAACCAACTGCGTCTTTGACTTCCTCACCAGAAGACCAGTTAGTGTCTCTTTCTTGCTGACTACCAACACAAGGACACCTCAAAGATGCATGCTTAGCCCACTGCTCTACTCTCTCTCTCTCTGCATTAATGATAATGTGGCAAAGCACAGTTCAAATGCTATCTGTAAACTTGCCAATGAGACCAATGTTGTTGGTAGAATCTCAGATTGCAATGAGGAGGTGAGATAACAGAAGCGAGATGAGTGGTGTTGCAACAACAATCTTGCACTCCGTGTCAGCAAGACCAAGGAATTGACTGTGGACTTCAGGAAGGGGAAGATGGGAGAACACATCCAGTGATGGAAAGAGTGAGCAGCTTCACACTCCTGGGCATCAACATCTCAGAGGATTTAGCCTGAGCCTAATCTACCAATGCAATCACAAAGAAGGCATGCCAGCAACTCTACTTCATTAGGAGTTTGAAGAGATTTGTTAAGTTACCAAAGACTTATACAAATTTCTATAGATGTACATTCAGTGGACAGCGTTCTACTGATTGCATCACAGCCTGGTATGGAGTCTCCGACGGACACGACCGCAAGGGGCTGCAGAGGATTACAGACACAGCCACTTCCATGACAGGCATAACTGTCCACACCAGTATCTTCAAACTGCAGTGCTTCAGGAAGGTGACATCCATCATTAAGAACCCTAATGATCCAGGACATGGCCTCATTGTTACTATCACAGGAGTCTGAAGACCCATACTCAGTAGTTTAGAACAGCTTCATCTCCACCATTATCATTATTCTGAATGGCCCATAAACATTACCATGTTATTCCTCTTTTACTCTGTTTATTTAATATTGTAATTTATAGGTTTTTATGTCTTTGCACTGTACTACTGCTGCAAAACAACAAATTTCACATCATATGTCAATAATAATAAATATGATCCCATCATTTGCCAGTTCTTGTTTCACCCCTTCCCTCCATCTTTTTATACTGGCCATCTCCCGTCTGATTTCTGTACAGGTGGTGTGACATGACCTGAAACGTTGACCTTTGAAACATTTCCCTCCACAGATACTGCCTGGCCCACTGAGTTCCTCCAGCAGTTTGTGTGTTGCACCTGGTTTCATAGGAAACTTTCCTATTTGGTCTGCTGTGGCAATTCTGTAAGGTGGTAAGAGACAATAAAATTGGTAGATCAGGAGTTTCATCTATGCCAAGCTGGGTGAGGACATCTTCCAGAAGAAGATGATGCCAGCAAACAACATGACCAAGACCAACATCCTCCAGATGGTTTCTGAAAGTGCTTGTTCTTTCAAATGTGGTTCTGCTGCAGTGATCTCTATCTTGGAGGTGTGCTTTTGGGCTGATTGAGCAACCTGGCACTTTGTTGTCTCTGAGAGGGTTCTGTGAGGCTTCAAGCAAATTGTGAGGCCTCAAGGCTAAGAAGCCTGGAATGAGTCTCAAGCCCATGATTGACTCTATTTCCTGCCAATCTTGCTGATTACAGGGTCGAGGAAGATTGAAAATCATTGAGGAAGAGAGTGGAAAGTGAGTGGGTGTTCAACGCCATCTATCATCCTCTCACTCGACGAAGGAAGGTCCTTGCATTTGAATTCTCCCCCCCTCTCTCTCTCTCTACCCCCTCTCTCTCTCTCCCCTCTCTCTCTCCCTCTCTCTCTCTCTCTCTCTCTCTCCCCCCTCTCCCCCTCTCTCTCTCCCCCTCTCTCTCTCTCCCTCTCTCTCTCCCCCCCCTCTCTCTCTCTCTCTCTCTCTCTCTCTCTCTCTCTCTCTCTCTCTCTCTCTCTCTCTCTCTCTCTCTCTCTCTCTCTCTCTCAACTGTGGGAGGATGGTGCCAGAGTTCTGGGTTTAGTTGGCATGGTTTGTGGATTGAGCTCTTGGCTCATGTTATGAATTGTTTCTAGTTTCTGGTTGTTTCTTGTTTGTAGCTATTTTGGGCAATTATGAATCAGGGTTGCCTGCAGGTAACGAACACTCAGCTGAATTGAATAAGCCTGGACTCTTTCATTTGAGTTTTATAATCTGTGCTTTTCACTCTTTTTTTGTGCCATTTCCAACCTTAGCTTTTTTTGGCGAAAGGGGATGTTGGATGTTTTTCTTTGAATGAATCCATGGTTTTCTTTGCTTTTATATCTCTGTGGGGAAGACAAACATAGAAACATAGGAAATAGGTGCAGGAGTAGGCCATTCGGCCCTTTGAGCCTGGACCGCCACTCAGTATGATCATGGCTGATCATCCAACTCAGAACCCTGTACCTGCTTTCTCTCCATACCCCCTGATCCCTTTAGCCACAAGGGCCATATCTAACTTCCTCTTAAATATAGCCAATGAACCGGCCTCAACTGTTTCCTGTGGCAGAGAATTCCACAGATTCACCACTTTCTGTGTGAAGAAGTTTTTCCTCATCTCGGTCCTAAAAGGCTTCCCCCTTTATCCTTAAACTGTGACCCCTCGTTCTGGACTTCCCCAACATCGGAAACAATCTTCCTGCATTTAGCCTGTCCAATCCCTTTAGAATTTTATATGTTTCAATAAAATCTCCCCTCAATCTTCTAAATTCCAGTGAGTATAAGCCTAGTCGATCCAGTCTTTCTTCATATGAAAGTCCTGCCATCCCAGGAATCAATCTGGTGAACCTTCTCTGTACTCTCTCTATGGCAAAAATGTCTTTTCTCAGATTAGGGGACCAAAACTGCACACAATACTCTAGGTGCGGTCTCACCAAGGCCTTGTACAACTGCAGTAGAACCTCCCTGCTCCTGTACTCTAATCCTTTTGCTATGAATGCCAACATACCATTTCCCTTTTTCACCATCTGCTGTACCTGCATGCCCACCTTCAATGACTGGTGTACAATGACACCCAGGTCTCGTTGCACCTCCCATTTTCCTAATCGGCCACTATTCAGATAATAATCTGTTTTCCTGTTCTTGCAACCGAAGTGGATAACCTCATACTTATCCACATTAAATTGCATCTGCCATGAATTTGCCCACTCACCCAACCTATCCAAGTCACCCTGCATCCTCTTAGCATCCTCCTCACAGCTAACACCGCCACCCAGCTTCATGTCATTTGCAAACTTGGAGATGCTGCATTTAATTCCCTCGTCTAAATCATTAATATATATTATAAACAACTGGGGTCCCAGCATTGAGCCTTGCGGTACCCCACTAGTCACTGCCTGCCTTTCTGAAAAGATCCCGTTTACTCCCACTCTTTGTTTCCTGTCTGCCAACCAATTCTCTATCCACATCAATACCATACCCCCAATACCGTGTGCTTTAAGTTTGCACACTAATCTCCTGTGTGCGACCTTGTCAAAAGCCTTTTGAAAATCTAAATATACCACATCCACTGGCTCTCCCCTATCCACTCTAAAATGTTAATCTCCTCTCTAACCAGCAATCCTACCCCACCTCCTTTTCTTTCCTGTCTATCCCTCCTGAATATTGAATATCCCTGGATGTTGAGCTCCCATCCTTGGTCACCCTGGAGCCATGTCTCTGTGATCCCAACTATATCATATTCATTAATAACTATCTGCACATTCAATTCATCCACCTTGCTACGAATGCTCCTCACATTGACACACAAAGCCTTCAGGCTTGTTTTTATAACACTCTTAGCCCTTATACAATAATGTTGAAAAGTGGCCTTTTTTGCTTTTTGCCCTGGATTTGCCTGCCTGCCACTTTTACTTTTCACCTTACTACTTTTTGCTTCTACCCTCATTTTACACCCCTCTGTCTCTCTGCACTTGTTCCCATCCCCCTGCCACATTAGTTTAAAGCCTCCTGAACAGCAGTAGCAAACGCTCCCCCTAGGACATTGGTTCCAGTCCAGCCCAGGTGCAGACCGTCCTGTTTATACCAGTCCCACTTCCCCCAGAACTGGTTCCAAACCCCCAGAAATTTGAATCCCTCCCCCTTGCACCATTTTTCAAGGCGTATTCATCTGAAATATCCTCCTATTTCTACTCTGACTAGCACGTGGCACTGGTAGTAATCCAGAGATTATTACCTTTGTGGTCCTACTTTTTAGTTTATCTCCTAACTTCCTAAATTCACCTTGGAGGACCTCATCCCATTTTTTACCTATATCGTTGGTACCTACGTGCACCACGACCACTGGCTGTTCACCCTCCCATTCCAGAATGTCCTGCAGCCGCTCAGAGACATCCTTGACCCTTGCACCAGGGAGGCAATATACCATCCTGAAGTCTCGTTTTCGGCCACAGAAATGCCCATCTATTCCCCTTACAATCGAATCCCCTATCACTATAGCTCTCCCACTCCTTTTCCTTCCCTCCTGTGCAGCAGAGCCACCCATGGTGCAATGAACTCGGCTGCTGCTGCCTTCCCCTGATGAGACATCTCCCCCAACAGTATCCAAAACAGTATATCTGTTTAGGAGGGAGATGACCCCAGGGGACTCCTGCACTACCTGCCTACTGCTACGCTGTCTAGTGGCCACCCTTTCCCTTTCTGCCTGTGTAGACTTCACCTGCGATGTGGCCAACTCACTGAACGTGCTATTCACGACTTTCTCAGCATCGCGAATGCTCCAGTATGAATCCAATCGCAGCTCCAGCCGCTCAATGCGGTTTGCCAGAAGCTGCAGTTGGACACACTTCCTGCACACATAGTCGTCAGGGACACTGGAAGTATCCCTGATTTCCCACATGCTGCAGGATGAACAAACCACGATCTCAGCTGCCATGACCTACCCAATACTTGCCTCAACTTTTGAAACTTTCTCCTTTGAAAGGAACTTACCCGGCCTTACCTCACTTGGAGTGAAGCTCGTCCTCAGCCTCTGCTCGCCGAAGCCTCTCGAGACAAAGCCTTCCTACTCTGCCCCTCTCTACTCCATCGCCCACTGTGTCTTTAAATACTCCTGCTGCCTCACGGTCCGACTTACACGCACTTGCGCAGTCGTGCCCCGTTAAACTGCTGAAGAAAATCTCAGGATTGTATTTTGCATACAAAATTTAATAATAAATGTACTTTGAATCTTTTACAGCAGTTTTCCATTCTACTTACATCAATGATATTGAAGTTGAATTAAGTATCACCAACAAATTGTCCTCATCCAGCCATGGTAAAGAAACACACCGTGCCTCAAGAGGCTAAGGAAATTCAGTATATCCACCATCTTACTAATGTTTACAAATGTACCATATAAACCACCCTATCTGGATGCATCAAATCTTGAGATGGCAACTGCTCTGCCCAAGACTGCAACAAATTGCTGAGAGCTGTAAACACAACCCTGTCCATTGTACAAATAATCCTCCTCTCTCTTTAGCTCCACCCCGCCACCCTGGTCAAAGCAGTGTACCAGGATGTGGCTACTGTCGCATACAAACAGCTACTTGGAGCCACAGGTGAGAGCTGAGTGTCCGGTGGGACCAAAGGTGAGTGAGCTGCCCCAGAATGGACATGAAAAATGCTTTCACTAGAGGTGCTACCCCTCCCTGGACACCCCATACATCTCAATTCACAGTAAAACAAAAGAATACAATAGAATCAATGAAAAACTACACAAGGATGTTGCCTGGATTGGGGAGCATGCCTTATGAGAATAGGTTGAGTGAACTCGGCCTTTTCTCCTTGGAGCGACGGAGGATGAGAGGTGACCTGATAGAGGTATACAAGATGATGAAAGGCATTGATTGTGTGGAGAGTCAGAGGCTTTTTCCCAGGGCTGAAATGGTTGCCACAAGAGGACACAGGTTTAAGTTGCTGGGGAGTAGGTACAGAGGAGATGTCAGAGGTGAGTTTTTTACTGAGAGAGTGGTGAGTGCGTGGAATGGGCTGCCGGCAACTGTGTCTTTTAAGGGACTTTTAGATAGGTACATGGAGCTTAGAAAAATAGAGGGCTATAGGTAAGCCTAGTAATTTCTAAGGTAGGGACATGTTCGGCACAACTTAGTGGGCCGAAGGGCCTGTTTTGTGCTGTAGGTTTTCTATGTTACTCTGTCTACTGCCTAGGGAAGGGACCCTTCCATCTCAGTCATTCTCTCTTTGTTCCTCTTCATTGGGCAGAAGATACAAAATTTTGAGACTCCATGTCATCGGACACATGACAGTTTCTATCTCACTGTTATAAGACTCTTGAATGGAACTCTCATACGCTAAATAAAGAACCAGATGGTGCCACAAGAACAACCTCTCACTTAATGTCACCAAAACTCAAGAGCTGGTTATTAACTAAAGGAGGAGGAAACTAGAGGTCCATGGGCTAGTCCTCCTCAGGGGATCAGAGGTGGAGAGGGTCAGCAACTATAAATTCCTCCACTTCATCATTTCAGGCGATCTGTCCTGGGTCCAGCATGTAAGCACCATTACAAAGAAGGCATAGCTGTGCCTCTACTTTCTTAGAAGTTTGCAAAGACTTGGAATGTCATCTAAAACTTTGACAAACTTCCGCAGCTGTATATAGACTGGCTCTTCATGGCCTGGTATGGAAACAGAAATGCACTTGAATGGAAAAGTCTACAAAAAGTAGTGGATACAGCCCAGTCCATCACAGGCAAAACTTCCCACCAGACCATGCAGTACTCAGTGCCCTGACCCAGACCATGCAGTACTGAAGGATTGCTGCACCACTAGCAGTGCTACCTTTTGGAAGTAAATCTTAGTGAAGCCTCTGCTGTCTCGTGAGTGGATGTAAAATATCCCTAGTAGTGTAGTGGGCAAGATACTGGACTCTTGGGGTGGTCTCTTAATTCAGACACATATATGCAAATACCATCACAGCAACTGGAGAGTTAACCTTGAAATACTTAAATCCCAAGTAATTAAATAAAAATTGGAAATTATAAGTAGTTGTAATTTGTAAATGCCCATTGGGTTTTGAAAAAAAATGTCTGCAATCCTTGTTTTTCCTACTTGTGACTTAAAATGTAGATGACTCTTAATTGCTTCATTACATGGCTTTTAAGGATAGACAATAAATGATGGGATTTAAATATACTCAATGGCCTCCACAGCCATCTGTATTTCCTTACTGTTGCTAAGCACCCCATTAATGTTCATCCTTGGCCTTGTGAGTGGTTGTCATTGATAAGAGGCAAGAGCAGGCAGATAAATATTGTGGCTACAAAGGCCATAAAACATGAGAGCAGAATTAGGTCAACGTTGCACGCCTTGACTTATCAAGAATCTATCAACCTCCACTTTAAGTACACCCAATAACATTGCCTCCACAGCTGTCTGTAGCAATGAATTCCACAGATTAACCACCCTCTGGCTAAAGGAATTCCTCATCATCTCTTCTAAAAGGACATCCTTCTATTCTGAGGTCGTGCGCTCTGGTCCTAGACTCACCCACTGTAGCAAACATCCTCCCCACATCTATCCCGACTTTTCAACGTTCAATAGGTTTCAATGAGATACCCCCTCATTATTCTAAGTTACAGTGAATACAGGCCCAGAGCCATCAAACACTCCACATATGATAAGCCTTAATTTCCCAGAATCATTTTCATGAATCTCCTTGACCCTTCTTCGATGTCAGCCCATCCTTTCCTAGATAAGGGGCCCAAAACTACTCACAATACTGCAAGTGAGACCTCACCAGTGCCTTATCATGCCTCAATATTATGTCCTTGCTTTTATATTCTAGTCCTCTTGAAATGAATGCTAACATTTCATTTGCCTTCCTAACTACCATCTCAACCTGCAAGTTAACATTTAGGCACCCTTCACAAGAACTTCCAGGTCCCTTTGCACCTTGGAGTTTTGAATTTTCTGCCTGTTTAGAAAATATTCTATGCTTCTGTTCCTTCTACGAAAGTGTATGGCCATACACTCCTGACGCAGCATTCCAGCTGCTTCTTCTTTGCTCATTCACCTAATCTGCTTAAGTCTTCCTGCAGCCACCATGCTTCCTCAGTACTATCTGCTCCTCCACCTCTCTTTGCATCATCTGCAAACTTGGCCACCAAGCTATTAATTCCATTGTCCAAATCATTGACATATAACATAGCAAGAAGCAGTCCCAACACAACCCCATGTGGAACACCACTAGTCTCCAAATCCAATCAGAAAAGGCCCCCTTTATCCTCACTTTTTATCCTGCCAGTGCTCTATCCAGGTTAGTATCTTTGCTCTAATACCCTAAGCTCCTATCTTGCTAAGCACTTTGTCAAAGGCCTTCTTAAAATCTAAGTACACAACATCCAACAATTCTCCTTTGTCTATCCTGTTTGTTACGTCCTTCAAAAATTCCAACAGATTTGTCAGGGATGATTTTCCCTTAAGGAAACAATACTGACTTAGGCCTACTTCACCATGTGCCTCCAAGTACCCTGGAACCACATTCTTTACAAACGACCCCAATATTCTCCCAACCACTGAGGTCAGGCTGACTGGCTTATAATTTCCTTTCTTCCACCACCCTTGGAGAATGGAGTGACATTTGCAATTTTCCAGTCCCCTGAAACCATTCCAGAATCTAGTGATTCTAGAAAGATCATTATTAATGGCTCCATAGTCTCTTCAGCTAGCTCTTTCAGAACCCTGGGGTGTAGTCCATCTGGTCCAGGTGACTTATCTACCTTCAGATCTTCAGCTTCCCAAACACTTTCTCCCTAGCAATAACAACAGCACTCACTCTGCACCCTGACACTCTCGAATTTCCAGCACTCTGCTAGTTTCTTCCACAGTGAACAGACACAAAATACTTATTCAATTTATCTTTCATTTCCTTGTCCCCCATTACCACCTCTCCAGCCTCTCTTTTACTCTTTATGTATCTAAAAAAAAGGTTTAGTATCATCTTTGATGCTATTGGCTAGCTTACCTTTGTGTTTCATAGAAACATAGAAAACTTACAGCACAATACAGGCCCTTTGGCCCATAAAACTGTGCTGAATATGTCCTTACAAATTATCAAGGGTTGCCCATAGCTCTCTATTTTTCTAAGCTCCATTAACCTATCCAGGGGTCTCTTATGGTATCTGCCTCCACCACTGTTGCCAGCAGCCCATTCCACGCACTCACTGCTGTTGCATGCCTCTGTAATCCCTTTTACTCCACTGTAATACTAAGATATCTGATTTTAGCTTCTCCCTCTCAAATTTCAGGGTGAATTCTATCATATTATAATCGCTGTCTCCTAAAAGTTCATTTACCCTAAGCTCCCTGATCAAATCCAGTTTCTAACAGAACACCCTATTGAGAACAGCTGATCCCTCAGTGGGCTTAGCCACAAGCTGTTCGAAAAAAACATCTTGGAGGCATCTTACAAATTCTCTCTCTTGGGATCCAAAATCAGCACCAACTTCATTACCCCAATCTGCATTGAAGTCCCCATGAACTATCATAACAAAGGCTGGGTATCCTGCAGCAAGAGACTGACCTCCTGATTCTACAAACCTTTATACTTTCTGCAAATTGCTTGTCTGGAATATAGTCACCAGCGACAGAATACTTTCCACTTGTCTGGATAAGTATGGCTAAAATGATACTTAAGAAGCTTGATACCAGCTAGGACAAATAGCTCCTTGATTAGCACCCATACACCAGTGTAAAGCATGAGTCCCCTGGGTCGGAGCTCATGATCTTGCTGTCTGTACCATTCACAAAATGCACTGTGAAGTACTACTTCCAGAATGAGTGACCTTTACCACCAAGAAAGACCAGGGAAGCAGGCACACACCTCCCTCCCACCCCCCAAGTTGAACAACTTCAAGGTGATCATCATTTCCTCATAGTTGTGGGGTCAAAATTCTGGAACTTTCCAACAGCACTGCAGGATTGATCTCAACAGAAGGACTGCTGATCAACCCCACCGGAAGTCCTGTATCTGACACTCTCTCTTCCCCTAAACCCTGGATCGTCTTCAGTCCCAGACGGAGCATTTTCCACTGTGCCCTCCTCTGCACACAGAGGAGTTGTTCACAATATCAGCAGCTGCATTCCCAAGACCACAGAGGTGACTGAGCAGGCTGTGCAATCACTCACAGAATTTCTGTAACAACACACCACAACTTCTCATCTGGTAACTGCTCAGTGTAGCAGCAAAGCTCGACAGCTAAGAACAACTTGGGGTTGTCTCAGGAGTTACATTTTAAAGGTATAAACATGTAGCCTGTGTCAGATAACAGGAAATGGTATGGTGACATCAAGCATTAAAAAAGCCTACAGCAACGAGTACAAGATTCAGTTTACTCACCAATCCATTTTGAACTGGTGCAATGTGAATTACGTTAATGTAGAGCAAGGCAGGTTTCTTGTATCCTTTGTAAGTCTTTGGTACCAACCTCAAGAGATTCACACAATATATCACAGCGAGGGGCTGAGGAAACATCTGCTCCTGCTTCTGTCAAAAGGCTGTTGAGGCTGAAGCCACATTTTGTTCATGTTCACACTGCAGATGTCTGGGTAGAAGACATCAAAAGCCCAAAGAGGCCCAATGACGCCTACATTGTGATTGTATCTTCAATTTTTACTCAGAGTTTGGAAAGAATGTGGTGCAGCATTACTTACACCACATGTTCCTTTGAATGCCAGCATCTAGCCTAAAGCCGGTATGGATACGAAATTAGTTTAAGACATTTTACAGGAACATCATTAGAAGTCAATATTGGTGCAAAGGATGGGATCTTTCGAGCAGGTGACTAAAGCCACAAGTTTTAATGTGTGTTAAAGAAGAAAAAGTGAGACAGGTGGAGTTGGGGGGGTGTGTGGGGTTGATGAGGGGATGGGAAGTGAAGATATTAAATGATCAAATTCTGAAGCTTAAATTTAGAATCTGGAAGTATAGATATAAAAATAGAAAATACTTGAAAGGTTCAACAGGTCAGATTGCATTTGTGGATGGAGAAACAGTTTGCATTTCATGCCAGGACCCTGCGTCAGAAATGAGAGCATGGATTGAGTGGAAGGGGGCAGGGCAAGTGCAGTTTGTGAGGATGGATTTACCAGGGCAAGTAGAGTTCTCAGATGGTTACAGATATTACAGGAAAAGCGAAGACACGGCAAAACATGAAGAGAATTAAAAACGGAAGAGAATTTTAACATTACTGTATTGGTAATCTAGGAGCTGATACTCAATTTAAGAGAATCAATGGTGCCTAACGGCAACTCCTTTGCTTGCATCTTCGGAAATAGCTCTATTTCCATCTTTAATATCTCCATTTTTCACTTTCAGGGTTCTTTTGAAGACCCTGACCTGGAGTTACATGCTGACTACGGTTCTTTGCAGGAATGGGACCTGCTCTCGGGGTCTCACCACTGCCCATTATTTGGCACACCAAGGGCTTGGCCTAAGGGCTCCGCTTGCCTTTGGAGGGCCGAGATCTTATGGCTCTGGGCAGGAGATTGGTGTGTTGTGGGAGATGGAAGATCTAAGGCTGTGTTCCCAGAGACCCAAGAGCTTTGGGCACAGAGCTCAGAAAAAGTGAAGCAACTGACCTTTAACATCGTAAACCAGCAAGTTGTTTGTTCTGTCTCCCCTCTCACTGTGAAATGGGGACACCTCTTTTTCCCTTATTAGGGAGAGAGAGAGAGCCCACGGTATGTCGAATACCGGGTGAACGAGTAGTCTTTGGGGTAACTGCAAGTCTGTGTCTTTGTTGTTGCTTTGCTCACGCTCGAGTGCTCGGTGGAGGGTGCTGATGCATTTTTTTGCCGGTGGGGTTGGGGGGGGGAATTGTTGTTTGCTGCTGCTTATGCGCGGGAGCGAGGGAGCTGGAGGGGGGGAACTTCTGTGTTCTAACATTTAACTGTCGTTCAGTCTTTGTGGCACTCTGTTTTCATGGATGGTTGTGGAGAAAAAGCATTTCAGGATGTATATTGTATACATTTCTCTGACATTAAATGTACCTTTTGAAACAGAAGCAGTGCATATGGGGTTGATGGTACAAAATCCTTGATCTAGACACTGCACTTCTCTGGCTGACTTCATTAGCAATCTTAATGGATGCTTTCACTGGGAAAGAGATTTCTTCAGGCAAAGGGTGTATCCCAGTGAAAAAATTGGGACTTCGATACTTCTCTACAAAACTGCCATCTCAATCCATCAGGTCTGTGCCACCACTTGACCTTGCAACCTCTTCCAGTTCCAGTGTATAAAGATGCAGTTTGATTGGTGCTGAGAACACGGCCAGAGGGATTATCTGAATGGAATCCAATGCTGAAAGGCTGTGCTACGGTGAAGGATAGATTACAAAGGGCAGGAGCCACTGCTGGCCAGCAGACCATGAACTTTGAACTGGATTTCAGGTCATGAGGTTCTCTTTTTGACAGAGAGCCTAAAGCACTGGAGGGAGTGGGGGATTTTACCCTGGAAGTGGCTATCAATCAGCTGCAGGACTTCCAGATCAATTGGCTCAGCAATGGTCAAGTATACTATTGGCACAATCTTACTGATTTCCATAATATCCATGTTGTCTCAGCACACCACTTCTGCAGCCCACTCTCACTGGTGCTTGTGGAGTGCTGACGAACTGTCCTAAAGAGAAGGAAGAGGTTCTGATGCATGGTCTTAGACCACATCCACACTAGACCAGATAACTTTGAAAACGTCAGTTTCATGTAAAAACGATAGGCATCCACACTCTGCGTTTTTAAAAATATCTCTATCCACATCGAAATGGAGATTTCGGCGAATCTCCTCCTCCTGCGCATATGCAGGACACATCTACTGAAAACAAACGACATGTGTAACACTCACGCGATCGGCTGGTGTATGTCTAGGGGAAAATTCGTCCACCCGCCAGACCGCACTGTGAAATGCACACTAGTACAAACTTGCACACACAATATCAATTTGCACACCATGTATGTTTACAGAATACAGTTTATAAATCTTACTAAAACTAAGTTATTAACAGCGATACAATATATGAAAGAAAAGAAAGGAAAGAAAAGGCGCCAGAACAACAAAGTTCAGTTTCTTCGTGCACACACAGTTGGAGCTCTGGACCTTTCCTCTTCCTCTGTGATCCGCTCCGACCCCACGCCTCGTAGCTCAGGACTGGTTGACCAGAGCCCTCCCAGCACGTATGTCTTCCTCTCGATCTCCCCTCCAACTCTTCAAAAGCCCGCACAACACTAGCTTACAGACCCACAAGAAAAAATAACATCTATCCCAATTGGTTAACAAATGAATACAATTTTCGCTATCAGTAATTATAACCCAAACAAGCTGTGAGAGAGAGCACTCTCTCACCAATTACCATAACAAAGAAGCATTTTTACTTTTAACATAACAAAGAAGCCATTTTGATTAACATATGCAGTAACATAAAGAAGAAACCCCTTACACATATTTGGTGTCAAATCTTGCCTTAAAAGTGCGCGTTTGTGTAGTTACTTAAAACTTAAAATGACAGACAGCCATTGGCTTTCGCGCAGGAGAAGTTAAAAGTAAAAAAAAACAAATACTGGAGCGTATGGAGGCAACCGACAGGGATTTCACAGACAGATTGACCCGGCTGATGACGAACATTGAAAAGCTGACTAAATCTGTTGCATTAATAAAGCCCCTTGTTAAATGTATAAAACATGTCTGCATCAGTGTTATCTTGTATTTCCACACAATGTTACATTAGGCTGTTACACATCTATTGTCAGAGAAGTACTTGCATAAATAGGTAAACCACCTTCATACGAGCAAGGACAGAAAACAGGGCAAAGTGATTATCAACACACGCAAAATGCTGGTAGAACACAACAGGCTAGGCAGCATCTATAGGGAGAAGCAATGTTGACGTTTCGGATGAAGGGTCTCGGCCCGAAACGTCGACATCGCTTCTCCCTATAGATGCTGCCTAGCCTGCTGTGTTCCACCAGCATTTTGTGTGTGTTGTTGCTTGAATTGCCAGCATCTGCAGATTTCCTCATGTTTGCAAAGTGAGTATACTTATTTATTCAGTAAGTTATGGGTCAAAGTATTTGGTGAGTACATTTCTAACTCTTCTGGCGTCAGTCTCATTGTCGTCTTCTGAAATTGTTAGGTTGCGTTCCAGAAAATAATGAAATGGTGCGCTGCTGCCAGCATCTGTCCCGGCACATCATGACAGCGTTTTTAGATTTCTCCAGTTACCCTGTCCACACTGATCTGACCAATCTGGTGTTTTCAAAAATACACACTTTGGAGAGTGTTTCTGAAAAGCTCCGGTTTCGAGGGATGAAAACGTCATTTCAGTGTGGACAAAGGGTAAAAGCAAAGAGAAAAAGCTTCAGTTACGGATTTATCTGGCGTAGTGCGGACGTAGCCTTAGGATGGCAAAAATGTCAAACACTTCTTCCACCTCCACCCCTCCTTTAAGTGTTGCACTTCCAATGGCCTAGGCTGCCTGGGTTCATGTCCAGATGATGCTGAATGCAGCTAGATCCTCAAGATTCACTACTACTTGAGGTCACCCACCACAACTGTCCTGGATGGAACATCTGTAGTCTTTCAATAGCTACCGCAAGCATAATAATTGGGAGGAAAACTATAACAATAAGCACAAGTACTACAGATTTGAAAAGTGATGATTATTATTGTCATGAGCCCTGCAGGACCCTGTGGCATGCCGCTGAGTGTTGGGCTTCTAGCTTTCTCCAGCTAATTATTTACTAATTGTTGTCTTAGTGACAGTCATTAAGCCCTTGGGCTTTCTGTTTAAGCTTGTCAAGTTAATTGTGACTGGCATGTGTTATCCACTTTCTATAATTACTTAATGCAGACTCCAGTTTAGTGTTCTTCTCGGAGTTCTTGTGTGGAGAATGATTTGTCTTGTGGAGCCCTTGATGTCCTGTTGGAATTACTATGCATTACCTCTCGTTTCAGTCTCCACGTGGGAGTCTGCCCTTCCTCCTTGCCTAGGTTCAGTCATTGCCAGCACTCACTGTGACAATGATTCACTTCTGTGAACTGTTGGATACAGAAGAAACCAAGTTATTTGGTAAACTTGTTTCTGTACAGTCATAAAGAGCAAAGAAACAAGCCCATTGATCCACTGTGTCCATGGCAACCATCAAGTGTCCATCTGTCCATTTGCTAGCACTTGGACTGAAGCTTTCTCTTCCTTAGCAATTCAAATACTTATCTAGATTCTCTTTAAACATTCTGAGAGTACTTGCTCCAGAATGCCGCTGTAATTCCCTTCACTTCACTGTAATACTCTTTCTCTTTCCACAGGTTCACAGAAGGCAAGTAATTGTTAGGGTTCGGTCCGGAGGCTGCCTTCCAGGTCTTGCTCTGGCCTGTAGACTCCGGACTCCGGGCCTTGTAGCCAGTCCTTCTGTCACCCTGAGCCATTGGATCATCTTGGCTTAAGGAGGTACACCTGTTGCCTATTAGGGGGCAGGTGTTTATAAGTGTCTTGGGGACTGAGCCTAGTTTTGGGGTCATCCTGCTCCGAAGCTGGTTTAACCCGCTCTGTACCTGGACTGCCGGCTCTGAATCCTGTCTGTATCCTGCTCTGCCCTGGTTGTCACCCTGCTCGGAATCCTGCTCTGCCCTGGTTGCCGGCCTGTTCTGTATATGCTCTGTCTGGTTGGTCTTGTTCCCCTGCTTCTCTCCTGTGCACTGGTCCCGCTGTTCCGCCTTATTTTCCTTGCTCGCACTGCCTCGCTGTCGGTTGCCTTTCCCAAATTACCTGTGTATCACAGTAGTCTTGCTGTTCACCCTGAACCCTGCTTCCTTCTCACCCCTTGACTCCGCTGGGCAGATCCGGCCGGACTGCTGCTGCCTGGTGGGGGTTCTGCCCCTTCCTATCTGTTACCTCTGTCGGGCAGGTCTGGCCGGATTGCTGCTGGCCGGCCCTGTCCACCTATTGCTCCCTAAGGGTTGTGCCCCGCACCTGCCCAGGTCTCTGTGTTTCAGCCTGGGAGGTGGCCCTGCCCGGGATCCATGCAGCCCGCCATGAGGAATCCTCCTACCTGCCTCGTCTGAACTTCGGGATCCTCCTGTCTTACCCCTCACATGCCATGGCATCCCCATCCTGTCCTACCCCTAGTACTTCAGTGTCTGTGTCCTGCATTTGGGTCCAATCCTGCCCCCATTCATGACAGTTATTTGCTCTTGAATTGTTTCCATTCTTCAGTAGCATGACTAGTGTGCTGGATTGGGTTCAATTCAAGATTATGTCAACCTTGGTCTTGAAGCAGATACATGGGGCAGGGTGGGGGGGGGGTTGGAATGTCACCTTTCTGATCTTAAGATACCAGAGAACTAAAATAAGTTACTGCTCACCTTCTAATCGTGCCACATCTTTTGTGGATGGACAGCATCCGTAATGAGGTCATATAATACAATATAATATATAATAAGGTCATAGTGACAACACCCTGTTGAGATAATCTTCTGTTGAGAGTAATTTGCAACTAACTCATGGAGTCAGAGAATGAAGCAGAATGGTGAACATCCTGTTTCGTGGTTCACTTTTACACTAGATTTTACTAATCATGTTGAGGGATTAATAGGACAAATTTAAAGATCAGATATTTAATAACTATGTTACCTGTGTTTGACTTATTGTGTCGCGGTCCTTCATATTGGATGTACTGGAGTACTGGGTCAGATGATATGCTTGTACGTAGACCAGTAACTACAGGAAGCCAATCCCCTCCATAAACAATGCGCAGGATTGAGGGGGCAAGGTTAGCATAATGGCAGATGATCTTGAGTATGGAATCACGTCCCTGGAAGGACTAGAAAAGGCAGTAAAACAGAAATGAACACAGAGGAGAGGTGAGGAGGAAGTGAGAGAAGGAAGGCAAAACAGGAAAAAAAAAGCAGTGTTGAGGAGAGGCAGGGCAGAAGGGTTGGAATTAAGGAGAGTGAATCGGGTGATCAGAGACATGGAGAGCCAGCTAGTGATAAGGGAAAGGCAAGTGTGGTGGTGGGGCTGGGGGAGCAGTAGTGAGGGTGAGGGAGAATTCATGGTGAGTGAGGGTGAGGTGCAGTGGTGCTAATGAGGCAGTAAATGGAATGTTCTATAGAAAAGGAACAGGCCTTTTGGCTCATAATGGCTGTGCTGAACAAATGGTTCTGTTTACTATCAGAGAATGTATACAGTATACAACCTGAAATACTTGTTTCACAGACATCCACAAGAAATAGAACCCCAAAAGAATGAATGTCAAAAATGATAGAACCGCCAAATTCGCCTCTTCCCCCCTCCCCTGCAAGCAGCAGCAAACATCAACCTCCTCCATCCCCTCCCCAGCCACCAAGCAAAAGCAAAGCCCCTAAAGAGAGAGCATGACCTGCAGTCAACAGAAACTATTGGTTCAACATGGCACAGGCTCTCTCTCACTAACAAGGGACAGAGAGATGTCACCCATTTTTTACTTTTACTTTTTACTTTACTTTATTGTCACCAATCAATTGATACTAATCATCACAGCGATATTTGATTCTGTGCATCGCGGTCCCTGAAGTACAAATCAAAGTAAATATAATAAAAAATTAAATTATCAATCATAATTAGAAAATAGAAAAGTGTAAGTAAGGTAGTGCAAGTCAGGTCCGGATATTTGGAAGGTACGGCCCAGATCCGGGTCAGGATCTGTTCTGCAGTCTTATCACAGTTGGAAAGAATCTGTTCCCAAATCTGGCCGAACAAATCTTCATGCTCCTGAACCTTCTCCTGGAGGGAAGGGGGACAAAAAGTGTGTTGGCTGGGTGGGTCGTGTCCTTGATTATCCTGGCAGCACTACTCCGACAGCGTGCGGTGTAAAGTGAGTCCAAGGATGGAAGATTGGTTTGTGTGATGTGCTGGGCTATGTTCACGATCTTCTGCAGCTTCTTCCGGTCTTGGACAGGACAACTTCCATACCAGGTTGTGATGCACCCTAGAAGAATGCACTATGGTGCACCTATAAAAATAAGTGAGGGTTTTAGGGGACAGGCCAAATTTCTGCAGCTTTCTCAGGAAGTAAAGGCACTGGTGGGCCTTCTTGGCAGTGGACTCTGCTTAGTTAGACCAAGGCAGGTCATTTGTGATATTCACCCTGAGGAACTTAAAGCTTTTGACCTGTTCCACCTGCACACCACAAATGTAGATGGGGTCGTGCGGTCCGCTACTCCTTCTGAAGTCAACAACCAATTCCTTCATCTTGCTGACGTTGAGGGATAGGTTATTGTCTTTGCACCATGCCACCAGGTTCTTAATTTCCTCTCTGTACTCAGACTCATCATTACCCGAGATACGGCCTACAATTGTGGTGTCATCAGCAAACTTATATACTGAGTTCGATGGAAACTTGGCTACACAATCATGGGTGTACAGTGAGTACAGCAGGGGGCTGAGTACACAGCCTTGTGGGGCACCGGTGCTCAGAGTGATTGTAGAGGAGAGCTTGCCCCCTATTTTTACAGCCTGGTCCTGACTGTGAGGAAGTTGAAGATCCAGCTGCAGATCTGAGTGCTGAGACCCAGGTTCCAGAGCTTAGGAATCAATTTATTTGGAATGATGGTATTAAAGGCAGAGCTGTAGACAATGAAAAAGAGCCTTACATATGCGTCTTTATTCTCCAGGTGTTCTAAGGAGGAATGTAGTGCCAGAGAGAAGGCATCTGCCATTGACCTGTTGCTCCGGTAGGCGAATTGCAAAGCGTCGAGGTTATGGTTGATGTGTGCCATAACCAATCACTCGAAGCACTTCATTGCAATTGATGTAGAGCCACAGGTCGATAGTCATTCAGGCATGCCACCTTGCTTTTCTTCAGCACTGGGATTATCGTTGCCTTCTTAAAACATGAGGGGATCTTAGACTGAAGCAGGGAGCAGTTGAAGATGTCAGCAAACACTCCAGCTAGCTCGCTTGCACAGGCCCAGAGAACCCGTCCCGGGACGCCATCTGGGCCCGTCACCTTCCTTGGATTTATCTTCAGGAAGGCTCTTCTAACATCTCCCTTGGTGATGATGAATCTCGATGCCACCAGGTCCAGTTCATCCGGAGGGGGCCGGACGCTCCTCTTCTGTTCGAATCTTGCGTAGGATAGTTAAATTCGTCAGGAAGAGAAATGCTACAGTTATTGATATTCCCAGCCCTTTCTTTGTGCCCATTTCACAGTGAAGCAGAGAATGTTACTGTACATGTTGCCAAATTAAAGTAAATCTCTTCAATTTGCATGCAGTCCATATCCTCCATTCCTTGCATCTAACAGCCTTGTAGACACTGCTGTTCTTTCTGCTTCTGTCACTAACCCCGATGGGAGTAATGCTCAGTGAGGGCAAGAGAACAAGGGCGGGGAAGCCTCGGTAGTGATGGGGAGAGAGCCATGGGTGAGAATAAGGATTGGAGATGGAGAGTGATTGGGTAATGGTAATTCAGAGGAATGAGAGGTGTAGGAGGAGTAGAGGTTGAGCAGTTCTTCTGGGATTCCAGTGATGTTGGGAGAGGAGAGTAGTGTTGATCATACTGGGGCGAGGGAATGCAATAACAGGGTGAACTAGGAAGCAGTAGAAATGGAAGGTGATAGAAGTATAGAAAACCTACAGCACAATACAGGCCCTTTGGCCCACAATGCTGTGCCAAACATGTACTTACTTTAGAAATTACCTCGGGTTATCCAGAACCCTCTATTTTTCTAAGCTCCATGTACCTATCCAGGAGTCTCTTAAAAGACCCTATAGTATCCGCCTCCACCACCATCGCTGGCAGCCCATTACATGCACTCACCACTCACCTTAAAACTGTGCCCTCTTGTGTTAGCCATTTAAGCCCTGGGAAAAAGCCCTTGACTATCTACACTATGCCACATGAAGAATTATTTAAAATTATTTTTAATTTAAAATTTTTTTAAAAATTATTATTTTTTAAAAAGGTGGTCCATTCATTCTGAAGGCCAAGCATCACCCAGACTGGGCATGGACAGCAACTGTTTGGCTTTCTCAGACTCAGATTGTCCAAATGAATGTAAAAGGTGAGTTTTCAGCGATCGGTATTTACCACCTTCAGTGTGTTCAAGCAGACTCAGCCGTGGAACTATTTAGTGACATTACTACATGATAACGTCTGGTATGGTCTCCGGATACTTTTCAGAGTGCAAATCGGGCCTCGGCTTGTATAAACTAGGCAAGGGCATTACGCTGCTGAAACTCTGGCAGTTTCAAAGCAACTGTGTTGGCTAACATGTTCAGTAACTCTGGAATCATCCTGGAGCATTGGGGTCAACAATGTAGGTTTTCGCAAATAAGATATTGTGAGGTGTTTTAAGTTGAAGGAAAACTGCAACAAACTCCTAATTGTCCACCAAACACTGAACGTAAAGCATGGTAAAAAACAACAACATGGTTACACCACCATGTCCCTGATGTTGGGAAATGAATGACAATGTGTTTTGGTAAAAGGAACAATCGTGCAGATTATTATGAAAATGGGGAGAAGGTTCAAACAACAGGGGTGCAGAGGGACTTAGGAGTCCTCGTGCAAGACTCCCAGAAGGTTAATTTACAGGTCAAGTCTGTGGTAAAGAAGGCAAATGCAATGCAATGTTGACATTTATTTCAAGGGGAATAGAATATAAAAGCAAGGCGTTACTGCTCAGGTTTTATAAGATACCACTCAGGCTGCACTTGGAGTATTGTTAACAGTTTTTGGCCCATACCTCAGAAAGGATGTATTATCATTGGAGAGAGTTCGGGGAGGATCATGAGGATGATTCTGGGAATGAAGGGGTTAACGTATGAGACACATTTGGCAGCTTTGGGCCTGTACTCACTGGAATTTAGAAGAATCCAGAGGGATCTCATTGAAACCTACTGAATGTCGAAAGGAATAGATAAGGTGGATGTAGAGAGATTGTTTCCTTTGGTGAGGGTATTCAGAACTAGATGACGCAGCCTCTAAATTGAGGGCGACCTTTCAGAATAGAGGTAAGGAGGAATTTTCTGGGCCACAGAGCAGTGAACTTGTGGAATGCTCTGCCACTGACTGTGGTGGAGGCCAAGTCCATGGGCATATTTAAAGTGGAAGTCGATAGTTTCCTAATTGATCAAGGCATCAAAGGATATGGTGAGAAGGTAGGTGTATTGGGTTGAATGGGTTCCAGGGATATCAAATAACTTGGGATGGCCAATTTGATTCTGAGAATTATCAGTCTCCAATAAACTTGATAAGCTAATAAGCTCTGATAAACTTTCTATAATGGCTTCCATATTTATCAGTGATTTATCCCTCCCATCAATCTTCTAGTGACGTTTGGCAGCTGCCTCTTTCTCGGTAGAGTTCTCTGCCATACTTGTAGTACCTGTTATTTACTTACATTTACACTCAGTGGCCACTTTAGTAGGTACACCTGTGCACTTGATGTTAATACAAATATCTAATCAGCCAATCATCTGGCAGCATAAAAGCATGCAAACAGAGACTCATTTTCTTGTAGGCATTCACAGTAGAACATAGAAAGGTAATCAAATCACTGGAAACACTACACACAAGCACTGATAAAATAAAACAATATGCATAAAGAAGACAAACTCTGCAAATAATTAAATAAATAAAAGATACTGAAAATATGGAGTCCTTAAAGATCAGTCTATGGGTTGTGAAAGCATTCAGAGTTGAGGTGAGTGAAGTTATCCACACTGGTTCAGGAGCCTGATGGCTGAAGGATAATAACATTCCAGAACCTGGTGCTGTTTGCAACTGTACCTCCTTCCCGATGGCAGCAGCGAGAAGAGAACGTAGCCTTGATGATAGTGGTCCCCAAGGATGGATGCTGCTTTCTTATGGCATCACTCACTGGTGGGGAAGGCTTTGCCTGTGATGGACTGGGCTCCATCACTTTTTGTAGGCTTCTCCATTCTAGGACAGTGGTGTTTCCAAACCAGACCATGATGCAAAGAGTTAATCTACTCTCCACTATGCATCTATAGAAGTTGTCAAAGTTTTAAATAACATGCCGAATCTATGCACTTACATGCCAGTATCAGGACAATTCCTCTGATATGATAACACCAAGAAATTTAAAGTTACTGACCCTCTCCAAGTCCAATTCTTTAATAAAGAATGGCTTATGGACCTACCTCCATTTTCTTCTTGTGTGGTCAATAATCAGCTCTTGGGTTTTGCTGTCATTGAGTGAGAGGTTGTCATTGTGGCACCAATCAACCAGATTTTCAGTCTCCTAAGTGCTGATTTTGCACCACCTTTGACTTGACCAACAACAGTAGTGTCACTTACAAACTTAAGTCTGACGTTGGATCTGTACGTGGGTATAAAGAGAATCAAGGGGACTGAGTATGAAGCTTTGTGGTGCCTTTGCTGATGGTGAGTTTGGTGGTTATGCCTTAAATACACCCAATGACTTAGTCTCCATAGCCCTCCGTAGCAAGAAATACTTCCAATGACAGTCTCCACAATCCTCTGTGGCAACAAATTCCTCAGATTTGCAACCCTGTGGCTGAAGAAATTCCTCCTCATCTCTGTTCTAAATCGATATTATTTTGAGAGTGTGCCCTTGGATCCCAGTTTCTCCTGCTAATGGAAACATTCACCCTGCAATTTGAAAAGGAGAAGCTAAAGTCAGACATATTGGTATTACGGTGGAATAAAGGGAGGCATGAGAGAGGAGCTGGCCAAAGTTGTGGAGGGGTGATGGCTAAGCAGCAATGACTGGAGTTTCTGGGAGCAAATCGGAAGGCACAGGATAGATACATCCCAAAGAAGAAGTATTCCAAATGGCAGCATGGTGCAACTGTGGCTGACAATAGAAGTCAAAGAGAGGGTATATAATAGAGCAAAACTAGTGAGAGGATTGCTAGACTCTAACAAAAAAGTTAGAGGATTGGAAAGTTTTTAAAAATCATCAGAAGGCAACTAAAAAAGTGATAAGGAAGGAAAAGATAGAAAATTGAAGGTAAGCCAGCCAATAGTATTAAAGAGTTCTTCAGATGCATAAAGTGTAAAAGTGAGGCAAGAGTTGACTGAATGGCTGGAGAAGTAGTAAAGGGAGATAAGGAAATGGAAGGTGTTCTGGATAAATATTTTGCATAGTTTTCACTGTGGAAAACACTAACAGCTGCCAGAGGTTCAAGAAGGTCAGGGGGCAGAAGTGAATGAAGTTTCCATTACGAGGGAGAAGGTGCTTGGAAAACTGAAAAGGCTGAAGATAGATAAGTCACCCGGTCCAGATGGTCTACATCCCAGGGTTCTGAAGGAGGTGGTTCAAGGGATTAATAATGATCTTTCAAGAATCACTGGATTCTGGAATGGTTCCAGAGGACTTGAAAATTGCATATGTCTCTCCACTCTTCAAGAAGGGAGAGAGGCAGAAGAAAGGAAACTGTAGGCCAGTTAGCCTGATCTCAGTGGATGGGAAGATTTGATTGTTAAAGATGTGTTTCAGTGTATTTGGGGGCACATGATAAAATAAACCAAAGCCAGCATTGTTTCATAGAACATAGAATAGTACTGCACATTACAGGCCCTTTGGCCCACAATGTTGTGCCGACCCTCAAACCCTGCCTCCCATATAACCCCCACCTTAAATTCCTCCACATACCTGTCCAACAGTCTCTTAAACTTCACTAGTGTATCTGCCTCCACCACTGACTCAGGCAGTGCATTCCACGCACCAACCACTCTTTGAGTAAAAAACCTTCCTCTAATATCCCCCTTGAACTTCCCTCCCCTTACCTTAAAGCCATGTCCTCTTATATTGAGCAGTGGTGCCCTGGGGAAGAGGCGCTAGCTATCCACTCTATTTATTCCTCTTAATATTTTGTACATCTCTATCATGTCTCCTCTCATCCTCCTTCTCTCCAAAGAGTAAAGCCCTAGCTCCCTTAATCCCTGATCATAATGCATACTCTCTAAACCAGGCAGCATCCTGGTAAATCTCCTCTGTGAAATGCTTCCACATCCTTTCTATAGTGAGGTGACCAGAACTGGACACATTACTCCAAGTGTGGCCTAACTAGAGTTTTATAGAGCTACATCATTACATCGAGTCTCTTAAACTCTATCCCTCGACTTATGAAAGCTAATACCCCATAAGCTTTCTTAACTACCCTATCTACCTGTGAGGCAACTTTCAGGGATCTGTGGGCATGTACCCCCAGATCCCTCTGCTCCTCCACACTACCAAGTATCCTGCCATTTACTTTGTAAATCTTGCCTGAAAAATCTTTTGGATTTATTTGAGGAAAAGCAAGCAGGATGGACAAAGGAGAATTGGTAGTTGTTGTTTACCTAGATTTTCAAAGGGTCTTTGACAGGGTGCCACACATAAGGTTGCTTAACAAGATAAGAACTTGTGGTGTTACAGGAAAGATACTAACATAGATAGAGCGTTGAATGATTGGCCGGAGGCAAAGAGTTGGAATAAAGAGAGCCTTTTCTGACTGGCTGCTGGTGACTAGTAGTATTCCTTAGGGGTCACTATTGAGACCATTTCTCTCTATGTTGTATGTCAATGATTTGGATGATGGCCAAGTTTGCGAATGATACAAAGATAGATGGAGGGGCGGATAGAATTGAGGAAGTAGGGAGGCTGTAGAAGGACTTATACCATTTAGGAGAATGGGCAAAGAAGTGGCAGATGAAATACAATGTCGAGAAGTGTAAGGTCATGCACTTTGGTAGAAGGAATAAAAGTGTAGACTATTTTCTATACAGGCAGATAAAGCAAAAATCTGAGGTGTAAAGAGACTTGGAGGGCCTTGTGCAGGATTTCTAAAGGTTAATTTGCAGATTGAATTGGTGGTGAGGAAGGCAAATACAATGTTAGCATTCATTTCAGGAGGACTAGAATATAAAAATAAGACTGAGGCTTTATAAGGTCCTTTCATAGATTTAAGGTGGAAGTTGATCGTTTCCTGATTGGTCAGGCATCAAAGGATATGGCGAGAAAGCAAGTTTATGGGATTGAGTGGGATCTGGGATCAGCCATGATGGAATGGCAGAGCAGGATCAATGGGCTGAATGGCCTAATTCTGCTCCTATGTCTTATGGTCCAAGGCACCCATGAGGCCTCACTGTGAATATTGTGAGCAGTTTTAGGCCTCTTATTTAAGGACGGATATGCGGACACTGGGAAGTGTTCAAAGGAAGTTCACAAAGCTCATTCCAGGATTGAAAGGCTTATCATATGAGGAGAGTTTAATGGCTCTGGGCCTGTACTTGCTGGAATTTAGAGGAATAGGGTGGGAGGTGTTGGGTTTGGATCTCATTGAAACCTATTGAATGTTGAAAGACCTCAAAAGATTGGATGTGGATGGATGTTTCTTATCGTTGTGAGTCTTGGACCAGAGGGCACAACCTCAAATTAGAGAAATGTCCATTTAGGACAGAAATGAAGAATAATTTCTTTAGCCAGGGGGAGTGAAGGCAAGGTCATTGAGGGTACTTAAGGCACGGTTGATAGATTCTTGATTAGTCAAGGCATGGAAGGTTACAGGGAGAGGGCAGGAGAATGGGGTTGAGAGGGAAATGGATCAGCCATGATCAAATGGCGGAGCAAACTCAATCCACTTTGGTACTTATAACCAAAGTTGCATTTATAACCTCACTCTGCTCCAATATCTTATGGTCTAATGGTATTAGTTGGTCTTGCCTCTCATCTTCCATTCTGTCCATCTTTTCTGAAAGTCCTGGATTCTGTCCCTTCCAACCATGTTTCAGTTTTTGTTAAGGTGTTACACTCTCACACAGATAACACTACATGCAGCTCAACAAACAAGCCCCAGTAACTTCCCCTAAATCCTTTCTTACTACTCTGATTCTGTCATGTGGTTTCAAAGCCTCATATTTAGGGTTTGTGAGACTGTACAAAGACATAGATGATTCTCCAAAGATTCACACTACTGTTAAATCTTTCTGCTACAGATGTCTGACATAGTCATTTCTCCCATTTAAAGTTTCCTATGGACAGTCTTTGTATTTATCAATTATCTTTCACAGTTTGCAAATCGTTAATGAAATAGAATAAATTGACTTTCCCATAACTGCATTTGCCTTTTGACAGAAGCGCTAGGAGATTTTTATTGGGCCACCTGAAGCCACAAAGTTAGTGGGCAGGAAACTATTAAGAGCAAGAACAAAGTGCTCTTTATCTCTGCAGAACAATGTTTCAACACTATCTCAAGTTCTGTTAACAACATTGATTTTTAGCTGGTGCTGGCCGTCTCGCCCTAAAACCACACCAAGAACACGTCTCCACCATCACTTTTTATTGTTACTTAATCATT
Organism: Hypanus sabinus; assembly: GCF_030144855.1. Lineage (NCBI taxonomy): Eukaryota > Metazoa > Chordata > Chondrichthyes > Myliobatiformes > Dasyatidae > Hypanus > Hypanus sabinus. The sequence continues at coordinate 62,371,559 of NC_082725.1, read as the reverse complement.
TTTCAGGATCTGGCCCCCATTGGCAAGGACAAAATTTTATAGCCCTCTTTCCCTACCCTTGAACTTGTCAGGACATCAGTGTCAAAGGGTATTTTAAGACTCAGCCACTCTTTTGGTCTGGAGTCAGGCCGTAAAAAGATAGCAGATATCCTTCAGGGATGTGTTTTTAACAAACCCAGTTTTTTTAATGCTCATTGCTATGAAGGATGAGTTTATGTTTACATTCCAGATAACTGATTGAATATAAAATCCACTGCTGCCCTCCAAGAGTCTTGTTTACTAGTATGATAGCATAACTGCACTACACTGCTACTGACTGCCTCTGATCTCTGGACTCCTGGACATAACAACAACCTCTGATGTCTCCTTTTCTGCAGGTCCAGTCTCTTGCTTCGCAATCCCCAGCCTCTCACTCCCTGATTCCTCATACACTGATCAACCCATCAGCAAGAGACATCTGCTACTAACTAGCCAGAACAAATAATTTCACAAACAAGAGAAAATCTGCAGATGCCAGAAATCCATACAGCACACACAAAATACTGGAGGAACTCAGCAGATCAGGCAGTATCTATGGAAAGAAGTACAGTCAACATTTCAGGCTATTCAGTGGGACTGGAGAGAAAAATGATGAGGAGTAGGTTTAAAAGGTGGGGGAGGGGAAAGAGAAACATAAAGTGATAGGTGACACTGGGAAGGGGGAGGTGTGAAATAAAGAGCTGGAAAGTTGACCGGTGAAAGAGATACAGGGCAGGAGAAGGGGGAATCTGATAGGAGAGGAAAAAGGGCCATGGAAGAAAGAAAATGGGGGAGAGGAGTACCAGAGGGAGGTGATGGGCAGGCAAGGAAATAAGGTGAGAGAGAGAGAGAGAAAAGGGGATGGGGAATGAACAAATAATTTAATTGGAATAAAATACAATCATTGTTGGCAGAATCTCAGATGGAGATGAGAGGGCATACAGCAGTGAGCTATACCAGCTGGTTGAGTTGTGTTGCACTCAACATCACTGAGACCAAAGATCTGATTGAAGATTTCAGAAAGGGTAGGATGTGGGAACACAGAATCAATTCTCATAGAGGGATCAGAAGTAGAGAGACTGAGCAATTTCAAGTTTCTCAGTGTCAAGATCTCTGAGGATCTAATCTGGTTTCAACATATCGATGCAGCTATAAAGAAGAGAAGACAGTGGCTAGGAGTTTGAGGAGACTTGGTTTGTCACCTAAAATATCTGGGAGAGCATTCTGACAAGCTGCATCACTGTCTGGTATTGGAGTGGGGGGGGGGGTAGCACTACTGCACAGGATTGTAAGAAGCTAGAAAAGGTTGTAAAATTAGTCAGCACTATCATGGGTACTGGAGTCCATAGTATCCAAGATATCTTCAAAGAGCAGTGCCTCAGAAAGGTAGTGTCCATCTTTAAGGACCCTCACCACCCAGCACATGCCCTCTTCTCATTGTTACTGTCAGGTGAGAGGTACAGAAACTTGAAGGCACACATTCAGCGATTCAGAATCAGTTTCTTCCCCTCTGCCATCTTATTTCTCAATGGACATTGAAACCATGAACATTACTTCACTTTTTTTATTATTTCTGTTTTTGCACTATTTTTAAGTTAACTGTTTAATATACATATATATACTTACTGTAATTGGTTTAATTATTTTTTCCTCTATGATTATACTGCTGCCGTTAACACATTTCATGATAACATGTCAGTGATATTAAACCCGATTCTGATTCTGAAATTTCCAATCTTAATGATAAAAAAGTTTGAACTCAGCATGTCAGGCATCATCTACGGGGAGAGAAACTGAGCTAACACCTCAGGTCTAAACTGCTTTAGACCCTCAAAGAGCAGAAGCAAATTAGCTTTAAATTCTGAGGAAGTTGGGGGGTGGGGGGGGGGACCAGTGACAGGACAAGTGAAACCTTACTTCATTTCTGGACAGCAACCTCAAGTTGAGGATAGGACAGTTGCACCCTGTGCCTGTTTCCAAGCTTTTGACCTTAATGATGGCAGGAAACACCTGTTATGTTATGAGTGAGCTGGTATAAAGATGTCAGTAATGGACAATGCCAGGATGTGGGGAAACTGACAGGTATGGAATGAGTTTATTTTTGTTAGTCGTTCTTTATTTTTGTCCTAACACCTTCCTAGTAATTTAGTCCAACACCTGTTTCCACTTGCACTGAGAAACAGGAAACTTTTCTTTGTGACAATGCTATGAATCATACAGGGGATTGGGCTAGAACAGCATGGGCTTTGTTGTGGTTATCCAGATCTCACAAACGCGAGGCTCTGAATCTGCTTGGTGACCCTCCTTGTGGCTGCATGAACTTCATTAAACCTACCCTCCGCTGGTGGTCTTGCTGGGAAAGACAGTCATGACTAAGGGACCTATTGTCCCTCGGTTATCAGCCTGATATCCTTGAGGCCGTGGAGGATTCAGCAATGATGGCTGAATCATGAATGTGTCCTGCCTGCATTAGCAAACAGCATCACACACTGGAGCCCGCCCACTGATCTATCCAGAAGATTCAAGAGCCTGTGATGAGTTTGAGGTAAAGGGAGACCTGTCCACTGCAAGCTGAAGTTTTGAGGAGCCGAACTGCCTATGGAAATAGCTTAGAATCTTAGTGAAGTACAACTCAGAAACAGGCCAATCTAGTTTGTGTCAAGCTATTTCTCCACGAGTCTCCCACCTTTTCTTTCTCTCTTTCTCTCTCACACTCTCACTCTCTCTTACTCTCCCTGTTACTCTCTCTGTCCCTGTTTTACTCTCTACACTCACTGGCCACTTTATTAGATACACCTCTAAACCTGCTTGTTATTGCAAATACTGAATCAGACAATAACATGTGGCAACTCAATGTGTAAGAGCATGCAAGAGGTCCGGGTGTTCAGACCAAACATCTGAATGGGAAAGAAATGTGGACAAAGTGACCTTGACCATGGAATTATTGTTGATGTCAGACGGGGTGGTTTGAATATCTCAGAAACTACTGCTTTCCTGGGAGTTTCACACATAACAGTCTCTAAAGTTTACAGACTGAAAAGCAAAAAAAAAATCCAGTGAGCAGCAATTCTTTGTGAGCTGGGAGGAGAATGGCCAGATTTGTTCAAACTAACAGGAAGGTGGTAGTAACTCAGATAACCGTAACAGTGGTGCGCAGAAGAGGATCTCTGAATGCACAGCACATCAAACTTTGAAGTGGATATGCTACAACAGCAGCAAACCATGAACATACACTCTTGGCCACTTTATTAGGTACACCCAATAAAGTTGCCACTGAAAGTACATACTTCACTGTACTGCAAGTCTTTTCCTCTCCCTACTCTCTCTTACCTCTCCTCTACCCTCTTTTTTCAGTCACCCTCTCTCCTCTCCTATCTTTCCTCCTGCTCCTCTCTCACACTCCCTCCCTCTCCTTACTCTGTCTCACTGTCTTTCCCTGTTTTTTCCTTTCCTCTCTCCCCCATTTTCTCTACCATCATCTCTCTCTCTCTCTCACTCTCTCTCTCTCTCTCTCTCTCTCTCTAAGTTCCACCCTTGCTGTCTCACTGATGGTCAGAGACTGCACAATGTTGCTTCGAGCTTTCTTTCTCTTCCAAAGCCAGTAGCCTACACTCAGCAGCCACAAAACCCAGAGACCAAATCTCCTTGTTTGGGAAGAGGTGACTTCTGTGATGAGCATTTAACCTGCCTTCCTGCATGATTTTGTCCATTATAGCACACCAGAACATGCCAGTGTCACAACCTGCTTCTGGAACACTGTTTAATCATTTCTGTGTGAGTGCAGTTGGAGTTCAGACCTTTATCACAGAGTCGGAGACATTGGAGTCCTTTGACCCAATGAGTCTGTGTCAACCTCCACACTTCTATTTAACTCCTCCAACACCAATTCCATTTTATTGTTCCAACAGAATTCGTTTCAGGTTTAATTGTCATTCAACCATACATGAATACCCATGAACACAGCCAAACAAGACAGCGTTACTCCAGGGCCAAGGGGCAAAACACAGTACCAACAAGCATGCACAGCACAAAACACACATACCACATACAAGATAGCAAAAACATGTAAGATATCTGTAAAATACCACCACACAAGAAATAGTCCAGACCCTGTGTCCATGAATGCCACAGAAATCTGCAGTTGATCACAATACAGCTTGACTTATGCCGAGCAAACACCGGGACGGAAACACTGACTCCAGACTGGACGCTGCGCCACACTGCCCCCGGTGGAACACACCAGCTTCGACGCCTCTCTCCTGGCGGCTGTAAACAGGCGACAACGCAGCCTGAAGCCCTGAGTCCATGAATACCTCGATCACAACAGAGCTTTCCTTTTGCCGCGTGAATACTGGGGGGGGGGGGTGGGGGGGACGGCACCTGCTCTGGCCTGGATGCTGTTCCACACCACCCTGGTGGAACGCACCAACTTCAATGCCAGATTCCACCCAGAAGCAATTTACAAAGGACAGATAATCTACCAATCTGCTCATCTTTGTGTTGCAGACAGAAAGTGGAGTGCCCAAAAGGAAACCCCGGCTGTCACAGGGAGATTGTGCAAACTCCACACCGAGAGGACCTGATGTCAGGATTGAACTGGAGTCAGTGGAGTTCTTAGGAAGTGGCTCTACTAGCTGAGTTGGGCAGGGCCCATTGCTTGATTCCCAACTGTTTACTGGAAGCACCAAGACTGCAGCCAAGAGTGGTGATGTAGCTGCTCCCTCTCATGACACATCGCAAATGCTTGGGCCCAGGTAGTCCGTCTGCAGCCACGTCTACCTGACCTGAGCAGTCACTGTCACTGGCTGAGCTCTACACCAAGCTCCGTACTGGGGAAATTGGCCTGGGGCTCTTGCTGCCAGGTGTCTGCTCATCTGCAGGCTGTTATCCCAACCCACATTTTAGAATGTAAACACAGAAATGCACAGTGAGGCAACTGATCCTGCAGCCCACAATGTCAACTTGTGCAGAGAAAGGACAGATCAAGGGCACAGAGTAACCTTCTCCCACCACATCAGCTGCTGGCTCCTTATCTTAGCCCTCCTCCCCTACTGGTGTTTGTGCAAATTCACTCTTGTGAGAAAACAGCATTAAGAACATAATCACCAGCATGACAGTTCTATGTGCATAGTCTTTCTTGCTGGAGCAATTTAGAGATCAACACTGGAGTTGGTCTGTAATATTCCAGGTAGTCACTGCTCTTTGTGAAAAAAACTTCATTGAAATTCCCCCATTACATTAAATGTTAAATAGGCAACAATTTAACCAGGGCAGAAAGATACCAGCTGTCCACCCTATCTATCCCTCTCATAACTTAATCAGTTCTCCCCTCAGCCTCTGATTCTCCAGAGAAAATAACACTCGTTTGTTCAACCTCTCCTTCCCTCTAATCCAGCATCCTGATAAAATTCTTCTGCACCCTCTCCAAAGCTTTACATCCTTCGCTGAATCACAAAACTTCCTAAAATCACTTAACCGGAATCACAGAAGGGTGACTGAAAACTGGCAAAGCTGGAATGTCATCATCTCATACAAAGCAAAACCAAGCAACATAAATGAAAAAATGTCTCTCCCAGATTAACTCAGTGCCTTTTATGCTGGCTTTGACCGACAGGACATGGAGGCTGATGTGAGATGATCCTTTATAAGGATTAATCCATGGAAAACATCTGGTCGAGATGGGATAACTGGCTGAGTACTGAAGAGCTGTGCTAATCAACTGGCTGGAGAATTTACGGACATCTTCAACCTCTCACTTCAACAGTCCAAGGTACCCACCTGCTTCAAGCAGGCTTCAAACATAACAGTGCCCAAGAAGAACATGATAATCTGCCTCATTGACCATTGTCCAGCAGCATTTACATCTGCTGTGATGAAGTACTTTGAGAGGTTGGTCATGAAGAATGTCAACTTCTGCCTTGAGGAATGATCTGGATCTGCTCCAATTTGCCTTCTCTCGCACCAAGTCCACAGCAGATGCTATTTCATTGCCTCTTCACTCAGCACTGGAACACCTTGTTAGTGAAGATACATACATCAGGATGCTCTGCATTGACTACAGCTCAGCATTCAACACTATTACCACTCAAAATTAATAATGAAGCTCCAACACCTGGGCCTTGATTCCTCCCTGCACAATTGGATCCTGGATTTCCTCAGACCTTTGGGACTTCTTCTGGGGCAGGAGAGACCTGTACAAAAAGGATGGGTTGCACTTGAATCCCAGGGGGAACAATATTCTGGCAGGGAGGTTTGCTAAGGCTATTGGGGAGAGTTTAAACCAGGATTGCTGGGGGGTGGGAACCAAACTGAAGAGATGTAGGAAGAGGTAGTTGGCTCACAAATAGAGAAAGCTTGGAGACAGTGTGAGAGGGAGGATAGGCAGGTGATAGAGAAGGGACATGCTCACACTGATGGTTTGAGACGTGCCTATTTCAATGCAAGGAGTATTATGAACAGAGTGAATGAGCTTAGAGCATGGATCAGTACTTGGAGCTATGATGTTGTGGCTATTACAGAGACTTGGATGGCTCAGGGGCAGGAATAGTTACCTAGAGTGCCAGGTGTTTCAGGAAGGACAGGGAGTGAGGCAAAAGAGGTGGGGATGTGTTGATCAGAGGTAGTGTCATGGCTGAAGAAGAGGAGGAAGACATGAAGGGATTTTCCATGGAGTCTCTGTGGATGGAAGAGGTCAATAATTCCTCTGGCTGTTTTTTATATACCACCCAATAGTAACAGGGACATCGAGGAGCAGATAGGGAGACAGATTCTGGAAAGGAGTAATAATAAGAGGGTTGTAATGGTGGGAGATTCTAATTTCCCAAATATCGATTGGCATGTCCCTAGAGTGAGGGGTTTAGATGGGGTGGAGTTTGTTAGGTGTGTTCAGGAAGGTTTCTTGACACAATATGCAGATAAGCTTACAAGAGGAGAGGCTGTACTTGATCTGGCATTGGGAAATGAACCTGATCAGGTGTCAGATCTCTCAATGGGTGAGCATTTTGGAGATAGTGATCACAATTCTATCTCCTTTACCATAGCATTGGAGAGGGACAGGAACAGACAAGTTAGGAAAGTGTTTAATTGGAGTAAAGGGAAATATGAGGCTATTGGACAGGAGCTTGGAAGCATGAATGAGGAACAGATGTTCTCAGGGAAATGTATGGCAGAAATGTGGCAAATGTTCAGGGGATATTTGTGTGGGGTACATTCCAATGATACAAGGAAAAGATGGTAGAGTATAGGAACCATGATGTACAAAAGCTGTTGTAAATCTAGTCAAGAAGAAAAGAAGAGTTTACAAAAGATTCAAAGGATTAGCTAATGATAGGGATCTAGAAAATTATAAGGCTAGCAGGAAGGAACTTAAGAAAGAAATTAGGAGAGCCAGAAGGGGCCATGAGAAGGCCTTGGCAGGCAGGATTAAGGAAAATCCTAAAGCATTCTACAACTATGTGAAGAGCAAGAGGATAAGGCTTGAGAGAATAGGACCAATCAAGTGTGACAGTGGAAAAGTGTGTATGGAACTGGAGGAGATAGCAGAGATGCTTAATGAGTACTTTGCTTCAGTATTCACTACGGGAAAGGATCTTGGTGATTGTAGGGATGACTTACAGTGGACTGAAAAGCTTGAGCATGTAGATATTAAGAAAGAGGATGTGCTGGAACTTTTCAAAAACATCAAGTTGAATAAGTCACTGAAACCAGATGAGATGTATTCCAGGCTACTGTGGGAGGCGAGGGAGGAGATTGCTGAGCCTCTGGTGATGATCATTGCATCATCAATGGGGACAGGAGAGGTTCCAGAGGATTGGAGGGTTGCAAATGTTGTTCCATTATTCAAGAAAGGGAGTAAAGATAGCCCAGGAAATTATTGAATGGTGAGTCTTACTTCAGTGGTTGGTAAGTCGATGGAGAAGATCCAGAGAGGCAGGATTTATGAACATTTGGAGAGGCATAATATGATTAGGAATAGTTAGCATAGCTTTGTCAAAGGCAGGTTGTGTCTTACGAGCCTGATTGAATTTTTTGAGGATGTGACTAAACACATTGATGAAGGAAGAGCAGTAGATGTAGTGTGTATGGATTTCAGCAAGGCATTTGATAAGGTACCCCATGCAAGGCTTATTGAGAAAGTAAGGAGGCATGGGATCCAAAGGAACATTGCTTTGTGGATCCAGAACTGGCTTGCCCACAGAAGGCAAAGAGTGGTTGTAGATGGGTCATATTCTGCATGGAGGTCGGTGACCAGTGGTGTGCCTCAGAGATCTGTTCTGGGACCCCCACTCTTTGTGATTTTTATAAATGACCTGGATTTGAAAGTGGAGGGATGGGTTAGTAAATTTGCTGATGACACAAAGGTTAGAGTTGTTGTGGATAGTGTGGAGGGCTGTCAGAGATTACATCAGGACATTGATAGGATGCAAAACTGGGCTGAGAAGTGGTAGATGGAGTTCAACCCAGATAAATGTGAAGTGGTTCATTTTGGTAGGTCAAATATGATGGCAGAATACAGTAAGACTCTTGGCAGTGTGGAGGATCAGAGGGATCTCGGGGTCTGAGTCCATAAGACACTCAAAGCAGCTGTGCAGGTTGACTCTGTGGTTAAGAAAGCATATGGTACATTGGCCATCATCAATCGTGGGATTGAGTTTAGGAGCTGAGAGGTAATGTTGCAGCTATATGGGACACTGGTCAGACCCCACTTGGAGTACTGTGCTCAGTTCTAGTCGCCTCAATACAGGAAGGATGTGGAAACCATGGAAAGGGTGTAGAGGAGATTTACAAGGATGTTACCTGGACTGGGGAGAATGCCTTATGAGAATAGGTTGAGTGAATGCGGCCTTTTTTCCTTGGAGCGATGGAGGGTGAGGGGTGACTTGATCGAGGTGTATAAGATGATAAGATGCATTGATCATGTGGATAGTCAGAGGCTTTTTCCCACGGCTGAAATGGCTAACATGAGAAGGCACAATTTTAAGGTGGTTGGAAGTAGGTACAGAGGAGATATTAGGGGTAGGTTTTTTACGCAGAGAGTGGTAAGTGCGTGGAATGGGCCTCCAGCAACGGTAGTGGAGGTGGATACGATTAGGTCTTTTAAGAGACTCCTGGTTAGGAACCTGGATCTCAGAAAAATGGAGGGCTATGTGTAGCCCAAGGTAATTTCTAAGGTAAGGACATGTTCAGCACAGCTTTGTGGGCTGAAGGGCCTGTAATGTGCTGTAGGATATCTATGATTTTACTTGCAGAGTCCAGTCAGTATGGTTTGACAACAACATCAGGAGGTAGAAGCAGAGCTCCAGTACCCATTAGGAGGAGGAGCCTTCCTCCAGACTGTCATTGAAAAAGAAATGGTCCTTCTTTCCTTTCTGTCTGGGGGGCACTCGCTCAACTTTTGGGACTTGCTGCAACCAGGTAACTAATTAGTTAAAAAGTTCAAAGTTCAAAGTAAATTTATTATCAAAGTACATACATGTCACCATATACAACCCTGAGATTGATGTTCTTGTGGCCATACTCAGTAAATCCAAGAACCATAACTAAATCCATGAAAGACCACACCCAAGAGGGCAAACAGATAACAAGTATGCAAAGACAAAATAAAAAAGAAATAATAATAATAATAATCCTTGAAAGTGAGTCCATGGGTTATGGGGACTGTTCAATGATGGGCAAGTGAGGTTGAATGAAGTTATCCACAGTGATTCAAGAGCCTGATTGTTGAGGGGTAATAACTGTTACTGAACCTGATAGTATGAGTTAACATAGAAACATAGAAAAGCTACAGCACAACACAGACCATTTGGCTCACAAAGCTGTGCTGAACATGTCCTTACCTTAGAAATTACCTAGGCCAATGCACCGTATGCTTTCTTAACCACAGAGTCAACCCACACATCAGCTTGGAGTACCCTATGGACTCGGAACCTAAAACCCCTCTGATCCTCCACACTGCCGATAGTATATTCTGCCATCATATTTGACCTACCAAAATGAATCTCCTCGCACTTGAACTCCATCAGCCACTTTTCAGTCCAGTTTTTCATCCTATTGATGTCCCACTGTAATCTCTGTCAGTCCTCCACACTATCCACAACACTTCCAACCTTTGTGTTATCAGCAAATTTACTAATCCATCCCTCCACTTTCAAATCCAGGTCATTTATAAAAATCACAAAGAGTAGGGGGTCCCAGAACAGATCCCTGAGGCACACCACTGGTCACCGACCTCCATGCAGAATATGACCTGTCTACAACCACTCTTTGCCTTCTGTGGGCAAGCCAGTTCTGGATCCACAAAGCAATGTTCCTTTGGATCCCATGTCTCCTTACTTTCTCAATAAGCCTTGCATGGGGTATCTTATCAAATGCCTTGCTGAAATCCATACGCACTACATCTACTGCTCTTCCTTCATCAATGTGTTTAGTCAAAAAATTCAAAAAATTCAATCAAGCTCGTAAGGTACGACCTGCCCTTGACAAAGCCATGCTGACTATTCCTGATCATATTATACCTCTCCAAATGTTCATAAATCCTGCCTCTCAGGATCTTCTCCATCAACTTAAAACAAAATTTTTTAAATTTTTTTTATGTTTCTTGGTACTTTGCTACTTTTAGTTTTCTCTACTTTAATTCTCCGTTCTACGCAGTGAACTTCTACTAACTAACCCAGAAAACCCATATTTTTGTCAAATCTGGAGACCAACCATAGCCTCAACTCAGATGACCAGCAGGCTTGCTTGCTATGGTGTCTGACTGGCAACTGAAAGTCGATCTTAGCAAACAATTAACTTTCCCTGACTTCATTGCGTCATCATCCCTGAGGCTTGCCATGGTCATTCTGTCAGAAATCTCAAAGCAGGTGGTCATGGTAGAACTGACCGTGCCTTTGGAAGACCGAATTGTGGATGCATGTGTACATAAGAAAGACAAATATCAGGAACTGGTAGGGCCATGCGAGAGACAGGGATGGAGGGCACGATGAAGCCTATAGAGGTGGGGTGTAGAGGTTTTGCTGGCTGCTTGTTCTGCAGAAGCAACTCTCTGCTTGGCATTATTGTAGCTGTAAAGAGAAGGGCCATCATGACCATCACAGAGGCTGCTAAACAATCCTCCTGATGGCTGTGGATCAAGAGGTATGGGTTGACCATTGCTGCTGGGACACAAGCCAGGGCCTGATCAACCCTGGCTGGATGGCCTGGCTGAGAGTGTCTAATGTTGAATAGACAATAATAGACAATAGACAATAGGTGCAGGAGTAGGCCATTCGGCCCTTCTAGCCAGCAACACCATTCACTGTGATCATGGCTGATCATACACAATCAGTACCCCATTCCTGCCCTCTCCCCATATCCCTCGACCCTGCTATCTATAAGAGCTCTGTCTAACTCTCTCTTGAATGTATCCAGAGACTTGGCCTCCACTGCCTTCTGGGGCAGAGCATTCCACATATCCACCACTCTCTGGGTGAAAAAGTTTTTCCGCATCTCAGTTCTAAATGGCCTACCCCTTATTCTTAAACTGTGGCCTCTAGTTCTGGACTCACCCATCAGCGGGAACATGCTTCCTGCCTCCAGCATGTCTAATCCCTTAATAATCTTATATGTCTCAATCAGATCCCCTCTCATCCTTCTAAATTCCAGTGTATACAAACCCAGTCGCTCCAATCTTTCAACATATGACAGTCCCGCCATTCTGGGAATTAACCTTGTGAACCTATGCTGCACTCCCTTAATAGCAAGAATGTTTTTCCTCAAATTTGGAGACCAAAACTGCACACAATACTCCATGTGGGGTCTCACCAGGGCCTGTACAGCTGCAGAAGGACCTCTTTACTCCTATACTCAATTCCTCTTGTTATAAAGGCCAGCATGCCATTAGCTTTCTTCACTGCCTGCTGTACCTGCATGCTTGCTTTCATTGACTGATGTACAAGGACACCTAGATCTCGTTGTGCTTCCCCTTTTCCTAACTTGACTCCATTTAGATAGTAATCTGCCTTCCTGTTCTTGCCACCAAAGAGGATAACCTCACATTTATCCACATTAAACTGCATCTGCCATACATTTGCCCACTGACCCAACCTGTCCAAGCCACCCTGCATTCTCATAACATCTTCCTGATATTTCACACTGCCACCCAGCTTTGTGTCATCAGCAAATCTGCTAATGTTACTTTTAACCCCTTCATCTAAATCAATAATGTATATTGTAAACAGCTGTGGTCCCAGCACCGAACCTTGCGGTACCCCACTGGTCACAGCCTGCCATTCCGAAAGGGACCCGTTAATCGCTACCCTTTGTTTCCTGTCAGTCAGCCAATTTTCAATCCATGTCAGTACTCTGCCCCCAATACCATGTGCCCTAATTTTGTCCACTAATCTCCTATGTGGGACTTTATCAAAAGCTTTTTGGAAGTCCAGGTACACTACATCCACTGGCTCTCCCTTGTCCATTTTCATAGTTACATCCTCAAAAAACTCCAGAAGATTAGTCAAGCATGATTTTCCCTTCATAAACCCATGCTGACTTGGACTGATCCTTCTACTGCTATCCAAATGTGTCGTAATTTCCTCTTTTATAATTGACTCCAGCATCTTTCCCACCACTGACATCAGGCTAACTGGTCTATAATTCCCTGTTTTCTCTCTCCCTCCTTTCTTGAAAAGTGGGACAACATTAGCCACCCTCCAGTCAGCAGGAACTGTTCCTGAATCTATAGAACATTGGAAAATGATTACCAATGCATCCACGATTTCTAGAGCCACCTCTTTAAGTACCCTGGGATGTAGACCATCAGGTCCCGGGGACTTAACAGCCTTCAGACTCAACAGTCTATCCAACACCGTTTCTTGCCTAATATAAATATCCTTCAGTTCATCCTTTATCCTAGTTCCTTTGGCCACTATTACATCTGGGAGGTTGTTTTGTGTCTTCCCTAGTGAAGACAGATCCAAAGTACCTGTTCAACTCATCTGCCATTTCCTTGTTCCCCATAATAAATTCACCTGTTTCTATCTTCAATGGCCCAATTTTGGTCTTATCTATTTTTTTGCTATTCACGTACCTAAAGAAGCTTTTACTATCCTCCTTTATATTCTTGGCTAGTTTATCTTCTGATGCACCATCAATAACTCACACTGAGACGTAAGGCGAGATGTCGGCTTTTATTGACTGGAAGAAGGAACCGGGAGTGAGTGTCTATCATACAATGTCCTGGAGACTGAGGCCGAGCGTCAGGCCTCAGATCTCCTTTATACAGGGGCCTGTGGGAGGAGCCACAGGAGCAGTCAGCAGGGGGCGTGTCCCGACAGGCACATAGTTCACCACATTCACCCCCCCTTCATTTGAAAGAGTCCTCATGTGGCGAAGTTCTTACAAGTCAAGTCTATCAGGTGGTCGAATCTGTCGCTGCGATCTACGTAGCACCGGCTGTGACTGCATAGATGCCGGCAACATTGGTGATTGCACAGGGGACGGAGGTTGCGCTTGTTCTTGCCCACTAGGCGCCGGTGATCCCTCATGCATGTGCGAGGCGCCTGGTATAAATGCGTACGAAACGCCCGGTATACAAGTGTCGTGAGGAGTCTGTGTAGGGCCTGGTGAGCACGGTGTCACCTCTGGTGCAGGGTTCATAGTTACCGGAGAGCCTCCAGGGTAGTGGTCTGCTGCACCTGCGGGTGCCAGGTCGCGGATGGAGACCATGTCCTCCCGCCCATCAGGTAAGACCACGTAAGCATACTGGGGGTTCGCATGTAGAAGGTGAACCCTCTCTACCAGCGGGGAGTATTGCTCCTCACATGTTTCCGGAGCAGCACTGGCCCTGGGGACGTCAGCCAAACTGGTAAGGTGGTCCCAGTGACAGACTTCCTGGGAAAAGAGAATAGGCGTTCGTGAGGGGTGGCATTGGTGGACGTACATAACAGAGAGCGGATAGAGTGCAGTGCCTCAGGGAGGACCTCCTGCCATCGAGAGACCGGCAACCCTTTTGACTTAAGGGCTAAAAGTGTGGCCTTCCACACTGTGGCATTCTCCCGCTCCACCTGGCCATTACCCCGGGGATTATAACTCGTGGTCCGACTAGTAGCAATGCCCCTAGCTAGCAAGTACTGGCGCAGCTCCTCACTCATAAAGGAGGACCCTCTATCACTGTGGATATAGCAGGGATACCCGAACAGAGTGAAGAGCTGGCGCAGGGGGTTTATGACGGACGTGGCAGTGGTGTCGGGGCAGGGGATGGCAAAGGGGAACTGTGAGTACTCGTCGATAACACTGGGAAAATAGACATTGCGGTCAGTGGAGGGAAGGGGGCCCTTAAAGTCAACACTCAGTCGTTCAAAAGGGCGGGTGGCCTTGACAAGTTGTGCCGTGTCAGGACGGTAGAAGTGCGGTTTGCACTCAGCGCAAATTTGGCAGTCCCTGGTCATCGTCCTGATGTCCTCCAGGGAGTATGGCAGGTTCCGAGCTTTCACAAAATGGTAAAATCGGGTGACCCCCGGATGGCAAAGTTGTGCATGAAGGGTGTACAGCTGGTCAAGCTGTGTGCTAGCACATGTTCCCCGGGATAGGGCATCAGGGGGCTCATTGAGTCTGCCAGGCCGGTACAGGATATCATAGGTGTAGGTGGAGAGTTCTATTCTCCACCGCAGAATCTTATCATTTTTGATTTTGCCCCGCTGTTGGTTGCTGAACAGGAACGCAACCGAGCGCTGGTCGGTCAGCACGGTGAACCTTTTGCCAGCAAGATAGTGCCTCCAGTGCCTAACAGCCTCCACTATGGCCTGAGCTTCTTTCTCCACCGCGGAGTGCCGAATTTCGGAGCCTTGGAGGGTGCAAGAAAAGAATGCTACTGGTCTGCCTTCCTGATTGAGGGTAGCAGCCAGAGCGAAATCGGAGGCATCACACTCCACTTGGAAGGGAGCGGTCTCGTCCACTGCATGCATCGTAGCTTTGGCAATGTCCGCTTTAATGCAGTCGAAGGCCGCGCAGGCCTCAGCAGAGAGGGGAAACGAGGTAGACTTGACCAGGGGGTGAGCCTTGTCTGCGTAATGGGGGACCCATTGGGCGTAATAGGAAAAAAAACCCAGGCACCGTCTGAGGGCCTTGATAGTGGTGGGAAGAGGGAGTTCTAACAGGGGGCACATACGTTCGGGATCAGGGCCAATAACCCCGTTTTCCACGACATACCCAAGTATAGCAAGGCGGGTGGTACCAAACACACACTTGTCCCTGTTATAAGTAAGGTTCAGAGCTGCGGCCACTTGGAGAAATCGTTGGAGGTTGGCATCGTGATCTGGCCTGTCGTGACCACAGATGGTGATGTTATCCAGATAGGGAAATGTGGCCTGCAGTTGGTACTGGTCCACCATCCGGTCCATTTCCCTCTGGAAGACAGAGACACCATTCGTGACACCGAAAGGGACGCGCAGGAAGTGATAGAGCCTGCCGCCCGCCTCGAAGGCGGTGTAGGGGCGGTCCTCTGGGCAGATGGGGAGCTGGTGATAAGCGGATTTCAGATCTATTGTCGAGTACACCTTATACTGAGCAATCTGGTTGACCATATCCGCGATGCGGGGTAGGGGGTATGCGTCAAGCTGCGTAAACCGATTGATGGTTTGACTATAGTCCACCACCATCCTATTTTTCTGCCCAGTCCAAACAACAACCACCTGGGCCCTCCAAGGGCTGGAGCTTGGCTCAATGATCCCCTCCCTGAGCAGCTGCTGCACCTCCGACTGAATGAAGGCCCTGTCCCCCGCGCTGTACCTCCTGCTTTTGGTTGCCACAGGTTTACAGTCGGGGGTCAGGTTGGCGAACAGCGGTGGGGGAGGGACCTTGAGAGTGGAGAGGCTGCAAGTGGTGTCGGTAGCGCAGCTGTCGGCCTGATTCTGGATGGGATGTGTGTGCCCGTGTGTGTGTGTGGTCAGTAGCGGGGTATGTGAAGAAGTCCCACAAAACTGAGGATTCCGGACAGTGAGTGGTGGGAGGGGCCCGTCGTATACCATAGTCACACTTTCGAGATGGCTCTGGAAGTCCAGCCCCAATAGCACAGGTGCGCACAGATTAGGCATGACCAGCAGCTCAAAGTCCCGATATTCTGTGCCTTGCACCACCAAAGTCGCTACACAACCCTGTAGTGCTCGGAGAAACTCAGCGCACGATTCGCCAGCCCGCTGTTGCTGGGTAGCTAAACGATGTCTTGCGTAGACGGTGTTCACCGGCCGCAGGTACTGTCTTTTGAGGGCGTCCAGTGCCCCATCGTAGGTCGGCAGGTCCCGGATAATGGAGTAAACTTTGGGGGTGACCCTCGAGAGTAGGATTCTGTGCATAACGGCGGGTTCAGTCGCACGAAGCTCTGCCAAGTACGATTGGAAGCATGCAAGCCAGAGTTCAAAAGCGAGAGCTGCGTCATGGTCTTGAGGGTCCAAATCCAACCGGTCCGGACGCCAAACGGGTTCCATGTTGTAAAACTTCCAGTCAATAAAATTGATGCACCATCAATAACTCACACTGAGACGTAAGGCGAGATATCGGCTTTTATTGACTGGAAGAAGGAACCAGGAGTGAGTGTCTATCATACAATGTCCTGGAGACTGAGGCCGAGCGTCAGGCCTCAGATCTCCTTTATACAGGGGCCTGTGGGAGGAGCCACAGGAGCAGTCAGCAGGGGGCGTGTCCCGACAGGCACATAGTTCACCACACCTTCGTACCTCATTTTTTTCTTGGCGTATTACCTTTTTTGTTATCTTCTGTTGCTCTTTAAAAGCTTCCCAATCCTCCGGTTTCCTGCTCATCTTTGCTATGTTATACTTCTTCTCTTTTATTTTTATACTGCTCTTTACTTCCCTTGTCAGCCACGGCCGCCCCTCACTCCCCTTAGGATCTTTCTTCCTCTTTGGAATGAACTGATCCTGCACCTTCTGCATTATTCCCAGAAATACCTGCCATTTTTGTTCCACTGTCTTCCCTGCTGGGGTATTGTTCCATTGAACTTTGGCCAGCTCCTCCTCATAGCTCCATAGTTCCCTTTGTTCAACTGTAATACTGACACATCCGATTTTCCCTTCTCCTTCTCAAATTGTAGGTTAAAACATATCATATTATGGTCACTACCTCCTAATGGTTCCTTTACCTCCAGGTCCCTGATCAAATCCGGTTCACTGCACAACACTAAATCTAGAACTGCCTTCTCCCTGGTAGGCTCCAGTACAAGCTGTTCTAAGAATCCATCTCGGAGGCACTCCACAAACTCCCTTTCTTAAGGTCCAGTACCATTCTGATTCTCCCAGTCTACCTGCATGTTGAAATCCCCCATGACAACTGTATCATTACCTTTGCGACATGCCAATTTTAACTCTTCATTCAACTTACACCCTACATCCAGACTGCTGTTTGGGGGCCTGTAGATAACTCCCATTAGGGTCTTTCTACCTTTAGAATTTCTCAGTTCTATCCATACTGACTCTACATCCCCTGATTCTATGTCCCCCCTCGCAAGGGACTGAATATCACTCCTCACCAACAGAGCCACCCCACCCCTCTGCCAGTCAGTCTGTCCTTTCGATAAGATGTATATCCTTGAATATTCATTTCGCAGGCCCTGTCCACTTGAAGTCATGTCTCTGTTATTCCCACAACATTGTACTTGCCAATTTCCAACTGAGCCTCAAGCTCATCTACTTTTTTCCTTATACTTAGTGCATTTATATGTAATACTTTTAATTCGTTACTCCCCTCTCTCTTCATATCAATTCCTATTTCACTTGGCCATACTGTATGATCTCTTCTTGAGCTTTCTACTCCATTGATTCTGTTGTCCTTTTTAACTTTTCTTATTTTCACTTTCCCTTTAACTCCATCCTTATATTTCCAGTTCACCCCTCCCCCCACTACTTAGTTTAAACACATCCGTGTTGCAGTGGCAAACCTGTCTGCCAGAATGCTGGTCCCCCGCCTATTAAGGTGCAACCCGTCCCTTTTGTACAATTCATCCCTACCCCAAAAACAGATCCCAGTGGATGGCCCAAGGTTACGTCACTGATGATACATCCCAGAGCATCCTAGGATGTACCTCAGCATCACCCTTCCTTTATATTGATCCCCCTGTGCTTCCTAAAGACATAAGAGACAGAAGGATTTAACATGTGTTCCTGTTTAATTTGTAATCAGGTGTAGTCTCCACATCATACTGTTGAGGTTGAATTTGAGTACTTGTGCATGGTAGGTCATGTTTAACAAATCTATTTGAGTTTTTTGAGGAGGTTACAAGGAAAGTGGATGAAGGGAAGGCAGTGGATGTTGTCTACATGGACTTCAGAAAGGCCTTTTACAAGGTCCCACATGGGAGGTTAGTTAGGAAGATTCAGTCACTAGGTATATATGGTGAGGTCGTAAATTGGATTAGACATTGGCTCAATGGGAGAAGCCAGAGAGTGGTAGTGGAGGATTGCTACTCTGAGTGGAGGCCTGTGACTAGTGGTGTGCCACAGGGATCAGTGTTGGGTCCATTGTTATTTGTCATCTATATCAATGATCTGGATGATAATGTGGTAAATTGGATAAGTAAATTTGCTGATGATACAAAGATTGGAGGTGTAGTGGACAGTGAGGAAGGTTTTCAAAGCTTGCAGAGGGATCTGGACCAGCTGGAAAAATGGGCTGAAAAATGGCAGATGGAGTTTAATACAGACAAGTGTGAGGTATTGCACTTTGGAAGGACAAACCAAGATAGAACATACAAGGTAAATGGTAAGGCACTGAGGAGTGCAGTAGAACAGAGGGATCTAGGAATACAGATACAAAATTCCCTGAAAGTGGCATCACAGGTAGATAGGGTCGTAAAGAGAGTTTTTGGTACATTGGCCTTTATAAATCAAAGTATTGAGTATAAGAGTTGGAATGTTATGGTGAGGTTGTATAAAGCATTGGTGAGGCCAAATTTGGAATATTGTGTGCAGTTTTGGTCACCAAATTCAGGAAAGATATTAATCAGTTTGAAAGAATACAGAGAAGGTTTACAAGGATGTTGCCAGAACTTGAGAAACTGAGTTACAGAGAAAGGTTGAATAGGTTAGGACTTTATTCCCTGGAGCATAGAAGAATGAGGGGAGATTTGATAGAGTATATAAAATTATGATGGGTATAGATAGAGTGAATGCAAGCAGGCTTTTTCCACTGAGGCTTGGGGAGAAAAAAAACCAGAGGACATGGGTTAAGGGTGAAGGGGGAATAGTTTAAAGGGAACATTGGGGGGGCTTCTTCACGCAGAGAGTGGTGGGAGTGCAGAATGAGCTGCCAGATGAAGTGGTAAATGCGGGCTCACTTTTAACATTTAAGAAAAACTTGGACAGGTACATGGATGAGAGGGGTATGGATGGATATGGTCCAGGTGCAGGTCAGTGGGACTAGGCAGAAAAACGGTTCGGCACAGCCAAGAAGGGCCAAAAGGCCTGTTTCTGTGGTGTAATGTTCTGTGGTTCCATGGTTCCATAACTGACATATTTCTTGTGGTTGTTGAATATTGTATGTTTTGCAGTTTCCTGAGAGCTGTGAATGGAATTGAGTATTATTTAATCAGCTGTTTGACTTCTTACCTTATGATGGAAGGAAAGTCACTGTTGAAGCAGCTAAAGGTAGTTGGACTGGGGCACTGACCTGAGGAACTTGTGAAGTGATGTCTTTGGATGGCTAACTTCTGACAACCATAACCATCCTCCTTCACCTGTGGTATGACTGCAACCAATTCTCAGGTTTCACAAAACTTTCTTTAAAAAAAAGATACACAAAGCACTGATGTTGCTGTGGTTTCAAAGCTCTGAAGCTCATCCATGCATTGTGGTCAGATGTGAATACGTGTATTATGAGCGATCTGGCTTGTAGTGAAGACAGAAAGAGGAAATTTAAAGAGGTGCCTGACAGGGTGTGTGAGATATCCACTGCACTGGGGAGCTGTCGTAGAACGGAGAGTGGCAAGCACTGAAAAAGACGGCTGTGCAGAAACGCCTGATTCCTGTTTCTTTCTTCAAGGTAACAACCGATTTATCAATTTTTAATTTTTAATTTAGAACTTGGTCAGTCGTGTTAACCCATAGAAGTACTGGCAAAGAGACAATTTTTTAATGACTGGTGATATCTGGGGAGAAAAGCAAAATTAAACTAATGATGGAAATCTAAAACAGAAATGCTGGAATTCCTTTGTAGGTCAGGCAGCATCTGGGGAGAGAGTTCACATTCCAGGTGAGAAGTATTTCGACCATTTTGTGTTTTAATATTCAGTGAGTTCTGCATCAGTAATACAACCAGCTTTAACGCTGCAGAAAAGTTGCGACAGTGTTTCTTTACACAGAGGGTAGCTTAACCAGATATCTTGGCTGCCAAGCTCCTCTATAACTGCTTTGAAAGGAGTTAAAGAGCTTGGGATACAAGGAGAGAGGCAAGAAGTATAGCTCATGTGTTGAAACTTTTTATGATCCAATGATACATGTGATATTTGTACTAGATGGACTGAAGAAACCTGGAGCAAACCAGTGATGTTTTTAAATGATCGATAGAGAGAGACTTTTTCCAAGCACTGCACTACCTGATTATTTTTTATTATATGTACGTTGTTGTTCAAGATATCCAGGAAACTCAATAAACTTCCAAGGTCAAGGTAAAACAAAAATAAGTTTAACAGTGAGCATTCTACTTTCCTGAACCGATGTGTGAACCCCTGGTTTCTGGGATCCGTTACGGCAATTGTCTTATGATGGTGAGGAAGGTCTCAGCATTGTTGTTAAAATTGCTCTATGAGTGAACCAAGTTGGCTGGTTAGTGGCGTGGAATGTCCTGGGTTACTGTATATGTAACTAGAGGGACATTCAACACAGAAATGGACTGTTTAGTTCACAGACCATCAAGCACTCTCTTAAACTAATCCTATTTTGTTCCCCTCAATCCCCATCGGCAGCCCCCAGATTCTACTACTCATTCACAAACTATGGGCAATTGCAATTAGCCTACAGGAGAACATGCAAACTCCACACAGGGAACACCCAAGGTTAGGATCAAACCCTTTACTTGCAGTGATGAGGCAGCAGCTCTAATCACTGGGCTACCATGCTGCTCAGCTGGTTTACAGCTCAGTTAACCTGCTGCATTCCCAGTTTCCCACAAACAATTGTGTCACTCCAGGCAAGGTTGGTCTAGGGTCAGAGAGACATAGAACATGGAATAGTACAGCACATTACAGGCCCTTCGGCCCACAATGTTGTGCCGACCCTTAAACCCTGCCTCCCATATAACCCCCACCTTAAATTCCTCCATATACCTGTCTAGTAGTCTCTTAAACTTCACTAGTGCATCTGCCTCCACCACTGACTCAGGCAGTGCATTCCACGCACCAACCACTCTCTGAGTAAAAAACCTTCTTCTAATATCCCCCTTGAACTT
This sequence comes from Hypanus sabinus, assembly GCF_030144855.1. NCBI lineage: Eukaryota > Metazoa > Chordata > Chondrichthyes > Myliobatiformes > Dasyatidae > Hypanus > Hypanus sabinus. Next base: position 62,350,112 of record NC_082725.1, on the reverse strand, counting down.
CTCTCCCCTCACCTTAAAGCCATGTCCTCTTGTACTGAGCAGTGGTGCCCTGGGGAAGAGGCGCTGGCTGTCCACTCTGTCTATTCCTCTTAATATCTTGTACACTTCTATCATGTCTCCTCTCATCCTCCTTCTCCCCCACTTAGTTTCTCCTGGATGAATTATTGAATCAGGATGGGACATGTTTTTGAGATAAGGATATGAAAGCAAGGGTGATAAATTGATTTAAGGTGTCCCCTCATCTTACCCTTTCTGAAGTCCATAATCAGTTCTTTGGTCTTTTGATATTGAGTATTGACACCACTCAACTAGCTGATCTGTCTCACTCCTTCTTGTCACCTTCTGATATTCTGGTAACAATAGTTGTGTTGTAGCAACTTTCTTGACACAACTGTATGTATGTTTTTATGTACACGTGACAAGGCTAATCTTTAAAACCTTTATCTTTATTTATATTTAAATACTTAACTACCTCTCTCCCAGAGAGTGTAGTGTTCCTCAGTTCTGTCCCCTTAATATTTTAACAATTCTTCAGTACTATCCTTCCTGACATTGGGGTTAGTAAGTTGTGGGTATGCTAGCTGTGAAAGCATGTGACACTTGCAGACTGTCCCAGCACAATCCTCGCCGATGCGATTTGATGGAAATGATGCATTTCACTGTTTGTTTCGATGTACTGTGACAAATAAAGCTAATTTGTATTCTAGCAGTCCCACAGCTTTTCTCCTCTGACCAAGTCGTGCTCCCTCAGTATTGGTTCTCCGTAAGTGCAATGCTCTCTCAACAAAGTTGCAAATAAATTGATTATTTGAGTACATATACTGAACGTCACCAACTTTACATTTGTTTTCTTGCAGGCATTTGCAGGAAATAAAAAAGTAGAATAGAGGCAATGATCATGTGGATAGCCAGAGGCTTTCTCCCAGGGCTGAAATGGCTAACATGAGGGGGCATAGCTTTGGAAGTAGGTACATAGAGGATGTTGCTGGTGACGGTGGTGGAGGCGGATACAATAGGATCTTTTAAGAGTCTCTTGGATTGGTACATGGAGCTTGGAAAGGTAGAGGGCTGTGTGGTAGGGTGGTTCTGGGCAGTTTCTGGAGTGGGCTGCGTGGTCAGTGCAACATTGTGGGCCGAAGGGCCTGTGATGTGCTGTAGGTTTCTGTGTTCTATATTGTAGATAGAGCAGCTTTTATAGTGAGGTAAACAACATGATGGTTGGGAGCCTAAGAAAACCACCTGTGAAATCTCAAGTAGAGGATATCTGTGCTGAACATTCAGAGATGACTATATCTGATAAGATTATGGTGGGCACAAAGTTAATCATTTGAACAAAAGCATTAGGCCTGGATGTCATTTAAAATTATGAACAATGGGAGAGGGGAGTGGGTGAGGTATTTGATTGTGTTGGGGACTTTACTGAGGCAGCATGAAATATAGACACAGTCAATAGAAGGAAGACTGGTTCCTCTGATGTGTCAACTTTCACAGAATCATAGGGAACTACAGCACAGAAACAGGCTCTTCAGCCCATCTAGTCCATGCTGAATTAATATTTTGCTTAGTCCCATCAACCCAATGAGCTGAGCTGCATCCACAACGCTCTGCAGTTTCCTGTGCTCCTGCAGAGCAGCTGCCATACAAATGAGGCATTGACTCCCAGGGTGCAGAATCTGGTGATGAGCTTGTTTGGAATAATAGTCTTGTTGTTGACAGACTAGTTGCTTTGAATATCTCAGAAACTGCTGATCTCCTGTGGTGTGCAGAAGAGCATCTCTGTATGCACAACACATTGAAGTGGATGGGCTATAGCGACAGAAGATGACGACCGTACGCTCATTGGCCACTTTATTAGGTACAGGATGTAAAATGGCCACTGAGTTTATACTTTATTAATTTCTTTACCTGTTACATTTTCGATGGTGTATTGATAAAAATTGGTAAGAGTTGACAGGGATATACTGAACTCCTGAGGAAGTAGAGGCATTGGTGAGCTTTCTTTGCTGTGACATCAATGTGGCTGGTTAACAGGTGACGGTGATGTTCACAACTAGGAATTTGAAGCCCTCAACCTTCTTCACCTCAGGACCACAGGAGCATGTGTACTGTGCCCCTTTCTGAAGTCAATGATCAGCTCTTTTGTTTTGTTGACATTGAGGGAGAGGTTGTCATGACAGCATTTTACTAAACTCTCTATCTCATTCTTGTACCCGAACTTATCATTATTTGAGATGTGGCCCAGTACAAAGGTGTCATCTGCAAGTTTGTAGACAAAGTTAGAAGAGAATCTGGCCACCAGGAGTGTACAGGGAGTAGGGGAGGAGTTGTTTTGAATAATCATGTCAGAGTTGTTGCTGCCTAGCCTTACTGACATTGCTCTATTGGTCAGGAAGTCAAAGAACCAGTTGTAGAGAGAAGCATTGACTCCTAGGGTCCGGAGTTTGCTTGGAGCATTGAAGGCAGAATTGTAGTCAATAAAAAATAGTCTGACATACAGTAAATGTCTTTATGGTCCAGATGCTCCTGAAATAAGTTTAGGGCCAAGTACTGTACACCTGTTTTGTGGATAGACAAACTACAGTGGCTCAAGGTCATCTGAAAAACTGGAGTTGATGTGTGCAAAACCAGCCTCTTAAAGTACTTCATGATGGCTGATGTCAGAGTCAATAGGCAGTAAACATGATCTTGCTTTGGATAATGTGGGAGAGGAAAATATTTTGTGTGTTCTATCTGCTTGTAAGGCTGAAGGCAGAAAGCTGTCTTTTACAAAACAATCAAAGATCTTACTTTTAAGAAAAATGTACTTTCCCCACATGTTATTCAAAGTTTAAGAAAATGTCTATGTCCTTACAGGACATGGACAATAGTTGGCTTTACAATTCATATATTGCTCTGCCAATTGAGAGACCCATTGAAATAATTGACTGAGGAAGGGAGGGGGTGGAGAAGGTTGGTGAACATCTCATCAGATTAAAAACACAACACTAACACTTGTCCTGAAACCTCTTTGAAAATGTTAACACCCAATATCACATAAATAGATTTTTCTCAGTCAAAGCCCTTTGAAAACACTCATCAGTGTTTTCAGGATAAAAATGGTTGAGAAATTAGGTTTTCTATTCTGAAATTGAAATGAAGAAATTAAAAGCAGTAGATGGGGTATGAGGTAAATGTATTGGAATGTTACAACTGATGGAGGTCAGAGTTATACAGTTACATTTTAGAACTTAAGCATTTTATTACAGCAGATGAAAAGAGTTACTAAAAGGCAAAAAAAAAGAAATCAAGAAATGTTATAAATGCTCAGCTGGTCAGGCAGCATCTGCGGAGATAGAATCAGAGTTTGTGTATATTGTCAATGACATTTGATTGGAGACAGTGTAGACAGTATATAGGATTCTGTTGTACATTTGTAAAAGGGTGTAGAAACAGTGGATGCACAAACCATTGCACGTGGCAGGTCAGGTTGACAGAATGGTTAGTAAATCCTACACATTTCTGGGCATGAAGCATAAAAGCAGGGAAATCTGGCTTAACCTTTTTAAACAACTGGTTGCCTGGAGAATTGTGTACAACTCTGTCTGAGCTACTACAGGAAGATTGTAGAGAGCATCCAGAAAAGATGCACCAGAATTTTTCCTGGAATGGGTAATGCATAGTTACAATGAGAGATTAATTTATACTTTTTTATAAGGAGATCAGATAAAGTGATGAGTGGTCAGGACAAAGTGAACAGTGACACTGGGACATATCCCCATTGGAGGACATGTCAAAGATGTGAGGTCAGAGGGAGAAAATAAAGGGGAAGAGATTTAAGAGAGACATGAGAAAAAGATTTTTTTTTACAAAGCATATCATTGGATTCTGGAATTTATTGCCAGGCGGAAGGAAGACCCTTAATTTTATCTTGTGCAATTCCAAACCTCAGCTGTCCATTCTAGACCACCTTCAGCCAGAGAGTGGTGATCCCAGGTGGTGCCACTGTCTGGAAGCTGCCCTCAAGTAATTAGAACTTCCCCGGATATCTACTGACCTCAAGAAGCTCCTCGCCTATCAGGAGAAAGCAGTCCATTTGATTGATATTCCAGTCTTCCCTCCAAACGTTTAGCTCACCAGCAGTGACAAGGGTCTACAGTCTCCCTGTCTCTGGCCACTGGCCATTCTCAGCAGACCCCATACATCAAAGCTCAATGGAGACATTTCCAGCAGTTGTGGTCAGGTGAACCAATGGAGAAATCATTATTGAGTGTAGTACTAATAAATACTGACTGTGCAGTAACAACTTACAACCTTGTCGTAGGGTTTGGGGGCTGTTATGCCTCAATGACCTAGAGAATAATGTTGGCTTGTGCTTTGGCTCTTGGTAGGGTCAACCTTGCAAACACGTCAAAGGGTAGAGGCCAGACTAAGAGTGGTCCACTGGTCCTCTAGATTCAGAGGTTCATCTCAGGATTAACAACACTGACTAGTCAAAAAAACAATTGTTATAACATATAACAATTACAGCATGGAAACAGGCCGTCTCGGCCCTTCTAGTCTGTGCCAAACGCTTACTCTCACCTAGTCCCACCGACCTGCATTCAGCCCATAACCCTTCATTCCTTTCCTGTCCATACACCCATCCAATATTACTTTAAATGACAAAATCGAACCTGCCTCTACCACTTCTACTAGAAGCTCATTCCACACAACTACCACTCTCTGAGTAAACAACAATAAAAACAACCTTTTATGGAAACAACAATGAAAAATGTATTTGTGTGCGACTATCAGACAGACAGATGGAGGATCTTTGTTGCTGCCCTAAGTGGGCAGTAAATAAGTGCAGTGTCAAAGCAAACCAAGCACACTGAGCTAAAGACTGTATGAGTCTTCATCTGAAAATACTGATTAAATATCACTCTGCAGCTCCATCGCACTAAGCAGCTGTGAGTCCCTGTATAGCACAGCTTAAATGTAATCATTTACGTGCAAATTATTTACACGTAGAAACTCTAGACCCTGTGCATAAAACTTTGTGCATTAAATTCAGTCAGCACTCGCTTGGTCATTATTCACTTACATTGTATTTGAATATAAAAATTAATGTTTTCCATCAACACTCAACAATATTTAGAGCCAACACTAAACCACAAAGCACGTTGACATTAAATGGGAACACAAGAAACTGGTGGCACTGGAATCTGGAGCAGCACACTGTCTTCTAGAGGGACTCGGGAGTAGAACAGTAAATACCCAATACAAAGTTTCAATGCAAAAATGCTGACAGTTCCTCTTTCCCTACAGACGCTGCTTGACCTGCTGAGTTCTTGCAACAGATCATTTGTTGAACGTAGACACTAAAGATTCACTATTAGAAATGCTGAAAATATTTTCAATATCAGAATATACTTGGTTGCATTCAGGTGGAATAGTGCTGGTGGCTGATCTCAGACATGATGATCAGATCTATTGTAATATTTCAGTTTTAAGTGTAAATATTTCAAAAATATTAGAGGTTCAAGATCAGCTATAACTGTAGCCAGTACCTCAGTGTACCAACACTATGACTACTTTGATCACTTTCCACTTCAATGACTTTGGTTTATTTTTAATTTTAATTGTATTTTTCTTGTATACTACTTTTCTTCTGAAGGTCGTGCCACTAATTTTGTATCTCTGCGACGCTGTTGCAAGTAAGATTTTCATTGCACCTGTACATAAATGTACTTGTGCAGATGACAATAACAATAAACTTGACTTGATTTGACTGTAGATTTCTCATACAGAAGTAATGCTTTTATTCTTTTATAGAACCTCAGCATTGTTGGCAAGGCATTATTTATTGCTTACTCCCAAGTGCCCTTGAGAAGGCAGTAGTGGATCAGTGCAGTCCTTCTTGTGGGTGTGCTCCCACAGCGCTGTTGGGGAGGGAGTTCCAGGTTTTAATGTAGATCCAGCGATGATAAAGGATGATAGATTTCCAAATTAGGATGGTGTGTGATTTGGTGAGAGGATATTCACCCTCCAAAATGGCCAGTGCCACAGTCCAGCCTCGGATATTGTTGGTGGGGTCTTGTCATTCAACATCAAGGGTAGGTGGTTAGATTTTCCCTTGTTAGGTGTGGTCAAGGATTGGGACTAGAGTGAGCCAAATGTTATTTCCTCTTTCTCAGCCCATACCTGATCGTTGTCCAGGTTTTTTTGCATGCGAACATGGAGTCCTTTGTTGTGGAGTTGTGAAAGGAACTGAACATTGTGCAGTCATCGGGCTCTGCGCTGGGAGCTCGTTACTGAAAGAGCTGAGAATAGTTAGGCTTAGGACACAGTCCTGAGGAAGGTTCAGCCCAGTCCTGAGGTTGTTAGAACTGTTTAGAAACCAGAAGTAAGTATCATACCACCATGTCTCCAACAGCCACAACCATCCTAGCTGTTTCCCTATGATCCCCACTGGCTTCAGTTTTACTGGAATCCTTGATGCACATTCAGTCAGATGCTGCCTTGATGTTAAGGATGGTCACTCTCACATCAGCTCTGAAGTATGGCTTTTTGTTCCATGACTATGATGACGTCTGGAGTTGAGTGGTCACGTCAAAACCCAGACAGGGCATTAGTGACCCCTAGACAGCCAGACTGCTCAGGGCTGATGTCAGGAGCTTGCAACTAGTAATGGAATATTCCTCCCCAAAGAGACTGAACTGGCTGGAGAGCAACTGAAGTGGCAATGCACACAAGATACTTAGTGGTTATAGAGGCAAACGATTGTAGTGAAGATACAGCTGTAATTGAACAGCACAGCAAACTAGAGTGGTTGATGGTTGATTTCTAATCATTTCAACAGGAAACACACCCCAGGATTCCTAATTTTGAGCAGCTACTGTAGATGGTTTTTTTTGCATCTTGTTTTTTTTCCATCTCAGCATTTTTTTCCTTTCCTAAGCAGAGGGAAAATATTACTATTTAATACACATCACTTTATCATTTTAGAGAATGCGGCACCCGTGGAGAGCTAATCAATTTCAGCTCAGTGATCTTTACAGAGGTGCGGAAACCTCAAATGCAGACAGAGACTATTCAGCCCATCAAATCTATGCAAGCCTTCTGCCAGTGGAACTCTATTTTCACATTTCCTTCCCTCTTTCCTTACACCATGGTCTTATGCAGGTCTGCAGAATGGTGAGAATATCAGGTCACATTGAAGATATATTGTTGGTTTGATGACTCCTTTGGGTACTGACAACTTTAAACCTACTTGTGCCTCATTCCTAGGGTAGTGAGGAGATGAAAACTAGATTTGAAAAAGTGAAATCCTTACTCTGATGTCTGGCAAAAACTAAGTTTGGTTGCTTCTTGTTGTAGAATGCACTGCTGGCTGAGGGAAGCCTATGAATTCAACTTCACTCCTGTAAAGTGAAAGTATTTCTTGCTTGAAATCTTGTTCATGGACATGTTGGATAGCTCCAACATTGGTGACATTGCATTACAGAGGCTGAATACAGCAAATTAATAGTCTGGACACTTACATGACAAAAAAGTAATGGAGAATGATTATAATTTTCATTGGGGTAAAGACTGGGCTCTGGCAAGAACTGATGCAAAGCTGGACGGTGATAGAGTTCATAATTGGCAGTCTCATCCAGGTACCAGCCTGTTTACAAGTTTTGTGATACTCTGGCAAATTAAGTCTGTTTTCTTGTTTACATTAAGTGTTGCAAAATGTGATGATCCAGTTCTAAAATGGCTGAGGATGTGGCTAACCTGTGGTTTGTGCTTACTAGCTCTGCACCTGACTGATGTAAATCTTTGGGTGTCAGTGGTTTGAATGAAAAACACAATGTTTAACTGAAAACCACCTAACTGAACATCCTTTTACAAAAGATCTATCGGAGCATGTAACCCCAATGATGAAACTGATTAGAGAACCCGGGTGGGCTAGTTAAGGCTGATTTTTGTACAATTGCACGACTGAATTGCACTGATAATGTTAAAGAGCAGCATACAGAAAATGATCCTGCAAAAGGCTGTCTCTGTACTGGGTTTATTCCGGTGGTGAGAGGCCATCCTCACTTTACAATCCATCTGTCAGTTGATGGTGCAGAGCCATACTGTGCAAAGGCAAGTTTTACAAAGAATAAAATAAGACTAAGATTTTACAGTGAGTGGTGTGAAGCCTGAGCTTTTCCACTCGGGTTGTCTTTGTCTGATGCTTTAATTTTAACGTTACGGACCTGACCGGCCAGTCTCCGGGGTCTGGACGCTCCGATTCTGCAGAGTATGGAGAGCTGGCGTAGTCCCTTTAAATATTCTGGCATGCTCTGCAAATTGACAGCCAAGTGTTGGCACCAAGATTTTGATATTTAAGAGCACCTGAACCCTTGCTTGGGGCTCAGTTGTCAGCTCAACTTTGGTTCAGTCTGCGATTGCTTTTACGATTTCTGTCAAGTCTCATCAGGTTCTCATCTAACATCTAGTCAAGAACCCTGTTCATATCTCAGTCTTGAAATTGTATTTTGATTCTAGTCCCAGATAATTCAGCACTTGGGCCCTTACCATTCTCACCTAGGCTTCTCGTCACATTAATACAGAGAAAATGTGCAGAGGGGGGCATTTCAGGTATGGGGCAACCCATCTGGGACATTGGGTCTGCAGATAACAAGCACCACGAGTGCAGAGACAGGGGAGAACCCCTTGGAGGGTGGCTCAGCTTCTGGACGATGATTTGGATAGATCCCTTTGGGCAATGTGTTAACTGGCTCTCCTTTGGGCTTGAGCATAACTTTTGTATGCAGTAGTTCTAAAGCTTAGATTCCCAGGTGTTTGTAAATTGGCCTCTGGAAAAATTGTAGCTGTAAGAGTGGATGACCTGGGGCTGATTCCATTGGAATTTAGATGTTGTAGGAACTTAGCAGGGATCTGGATATGGTAAATCAGTGTTACCCAATCTTTTTAGCCAAACCCTGTCCCCCAATGCACCTTCATACTTGCCAATTCCTCTCTCAGCCACAATATAATTTCCAGCACTCCCATAGTGTAAAAACATGTCTACCATATGCTAACATGAGAAAAATGATTCTGCTTGAAATTTTTATTTGTCTTTAAACCTATCTTACACAGTGCCTGTGCACTGTGCAGCAGCTTCAATATTAATGTGATCCTTGAGCCTGACGGTTTTTAGCAAGAGTTGAAATATCTGGTTCAAGTTGTGACAGCAAAAGCCTCAAGTGCTCATGCGAAACAATGTCCAAGCGGATTTTTAGTGAGTATCTGGCTCATTACACTGAAGCTTCTTTCAACAAGTTAGGTGGATGGAAATGCAATGAGGAGCAGTTTGATTCTTCAAGACCAGGAAACTTCGTATGACAGTGTAGCCAGATACCACAAAAGCTGACATTTTTGCTTTTACGTCATTCTGAATTTTGATAATTTCTTCTTGCAGGCTCTCTTCCTGTTTTTCCACCTTGTAAAGAAATGGGTTAATTACCTAGACAAGAATTTCCAGATCATTCAAATCTTTGAATTGAATCTGAAAATCTTTCTTCAGTGACTGCAGGTATAAGCAGTAATCTTGCAAATCACCAACCATGAAAGAGAGTGCCATACTTTCCATGCAGGGTGTCCGTGAGGACATTCTTCTCCCAAAGTTTTGCTTATGTATTTCCAATTTTCTGATAAAAATAGACACTGTACTTTTTGACTGGATTAAATTAAAATTCTCACCCTGTAGTGTCATATTTAGAATGTTCATTTTGTCATACAGATAGGATAGGTATGCCACATCTCCACGTAGTTCAGTCTTGTTTCCCAAGCTCTTCTCAACTTTGAGCAAATATTCAACCACAGTGTCAAAAAGATCAAAAAAACGTTTTAAGCAGTAGCCTTTTGACAGACAACGTAGTTCAGTGTGAAGAAACAAGCTTTCAAACTCTTCATTGTTATTTTGGCATTACTGGTGAAATATTCTGCTACTTACTGGATGAGTTTTAATTTTGTTATTAGTAGATATTACAAGAGTTGGAGAAAGTCACTGGCTGAGGTTTTTGGCTGCAAGGTACTGATGATAAGTTAAACAATGGATTGCAAACACAACTGGAATTTCTTTTTCATAAATGCTACAAAACCAGCTTGGAAACCTGTCATATATGGTGCTCCATCAGCTGCTCAAGAAATCATGCTCCTAATCGGAATACTTTTATCCTCAATATACATTTTGAGCTCACCATACATTGATTCTCAGTTGACATTTGTTTGTAACCTTTTACAAAAGAGAATCTCTTAGTAAATTTTCCATTTTTGATAAACCATACATATGCCATTAGCAATGCCTCATTGTCTTGCACAGTTGACTCATGCAGCTGTATTCCAAATTCTGTTTTTTGTAGCTCTCCAAACTCTGTTGATACTCATTTTGTCAATACGACAAGATGCAGAGTTGTTACTCAGAGGAATTGATTTTAAAATACTGGTGAGAACAGGAGTGAGCACTTCTGGTGAATATTTCACCAGTTGTATGAGATTTTCCACACTTTGCTATCAATTTGAAAATGTTATAAGAAGCAATGAAACCATTATCTAGGTCATTTTTAGCTTTCTTGGCAAATGACTTGAGTGTGCAACACTTTTCAAATGCTGCTTTCATTTTCTGGAACTGAGTAATATCATAAATAGCCTTTTCAGGGTGTCTTTTACAGAAGTGTTCCTGAAGTCTTGATGGTTTCATGCCTTCAAAAGACAGTATAGCATTATAAATAAGACACATGGGGAATCAGAATCAAAATCAGGTTTGTTATCATCGGCATGTGTCGTGAAATTTGTTAACTTAGCAGCGGTAGTTCAATGCAATAACATAATATAAAAGAATAAATAAATAAATTAATAAATTACAGTATATGTACATTGAATAGATTCAAATCATGCAAAAACAGAAATAATTTTATATATTAAAAAAGTGAGGTAGTGTTCATGGGTTCACGTCCATTTAGAAATCTGATGGCAGAGGGGAAGAAGCTGTTTCTGAACTGCTGAGTGTGTACTTTCAGGCTTCTGTATCTCCTACCTGATGGTAACAGTGAGAAAAGGGCATGCCCTGGGTGCTGGGGGTCCTTAATAAAGGATGCTGCCTTTCTGAGACATCGCTCCTTGAAGATGTCCTGGGTACTTTGTCGGCTAGTGCCCAAGATAGAGCTGACTAAGTTTACAATCTCCTGCAGCTTCTTTCGGTCCTGTACAGTAGCCACCCTCCCCCATACCAGACAGTCTGTCCGAATGCTCTCCACGGTACATCTATAGAAGTTTTTGAGTGTATTTGTTGACATACCAAATCTCTTCAAGGTCCTAATGAAGTATAGTCACTGTCTTGTCTTCTTTATAGCTGCATCGATATGTTGGGACCTGGTTAGATCCTCAGAGATCTTGACGCCCAGGAACTTGAAACTGCTCACTCTCTCCACTTCTGATCCCTCTATGAGGATTGGTATGTGTTCCTTTATATTACCCTTCCTGAAGTCCACAATCAGCTCTTCCATCTTACGGACGTTGAGTGCAAGGTTGTTGCTGCGGCACCACTCCACTAGTTGGTATATCTCACTCCTGTATGTCCTCCCATCTCCATTTGAGATTCTACCAACAATGGTTGTATCATCAGCAAATTTAGAGATGATATTTGAGCTATACCTAGCCTCACAGTCATGGGTATCGAGAGAGTAGAGCAGTGGGCTAAGCACACACCCCTGAGGGTGTTGATTGTTAGTGAGGAGGAGATATTGTCGCCAAACTGCACAGATTGTGGTCTTCTGGTTAGGAAGTTGAGGATTCAGTTGCAGAGGGAGGTACAGAGGCCCAGGTTCTGTAACCTCTCAATCAGGATTGTGGGAATGATGGTGTTAAATGCTGAGCTATAGTCAACGAACAGCATCCTGACCAACCTCTCAATGCATTTCCTCACTGTTGGTGTGAGTGCTACCGGGCGATAGTCATTAAGGCAGCTCACATTATTCTTCTTAGGCACTGGTATGATTGTTGCCCTTTTGAAGCAAGTGGGAACTTCCGCTTTTAGCAGTGAGAGGTTGAAAATGTCCTTGAATACTCACACTAGTTGGTTGGCACAGGTTTTCAGAGCCTTACCAGGTACTCCATTGGGACCTTCAGCCTTGCAAGGGTTCGCCCTCTTTGAAGGCAGTCTAACATTGGCCTCTGAGTCAGAGATCAGAGGGTCACTGGGTGCAGCTGGGATATTCATAGCTATTGTTCTATTTTCTCTTTCAAAACAGACATAGAAGGTGTTGAGTTCATCTGGAAGTGAAGCACCACTGCCATTCACGCTATTGGGTTTCGCTTTGTATGAAGTAATGTCCTGCAGTCACTGCCAGAGTTGCCGTGCATCCGATGCAACCTCCAAACTCATTCAAAATTGTCTCTTTGCCCTTGAAATAGCCTCCACCTGTTATACCTAGTCTTCTGGTACAGGCTGGGTCACCAGACTTGAATGCCCCAGATCCAACCTGCAGCAGGTGAATTACCTCCTGGTCTATCACTGATCTGGCGGGAATGGAATAAAACAATACTCCAGGTACATAACATTGTATTGACACTCGTTCTGTAGTTTCCATTTCTCAGCAGGATTAGAATTCGGGGCTTCACCGCCTTCAGACTTAGAAATCACGATGCACATATTTATCCATCATTAACGGGGCTAAACTAAAATAAAAAATTAACACAAATGAGAATGCCTATCGGATGTTGACCAATGCAGCAAGTTAAAACAGTTGTTCAGGTCTCGTGCCTCAAGTTAGGGTGCTGCTTACTATCCTCCCCCCCTCCCCCCGAGAACTTCTATTTCCCCTAACGCCCCATTAGGACATGTAACTGTCCCCTTGGGAATCACTGTGGTAAATGAAAAGGCCTATCTCCCTTAGATAGGAAGGTCAAACCAAAGGACTGTTTTAAAGTATTTCTTGGAATAATTGGAAGGGAGAATAGGAAAGGATTTTTTAAATTCATAGAGTAATGTTGGTCCCGGTCCCATCGCCTGAAAGGGTGGGGGGGATATGTATTGGTGTGGACTTGAAGAACCATCAGCAGTAGGGTACTGACCCAGTGTTGGGCAACTGGATCAGGGATCGGATCAGGTAACTTAGTCAACAGCATGAATATGATGCGTTTTAGAACATAGAACAGTACAGCACAGGAACAGCACACTGTTGATCTGGACAAGTTAAAAAGCAGATCAAAAACACCCAAACACTACACCATGTCCATTTCCCTCCACCTTCCTCACATCCATGTTCCTATTTAAACGTCTCTTAAAAGCCTCTACCACCATACCGGGCAGTGTATTCCAGGCATCCACCACTTTCTGAGTAAAAAAAACTTACCCCTCACGCCCCATTTGAACCTACCCCCTCACACCTTCACTTCATGTCCTCTGGTATTAGACATTTATTAGACATTAGACATTAGACATCAATGGTCTCTATCATAAGTTTTCTTTGAGTCGATGAATACGGCTCGTTGACTTCAAAGGTACACACATGTGAGCTTCCAGGATCTGCCTGATCACATGCAGCCAACGCATTCAAAAGTTAGGATTTCTACATAGCCAAAAGCAATTTGTACAGACAGCTGGGCAGTTCATTTACTCTGAAAGGCTTCCACAACTTTAAATACAAGTATGTACTACAAAGTAGGTTCCTGCTACTGTTGGATTAACGAAACAGGGAAGTTTTTGACATAAGTTCTTGTGATTCTAGACAGCAAGTGACTCGGAAACTCGCTGGGCATTTTAGCACCTTAAGAAAACTTAAGCCAAAAACCATACCTTGTTCTACATAAGCTGAAGCTGAAAGTCTTGTCTGAGTTTGGTTTTAATCATATTTCAGAATGACTTTCAACCCAGACACTATTTCTAGCCTAGCCCTGGAGGATGTTTAACACATTCCATTTGTTACCATACAATTAGTTTCTATTAGAGGTATTTCACACGGTAAATACTTGAACAACCTGTTGGAAGAATAAATGTCTCACTACTTTTTCCAGATTGAAATTAATATCAGATGTTTGAAAATATACAAAATATATTTGAGGAAAAAATATTATACAAAGGAAAGACTGAATTATGGAAAGAATAATTTAATTTTTACCAAATATTAACTCTTGCAGCACTGTTGTACATTTATCTGGTTGAAATAATTCCTTGAAAAGTGAAGAATTTAAATTAGTGGACTGAAATTTATCAAAATCTTCATTAGAACGCTGTTTGGTTTAGAGAATATTAACCAGAAGGAGAGTTTAGAAAAACTGGGATTTTTTTCCTTTTTTCTGTGACTCCACCTTCAGAGCAGGTGACAAGGCAGCGAGGGCCAAACTGTCCCGGGCCATCAGGGAGGCAAAGCATGCACATGCCCAGCGAATCCACAGCCACTTGCAGGACAGTGGTGACGCACGGAGCATGCGGAAGGGCATCCAGGACATCACCAACTACAGGACAACATCACCTGACTGTGCGGGTGATGCCTCCCTCCCAGATGCGCTGAATAACTTCTATGCCTGTTCTGAGGCGGAAAATGACCCTCCACCTGGCCCTAACCCACCTGGACAAAAAAGACATATACGTTCGAATGCTGTTCATAGACTTCAGTTCAGCATTCAACACAATCATCCCTCAGAAACTGATTGGAAAGCTGAGCCTGCTGGGTCTGAACACCTGCCTCTGCAACTGGATCCTAGATTTCCTGACTGGGAGACCTCAGTCAGTCCGGATCGGGAGCAGCATCTCCAACATCATCACACTGAGCACGGGGGCCCCCCCAGGGTTGCGTGCTCGGTCCACTGCTGTTTACTCTGCTGACCCACGACTGTGCTGCAACACACAGCTCGAACCAGATCATCAAGTTCGCCGATGACACCACCATGGTGGGTCTCATCAGCAAGAACAACAAGTCAGAGAGGAAGTGCAGCAGCTAACGGACTGGTGCAGAGCCAACAACCTGTCTCTGAATATGAACAAAACAAAAGAGATGGTTGTTGACTTCAGGAGGGCACGGAGTGACCACTCCCCACTGAGCATCGACAGCTCCTCAATAGAGATCGTTAACAGCACCAAATTTCTTGGTGTTCATCTGGCAGAGAATCTCACCTGGTTCCTCATCACCAGCTCCATAGCAAAGAAAGCCCAGCAGTGTCTCTACTTTCTGCAAAGGCTGAGGGAAGTCCATCTCCCATCACCCATCCTCATCACATTCTACAGGGGTTGTATTGAGAGCATCTTGAGCAGCTGCATCACTGCCTGGTTCGGAAATTGCACCATCTCGGATCACAAGACCCTGCAGCGGATAGTGAGGTCAGCTGAGAAGATCATCAGGGTCTCTCTTCCCACCATTACAGACATTTACACTACATGCTGCATCTGCAAAGCAAACAGCAGGACCCCACACACCCCTCATACAAACTCTTCTCCATCCTGCCATCTGGGAAAAGGCACCGAAGCATTCGGGCTCTCATGACCAGACAGTGTAACAGTTTCTTCCCCCAAGCTATCAGACTCCTCAATATCCAGAGACTGGACTGACACCAACTTACTGCCCTCTACTGTGCCTATTGTCTTGTTTATTATTTATTGTAATGCCTGCACTGTTTTGTGCAGTCTTGGGTAGGTCTGTAGTCTAGTTTTTTTTTTCCTGTGTTGTTTTTACGTAGTTCAGTGTAGTTTTTGTACTGTTTCATGTAGCACCATGGTCCTGAAAAACATTGTCTTGTTTTTACTGTGTACTGTACCAGTAGTTATGGTCAAAATGCCAATAAAAAGTGACTTGACTTGTAAAGACTTAAGATGAGAGGCAGAATGTTTAAAGCAGCTGTGCAAGTTAAGAGTCTGCACAGAGTGGTCAGTGCCAAGGGTAATGGTGGAAGCATGTACAATAGCAGTGTTTAAAAGTCACTTGCGCATGCATGTTTATATGCAGGGAGTGGATTATATGTGGAGGTGGGAGAAGGATAAGTTTAGCTTAAATTGGCACCATGGTTGTTACAGACATGGGGGCTGCTGTGCCTGTTCCTGTGTTGTACTGTTCTAAGTTTATTGAATTCAGAACCTGAATCCAAAAATGTGCAAATGAGGGCTCAGTTTCAACCACTGCAAACAGACCTGGCCGTAGGACTTTGCTCTTTAAATCTCCAGGGAGAAGATGCTGAATGTGTAGAGACTGCCACAGATTCAGTAAGGATAAGGAAAACAAGACTCAAGCAATGAAGGAGAAATTGAGGAACTGCATTTTCTGGAGTGGTCATTGTGTTGACTGATCACAAGGTGTGGACAATCAAACAACACTTAGCAACATTCAATGGGCTTCTCCAGAACAAGTCTTGTTCAGGCCTCACAATGGTTTAAGTTCCAGAACTGAAAGTGAGTTCCCTTGCCAATTGATTGAGTGTGGTAGTGAGTTGCCCTTGTAAAAAGAAACTCCATGGGCAGTAAGGGAAAGTTTGGAACCTAACCACACACATACAAAGGTGGTCTTGGTTGTCAGAGATTATCAATAACTATAACCACCAGGGTTTCAGTATGGAAAAGTATTTAACTGGGGGAGGGTGAATTATGATGCTTTTGGGCTGGAGCTTGGGACTATAAATTGGGAACAGATATACTCATGAATATGTTCAACAATAACATAGAGGTTGCTTACAGAGCACTTGCATGGGGTTTTAGACAGATCTGTCCCGTTGAGACAGAGAAAGAATGGCAGGATGAAAGAATCATGTTGACAAGAGATGTGGAACATCTAGCCAATAGGAAAGAGGAAGAATATTTAAGGTTTAGGAAGCAAAGATCAGATAGGGCTCTGGAGAGTTTTGAGGTAGCCCGGATGGACCTCAAGAAGGAATTTAGGAATTTAGGGGAGCTAGAAGGGAACATGAGAAGGCCTTGGTGAGAAGGATTAAGGAGATCCCTATGCATTTTATATGTATGTGAAGAACAGGAGGATGACTAGAGTGAGGGTAGAACCAATCATGGAGAAAAGAGAAAATGTATTTGGGAGTCTGAAAAGGTAGCAGAGGCCCTTAATGAATAATTTGCTTCAGTATTCACCAGTGAGAGGTTCCTTGGCAAATGCGAAGACAGCGTAGAATGTGTTAATATGCTGGAATATGTTGACATTAAGATGGAGAATGTCAGAATCAGGTTTAGTATCACCAGGTGATCCAAGGCCGGGTGGAGAGCCAGTGAGATCGTGTCCACTATAGACCTATTGTGGTGATCAGCAAATTGCAGTGGGTCCAGGTCCTTGCTGAGGCAGGAGTTGATTCTAGCCATGACCTACCTTTCAAAGCATCTTGTCACTGTAGATGTGAGTGCTACTGGACGATAGTCATTAAGGCATCTCACACTTCTGACTGTAGCAGTGAGAGATTGAAAATGATTTTGAACACCTCTGCCAGTTGGTTGGCACAAGGTACCAGAGGCTTACCAGGAACCCCTTGTGAGCATTCTCCCTCCTGAAAGGCAGCCTGACGTCAGTCCCTGTGACAAAGATCACAGGATCACTAGGTGCTGCAGGGATCCTCATTGCTGTAGGTTTATTCTCCCTTTCAAAGCCGGCATAAAAGGCATTGAGCTTGTCAGGAAGTGAAGCATCACTACCATTCATGATGTTGGGTTTGGGTTTGTAGGATGTAATGGCCTGAAAACACTTCCTGAGTTGACGTACATCCGATGTTGCCTCCAGCCTCACTCAGAATTGTCTCTTTGTTCCTGAAATAGCCCTCCAAAAGTCATACCTGATTTTTTTCTACAGGCCTGGGTTACCAGACTTGAATGCCACAGATCTAGCTCTCAGCAGGCTACAAACCTCCAGGTTCATCCACAGCTTTTGATTTGGGTATGTACCGTATGTTCTCATTGGCACATACTTATCCACACAGATTTTAATGAAGTCGTTGACAGCTGTGCTGTACTCATTCAGACTTGAAGATGAATCCCTGAATACAGTCCAGTTTGCTGATTCAAACCAGTCCTGTAAGCACTCCTGTGCCTCCCTGCTCCACATCTTCTTGGTCCTCACTATTGATGCTGCAGTCTTCAGTCTCTACCTATACTCAGGGAGTAGGAGTACAGCCAGGTGATCAGACTTTCCAAAGTGGACAGGGGATAGCACTCTTGGTGTAAAAGTGGTCAGTGTGTTGGTTCCTCTGATACTACAAGTGATTTGCTGGTATAACTCTAGCGGAAAAAGTCCAGCCACTCACCAACCCCGCCTCCCGTATACGCAGGTGCTGTGGGAATCAAGTTAATGCCGCGTCGCACACACAATATCAAACTCACACCAGATACCATTATGGAATATACTTTAAAGATTTTACTAAAACTAAATGAGTACTAACCATACAGTATATATGAAGGAAAAGAAAATAAAGTAAAAGGCACCAAAACTTATCAGAGTTCAGTCAGTTTAGTGCACATTGTTGGAGCTCAACCATCGACCCCTCGTCACTTTCCTCCGACCTCCATGTCCTCGCACCTGGGACCACCCCGGTGGTCGACCGAGCAGTGCAGCGCACGTCCACCTTCGGCGTCTTCTTCCCGACTCCCCGAAAAGATGGTGAAAACCCAGCTCCACCCAGCTCCCAGACCCACAAGACAAAATAACATTCCCCCATTGATTAACAGATGAATGCAATCCCCCGTTATTGGCAATTCTAAAGCTAAACAACTGTGAGAGAAATCACTTATCATAACAAAGAAGCATTCCTTCTTATAACAAAACAAAGAAGCCATTTTGATTAACATACGCAGTACATTGTACATAATTATTTACAGACTTTTTCAATCTGGCCTGGTTAAAATCCAGAAGGTATCAGGATGTGCTGTTTCATGCCTGTTGATCAGATTGATCTGTTCATCTAGAGCAGTGGTTCCCAACCTTTTTTTGGCCGTGTCCCACCTAATCACCTCTAAAATCCTGATGCCCCCTGTGGTGATATATAATTCTTATTATTCAAAAAGTGAACTCCTATTCACCTGGAGGAAGCCTAAAAGACCATTAACTTGGTTTAAACAAGCTTCCAAAGAACATGGCATTCATGAAAGAGAAAAATAAAAGAACCAAAGGACTGTTAAAGTTCTGAGGAAGAAATTACTAAGAAATTGTAAAAGAAAGAACATTAAGTGATATTAAAATAATAATAATAAATAAATAAAACAATGCCGATTCGTTTCTACAGCATACAAAGATAGATACACCGTTTAAAAGAGATGACGCAATGTACACACCTTCACACCACCAAGAACCGAAAGCTACTGCAAAAAGCAGCATTGGCGCGACCTCGTACGAGTTTCTTACACGTTGGACTTGTTCATTCGTTCCTTCCTACATCAGTCAATTCATTAGTTTAATTTTGAAAGCCATTTGGTGGTTGTAATGATGGTGATACACTATATATACAGTACATACGCAATTACACATGTACATACACACAAGTATTTTTATGTATGCATACTGTATATACACATATGTATTAACTTGCACACACACTCATACTCACACAGACTTACTAGAAAAAATTCACTGTTAATAACTCATTCTCGAATTGCCCCCCTTAAAAATCAAATTCCGCCCCACATTGGGAACCACTGATCTAGAGTCTGTTTGACATTAGCTTGAGGTAGGATATATACCACTACTAAAATGGCAGATAAAATGGCTTGATTGCAAGGTGTTCCAGGTCTGGTGAACAGGACTGGGGCGGCACCATCACGTTTGTACACCATGAGGAATTGATCACGAAGCAAACACCCCTCCCCCCACCCCTGTCTGCACTCAGCTTTAAGTGACACAGCAGTCCTGTCTTGGCAGTGTATTCTGAATCGATCTGACATTCGAGAGGGTGCAGAGGAGGTTCACGAGAATGATCCCAGTAATGAAAGAGGAGTGTTTGATGGCTCTGGCCTATACTCACTGAGATTTAGAAGAATGGGGGGGGGGGGGTTAATTGAAATCTACCTGATATTAGAAGTCCGAGGCAGAGTTGACATGGAGATGATGTTTCAAATAGTGGGAGAGTCCAGGACCAGCCTGAGAACAGAGATGAGGACGAATTTCTTCAGGCAGAGTGTGGAATTATTGCTGCAGACAGGCCAATTCACTGGATATATGGTCTTCTGGTTTAAATAAATCATAGGAGCTGAATTAGGCCATTCAACCTATTGAGTCTGCTCTGCCATTCAATCATAGCTGATTTATTTTTCCTCTCAACCACATTCTCCCACCTTTTCTCCATAACCTGTGACACCCTTACTAATCAAGAACCTATTGACCTCTGCTTTAAATATATCCAAAGACATGGCCTCCACAGCCATCCATGGCAATGAATTCTGCTAGTTCACCACTCTGGCTAAAGAAATTCTTGCTTATCTCTGTTCTAAATGGACGTCACTCTATTCTGATGCTGTGCCCTTTGGTCCTAGACTCCGCCACCATAGGAAACATCCTCTCCATGTCCATTCTATTTAGGCCTTTCAATAGTCAATAGGTTTCAATGAGATCCCCACCCCCACCGTAATTCTCCAGTAAGTACATGCCCAGAACCTTCAGGAGTTCCACAGCTGTAAATCCTGTTGCTCCCAGGATCATTCTCTGGACACTATCCAATGCCAACACATCCCTTCTTAGATGATTCTTTGCAGTACTCCAAGTGCAGTCTGACCAATGCATTATAAAACCCCAGTATCATATCCTTGCTTTTGTTTTCCAGTTTACTTGAAATTAATGCTAATATTGCATTTGCCTTCCTTACCACCAACACAACCTGCAAATTAACCTTCAGGGAATTTTGCACAAGGACTCCCAAGTACCTTTACACCTCTCATTTCTGCATTATCTCCCTGTTTAGAAAATAGTCTTTGCCTTTAATCTATCTACCAAAGTGCATGACCATACACCTCCTTAAACTATATTCCACCTGTCAATCAATGTATCAAGGGAAACTCTGAAGTGCAAAACCCTGTTCCTGAAGGCTTAGTGGGACCAAGCTTGGGTGTATCCATATGGATTGAGGGTATTTATGCTACGAGGGGTGATTGATAAGTTTGTGGCCTAAGGTAGAAGGAGTCAATTTCAGAAAACCTAGCATATTTATTTTTCAACATAGTTCCCTCCTACATTTACACACTTAGTCCAGCAATCGTGGAGCGTACGGATCTTGAACCTCCAGAAAGTGTCCACAGCAAGGTTGATTGATAAGTTTGTGGCCTACCATAGAAGGAGATGAGTTATTAACTTCAAACTTTCTGCATAATCACTCAAAGAGTTGAACCACATGTGCTTGTAATGAGAGCTGTATAACTCATCTCCTTCTACCTTAGGCCACAAACTTATCAATCACCCATCTGTGGACACTTTCTGGAGGTCCACGACCGCTGGACTAAGTGTACATGTAGGAGGAGACTATGTTGAAAAATATATGTGCTAGGTTTTCTAAAATTGACTCCTTCTACCTTAGGCCACGAACTTATCAATCAGCCCTTGTAGATCTATTCTCGACACAGGTTGTCAGGTTATTCTGCTGTACAAATCCTTCTACAACAGGTATTTGACACATTTACCATTGATGCCACTCAGTACCCTGGAAATATGAGACCTTAGTAGTGATGATTACCCATATGATGATTATTTGTCGTTGAAACTGGAGTTTTCAGAAGCAGGTGTTGGAGTAGCTGAGGCCCTTGATACATTAGTGTTGGTCTTTCCAGATAAGGTTGAGAAGGGTGAAGCTTCCATTATTGTGGGAACAGATACTCCCATTGTGAGAAGGCTCGTGGGAGCATACAAGGAGAGAAAAGGAGAAATTTTTCTGAAAACCTTATCCATTTGCCTGGTGTTCAGAGCTGCTGTTGAGAAAGTGCAATTTCCCAAGCAGGATGGTGAACATAAACGAGAAACAGTGTGATACACCCAGTCCAAACCCATTGTGTTACATCCTAGGGAAGTAGTTAGAGTGACGGGAAACTACAGAACCACAGACATCTTCAGCCGTCCACGCAAGTAGGATGACAGTGACTGTCAGAGAGAGAGGTTACTCTCAGATATGGGATGTTGATGGCACATCTTTCCCTGTGAGGGTAATTTCTAGTTTTCCTGTGAGAAAACTGGATGTCAGACAGGCTCCTGGATTGGAAAAGTTAGCACCAAAGTCATTCAACTTTGGTGACTCCCTGGTACCTGAGGGATGGAAAAGGAGAGTGATGGAGAAGATGCTGAAGCTCAAAGGTGTCTTTTCTACTGATCAGTTTGATATGGGTTGCTCCATTAGTACTCACCATGCTATTAGGGTGATGAAGGACACCCAATTTAGAGAGAAGTCTCAACCGTTAGCACTGGTGGAGGTGGAAGATCTGCTGAAACTGAAGGAAGCTGGAATTATCACTGAGTCGAGGGGTCCTTAGGTGTCACCCATAGTGGTGGTGAGGATGAGGAATGGGAAGGGACAAATGTGTGTTGATTATCAGACACTGAACAGGCATACAGACCCAGACCGATATACTTTTCCACAGATTGACGATGCTCTGGCCTGCCTGAGTGGAGCAAAATGGTTCAGTGCATTGGATCTAAGGAGCAGGTATTATCATGAGTGAAGCTGACAAAGAGAAGACGACATTTATATGTCCACGTGGATTCTTTCATTTTGATAGAATACCCCACAGCGTATCAGGAGCACCAGCTACTTACCACAATGTCATGCTGTACTGCACACAGACACCAGTCACGAGGAATTAAAGGTCAAACATGAGGAAATCTGCAGATGCTGGAAATTCAGACAACACACACAAAATACTGGTGGAACACAGCAGGCCAGGCAGCATCTATAAGGAGAAGCATTGTTGATGTTTCGGGCCGAGACCCTTCGTCAGGATTAACCGAAAGGAAAGATAGTAAGAGATCTACTATCTTTCCTTTCAGTTCTGACGAAAGGTCTCGGCCCGAAACGTCGACAGTGCTTCTCCTATAGATGCTGCCTGGCCTGCTGTGTTCCACCAGTATTTTGTGTGTGTTTTAGGTGATGCACCATCAATAACTCACTCTGAGACGTAAGGCGAGATATCGGCTTTTATTGACTGGAAGAAGGAACAAGCAGTGAGTGACCACCATTCTACATCCTGGAGACTGAGAGGCCGGGCTCAGGCCTTGATCACCTTTATACAATGGTCTGTGGGAGGAGCCACAGGAGCAGTCAGCAGGGGGAGTGGCCAGACAGGTATATGTAGTTCACCACAGTAGGGATTAGAGGTGTCCTATATCAAGACCAAGACTCTGAACTCCAGAACAGCCTGAGCTGTAATAGTGTTGTGCTAGCCACTATGCTACATGACACCCAATTACATACTGGCATTATGACAATTTAATACTATTTTATCCTGAATTTCAATGGCACATTTTAAATTCAAAGATACAAAGTGCATTTATTATCAAAATATGAAAGCAGTATACCATCCTGAGGTTCATCTTCCCCACAGACAGTGACCAAATAAAAAGGAACCATGGAACCAACCCGTTCAAAGAGAATCATCAAACCTCCCCCATGTGCAAAAAAAAGCAAAAACCCAGAATATAAAACAGAGAATCAAAAGGCACATTCAGTTCATTGTCTGAAGGCTGCCCTCATTCAAAAGTTGTAACAACAGCAAACAGAACTAGAACTAGAAAGTGAACACATCATAAAAACTGAATTAGAGTCCAAATCTACAATCTGTGTTGACTAAACTTTGTTCCAGCACCATCCGCCAACAGCACTGAGGGTGAGAGGGCTCAGATCACTCGAACAAAACGCAGGGGGAAGTTGTATAATATTGACATAAGATGTAAAGAGCAGCATCTTGCTTGTTGCTTACGGACTCTTGGACTCTTGGACCAATAACTTCTTTCACATCCTCCTCCTCTTGTTTCTGGACACAATTCACCTTGCTTGTTTATTCTGTTATTGTTACTCTAGCCTTTCTGCACTGCAATCTCTGCATCACTCTACTGTTTTGCACTTGTCATTGTATTTATTATCACCAAGAATACTGTTTACTCTGTAAGCTTCACACCAGCAAGGGATTTCATTGCTCCCTGGTGTATATGGCAATAAAATAAGTTCAGTTCAAGTTTATTGTTGCCTAATTGTACATGCATAGAACCAAATGAAACAATGTTCATCTCACGAAACATACATCACATAAAACCAAAATATTAGCATAAATAAGTTAATAAAATAAAATCCAAAATGTATGCAGTGTGCAGCACAGGTAACAAGTAAACAGCTTGCTAGCCTAGTGAATAGATAATTTAATAATAGGTGAAGTTGTAATTTATAGCCAAACTATTGATGCTGAAAAAGTAAAATCCCTTTGCTATATCCAAGTCATAGAACTACACAGCACAGAAACAGGGTGTTCAGCCCACTGAGTCTAGAATAACCTGGAAAGATATAACCCTGCCTGTTTTTGGTCCAGCCTATACAAGCTATCCCAAGAAATTAATCACATGTGAGAATCTTTGCTGCATCTTTCCATAAGTGATCACCATGGTTTATGGTTCTTTGATTCCACTTGTCACTGTGGTTGGTTAACTGGTGATCTGTTCACTTGCAGGAGAGAATATGGCCGGAGCTGACGATGACCAAGATTTAACCTTCCCAACCATCACCAGTACCGTAGAGTATTATGACTATGATGAAGAATCAAGTGGAATGTGCAGAAAATCAGAAGTCCGACAATTTGCTCAATATTTTCTTCCACCTTTCTACTTCTCTGTGTTTGTTTTAGGGTTTGTGGGGAATGTCTTGGTTGTTGTGTTGTATGCTTACTACAAGAGAATAAAAACCATGACAGACGTTTACCTCCTAAACCTCGCTATTGCTGACATCCTCTTCCTCTGTACTTTGCCATTTTGGGCACTGAATGCAATATCCGGATGGATCTTTGGAAACTTTATGTGCAAAACAGCTAACAGCATTTATAAGATCAACTTCTTCAGCTGCATCTTGTTGTTGTCTTGCATCAGCATTGACCGTTACATCGCTATTGTGAAAGCAGTGAAGGCACGGGCTTTAAAGAAAAAAATGCTTCTTCAGAGCAAGTTAACCTCTCTAATTGTCTGGGTGATTGCTGTACTGTTGTCTCTGCCAGAGTTTTGCTTCAGCTTACAGGATGAAGTCCAGAGAAGCTGCTTTACAGACTATCCAGAGAAGAACCTGAAAGCTACAGGGTTTGCAGTTCAGGTTGCTGCAGGATTTTTCCTGCCTTTTACTGTCATGACAGTTTGCTACTCCATGATTGTTTGGAAGCTTCTCCGGGCCAGAAACTTTCAAAAGCATCGAGCTATAAAAGTGATAGGGGCTGTGGTAGCTGTCTTTGTCCTCTCTCAGTTGCCATACAACAGCATCATGATCATGAAAGCCATGGATGCGATCAATATTACAATAACCGACTGCCAAACCGTCAAGAACCTGGACATTGCCACCCAGATTACACAGTGCATTGCTTTCCTGCACTCCTGTCTGAACCCACTGCTGTATGCATTTATAGGAGTAAAATTCCGAAAAGATTTGTTGAAAATCATGAAAGATATAGGCTGCGTCAGGACCTTAACCAAACCACAGCAGAACTCTTGTAAATTCTCTCCTGATTATTCAGAAAGTGAAATGACAGGGACATTTTCCTTATAAACCCAAGTTAACGGAGATAGACCACAGAATGCTGTCGTCTAAATTACAAATACTTTATCAAGATAGAAAAACCTATAAAAATAATCTTGTTTATGCTTTTTCTACTTACAGCCCATTTTTCTACTGGCAGGGTAGCAATGAAGATTCTCCATCTCTGGTGATGTTCGGAGCTCCCTTCAACATGTCAGTAGCTTCCTCTCGGTTTTCATTGCTGTCAGTCATGCAAGTCCCAGGTGGAGACTCAGGAACGTTGTTGTACTCAGGTGTAGAAGGATTCTTCATTACCGTTTCCTTAACAATTTTGTTTTATCAGTCAGGGTTGTTAGCCCTGAGCTGAACCCCCGAACCTGGAGGACTAGTGGACCACTCTTAGTCTGGCCTCTACCCCTTGACCAATTTGGCAAGTTTGACCCTACCAAGAGCCAAAGCATAAAGCCCTGACTACAGCCAACGTGGCTCTCTGGGTCACTGAGGCACGCAAGCCTCCAAAGCTAACGACAAGGTTGTGGTCCTCTTGGAGGTTTTTCTACTTCATGTTGGACTTATTTTTTGAGTTAAAGTAACTTAATTTTGCTGTCATTAAAAGATGAGAGGAACTTGACATTAAAAGCGAAATGAGCCACAAAGGGCTTGATGTCCAAATAGAAATATTAAAATAGGTAATGCAGTGGCACCATGCTTGAGTAATAAGCCAATGATATCACAATGTAACACAGGTTTACCTTCTCAGCCTGAAAAGTGTTGTTAGAAGGGATGAGGGAGCAACATTTTCACTTATACTCTCATGGCCTGGGTTCTGGAGTGCAGACACAGAGATGAGTCTCATCCCACCATGGCAACAGTGAAATGAAGACAGATTTCATCAATGAAGTTGGAATTCCATGTGACACAGAGTGGGACTGTTTGGCTTATTGACTTTGTGAAGGCTCAGTCTTATTGTAACAGTAACAGTGAATATTGTGTCAAATAATATTTATTTCTTATTGCCTGGTGGATTGGGAAAACCAGCATCCTGAAATAATGTGGCTCAGATATCTCTCCAGATCTAAAGCTATGTAGCTGGTCTTTATCCTTTCCCGGACAGACCTACCAGGACACATCCTGGAGCCTTAATCATTTGCACCTTGCAAATGAGTAAAAGGGCCATAGAACTGTAAAGTACATTGGAGGAATACAGGCAAAATTAAAGTATTAAAGAACCATGCACCATACCAGTGAGATACCATTGCGGCCATTCCTCCTGTACAACAATTTATTAGCATTATAGTGAGTGCTTTACGGAGGATTTTGTTTCTGCATTAGATCCTGAGTAAGAATTTAAGGTTTGGGCTATTTTAATTCTCAGCAGTTTTCATGCATTTATCAATGAAATAGCTGCAGTATTTTTATTGGTTGGCTGAAAGGAAATTTTTGCATATTTTGTTCCTGTCAATATTTATTGCATGGACTGCTGGGAAAGAGTTGAATAGGTGATATATGCAAAATGCCAGAATGTGTGGCAGAATAAGGAGAAATTATTCCAATAAAAGGAATCAATCATTTAAAACCAGAGTATGTAGAAATTTCTTATTTGGAATTCTCTTCTCCAGAGAGTTGTGGAAGTGAGATCACTGGAGATATTTAAAGTGGAGGTGGATACGTTTTCAAGGGCTGAGGGGATCTGGCACTGAACCAGAATTAAGGCCTGGGGTAGATCACTTGTAATCTTACTGAAAGCTGAGGCAGGCTTGAGAGACTGAAGGTCAACTCCCGATCCTGGCTTTTTTTCTGTTCTTGTGTCAGACACTGAAGGTTTAAATAATTAATTTTAACTAGATATTTTACAGAAGATAGCAATTCATACAATTAGCATGATGTTGTTTTAATGCATTAAATAATCCTCTTTTATTGATTAAATGAACTTTGCTGTTTTATGTTACATTCTGTTCAATGTTTTGTTGTCTTTCTCTTATTTTTGTATTTGCTTTGAGAATAAAACTTTATGTTCTGTACCCTAAAGAATTCGATTGTTTTACTTGAGCAGACTGGTTGTTGTGATGTACATTTTGTTAATGTGTATCTTGCTTAACTTTGATAAAACATTTATACTTGCAGTTCCACAGTTTTGTATGTTGAGTCCCTACTGATGGACTGGTGTTGGTGAGGTGTTGCTGTTTTGGTTACGTATGTTGACCCAGGTTAAAGTTTTATTTACAATTCAGTTTTCTGAGATTTTGGAAGAAACTCAATAGACAATAGGTGCAGAAGTAGACCATTCGGCCCTTCAAACCAGCACCGCCATTCTGAGATCATGGCTGATCATCTACTATCAATACCCTGTTCCTGCCTTGTCCCCATATCCCTTGATTCCCCTAACCATAAGATACCTATCTAGCTCCTTCTTGAAAGCATCCAGAGATTTGGCCTCCACTACCTTCCGAGGCAGTGCATTCCAGACACCCACAACTCTCTGGGAGAAGAAGTTTTTCCTTAACTCTGTCCTAAATGACCTACCCCTTATTCTCAAACTTATTTGCATATGATCAAATACACAACCTTCTCTGAACACATCACTTTAGACGAACAGCAAAGTAGAAAGATGTTATAAATAAATTGCACTAAAAAAAACTTAACGTAAAAGAGTAATCCATTGGTGTTCACTGTAGTCAGCAAAGGTTATACACGTAGCAATTTTTCAACTGTTACGAACCCTGTAACTAGGTGTCTTACCAGCAAAGATAGAGACGTCTGTTGGAGTCTGGTGATACTATTTTTAACAGTATTAGTAAAAATACACAAAAATAATATCAATGCAAATATACAGATAATATACGTCATCAATACTAAACCTGAAAGCGCGGGTATAATAATAATCAATAAGAAATAAGCTCTATCGTTGTCTAGGGGATAATGAATTGTCCGATGGAAATATAAAGTTTGTTTCAGTTCACACAGGCTGCCATCGTTTGTTTGTCACTGAGTTGCCATTGTTGGAGAGAGAGAGAGAGAGAGAGAGAAGAATGGGAACAGTTACCGCTATTGTTTTTGCCAACCTTCCTTTATGATTTTGATCCGTCAGGTGTCTCGTTGTTATGGCCGTACAAGTATGACCTCTCCTTTAGCTAAACCGTTCTTCCGTGATGAACCTGCCACCCAGGCAAGGGAGGAGACACATGAGCTCTCACCGGCTCTCGCTATAAAACGCTGTCACTGGATTTCTAGTGTTTCTCCTGGTGCGTCTGAGGGGTGTTCCCCAGACCCTACTTTTATCCCCACTCACGGGGTCTCAGGTGTCAATCAGGTTGGGATGATGCAATCCCTCAACCAGACCACTCTGGTTGTCCCCTGAGGGGTTTCAATGAATAGTACAGTACTCAATACACAATTCCTTCTCCAAGAGACAAGAGCAGTAATCAGTGGTTCCGTTCCGCTTTTGTTAGGAGACATTCCACTTTTTGTGTATTCCTCTGTTGTCAACAGCAACTGCCTTTTCTGTTATCCTGCGTCTCTCTCTCTCTCTCTCTCTCATTACTGACATGATGTGTATCTCTCTCACTTCCTGGGTGTCAGACCCAAAATAATACTGATCTTGCGATTCTCAAAAAGGAGAGGGCGACTTGGCACCCTTCAGCCCATCAGAGTTGCTCCACATTCATAACACAATGTAGTGCCGGGCTGATTCAGAAAGTTCAATATTACAGATGCTGGAATAAATTGGAAATGAAAGCAGAAAACGCTGAGGACCTTGGCAAGTCCAAGCTGAGAGAAGCAGAGTAATGAGAGGGAGTTCCCATTGAGACCTACCAGGCACTGAAAGGGCTGGACAGAGTGGATGCGGAAAGGATGTTTCCTTTAGTAGGAGATGCTAGATGCAAGGGCATAGCCTCAGAGTAAAGGGATGCCCGTTTAAAACTGAGATGAGGAGGAATTTCTTCAGCCAGATTCTAGTGAATCCAGACTGTGGAGGTCAAGTAATTCAGTGTATATAAGGTCTACTTTCCTCTTCTATTATTTTCCTCCTTCTTCCTCCTATCATCTCCTACCTTCTTACTTCATCACTGACTGACCCACCTTCCCCCTGATTTGGTTTCCTCTGTCACCCACCAGTTTGTACTTCTTCCCTTCCTCCCCAGTCCCTTTGAAGGGTCTCAGCTCAAAAATGCTGACTGTTCACTCTTTTCCATAGATTCTGCCTGGCCTGCTGAGTTCCTTCAGCATTGCTGTGTGTTTCTTTGGATTTCCAGCAGCTGCATATTTTCTTGTGTATGAGTTACTAGTGTATCATCTTGGCTAATAGAACTGCTGAAATTATTAATTGCTTTAATCACATTCAGTGACAACTTTGGAGCATTATGAACACTGGAATCTCCCAGTGATGGCTCCTGATCCCCAGCTGTAAAACTGAGGCAAAAGAATTCAGTCCCAAAGTGCTTGGGTGAAACATGCTGATGTAGACAGATGGCAAAAACATGGATTCTGGCTGCATATGATTTGCAAAGCAGTGCTCATTTGTTGGAACCAAGCCTGGTTAACTTTACCTGGAAAATCACTATTGACAAAAGAGAGGATTCCATCCAGGACCAGAGTGTGGGTGTTGAAAACACAGCCAGGACAGGTATCTGGCAGGGGTTGAATTGGACCACAAGTGTTGAGCATCATTAACTTTATGACCTCAAAGTCAGTAAGAATAAGGTGCCAATATTTTTCTCCTCCAACTTGTCTCCATTTGTTTTTTTAAGTTTAAAATGAGTTGTTTTCCAAAGGACTACTTTTCCTTCCCATCTGCCCCCTTCCACCCCCACCCCCCACCTTTTAATCTGGCATCTCCACCGTTCCTTCTCAGTCCTGATGAAGGGTCTCAGCCTGAAACATTGGCTGTTTACTCTATCATAGATTCTGCCTGACTTGTTGAGTTTCTCCAGCATTTTGTGTGTGTTGCTCTGGATTTCTAACATCTGCAGATTTACTCGTGTTTGTCACTGGATTCTGAATTCCAGAGGAGTGAAAAATTGCAAATGTCTCTCTTTAAGAAGGAGGGAGGCAAAAGACAGGAAATTATAGGCCAGTTATCCTGGCTTCTTTGGTTGGGAAGATGTTGGAGTCCATTATTAAGAATGAGGTTTTGGAGTACTTTAAGAGGCACACGATAAAGTAAACCAATGATAGTATGGTTTCCTTAAGGGAAATCTTGCCTGACATTGGAATTCTTTGAGGAAATGACAGACAGGCTAGACAAAGGAGAGTCAGTGGATGTTGTTTTCTTGGATTTTCAGAAGGCCTTTGACAGGGTGCCACAATGCAGCTGTTAAACAACATAAGAGACCATGGTATTACAGGAAAGATACTAACATGAATAGAAGATTGGTTAGAAGTGAAGAGTAGGAATAAAGAGGACCTTTTCTGGTTGGCTACT
The DNA here is from genome assembly GCF_030144855.1 of Hypanus sabinus. NCBI lineage: Eukaryota > Metazoa > Chordata > Chondrichthyes > Myliobatiformes > Dasyatidae > Hypanus > Hypanus sabinus. The sequence goes on along the minus strand of NC_082725.1, from coordinate 62,319,049 downwards.
GGTGACTAGTGGTGTTCTACAAGGGTCAGTGTGAGACAGGTACTTTCCACATTATATGTCTATGTCAGAATTGATTACTTTGTGGCAAAGTTTGCAGACAATACAAAGATAGGTGGAAGGGCAGATAGCGTTGCAGAAAAGGGAGTCTGAAAAGGACTTAAACAAACTAGGAGAATAGGCAAAGAAACGACAAATGGAATATTGTGTAGGGAAGTGTACAGTCATGTACTTTGGTAGAAGGAATAAAGGCATAGACAGAACAAATTCAGAAATGATGGGTGCAAAGGGACTTTGGTGTCCTTGTGCAAGATTCCTTGAGGGTTAATTTGCAGGTTGAAGTGGTGGTGAGGAAGGCAAATGCAATGTTAGCATTCATTTTGAGAGGACTAGAATATTAAAAAACATGGATGTCACAATGATCAGACCAGACTTGGAGTATTTTGAGCAGTTTTGAGCCCCATATCTAAGAAAAGTTGTGCTGGTATTAGAGAGTGTTCAGAAGAGGTTCACAATAATGAATTTGTAAATGGAAGTGTTAACATATGAGAAGCATTTGGTGGCTCTGGGATATACTCACTGGTGTTTAGAAGACTGAGAGGAGATCTCATTGAAACCTATCAAACATCAAAAGGCCTAGGTAGAGTGAATGTGAAAAGAATGTTTTATATAGTAGGGGAGTCTAGGACCAGAGGGCACAGCCTCAGAATAGGGGTACATCCTTTTAGAACAGAGATGAGGAGAAATTTCTTTAACCAAAGGACGGTGAACCTGTGGAGATCAGATGTACTTAAAGTGGTGGTTGATAGGTTCTTGATTAATCAGGGTGTCAAAGATTACGGGGGTGGGAGGGGGAGGGAGGCAGCAGAATGGAGTTGAGAGGGATGGTAGATCAGCCATGATGGAATGGCAGAACAAGCTTGATGGACCAAATGGCCTAATTTTACTCCTCTCTCTCTTGGACATATGGACAAGTGTGAAACAAACCTAGCCCTTCTAGCACCTTGTCTCTGAAGAGAATAGAGAATGTACTTTGTGGAGAAGCCACAACACTGTAAGAGTGAGATTGGAGAGTGGGATGTTTTCCATGTTTTTCCCTGTCAAAGAGCCTGTCACCAGTTGACACCTCTTCATCTGAGGTTCTGGGTGGTGATTTGCATATATTGTGATTATTGTTTGGACTGTCCAAGTGAAATCAATTCTATTTTTAGGATTTCTCAGATTGCAGACACACCTCACAAATGGCAACTGTTGGAGAAGCATAGTCTGGTTGTTCGTTGCAAAGTGTGAAGGGTTTTTACACAGCCTCCATTTGTATGAACAGATATCAAAGTAACCAGATGAAAGGTTAAACAAAGGAATCAATCCTGAGTCAAATTTCCTACCTTCTTAGGTGTCAGTGACACAGTGACTGGAATATCTCTGGATGGACATACAAGGTGGAGTCTGTTACCTTCCACTAGATTCAGACCTTTACCAACACTGGAGGGATAACCTTACAGCTGGAGGGTTGATTTGGATAGACTGGATACAGAGAGGATGTTTCCATTTGTTGGAGAGTCTAGGATCCAAGGGCATGGCTTCCGAATGAAGGGATGTCCCTTTAGAAGTGAGATGAGGAATTGCTTCAACTAGAGGATGGCAAATCTAAGAATTGTTGCTACAGAGAGCAGTGGAGGTCAAGTCATAGGATAGATTTAAGGAAGATAATGATAGGTTCTTGATGGGCAAGGGGGTTAGAGTTATGGGGAGAAATCATAAGACATAGGAGTAGAATTAGGGTTAAAGGCAACCCTCTCAGGGTTAAAGGCAAAATGAATAAGAATAAGGAACCTTGGTTCTTGAGGGATATTGGAACTCTGATAAAGAAGAAGAGAGAGATGTATAACATGTATAGGCAACAGGGAGGAAATAAAATGCTTGAGGAGTATAAAAAGAGTAAGAAAATACTTAAGAAAGAAATCAGGAGGGCTAAAAGAAGACATGAGGTTGTTTTGGCAGTAAGGGTGAAGGATAATCCTAAGAGCTTCTAAAGAACAAAAGGATAGCGAGGGATAAAATTGGTCCTCTTGAAGATCAGAGTGGTCGGCTATGTATGGAACCAAAAGAAATGGGAGAGATATTAAATGGGTTTTTTGCATCCGTATTTACTAAGGAAACTGGCATGGAGTCAATGGAAATAAGGCAAACAAGTAGGGAGGTCATGGAACTTATACAGATTGAAGAGGAGGAGGTGCTTGCTGTCTTGAGGCAAATCAGAGTAGGACCTGACAGGGTATTCCCTCGGACCTTGAAGACTAGTGTTGAAATTGCAAGGGCCCTGGCAGAAATACTTAAAATGTCGATATCCATGGGTCAGGTGCCGGAGGATTGGAGGATAGCTCATGTAGTTCCGTGGTTTAAAATTGGCTCAAAAAGTAAGCCGGGAAATTATAGGCTGGCAAGTTTGACATTAGTAGTAGGTAAACTATTGGAAGGAATACTAAGAGATAGGATCTACAAGTATTTGGATAGACAGGGATGTATTAGAAAAAGTCAGCAGGGCTTTGTGCGTGGTAGGTCATGTTTAACAAATCTATTAGAGTTTTTTGAGGAGGTTACAAGGAAAGTGGATGAAGGGACGGCAGTGGATGTTGTCTACATGGACTTCAGTAAGGCCTTTGACAAGGTCCTGCATGGGAGGTTAGTTAGGAAGATTCAGTTGCTAGGAGAGGTAGAAAATAGGATTAGACATTGGCTCAATGGAAGAAGCCAGAGAGTGGTTTTGGAGGATTGCTACTCTAAGTGGAGGCCTGTGACTAGTGGTGTGCCACAGGGATCATTAATGGGTCCACTATTATTTGTCATCTATGTCAATGATCTGGATGATAATGTGGCAAATTGGATCAGCAAATTTACTGATGATACAAAGATTGGAGGTGTAGTGGACAGTGAGGAAGGTTTTCAAATCTTGCAGAGGGATTTGGACCAGTTGGAGGAATGGGCTGAAAAATGGCAGATGGAGTTTAATGCAGACAAGTGTGAGGTGTTGCACTTCGGAAGGTCAAACCAAGGTAGAACATACAAGGTAAATGGTAGGACACTGAGGAGTGCAATAAAACAGAGGGATCTAGGAGTACATAATTCCCAGATAAATAATTCCCTAAAAGTGGCGTCACAAGTAGATAGGGTTGTAAAGAGAGCTTTTGGTACATTGGCCTTTATAAATCAAAGTATTGAGTATAAGAGCTGGAATGTAATGGTGAGGTTGTATAAGACATTGATGAGACCGAATTTGGAGTATTGTGTGCAGTTTTGGTCACCTAATTACAGGAAGGATATTAGTGAGGTTGAATGAGTGCAGAGAAGGTTTACAAGGATGTTGCCGGGACTTGAAAAACTGAGTTACAGAGAAAGGTTGAATAGGTTAGGACTTTATTCCCTGGAGTGTAGAAGAATGAGGGGAGATTTGATAGAGGTGTATAAAATTATGATGGGTATGGATAGAGTGAATGCAAGCAGGCTTTTTCCACTGAGGCTAGGGGAGGGAAAAACCCAGAGGACATGGGTTACGGGTAAAGGGGGAAAAGTGTAAAGGGAACATTGGGGGGGGGGCTTCTTCACGCAGAGGGTGGTGGGAGTGTGGAATGAGCTGCCAGATGAAGTGGTAAATGCGGGCTCACTTTTGATATTTAAGAAAAACTTGGATGAGAGGGGTTTGGAGGGATATGGCCCAGGTGCAGGTCAGTGGGACTAGGGAGAAAAGTGGTTCGGCACAGCCAAGAAGGGCCAAAAAGCCTGTTTCTATGCTGTAATGTTCTATGGTTCTAATTAGGCCATTTGGCCCATTGAGTCTGCCCCGCCATTCAATCATGGATAATCCTTTTCTCCCCTCCTCAACCCCACTGCTTCTCTGTTTTAAATGGAATCCCTTCTATCCTGAGGCTATGCCCTCTTGTGCTATATTCACCCACCACAGGAAACATTCTTTCTACATTTACCCTGTCTAGGCCTTTTAACATTCGAAAGGTTTCACTGAGATTCCCCCTCGTCCTTCTAAATTCTAGCGAGTACAGACCCAGAGCCATCAAACTTTCCTCATATGATAACCCTTTCATTCCTGGAATCATCCTTGTGAATTCCTCTGGACTCTCTCCAATGCCAGCATATTTTCTCTTAGATGAGGAGACCAGAACTGTTCACAATACTCAAGGTGAGGCCTCAGCAGTGTCTTATAAAGCCTCAGGAACACATTTCTGCACTTGTATTCTAGACCTCTTAACCTCCTTGCCAACCAATGATCATCCTCTCTATCCAGGCCAACCCTCCAGCTGAGTTCAGGGATGAAAAAGAATAATTCACAACAGAGCAGATTTGATGGGCAGAGATGCCCAACTCCACTCGTACATCTTGTGATCTTATGATTCCTTGGTGGTTGTGGTGGTGGGAGAAGGAATGCTAGTTCTTCACAAGGGTAGTGACAGGTATTGAGGATGCAAGGACAGGCTGCTGAATTCAACCCAAACCCTTTCCACACCAGAAACAGACACACAGCTTTTGACCTCTTCCTGGACAGTGGAGGGGACTGCTTCCATCTCTGCTTCAACTCTCATGTCCCCATTGAGCTTGGTCCTACTGGACAGCAGGCTAGCTGAGGAATAGTTTCACAACTGGTGGGTGTTGGCTGGTGTTCTCTATCCTGCAACAGTGGCTGAGATCTTGGTCCTGTCAGTCCTGTTGGCAGGCAGTTGTCCATCACATCCTTTCCAGAAAAGCTGTGTGGATTCCCCATACCCTTTGGTACCCTACACAGCATCAATAGCTTTATGGCCACTGACGTTTATAGAAAGCTTGCAGTTGAGCTCTTTTCCCCACATTTCTCCTGGCTGCAGTCCACACCAGCCAGTAACTCAGTACATACAGGTCTGGGCTTCAGTTAACTTCTGTCATTAGCCAAATGCCAATGTCTGAGCAGAGACCGCGCGTTTCAGGCAGAGCCCTGTCCTCTTCGGTTTCTGCCAGTTGATCAGCAGATGAAGGTGAGGTTTCTTGGGTAACAAACTAAAGTGCATACAATGCATGAAGAGATCTCATTGAGACTGGCTGTGGATGAGGGTGGAAAGACAGTTACTTAAGAACACTAATCTTTAAGACTCTCCTTTCCATTGTTGGCCTCTGGCTGTATATACACTGTGGGCAAGTAATGAGAAGAAATGGTTATAGACATTGCTGATGGATGAGTGTTGGAAAGGAACTGTTTGTGTGTGGTTGCTGGTAGCTGAAATTAATTAAATTAATTGACAAGGTTGAATGTTGAACTGATGTTTCCACTGACTGGCTTCTCTAGAACCAGGGATCACAGTTTCATAATAAGGATTGGTCATTTGGGACAGATGAAAAGGAATTTCTTCACCCAGACAGTCATGAAACTTTGGAAATCTTTTCCCAAGAGAACAGTGGATACTCAACTGCTGAGTTTATTCTAACACAGCGAGATTGACTTAAGATGTAAAAATCCTTCAATCAGGTTAATGCAGAAATGATATGCTGCTGAACAATAGTGCAGGCACAAAGGCAGACCAGAGTCATAGAGCAATGATTTGATAGAGGCCATTCAGCCCAGCTAGTCCATGCTGACAGCAGTGCACACTCAACTAATCCTAATTTTATGCATTCAGTACGTTTGTCTCCAATACCTGCTTGCTCTGTGTATCTATCCAAGTGCTTCTTAAATGATATATACTATTGTATCCACCTCAACCACTTCCCCTGGCAGATAATTCTTTGCATTTACCAGTCTCTGAATGAAAACATTACCCTCAGGTCTCTTAAAATATTCCCCTTCTCACCATAAACCTATGCCCCCTAGTTCTGAAATCCTGTACCCTGGGGAAAAGCCTGTTACCATCCACCTTATCTATGCCACTCATAATTTTAAACAGCTCTCTAAGGTTGCTCCTTCATTTCAAGGAATAAAGCCCAAGCCTGGCCATCTCAAGCCTTCTAGTCCAAGCAAGAACCACATAAATCTTCTCTGCATTTGTTCCAGTTTAACCATGTCTTTCCAGAACAGGGTGTCTGAAACAGTATGCAGTGCTCTACAGAGCAGCCTCACCAATGACCTGTTCCTACTCCTATCCCTGGATTTTCAACATATTCTGGTTCTGTGACCAGGAATTCAGGGCACCTGACCTTCTTGTTTGTCCAGTCATACACACAGTCTGTACCATTGACAGGATCTACAGGATGTGCTGCCACAAGACAGCACCTTTCATCAATACCCTCCACCACCTGGGTCATATTCTCTTCTCACTGCTATTGCCAGGAAGTTCATTCAAAGCTTAGGGTCCCACACCACCACTTTCAGAAATAACCATTTTCCAATGACCATCATGTTCCTGAATCAACCTACACAACCCTAATTCCACCCTGGCAATGAAGTGCCATAGCCACCATTTGCTCTACCATGGACATGTCCCTCATTGTGCTTTGATTTGCATTGATGTCTTGATTAGTAGTTTTTTTTTTCTCCCCTATCTTGTATGATTTATGTTCTGTGTGTTTTCTGAACCTACATACCTGTAAGCAAGTTTTATTGTTCCAGTACCTGTGCACAATTAAACTTGACTTGTCTGGCGTTTCAGTGGACCTAGATAAAGTCCCTGGGTGCTGAACACAAACTACCCTCTCTCCTGCTCCGTGCATGATTTTCTTGTGGTTAGTAACATGGCGGGGTGGAGGGGTGGAAAGAGGTAGAAATTGGAGCCATTTTCCTTGGCATTGCCATCTCAGTGTAGAGTATCCTTCACAAGCAAACTCTATCTCTTCGTAGATATTCAAGCTCAAATAACCACAAATTAATTGAGCAAAACCTTGATTGGGACTCCCATACTGTTAAAGGTCCGGATGGGTTAGAGTTTGTAAAATGTGTTCAGGAAAGTTTTCTAAATCAATATATAGAGGTACCAACTAGAGAGGAGCGGTATTAGATCTCCTATTAGGTATTAGGACAGGTGACAGAAGTATGTGTATGGGAACACTTTGGTTCCAGTGATCATAACGCCATTAGTTTCAACTTGATCATGGATAAAGATAGATCTGGTCCTCGGGTTGAGGTTCCAAGCTGGAAAAAGGCCAAATCTGAAGAAATGAGAAAGGACCTAGAAAGCGTGGATTGCAGTAGGTTGATGTCTGGCAAGGATGTTATTGGTAAGTGGGAGGACTTCAAAGGAGAAATTTTGAGAGTGCAGAGTTTGTATGTTCCTGTCAGGATTAAAGGCAAAGTGAATAGAATAAGGAACCTTGGTTCTCCAGGGATATTGGAACTCTGATAAAGAAGAGAGAGATGTATGACGTATAAGAAACAGGGAGCAAATAATGTGCTTGAGGAGTATAAAAAGTGCAAAAAAAAAACTTAAGAAAGAAATCAGGAGGGCTAAAAGACATGAGGTTGCTTTGGCAGTCAAGGTGAAGGATAATCCAAAGAGCTTCTACAGGTATATTAAGAGCAAAAGAATAGCAAGGGATAAAGTTGGTCCTCTTGAAGATTAGAGTTTGGCTATGTATGAAACCAAAAGAAATAGGGGTGATCTTAAATGGGTTTTTTGCGTCTGTATTTACTAAGGAAACTGGCATGGAGTCAATGGAAATAAGGCAAACAAGTAGTGAGGTCATGGAACCTATACAGATTGAAGAGGAGAAGTGCTTGCTATCTTGAGGCAAATCAGAGTAGATAAATCCCCAGGACCTGACAGGGTATTCCCTCGGACCTTGAAGGAGACTCATGTTGAAATTGCAGGGGCCCTGGCAGATATATTTAAAATGCCAGTATCTACGGGTGAGGTGCCGGAGGATTGGAGGATAGCTCATGTTGTTCCATTGTTTAAAAAAGGCTCAAAAAGTAAGCCGGGAAATTATAGGCCGGTAAGTTTGACATCGGTAGTAGGTAAATTATTGGAAAGAGGACTAAGAGATAGGATCTACAAGTATTTAGATAGACCAGGACTTACTAGGGAGAGTCAACATGGCTTTGTGCATGGTAGGTCATGTTTAACAAATCTATTAGGGTTTTTCGAGGAGGTTACCAGGAAAGTGGATGAAGGGACGGCAGTGGATGTTGTCTACATGGACTTCAGTAAGGTCTTTGACAAGGTCCCACATGAGAGGTTACTTAGGAAGATTCAGTCGCTAGGTATACATGGTGAGGTAGTAAATTGGATTAGACATTGGCTCAATGGGAGAAGCCAGAGAGTGGTAGTGGAGGATTGCTTCTCTGAGTGGAGGCCTGTGACTAGTGGTGTGCCACAGGGATCAGTGCTGGGTCCATTGTTATTTGTCGTCTATATCAATGACTGGATGATAATGTGGTAAATTGGATCAGCAAATTTGTTGTTGATACAAAGATTGGAGGTGTAGTAGACAGTGAGGATGGTTTTCAAAACTTGCAGAGGGATTTGGACCAGCTGGAAAAATGGGCTGAAAAATGGCAGATGGAGTTTAATACAGACAAGTGTGAGGTATTGCACTTTGGAAGGACAAACCAAGGTAGAACCTACAAGGTAAATGGTAGGGCACTGAGGAGTGCAGTAGAACAGAGGGATCTGGGAATACAGATACAAAATTCCCTAAAAGTGACATCACAGTTAGATAGGGTAGTAAAGAGAGCTTTTGGTACATTGGCCTTTATAAATCAAAAATTGACTGTAAGTGTTGGAATGTTATGGTGAGGTTGTATAAGGCATTGGTGAGGCCAGATTTGGAGTTTTGGTCACCAAATTACAGGAAGGATATTAATAAGGTTGAAAGAGTGCAGAGAAGGTTTACAAGGATGTTGCCGGGACTTGAGAAACTGAGTTACAGAGAAAGGTTGAAGAGGTTAAGACTTCATTCCCTGGAGCACAGAAGAATGATGGGAGATTTGATAGAGGTATATAAAATATGATGGGTATAGATCGAGTGAATGGAAGCAGGCTTTTTCCACTGAGGGTAGGGGAGAAAAAAACCAGAGGACATGGGTTAAGAGTGAAGGGGGAAAAGTGTAAAGGGAACATTGGGCGGGGGGGGCTTCTTCACACAGAATGGTGGGAGTGCGGAATGAGCTGCCAGATGAAGTGGTAAATGCGGGCTCACTTTTAACATTTAAGAAAAACTTGGACAGATACATGGATGAGAGGTGTATGTAGGGATATGGGCCAGGTACAGGTCAGTGGGACTAGGCAGAAAAATGGTTCGGCACAGCCAAGAAGGGCCAAAAGTCCTGTTTCTATGCTGTAATGTTCTGTGGTTCTAAAACTGATTTTTTTTTTAACTTGATACAGAGTTAAGACTTACTTTTGGATGTAGTTGAAAGAGAACTTGCATGAATATAGGGACACAGCAGGGAAGTGGAACTAAATGGTGCAGAAGGACCTTCACTCACAATCAGCCATTTTACTATCCTGGGAATGCAACCCAATTCTAGATTGGAAGAAAGCAGAATCTTGCTTAATTGGACTGAGAGCACCGTATGCTGGTGAACAAAGGTTGCTGCTGTGTATGGAAGATAGCCTGGAGATACCGTAAGTAATTCAAGAAGCAAATGTTACATGGGCCTTTATTTCAAAGAGGATCGAGTATGAAAATCTTGCTGCGATTAAACACAACATTGGGCAAACTGCATCTATGGTATTGCATACAGTTTTGGTCTCCTTTGCAGTTTCAGAAAAGCTTCAATAAATTAATTGAAGGGGTTGACTTAGACTGTAAGACATAGGAGAAGATTTGGGTTTCTTGTTTTGTAACTGCCTATAAGCAGACAAATCTCAAGGTTATATAACTTAGATATAGATTGAACTTTGGCCCATTGGGTCTGTCTCACTATTCAATCATTTTTTAACCCCATTCTCTTTCCATCAATTCCATGATTGATGAAGGCCAATACACCGTTTGCCTTCCATTTTCCAGCTAATTCTCCCCAGATTTTACTACCTATCCACACCCATAACCTCTAACCCCCTTACCAATCAAGAACTTTTCAATGTCTGCCTTAAATACAATCAGACTTAGAAAGAAAGATTGAGCAGATTGGACCTATACCCACTGGTATTTAGGAGGAGGAGGATGGCAGACCTTGGCGTAGAAGCATCACGGGGTTGTGACTGGATTGATGATGAGAGGATGCTTCCCTCAGCAGGATACTAGCACAAGTGGGCATTGCTTCATCATAAAGATCATTGGCTTGAAACACTGACTTTCTGCAAATGTTGTCTGAACTACTAAATATTTCAAACATTTTCTGCTTTTATTTCAGATTTCAAGCTTCAACAGTGTTTTGCTTCTTGCTAATACGTTGTTAATAGAACAGGTCTTTCTTTACATGTTGCAAAAACTATAACAGCAAACATTTCCTAGATTTATCATTTATATACTTTATATTTAACTTAAGCATACAAAATTGCTTGTAACTGTATAAATATTTATGTTAGCTACAACATCTGAGAAAATAGAAGGCTTAGGAAGCTACTACAGGTGGAACGTACTGCAGTATGACTTTAGCCCAGAGATTTGTAAAGATCAAATTAAGAAAGTTACATACTTTTCGATTTAGTCAGGACCAAATGCTTGATTAAAAGTAATAGTTTAGATCAAACTGCTATCTTTGTTGCTAACAAAATGTACATACATCAACACACACACTGTATACAACATTGCACATTCAAGTTCCCTTCACAAAAGAAATGTTGTGAAAAATGTGTTTCAATAATGGTGAGTGTGACTGTAGGCTTTGGGCGTGGCTGCCTGCAGCATCCCATTTAATCACCACCATTACTCTCAGGACAAAGTATTGTCTTAGTGCAGAAGAGTAGCTAACACTTAGCTAGAAGTTGCTCCAGGTACCAACTCTATTCTTTAACTCAGAGTGAGAACCAGATTGCCTTTCTCCCAAAGGCAAAGATATGGAGAAGCTTTGTAGATTTCACTTCAGCAGGTTAATATTTAAAGCTGTCGTTCCCTCCAACCTAGATTTCCTCATTCAAGCACTCATGGTTTAAAGCAGTCTTTGTATCCAAGTCATTGTTCAGAGCAAGGTAACTTTTAAAACTGTAAGGCACGTTCTCTGCTTAGAGGCAGTGTGTGTTAAGGCAATAAGGGATATGAGCTGATTAAGGTCATGAGTCCTGAGAAGCAATGTCAAAAATATGATACTCCTTTTGAAACAGAAAGGTTCTTGTTGAAAATCCCAGTATTTCTCAGGAGAGCACGCTTGCTGACCTTAGCAAGCTTTACTTTATCCTGCATAACCAATATGGCTTGTATCAAGCACCTCTGAATGAAGAAAAAGTCTGCAAACGTAGGATGTGAAGACAATTCATAGAAGGACATCATTGGCAAAATAGATCTCGTGGTGGCTAGCTGCTTGCTGAACATGAGGAACTGTAGCGCTTTTTCACAATCATGCTGATATAAGCTTTCATAAGCTTGGCAAGATCCATCACCTGTACAATAAAATACAGCAGTTATAAACCTTCTGAAGACACTGGTTTATCACAGAGTTATACAGTACAGAACTGGTACATTAACTACCTACAAAATTATTTCAAGGTTTTATTTAGTGAAGAAGGTTACCTAATATCACAATGGTGTCTTGATCAACTGAGTCAGTGGGCCAAGGAATAGTAGATGGAATTTAATTCTGACAAATGCAAGATGTTGCCTTTTATCTAAGACAAACCAGTGCAGGACCTACACAAGTGGCAGGGCCTTGGGAAGTAGAACTGAACTTTTTATAGGCCATCCCTACTTTTACATCTACCTGTGACTATAATACGAATAAGTGCCTTCTTACGGGAGAAGTTCAAGTTCAAATTTGATTATCATTCAACCATGCATGAATACCAATGAACACAGCCAAAGAAAAGCACTCCTCTAGGGCCAAGGTGCAAAACACAGTATCAACAGTCATATGCAGCACAAGCTAAATAGAGCACATATAAGATAGGAGTAAAGCCCAAGTTACTGAATGACACGTCCTATGAAATGGTGGTGCATGGGTATTATCAGCAAGAACAACCTCTCATCAGTCTGCAGGCAAATGCATGCAATCCAGTTTATCGTCCATCGAGCAACGGTGGGCAGCACCGATGGGAGAGGCCAGCACAGATGCCATGCCACACTGCCTCTGGTGCCTCCGCTCCTGGATGGCTGTAATAGACAAGCCTGCGGCATGAGGCCTAATCCTCACCACAACCGAGGCCACGTAGCACCCTTGCCATCAGTCTCTCCAATGAATCAGACTTGTAGTATTTTACATTAGCAATATCCAACAGGGTCTTGTAATCACAAGACAATAATTCACCATTTGTGTGCACGCCACCTTTGTGCACCAACACCTGTGCCTTTCTGTTTCAGACAGCAACACGGTCTGCAGGTTGGAGTCCAAAGTCTGTGTTCACACACATTGAACGTGCCTTAATTGGATGAAGATGAAAATGTGAAAGTCTGTGGATGCAAGTAATGTTTGAAGAGAACTCGTGTTTTATTCCTAATTTTTTTGGAATGTGCTTTAGGCCAGTATTTATTGCCCATCTGTAACTGCACTGGAGAAAGTGGTGGAGAGCTGCCTTCTCAATGTGCTGTTGGGAAGGGAGTTCCAAGATTTTCACCGAGTAATAAGGTAGGTCTAGTGATACATTCCCATAACAGAACAGTGCTCGACTTGGAATGGAACCTGCTGCTGGTAGTGTTCCATTGCTCTTGCTTGTTGGAAGAAGCTGATGCGTAATGGGAGGTACTGTTGGAGTAGACTGGGCAGTTAACAGTAGTGGTGGGTGATACACACCGGGAACACCATACACAAGTGGTCCAAGGAATGAATGTTTAAGCTGGAACCGGTCAAGCAGTCTGCTTTGCCACTGATGGGGTCAAGCTTCAGGAATTTAATAGACATCCAGGTCAGTGGACAATAATCTACTGTGCTTCAGACATGCGATTTGTGGATAATGGAAAGGCTTTAGAGTGTCAGGAGGTGAATCTCTTTCTGTAGAGTACCCAGGTTTTATACTGCTGCCACCATTGGAACCCTAGCTTACCCCTTAATGGTAAAACAAAACTAGAAACTTGTGTATTCTTTTAACCAATGAATACTTCAGTTCAGATTAGTGCTCCAATTAGACCAGGCATAGCGACTGGATACAAACAAATTCTTCTTACATACCAACAATGAATGGAGCCTATTGTGTCTCTGTCAGCTCTTTGAGAAAAATCTTTCTGATTTGGCCTACTCTTCAATCCTTCTACCACTGTTCTCCAAATTAATTCTCATCAATTACACAACTAACTGAATTCAGAAAACTCTCATTGAATCAAGTTCCATCATTTTTTTTGGTCATGTTCCAAAACTTAGCAACTCTCTCTACGAGAGAAAATTATGTTTCCTGTACAATGACAATTTGATTCATTCACACCGAAAGGCTTTTTACTTTACCTCGGTTGTGTCAAATAACAATTCCCTCTCTTCGACCACAAATTTATACGTGTTTGGGTTTGGAGCTCCAAATGACCGGATACTTTCATATGGGAATGTCTCCAGCGGTCTGGCTTCTCCTCGTTTGTAAACAGAGACAGATTCAGCACAAACACCCAGCCACAGTTCTTGGGGAAAACCACCTTCTTTGCACTGTAAAAAAATAACATAATATCCATTTACTTTCTCATAAATTTCAGGAAAGGAAGCATATTTTTTAAAGAACTGGAAAATACCCAAAAAGAATATTTTAAAATGCATTTATAAATTCTGTATTTGCTGCAAAATTATTGTTTGCCAGAGTTCTTTCCCATTTCCTAGATGTAACACTGAGGTCTGAGAAACTTACAAGCAATAGATAACTGTCACAAAAATAAATTTTAACATGCTGGAGGACATCGACTTGACAGTAGCATTGACTTGAAATTCTGCAATTTGTTTTGCTATAACTAAGAAAGCACACCAGCACATTCCCCAGAGGAATTTTGGAATGTTCTGATGACCCTCACTAATTTTTATTGATGTACCGTAGGAAGCTTCCTATCCAAATGCCCACAGCTTGGTACGGCAAATTCTCTAGCCAAGGCCACAAGAAATTGCAGTGAGTCGTAGCTAAAGGTTAGGCCATCACAAAAGAAAACAGCCTCCCTTCTGTGCACCACATACAAAATGGTGGAGGAACTCAAGCAGGTCAGGCAGCATCTGTGGAAATGAATAAACTGTTGATGTTTCAGGCTGAGACGCTTCTTCAGGGCAGAGACCCTTCTGTGGACTGTCAACGTTTCCCACTGTCTTGGGGAAATAGTAAGCAAGATCAAAGATCCCTCCTACCCTGATCATTTTCTCTTATCTCTCCATCCACCTCTCCCCCCAACAGTAAAGCTTGAAAACACACACTATCAAACTCAAGGGCATTTTCTATCTGCCATAATATGACTATTCAGATGGAGCTCATGTAAAACGAGATGAATTATTGATCTCACAATCTACCTTGCTTGTCATGAGCCTCTGTAAGTGTAAAGCCAGACTTTTATTTACAGACTGTTATTGCTCACTACCTTGATCTGCTTGTTTGGAAATTACCTGTATGGATGGCATGCAAAACTATATATTGGTACATGTGACAATAATAACAAATCACTTGAACCACTTGTTATATTTCAACACATGAAATCGTTTGTATTCACCTCCACATCAAAGAGAGTTGAGCCATATCCTGGCCACTCTTTTATTAAAGCCATGTACTTGAACATTGCCTGCTCTTGTGACATTCCGTGCATCTTTCTCCACTTATCAATAATATTGGTCCTGACTGATGAAATCTCCTCATTGACCCACATGTCCATCATCTGGTCATCATCTGACTTCATTCGACTGATGGAGCCTCCTCGGAAGCTCCGCCTCAAAGTTCCCTCCAGGAAGCTGGATCGTTTCTTCTCATTCCGATCTGCAGAAGGAGCAAAGCTTCTGGTTGATTGTGTGATTCGTGTCTTTAGTCTCTTCATCGGAAACACCTCTTCCATTTCTGGCAGTGTAGCATGCATGGAGTAATCCCCCTGCATGAACTGAAGTCTCAAAGCTGACAAATACTGCAAGGTTTCTTCAGGGGCAGGATAGTGACCGTGAATAACTGCTTCGTGAGCCTAGTAGTCAAAATAAACAAAATAAATTGTTATTGATAAAATTATAATCTCATGTATTCATTCCTGATGAACATTTATGGATTTGAAAATTCCATAGTTCTACACATTAGAGAAGTCTCTCATAAAACATATAAACATGCTCTTTTACATCAACCCATAAGCATTCGTTTACTCTCCCTACAGGTTCTGCTTTTCACTTACAGACTAGGTGCAATCTACCAGCCTCCACATGTTTGGGATGTGATGGGGAAAGGGCTGGTAGTGAACTGGAGCACCTGAGGACCCAACAATCACAGAGCATTTGTGAAAACTCCACCCATCAGCACTGGAGTCAGATTTGAACTCCGGTTACTGAGGCATTGGCTATCCTCATTACTGCACGGTGCTGCTTCCTGTCTCCTGGTATTATTCATGGATGGTTTAAACTTCAGTGGGAATATGGCAAGTGATTATATAAATCAGAAAGCAACATCAATTACCCAATTTCATCAAGTTCCTGGCCTTAATAAAAAGCTACGACTAGGTTTATTTCTGTAGATAACTATGCTCACTCATCAGCATGCACATTTTAAAAAAGTGCACTGAAGCAACAGCGAATTAAATAATAATCTTCCATTGATGAGAATCTATCTAATCCCCCAAAAATGACAGTGATCCAGAGGAGCAATTTCTGCAATGTGGGAGACGGTTAAAATCCTTGCCTTTCTATTTGGTGCTCTTACTCACATTCAGAATCTTTAAGAGTCACATGCAATGGTTACCTGCCATACAATCACATCTGATTGCAACACAGTATTGTTGGAGAAATGTGTCTCTTTGTTTTTCTTAGTTTACCAGATTAAGGCTTCCTTTGGCCATACCTGTTCAAACATGAAGGCAAATTCCACACTATCTTTTGGTATGTTTTCAGTGTCAAGGAAACAGTAGAGTTTGAAGTAGAATTTCCATGAATCACCTGAAGTGGCAGCAGCTCTGGATAGCAGAAAAAAACAACTGTAATTAGTCAACAATTCTGCAGGTATCTGCACTCAATTTGTAAGTGATTATGCCGCCCACTTGTTATGATGAAGACATGAGACTGCTGATGCTGGAGGAACTCAGCCAGTCAAAAGACTCCACCTTCAGCTCTTCCAGCAGAACGTTTGTCACACTCCTGAGGGTGCTGAAGAAGCTTATCAGGTCACCTGATGAACACTCTGCAAATGACGTTTTTCTTAAAGTTTTGAAGCTGTCAGACATCCAAGAGTGCCAGCCAACCTGGTTTATACTTGGCAACTATTTTAGTGCAGTTACATAGTACATAGGTACTGCTACATAGCTCCAGCATGGTCACACAACTCTGCTGAGAAATGAGTGTCTTCCCACGCCGGGATTAGACCTCACTGGCTGAATGAGTTATCAATGCGCTCCCACTGGCCAACCCCTTGCAGTTTGTTATCTCAGGTGTTCCACCTGTTACAAAACAAGGAGGAGATTCACTGAACAGCAGGAATGCCTGAAAGTCCCTCCTTATTTCTGTGGCAAGACAAGGCAAGTCAAGATCTATCAAATATGTGCCATTACAGCACTGTGGACTAAGAGGAGTAGAACTGTATCTTCTGAGTTTCACAAATCTCTCAGTAAATTAAGCCAAAGCCCTGCTCCAAATCTCTCCACTACAGGCAGTCCCCGAGTTACGAACATCCAACTTATGGACAACTTGTACTTACGAGCGGAGGGAGGAGAGCGCCGTCTGCCATTTTAAGTCTGATCACGATGCCGTCTGCCATTTTAAGTCGTTGCCGTTAACACTGTGTTGAATGTGTAACTTTGTATTTGGCTTAAATATTTCTTAGCAAGACTCACCCTGACCCCCTTTTCCAGTCAGCCATGCCCCCACTTGTCCCATTTAACCTTTCTCCGTGTGGGTGGACTTTAGGACCCGGAGCAGCACAAGACCTGCTGCCCACGGCTGCTGCTGTATTTTTTTATTAAGAGCCATCGTGAACAATAGCCAGATTAGAAATGCTGACCAAGTCAGCTAGTTCCTAAAGAGAACTCTGATAGGCCAATCAGACGGTTCACTGCTGCTCAGCGATAGAATATAAAATCCAGTTTTCTGTTCTGTTGATGGAAAATGATCGCGATTGAAAATAAAGTGGAAATAATAAAGCGATTGGAAAGAGGTGAAATGCCATCGGTCATTGGAAAAGCGTTAGGCTACAGTTGGTCAACAATCAGAACAACTTTAAAGGATACAGGTAAAGGATAAAGTGAGAATAATGGAGCATGTGAAAGTCCCTGCCCTGATGAAAGCTACAATTATTACTAAGCAACACAGTGGTTTAATTATTGAAATACAGACATTTCTTAAGTGTTTGATATGCAAAGAAAGGTAAAATATATATTACATACTAAGACAAATGTTTGACTAATTGATGCTAAATAATACCGGATGTACCTGTTCCGACTTACATACAAATCTGACTGAAAGACAGACTCAGGTACAGAACTTGTTCATAACTTGGGGACTGCCTGTATTGGCAATCTCCAATCCTCCCATACCCACCATCTTTACTGCTCAAAAATTACTCGAACCAATCACACTGTATTTATTTTACCCAATTAAAATAATAGATGCCTTCTTTATTAGTTTGGAGATACTGCACACATGGATTATCTGAGGGAGTAGTACTTACTTTTCAAATTTTGCCAAAACATCAGCTACAACTGTTCTGCCTTCAATTGCTTTAGCAGTAGTACCCTTGTGTTCAAAGAGAGCAAACATATTTCTACTGTGCTCTATGGCCAGTCCACGAATCAGCTTCTCAACAACCTGAAGAAAAGAAAAACAAAACTATTTGCATTTTTCCCCTTTAAAACTGTTATCCTGTATTTTATACTTCTACTTTAAAGAAACCATCTTAGTCCTTATTGCCAGAAGTAATGAACTTGAGATTACCCAGAGAAGAAACTTTATTATTATTTACCATCAGGAAGCTGAATCTCGCACCTCCAGTCTCGCCTTACTACCCAGGGACTGACACAAAAGATACACAAGGAAGAATCTTCCCTCTTTAATACCAAGACGTGGACAGAAATAACAAAGACGAGGAGACATAGGTAAGAGACAGATTTACTACTTTCTACCTCTGGATATATAGGCAAGAGATTTTCAAAGAGGCACTACTACACAAAAAAATTGTTCAGAAGAGTTCCCGTTGCATTAATTTGTGCTAAAGTTTATTGATTTTCCAATCCATTTAACATTACATGCGATCCATGTGCAAAGTGACACTGACCACTTTTCTTCCATCATGAACCCTTACCTCCCCAGCAGTTGTATGGGAATTAATTGTGATTTTACAGGAACCTCCTCCGTGGCAGTAAACCGTCGTCGTCATTTCTTGCCTGTTGATCAAGGCTGTTATTTCTTCTCGAGATGGCACATACTCCCTAGTTTTTGTTTTCTTCAGTGATTCATATATAAATATTGCATATTTCTCCAGCTCCCCTGCAAACCGGTCTCGTATCCTAGACACAGAAACAGACTGCAATTGTTGGAATCAGGCAGATCACATTATGGAGGTGCACTATGAAGAAACCCACATTTTGGATACATTAAAATATCCAAATTAGATTCTGAGCTTTTATAATTAAAAACCAAAATAAGAATTTAAATGAATTTGATGATAATATGATTAACACAGCTCACTAGTTACACAGTTATTATTAGGGCAAGTAAAGTGACTTGCAGCAACAGATTAGCAAATATTTCCATTAAATTGATATGGAATGGTAATTGGCAAATAATTTATTATTGTCACATGCACTGAGATCAAGATGCAGTTTTAAGCACTGTTTGCATGTCATCCAGACAAAATTCCATTTATAAGTACACTGAGCGAGTACCAAAGGGAAAACAGTGACAGAATACAGAGCCTAGTGACATAGTTCCAGAGACAGGGCAACTTAGGTAGACAAATAAAGTACAAGGGCCATAACAAGATAAATTGAGAGATCAGGATTTTTTTTTAAATCATGAAAGTGTACAAAGATTGTACCTTTTGAGGTGAAATTTGAGGTATCTGAGGACAGCACGGCAGGGCAGAAATGTACAACTCATGCAGGTAAGTAATTGCCAACAGCGCAAGTTGCTCAAGCTCCCTGGCTGAGGCGCTTTGGTTGTTTGTTTGATAAGTTGACAGTAGAACTCATCCCGCAGGGGCCGCAGATCCTGCCCTGTCTGCAGAATGCCTTGTATGATGGGAATAGGGTCAGAAACCGACTCGATCTGCTGCAAAGAATTGAAGAGTTTGATGGCTTCTTCCTGTAGGGTTGTGTAACCCTTTTCTTTCAGCACTAGAAATCAGAACAATCAACAGAAATTAAGTGTTAGTTTATTTTTGTGAAAAACAACAGGGGTTACAAATATAATTGCATAGAGACATACATTGTTCCTGTAACTACTCCCTGCTTTGACAAAATGCAAGTTCAGGTCCATTATTTCTGAATTAAGATACATTGCTGCAGAGGTGGACCTTTTGGGAGGAGAGGAGTGATTTTAATGGGAGTGTTCAGAAGCTGATTGGTCACAACATTAACTATCTATCTTTAATATTGGTCAATATCTGCAGTCCAAAGAACTAAAGGGAAAGGCACCTTATTCCTCAATTTGGAAACGTTTTATGTAATAAAAGCAGTACAGTGTATTCATCCATCCTTGTTTTACTGCAGAGAAAATTACTATGATTCCATATAATTATTTAAAGTTCTCCATTCTCCTCAAGTAGCTACATTTTGTAAACTTCCCCCTTTCCTGGTCCTATGTTACCACTCATTCCATCTTTGTGGCTGCTGCCTGCTTCCTTTCAAACCTGGTATCATCACCCACCAAAAATATCCATGCCCAATTCCGCTATCTTGTCCATTTTTCCTTCAAAATCTTTGAAATTGCTGCTCCTCCACTGCACCCCCAAGTTCATAACTTTTTCTTCAACTAAGCTCCTGCTCATTTATCAAAATCACCTTTACCATGGTCACAAATTACAAATCATAAATGTACAATGTGATGAACTGTGACCATTGTAAACATTCTAGGATAGAATTCCCAGACTGCAAACTAGCCTGTTTGGGCTGCCTCTACCTATGAGCTTTAACCAAACTGACCTCTGATAGTTCTCTTTGTTGTCCTGGGTGATTCCTCCGATGTTCCTCAAATATCTTTTCATGACTGTCATCTATTCCTCAATTAAATGCTCAGTCATGTCCAGAAACACATTTTGTTCTACTGGCATAAGGATGGCATTCAGCTCAATTGTACTGGCAGCATTCTTGTCTGCTGCAATCTCATTGTAGATGAACAGATGTTTCCACCAAATAGACAGGAAAAGTATTCTGAAGCCTGCCACAACCTCCCTCCTTTGATATTAGTTACACCTTGATCCATGGCAAAGACTTAATCAGAGTTCTTGTAGCCCTGTCACTCTATCTGTCCTGGGATAAGTTTCCAAAAAAGATTCATCCCCTCCTGAAATATTCCATCTCCATCTCTCCACCACATTCGTATCACCTCCCAAATTCAGACATTCTGCTGAGAGGCATGGACCAAACAGCAATGGTATTTCCTAAACAAGGAGTAGTTTTAATAAACTCAAGAGGTTCAGTAGGTGCTAGAATTCCAGAGCAGGAACACACAAAATGGTGAGAGGAACCAGGCAGCATCTACAGAGGTTTGAGAGTGAGTCACTCCTAAAAAGGCCAGGCTGAGCTTCTAGTCTTTCTCATTGAACAATATTTATCAATATCAGTTTCAGATGCTGCTGAGAACTTCATCCATGTTTGCTACTTTTAGATTTAACTACTAGTGTTTTGCTGGCTGACCTTCCCCTACCATTCAAACCTCTGCAGCCCATATCCCAAAGAATGAAGTCCGTTTTCATCCTTAACCCCAGGACTCAGTGACATATATTAACTACAGTCCTATTGATGCCACAATTTTATCAGTGTCAGCCTCATTTTTAATTCCTACCATGACCTCCACTTCTTCCACATCTGGAACCTCCTTCAATCTCAAAGCACACACATCTTCCAGTTGCAGCTTCTTGTACATCGGAGTTATGCACTCTAGAATTCCCCAACCCACCCCCGAGCCTTCCTATGTTCCTGCACTTCCAGCATTTCTCGTTTTCCAATTTGATCCTTTTTGAATACTGTATTATATGGCTTGGTGTCAGATTTTATTTGACTTTTGGGATGTTTCATTACACTGAAATTATGTAATAAATAGAAACTCTAGAAATGCTGTGGGCATTTTAATTTTTTGTAAACTTACAACTCAAATTGATGTCTCCATAAGGTAGTGGAAGAAGTGGGGAATGCAGAGGATGGTGCGTATATCGTAAGATCGGGTTCCTTTTGTAGATTTGTTCCACAACTTCAATATTCAAGCAGTTTTCCTAAAATACAGAATAGAGATAGAATTAAATTCCTTTTTCCAGTTGCTCAAAATCACATCAGGAATCTGATGCTACAGTCGACCACATGAGGCACTTAACATCTTGGAGCCTTGTACTCAGAGATGCAACAGCAAGCACTGTTGTATCACTGTACTCCTGCCAAGTAGAGCTTCAGGCATAGAATGTGGGACACAAAGCGTTCCACTAGATGTTGCAATATTTTATTTGAAACAGGAAGAGCAATATTTACATTCCAAATTTGCTGATGATGAGATGAAGAGGGAGCATAAAGCTCTGCTTAAGACTCAACCTAAATAGCACATTAAATTCAGGCCAGAGTAACCCATAGCACTGAAAGCCACTGTTCAGCTGACTTGATGCATATGCTTCGAATGAGTTTAAAAAGATGGGATATGGCAAAAATTAAAACCTATATAATCAGTGGCATTGTCCAGCAAGGATAATCCTGGTAGAACTGAATGCTTGTTCTGCGTTTCTTCCTATTTCATAGAAACAGTCCCTGATTTCTGTGTCAAACATGATGCCAAATTAAACTAAATCTCTTTTGCCTAAACATTGTCTATATCCCTCCATTTCCTACATATCTAAAAGCCTTTTAAATGGTACCATCTGACTGTTCCCACCACAGTCCCTGGCAGCCTGCTCCAGGCACCATTTCACTAAACCTGAAGCCATGAAAGAGTTAATGGAATAACTTGCAGTTCAAAATTTCAGTTAAGATTTCCACCATAATTATCAAGACCAAAAAAACCCCAAGAAGAACCAAGAAAAGTCTTTCAAAAACCCAAGTTCCTGAGAACAACTCATACACCAGATTATGTGGTTTTGGAATGCATGTACAAGTGGTGCGAATCTACTTGTAGAACACTTGGGTTTAAAATGTTTATGTACAGATGCACAGGCCGAGTTTATATTGCCTCAGGGACTTTATTTTTTAAAAAGTGATCCACTTGGGGTCTCCAAGGTGATAAGTGTTTGCAGGACAGAGAAACAAATCATATTGACTAGAGGGCAAGAGCCTCACAGTATGGTGGGTTAGCCAGTGGGATAATTGAATAAATTCTGGACAGACGCAGCAGTTTGGAAGTCTGCCTGCACAAAAGTCAGCAGACGATTAAATCATAGGTCAAGTGAGACCTCTGCTGGGATGGTGAACCTGGGGCCATTCAGCCAACTGAATGGCTGAACAGGCTAGAGCGGGGGTCGGCAACCTGTGGCTCCCGAGCCATTTGTGGCTCTTTCACCTCTGTGCTGCGGCTCCCTGTGGCTTTGGGAAATAATTGGTCAGTATTTAATTAAAATGTATTTTATGTTAGTTTGTTAGCTTTTGAAATGTAATTCTAAATTTGAAGATTATGGTGATCTTGTACAATGTAAGTGTGGCGACACATTTTCTGACACATCCGAAACGGCTCTCAATTAGCCAGCATTCCGGCTAAGGGAGATTGCCTACGGGGGTTTGTGAGTACGTGTCTTTTGCAGCATCTGCGTCCATGGGGGCTGGGTTGAGGGAGGCTTAGAAGCAAGGCTGTTTAGTTCGAATAAAGTTATTCGACTGCAGTTTACTGACTGCCTGAACACACCGCTGCAACGTGTTTTTATCGCTATTAATATACGTCACCACTGCCAATACCTGACACCCGCCAGTGCGCGATTTCTTTAATTTTTCGATCCAAGGTAAGCCAACTATGGAGAATTCTAAAAAAAGAAAAGTGACTGAAGAAAACAGAACGTTTAATGATACGTGGACAGATTCATTTGCTTTCACTGTTGACGAGACTGGTTTACCGGTATGCTTAATATGCAATGAGAAACTAGCAAACAACAAAAAGTCAAATGTCGCAAGGCATTTCCAGAGTAAACACGCAGCCTTTGCTCAAAAATATCCGGATGGAGATGAGAGAAAAAAAGCCGTTTCGGAACTGATGCGGAAGGTTGATCTGAGCAAAAATCATTTCCAGAAATGGATGAAGTCAGGAAAATCAACGACATACGCCAGTTATATTGCCGCTCAGGAAATAGTCAGGCACGGGAAGCAGTTTACAGATGGTGAATATATAAAAGAATCTTTCATTAAGATTTCAGAACATCTATTCACGGACTTTAAAAACAAGAGTGAAATTGTGCAGAAAATCAGGGATATGCCCCTCTCTGCAAAGACTGTCAAAGACAGAACCATAAAAATGGCAGAAGACATCACAAGACAGCAAATTAAAGACATCAATTCAGCTGTGGCCTACTCGATTGCCTGTGACGAGTCTAAAGACAAAGGCGATATTGAACAAATAGTGTTGTTCTGCCGGTATGTAAACTCTGCCGGGCCACAGGAAGAACTGATTGAGTTGATACCTCTAAAAGACCAAACACGGGGGGAGGACATCTGTGAGGCTGTCTTGAATTGTTTAAGAGCCAAAGGAATAAAGACCACCCATCTGGTGTCAGTAGCTACTGATGGGGCTCCGAATATGACGGGAACGCACAAGGGATTTGTGGCTTTACTGCAGAAGTCGCTGGACAGAAAGCTGCTGACTTTTCACTGCATCTTGCACCAAGAGGCACTGTGCGCTCAAACATTTCCTCCGGAATGCACAGAAGTAATGGATGTTGTCATTCAGATTGTCAATAAAATAATGGCAAAAAGTTTAAATCACCGTCAATTCCGTTTGTTACTGGACGAGATGGAAAGCGCATATTCTGATCTCCTGCTGCACAACAAAGTCCGGTGGCTGTCCAAAGGGGAGGTGCTGAAACGCTTTGTCGCGTGTCTGGAAGAAGTGAAAACTTTCCTGGGCAGCAAAGGGCTCAACTTTCCTGAGCTGGAACAGCCAGAGTGGCTGGAAAAGCTACACTTCATGGTAGACATGACAGCGCACCTGAACACGCTGAACACAGCTCTTCAGGGGAAAGGACGCACAGCCCTGCACATGTTGGAGGATGTCTTGGCATTCGAGCGCAAGTTGACAGTGCTTGCCAGAGATTTACAGAAAGGCACTTTGTCTCACTTCCCCAATTTGAGAGAGTTCAAACAAGGTCACGACATGATAATTTCGGAGTATTTACATTCTGCAATCATCGCAATGCAAACATCGTTTGGGAAACGCTTCTGTGAGTTCAGAGAGGAAAAAAACACATTATCCTTCCCGGTCACTCCCTTAAGCATCGATCCTTCCCTACTGAATACGACTGCATTGGCAGGTGTGAGTCAACCTGATCTTGAGATGGAACTGGCCGACATAGCCGACAAAGACATATGGGTGTCCAAGTTTAGACGCTTGACAGCAGACCTTGAAGATGTTGCCCGTCAGAAGGCCGTTCTTGCTCAGAATCACAAATGGAGTGATATTGAAAACCTTCCAAATCCGGACCAACTTGTGTTTGAAACATGGAATGCTGTGCCCGACATTTATGTAAACATGAAAAAGTATGCGCTTGGAGTCCTGTCGATCTTTGGATCCACATATGTATGTGAGCAGGTGTTCTCCAACATGAACTTTATTAAAAACAAACATCGCGCATGCTTCACAGATGACAGCTTGCGATCCTGTGTAAAGATGAAGGTGACGTCATACAGCCCTGATGTGCAGACGCTGTGCGCTGAGGTCCAGGAGCAGAAATCCCATTAACCAAGTATGATAAATATTTTAATTGCCTATTATTTTATGTATATTCATATTTTTTCATTGTTCAGTGAAATAGTCCTTTTATTTTTCAGGCTGACAGCTGGCTGATGTTATTTTTGGTTTGCTGCTGGCGGAAAATTTAAGTTCGGCGTTTTTCATAAATACAAGAAGGACTCAAATAGACATTGAGTATTTTACTTAAAAGTAACTTTCAACCCAACGTCTTTTTTTCGGAGTTCAAAATGTTTTTGTTGCATGCAGAAATGTAATTTCGTTTTCTCTGCAGGAGTTCATCAATTTCATAAATGCAACACATTATAGTTTGTTTATACATAGCATAAAGGCAAAAAAAACGTTGTATGCAGTGTTATTTCATTTTAAATGTCAAACGGGTTTTGCGGCTCCCAGTGTTTTCTTTTCTGTGGGAAACGGGTCCAAGTGGCTCTTTCAGTGGTAAAGGTTGCTGACCCCTGGGCTAGAGGGACTGAACCACCACTTTTGCTCCAATTTATGTGGCTGTACCACAAGCAGAAAATTACCTCAAATTACCGCTTGGTTGATCTGGGCTGTGGCAATAAAACTAACTCAAGGATCGATGGGGTTCTTCTTATTGTCCACCTGTGCAAATTGCCTGGCAATCTGAATTAGTGTGATTTGCCTGTTCAACAACCACACTGGCACTGTTGCTGTTCACACTGCATCCCTCTGCTGATGACAAAAACACCCGTGTTCACCTATCGAAACAGCTCAGAGACCACTGCTCCCTGTTACCCAACATCAGCAGGAAGGCGCCACTTTCATCCCTGCACTTTGGGTTTGGTTTGGGCTATGGAAGTAACCAGGGTGACCTAGAGCCTGCAGGGTTGGATCATCCATGTGAAACACCATTAACTGATTTGAAGATATCTCACTAGTCTCCTTTTAGCAGACATGGCCAGTGGATACAATTAAGGAATTATACCCAACAGTTTTAATCACACACAGTAATGACATTCAGTGCCATAATTCAAGATTGGACAGGTCAAAACTTTAGTGGTTCATATTATACAATATTTATCACACCTGCTATAACATTAAGGAGCAAGCTGTTTCACTGAGATACAATTTGATTCAGACATTTTCTTACCTTGATATCCTGAATAAGTTGCTGTGTGGGTGTGTCGATAGGTGGTTTAGTGTCAATAACATTCTGGATGGCATTTGTCCACTTGGTTACCTCATTCAACAACTTTGAGTAAAGACGGTAGCAATGCTTACGGCCATATATCGTAGTACTCCAGTAACCTTACAATTCACAACCAAAATGTGTTATTAAAAGAGAAAGTACAACATAGGCAAAAAGTAAAACTGTTTGAAATTTTATTAAAATTACAGATGACCCCCATGTTTTGACCTTCGAGTTATAGAAAATCAATTTTTTTAACAGAATTCTCAAATCACCACCTCCAAAAATTTAAGATAAATTCGCTTTTACAGAATATACGTGAAAGAAGTAAATAAATATACAATTTGTTTTCAGCTCACATTTCTTGATGTGTGCACAGATTTTGTGTCATAGAAAATTGTGATATTTCTTAGGAAATCAACACCTCCACCCATCTGACCCCACGTACAAGGGGCAGCCTGTACATGGTAACAATTCACATTGAGATTGGCGCATGCTTTATATCCAGATAACCAAACAAGCTTGATGCTGAAGTGATAAAATTTACGCACTTCAGCACAGCAAGCTATTGATGTTGATGTTGTGGGCCTGATCTGGTTTCCTGGTGCAAGACTTAGTTGGGTACACTGGATTAAAAAAGGCATTAACAAGCAGAAACCAAATAATACTGAGACACAGAAGGAATTTGAACTCAACTGATGATTGAGTTTTTAAAAATCTTATCACTTTTCATTCTGCTCTGGAACGAACAGAGATTCACAGTGTGAATCACACCAGCCCCCTGACACATGAACAGGATTACAAAACATCTCTACTTGAACTACTGCTGTGCTAATGGTGATCAGTTTCAGGATGCAATCATTCTGTTATAGCTATCTATTGATCTTACAAACATACCTATACATGTAGTTTAAGGTGTTGCAACACTCATCACTGAAATGCCAGTATTAAAATTATAGTCACATAAGAAAAGGACCAGGGACAGGGGCACCTACCAGTTTCTTTAAAAAACTTCTCATCATGCTGCACAACTGAGCAGAGACTGTTCAGAACCAGGGTCCCCAGCTTGGTCATGTTCTTCTCACAGCTCTTGTAGTAGTCCAGTGAGTTATAGGTCAGTACAAACCAACGCTTCTTCAGCTTCAGAGAGTTGCCCTTCCCACCATTCTTCACTTCTTTATGTAGCCACCCTTCCAAAGAGCAAAAAGACAACGTTACAGTTTCACAATCACAACTCAAACAGGCAGAAAAGAAACTCGCAAAGAGTAACAGCAGAACCAATCCAAAAACAAAACAATTGCCGCTAGCTTGCAACCCCGTGGGGTTGCTGTACTTGCGTGACGCGCCCTCAGCTCCAATGAAATGATTGCTCCAGAGTCAAATCTTTTCTTCAATCCTTTATTAGCAATTAGCAAACATACAATTTAAGTGTTACCTCAGTAGTCAGTGAAAGATACAACTTTCGCCAGCCCCAAGCTACAAACTGCCCCAAAATAAGCAAGAGTACATAACTTATTCCCTTTGCTTTACTATGCTCCCACTCACATGAGACTAGTTACCATAATAATCATAAACCTGCAACACAGAATACAAAGCAGATAGAGAACTGATACAAGTCCTACGGTCAGTGCTGATTGATAATGGAAATAAGCCCTGGCCTGTCCATCACGCACAATTTACATTAATCACATACAAGTCTCATTTTTGTCTCTCGCCAACCCTTCAAATTCTACAGCTCATCCACCCTGTGGTCAATTAGCTATCATTAACAATGTACAAACTATCTACAGTGGTAAACTCCAGGGACCATAATCAGCTTCAAAAACTAGAAGTATATCACAAAATAGTAGTCTAATATTGTGAACTCATTACAAACCAACCAACAAGAAACCATTCATTAACTTCTTGCAAATTAACCTTCTCTTTCAGCATTATATTTTGGTTCAGTGCAACAGATGAAAAGTATATTATTATGTGATGCTTGAATTAAATGCCCCAAGTATGGTTAATGGAAGGAGTAGCTCCTTTACAATCCAGGTGATGTATCTTTCAGCTAAAAAGCAGTGCAAGTTTTAAGGCTTTTTCAAAAATCATTGCTGCTCTCTTCTTCCGAGATCAGGAGTGACCAACTTTCACTTGGTTCTGAGAGTTCTGATGTGACTGATGAGGGTAATGTGAGAAGTGCAGACTCCTCCACAGACATAGCAGGTTGTGCCGGACGGTGTGATATGGCATCTGCCTTCTGACACTTTCAGAGGGCCTCTCTCCGCTCCTGGTACTGGGCTTGAAGTTCTCCACTTTGAATACTATGGACCAGAGATTGCTGATGGTTGCCCTTCAAAGTGACTTTGAGCACATCCTTGCATTTTTCCTGTCTGCCTGCCGATACCTCCCAGGACAGATTCTGAAATACGGCATCTCTCTTGGGAGTCTGGAGTCAGGCATATGAGCAACATGGCCAGCTCAAAGCAGTTCACTGAGTGCAGCTAGGACTGGGTGTTGGCTTGGAGGGTGAAACCATCATTGATATGCTTCTCCTTCCAGTGAATTGAGAGGGTTTTGTGGAGTTTGCATGTTGGTATCGAGAAACCTGGTATTAGTAGGAAACATAATGTAGGGGAGGGAACACTGACCATGTTTATCCTCCCCTCTACTTGTTTATAGGCAGGCAAGCCTCTGCTACATGTGACTAACTGAGGCTGTGACTGAGTCAGTTGGTACATAGCAATGTTGATAAATCTCCAGGGCCCAAAGGAATCTATCCCAGGTTACAATAAGCAAAAGTGGAATAAACTGTGGCCTGGAATGAAAGTTGTGGACCTTCATAAGCTATGGGTGAGGTGCTAAAACACTGGATGATAGCTAATGTTGTTCCTTTATTTAAGACATCAGGGATAAGCCAAGTGATTACAGGTTGACGAATCTTATGTCAGTTGTATGGATGTTGTTGAAGAAAAGCATATGGGAGAGGATTTATGTATACGTGGAAGGGCAGGGGCTGATCAGGTTTTGTTTTGCTGAAAAGACAGGATTCTAATTGAATAACTATAATTGAACAATAATTGAATTAATGACTATAATTGAACAATGGCACTCTCAACTCCAGCCAACAACATTCTGCCTTAAACTTTGAGATGTGAACTCTTTCCAGCATTCTGGGAACTTAAAAACTCAAAACACTTAAAAACTTCTATAGTTGTACTGTGGAGAGCATTCTGACAGGCTGCATCACTGTCTGGTATGGAGAGGCTACTGGACAGGACCGAAAGAAGCTGCAGAAGGTTGTAAATCTAGTCAGCTCCATCTTGAGTAATAGCCTACAAAGTACCCAGGATATCCTTAGGTAGCGGTGTCTCAGAAAGGCAGCGTCCATTATTAAGGACCCCCAGCACCCAGGGCATGCCCTTTTCTCACTGTTACCATCAGGTAGGAGATACAGAAGCCTGAAGGCACACAGTCAGCTATTCAGGAACAGCTTCTTCCCCTCGGCTATCCGATTCCTAAATGGACATTGAATCTTTGGACACTACCTCACTTTTTTAAAAAAACCAGTATTGCTGTTTTTGCACGTTTTTTAAACTATTCAACATATGTAATTGATTTACTTGTTCATTTATTATTATTAATTTTTCTCTGCTAGATTATGTATTGCTTTGAACTGCTGCTGTTAAGTTAGCAAATTTCATGCCACATGCCGGTGATAATAAACCTGATTCTGATTCTGAACTGTTAGTACCTACTCCTGTCTTGATTTGCTGAGGCCTCTGTTATCAATGGATCAATGGAGGATGAGAGGTGACCTGACAGAGGTGTACAAGATGATGAGAGGCATTGATCGTGTGGGCAGTCAGAGGCTTTTTCCCAGGGCTGAAATGCCTAATACGAGAGGGCACAGTTGTAAGGTGCTTGGAAGTAGGTGCAGAGGGGATGTCAGGGGTAAGTTTTTTTTAATGCAGAGATTGGTGAGCGTGTGGAATGGCCTGCTGGCGATGGTGGTGGAGGTGGATACGATAGGGTCCTTTAAGAGACTCCTGGATAGGTACATGGAGCTTGGAAAAATAGAGGGCTGTTGGTAACTCTAGGTAATTTCTAAAGTAAGTATAGGTTCAGCACAGCATTGTGGGCTGAAGGGCCTGTGTTGTGCTGTAGGTTGTCTATTTTTCCATATGATCTAACATGGCTTTTGGGACTTAGATCAAAAAGTGTTTTAGATGTTTTGTAAAGATCCACCAAATCATCTTGTATTCTCTCTTGAACTACTAGGCCAATCTAATACTGCACTATTTTGTATTTTAATGGTATTCCAATCTTCTGGGAACAGTATCTCTCCTTCCCTATGCTGCATTCCGATTCCCATTCCCTTGGCAAAGCCCTTAATGACTGTATAATTATGAGAGCAGCATAATGCAGATGTTAAACATTCCCAGAAAACTGGTAATGGGCACTGAACCCCATTAACAGGAAGAGTTAGGCACAGCAAAAAAGATCTGTTTTTACCAGATTACAGTTTCGATTGACAAGAACTAGTACCCTGTACCTTAAGACTGGTAACTGTCCATCCACCTTCTTACCTCTGACAATGAACTCCTGTCCCTCTACTCTGGTGTCTCCCTTGACCCTCTGCAGTAAAGTTATCCAATGATGCATCTCCTCTGGTGTATCTGCATTACAGTGCAAGATGCGGTTTGCTGTGATAATCACAAATGAGTTGGGTCTACAAACACAAAAAATGGATGAGTTATACATGAGATGAATGGACATTTTACCTAATTAAAACATCACAGTGAGCTAGCAGATATAATTACATCGATAAAACACTGGAGGAACTCAGCGGCTCAGGCATTATCTATGGAAATGAATAAACAGTCAACATTTCGGGCCAAGGCCCTTCATGACAATGGGAAAGGAAGGGGGAAGAATAGAAAGGTGAGTGAGTGGGGAAAGAGGACAAGTGGGAAGGTGATAGATGAAGACAGGTGGGAAGGGGTAAGGGGGATGAAATAAGAAGCTGGAATGTGATAGGTGGAAAAGGCAAATGATTGGAGAAGGAATCTGGTGGGAGAGGAGAGTGGACCATGGGAAGGAGGAGGGGCACCAGGGGGAGTGGATAGGCAGGTGAGGAAAATAGGTCAATGGAATTGAAGAAGTGAGAGAGGAAAAAAAATTACCAGAAAATTCAGAAATTGATGTCCATGCCATCAAGTTGAAGGCTACCTAGATGGAACATAAAGCGTTGCTCGTACACCTGAGAGCGGCCTCATTGTGGCAGAGGAGGGGCCTTGCAGCTACATGCCGAAATGGGAATGGGATAGGAATCAAAATGGTTGGCCACCAGGAAATTCCCCTTTTTGCGGATGGAGAGGAAATACTTGACCAAGTGGTCTGCCAATTTACTTTGATTCTCACCAATGTAGAGGAGGTTGTATTGGGAGCACTAGATACAGTAGACAACACCAAAAGATTCGCAGGTAAAGAGTTGGCTTACCTAGGAGGACTGTCTGTGGTCCTGAGTGAAGGTGAGGGAGGAGGTGAATGGGCAGGCATAGCATTTCTGTTGTTTGCAGGGATATGTGCCAGATGGGAGATTAGTGGTGAAGGATGTACAGAGGGAATCATGGAGTAAGTGCACATATACCTGCAAATGACAGAAATGCTACAGTTCTCCTTCTCCCTCATCTCCATTCAATCCTTCCAGCTGAGACAACACTTCCCCTGTGAATCTGTTGGGATCATCTGCTGTATCCAGTGCTTCTGATGTGGACTCCTCTACATTGGTGAGACTAGACATAAATCGTGGACCATTTTGTGGAGGACCTCCACTTCATCTGCCAAAAGTGGATTTTCCTGCCACCAGGCATTTTAATTCCAATCCCCATTCCCATTCTGACATGCCTATGCCCCCTCTTCTGTCATGATGAGACCCCTCTCAGGGTTGAGGAGCAACACTTTATACTCCTTCTAGGTAACCTCCAAACCTGATGTCATGAGTATCAGTTTCTTCTTCCAATAATTTATTTTCCTTCCCTTCACTCCTCTACGTTTCCCCACTCTGGCTTCCTGCCTATCACTTCATCGTGGTGATCCTCCTCCTTCCCTTTCTTCTCATGGTCCATCCTCCTCCTCCTCCTATCAGATTCCTCCTTCTCCAGCCCCTTGCCTTTTCTACCCATCATCTCCCTATTCTACCCACACGGCTTCACTTTTCACCTTCCAGCTTCTTCCTCTTCTCCTTCCCCTACCTTCTTATTCTAGCATCTTACCACTTTCTTTCCAGCCCTGATGAAAGGGCTCAGCCAAAATTTTAACTGTTTATTTGTTTCCAAAGGTGCTATCTGATCTGCTGAGTTTCTCCAGCATTTTGTCTGTGTGTGTTGCTCTGAATTTCCAAAATCCCTTGGGTTTTATAATTCATTCATTTTGTTGTTTCATTGATTTAACTCTTTTCCTCTTCTGTTTAATGTTTTTTTTCAATTTGGAAATTATGCTTCTGAAAAAGACCATGATGAAGAAATCTGGGTATATAATTTGTTTGTGTGTGTGTACAGTTGTAAGAAAAAGTTTGTGAACCCTTTGCTATTATCTGATTTTCTGCATTAATTACTCATAAAATGAGCTCTGAACTTCATCTAAGTTACAATAATAGGCAAACAAAATCTATCTAAACTAATAACACACAAACAATTGTTCTTTATTGAACACATTGTTTAATCATTCACAGTCCAGGCTGGAAAAAGTATGTGAACCCTTGTATTTAATAACTGGTAAAACCTCCTTCAGCAGCAATAACCTCCACCAAATGTTTCCTTGTAGAGGCTGAACGGCATAATGGTGAGGAGAAATCTTAGATTATTCCTCCATAAAAACTGTTTCAGTTCATCAGTACTTCTGGGATATCTTGCATGAACAGCTCTCTTTAAGTCATGCTATAGCATCTCAGTTGGATTAAGGTCTGGACTCGAACTCGACTATTCCAAAACACGAATTTTCTTCTTTTAAAACCATTGTTTTTGATTTACTCTTGTCTTTCGGATCATTGTCTTCTTACATTATCCAACTTCTAATAAGCTTCAGGTGACGGACTGCTACCCTGACATTCTCCTGTAAAATGTCTTGATACAATTTTGAATTTATTGTTCCCTCAATGATTACAAGCTGTCCTGGCTCTGGGGCAGCAAAACAGCCCCAAATCACAATGCTCTTTCCACCATGCTTCACAGTTGGGATGAGGTTTTGGTGTTGGTGTGCAATGTCCTTTTTCCTCTAAACATAGCAGTATACATTTCTGTCAAGAAATTGTGGTGAACTACATATACCAGTCTGGACACGCCCCCTGCTGACTGCTCCTGTGACTCCCCCCACAGACCCCGGTATAAAGGCGATTGAGGCCTGAGCCCAGCCTCTCAGTCTCCAGGATGTAGTATCATGGTCACTCACTGCTTGTTCCTTCTTCCAGTCAATAAAAGCCGATATCTCGCCTTTACGTCTCAGAGTGAGTTATTGATGGTGCATCAGAAATTCAATTTTTGTCTCATCTGTCCACAGAACTTCGTCCCAGAAGTGTTGTGGAACTTCCAGCCAGTCTTTTGCAAACCCAAGAAATGCTGCAATTTTTTTTTTTTAAGAGCACCGGTCTCCTCCACAGTGTTCTTATGTGAACACCATTGTTGTTCAGAGATTTTCATATAGTGGACAACAGAGACTTCAGTAAGTTCTAGAGATTTCTGCAGGCCTTTTGCTGTTAACCTTGGGGTCTTTTTCACCTCCTTCAGCATTGCATGTTGTGCTCTTGGTGTGATCTTTGCAGGGTGCCCAGTCCTAGGGAGATTAGCAACAGTACTGAATTTCTTCTATTTACAGACAATTTATTTTACAGTGGACTCAGCTCTTTAGAAAGGCTTTTGTAGCCTTTTCTAGCTTCATGCATCTCTATAATTTTCTTCCTAGGTTCTCTGAAAGTTGTTTTGATTGAAGCATGGTGCACATAAACAGATCTTTCTTGAGAAGAGCAGGCTCTGTCAGTAACCTCAATTTGTGTCCCTTTTATAGGGCAGGGTACCTCTACAACCCACACCTCCAATTTCTTTTCATTGATTGGAGCACCTGACTCCAAATAGCTTTTGTTGAAGACATTACCCCAGAGGGTCACATTCTTTTTTGAACCTAGACTGTGATCATTTAAATGGTGCATTCAGTATTAATGAGAAGTAGTACAATTGTTTGTGTTTTTAATTTAGGCAGATTGTGTTTGTCTATTACTGTGACTTAGATGAAGACCAGACCACACTTTATGAGTAATTAAGACAGAAAACCAGGTAATTGCAAAAGGTTCACAAACATTTTCTTACAACTGCATGTGTATATTAATGTACATACATTCTAAAGACAGCAAAGATACCAACATTGAGCCAGCATTCATGAATATTTCACTTGTATAAAAATCATTAAGTATTTGTTAAAAATAGTGTAGTTGGTTTCCCCCACATGGGGAATTATTAAATTCAAAGTCTAATGAAACCCTGAAAATACACTGTTTGAAAACCAAACATATCACCTGTCAGGACTATCCGAAGCACAAACTGAATCAATGAGACCCACATCCAATGTACCCTACAGAGATAGTAAGAGACAAACATTTTAAGTTAAATGCTGACAAATTTGATTCAGGCTTTTCATATCTGTAAATACAACTTTTTAAAATAATTATTATCAAAAAACCACTAAGCACAGGCTGTGTAACAGCTGTGTTTTAGCTGTTTGGATAGTGGAAATACATCATTACAGAATTCAAAAATCATTACACAAAAATCTGGGATATGGAATAAAATTTTCATCAATTTATGTGAAAAAATTAAGTAAACCAACACAACTTTGTGTTTTTAACTTTCTTCATGTATGCATAGATAACATGGCTTTATGGTAACAGATCAATTTCTTGGAACACAACATCTCTGTAATACAAAGTACATCAGTTGCCTGTAATTATGTACATAACAGTCAAGACAGTTTTAGTTAAACTACTTGTTTGGAAAATAGTGTCAATAACAATAATATTAAGTAAATGTGAATGCACTACTGTTATTGCAGATTACTCATCACAAAACAATCTGTGACTTGTGCTTGGTTGCACTTGCAGATACAAAACCAAGTGTGAACATGAGTTGTGAGAAGAACTTAATTTGACTGGAAAGGCACCCTGTGTGACTGGGCAGGATAGTAAACATGTGAAAATAGGGTCAGTGGGTCACTTGGCTGCTGAAGCCTGTCCCACCATTCAATTGTGGTTGAGCTATCCCCTTGGGTCTTCTTGACCACAATGGGGATTTGAAGAGAAGGTGGAGGTTCTGCCATAAACTGATTGAATGTGCATTAATTTTAAAGGGTGGTACAATAATTTCTTGTGCTCTAACCTGAAGAGTTAATAGCATCTGGAAATAGGATCCCAGATTTTCTGTAAGAGCAATGAAAGGCTAGTACAAAACACAGAATTGCGGGAGGAACTCAACAGGTCAGGCTGCATCTGTGGAGGGAAATGGATAGCTGACATTTCAGGTTGAGACCTTTCAGCTGGACTCAGTCTCAACCCAATTGTCCATTCCTCAGCCGCCCCCACCAGTTGTTGCTTGACCTGCTGAGTTTTCCAGCAGTTTGTTTTTTGCTCCATATTCCACCACCTGCAGTCTCCTGTATCTGTTCTGTAGGAAAACGTGAAATACTGTGTCGATGTGTCAAGTCTACAATTCTCTTCAAAGTGTACATATAAATTTATTAAATCAACTTTACAATCATGCAAAAATAAATAACCAAGAGAATCTTTATGCCACTGTAATATATAGTGAAAGTTGACATTTCACTCATAAAGTGACACTTACAACACAAAGCCCAGTACAGAAGACATGCTGGTTGTCAACAGTAACTTACCACTGCATTATGTGGATTGGCTTGCTCATCATGCATCTCCCTAATCTCTTGCTCAGTTGATCCATGAACTTGGCTAAGGATACTAAACCACTGACTGCACCAAGAAAAAGGGGAAGAAACATTAACGAGGAGATCCCTTTCAATTCCCTCACACTCTGCCCAATTCCTGTTCCCTCAACTCTCCTGCTCTTTCCAATGGTGAAAATGTCCACCTATTAATCCAATGAAAAGAAAGCTGGATTTTATTTAAATCAGTGAAAGGATGAAAATCTTTATTCTATGGGGGAGGGGGAGAGGGAGAGGGAATGGAGGGGTGAAGTGGGGAGTGAGGATGGAGAAAGTGATGAGACAAAGTGCGGTGAGGGAATCAGAAGTAGGGAACAGGAAAGAAACAATTAAAGAGGAGAACGTGAGGACTAAGTTGGGTGTAAGTGTAAAGCAAAAGGTAGAGTGGGTAAAAAGGGAAAGAGTGGTTTGAAAGTAAGAAAATGAGGTCA
The DNA here is from genome assembly GCF_030144855.1 of Hypanus sabinus. Taxonomy (NCBI): domain Eukaryota; kingdom Metazoa; phylum Chordata; class Chondrichthyes; order Myliobatiformes; family Dasyatidae; genus Hypanus; species Hypanus sabinus. The sequence goes on along the minus strand of NC_082725.1, from coordinate 62,282,271 downwards.
GGACTGAGAAGGTGGGAAAGCAGAAAATGTTTAATCAAAGAAGATTGATGAGGAAGGACTGGAGGAGGCTCACATGGACTAGATTAGACCTTTAAAGAGAGAGGAAAGGACAGTAGGAAGTGAAGGGTTGAGAAGGATGGAGAGGGATGGAGAAGGTTGATGGAATGGGGGTATCTACAAAGGAAAAGAGGGAGAGAAAAAGGTATTGCAATGGTTATAAATGATTTGGATGTGGAAGTGTAAGGGTGGGTTAGAAAGTTTGCAAATGACATGAAAGTTGGATGTATTGTGGATTGTTTAGAAGGCTGTCATATGTTACAAAGGGGCATTGACAGGATTCAGAATTGGGCTGAGAAGGGGCAGATGGAGATCAACCCAGAAAAGTATTAGTGATTCACTTTATAATGTCAAATTTGTAGGTGGAATACAGCAGAGTGGAGATATAGGGATATTGGGGTCTGCAACCATAGGACCCTCAAAGTTTCAGCACATTGATAGGACTGTTAAAGGTGGGACATAGTGCGTTTCCTTCATTATTTGGGGGATTAAGTTCAAGAACCATAAGGTAATGTTGTAGCTCTATAAAACCCTGGTTTGACCACACTTGAAATATTGTGTTCAGTTCTGGTCTCCTCATTATTGGAAGGATGTGGAAATTTTTACAGAAGATGAAGAGGAGATTTACCAGGAAGTTGCCTGGATTAGAAAGCATGTCCTGTGAGGATGGGTTAAGCAAACTAAGGCTTTTCTCTAAAATAAATAAAGTGAATAAAAAAGGGTGAATTGAAGAAAAAAGAACATCCATAGACATGAGCTAAGCAGCAGAAAGCAGGAATCAAAATTCCAAAAGAACTGAAATAGTTTAAAATTTTCAGTAGTGACAAGTAAATGTTCTGGGGAAATAGCCAGTTCTGAACAGTTCATACTTTTCACATCACTCAACCAATTTTATTACAACAGAACTTGCACAATTTTGAAAAGTCACAGTTCATAACTAAGTATTTTGGGTGTCATTGTTGGCAAGCAGTCTCTCCATGGTCTGAGAAGGACATCTAATTTGTACATTCCTTGGAATCTATTCAATATTTTAAAAAAAGAACTAAAATTCTGCTAAATATGTTAGAATAAGTTAAACAAAGTCACACATTTGACAAAGTCCAATTAACACAAATTTACAAAGCCCATGTTGAAATTTGTGGAAAATATTCATGTTGATTATGTGATGGTAGACAGCAGACAGTGCCGACCCGAGGTTCATTTCCCTAGTGTCTGTCTAAAGGATGTTTCATAAATGGCTTTCAATGACTTTACCCTTTGAAGAAGAGCTGCTCTTTTAATCTAAGAAAAGTGATCAAGCCTTGAATTCCACAGAACAGACTTTAACAAAGAAAACAGTCTGCCCACTGGCAGTTATCTTTGAACTGAACATGGGTAGAAGTGTTTGTGTTACGAGAGTGATGCAGTGTAGCTTGCAGCAGGTCATCAACTACATCTGAACTAAATGACGAAAACATTTACCTGGCTTCTTCAGCCGTCTCAGCAATAAGATAGTAGACACGATCTTCTATTACTATATTAATGCCGTTCTCCTTGCCAGTATTATCAATAATTTCTCTAAAGATATAAAGGAATTGTAGAGATCAGTACCAACAAAATGTTAGAGGACAATTTCAATTCTGTCATTAGATGAACAATCAGATGAAACAAGGCAACAGCTAAGTTAACTTAATATGAGGTAGTTCATTGACTTCGAGCACGGAACCAGGATCTTCAGTCCACCGCATCCATGCCAAACATCAAACAGTCTCTCTACACTAATTCCATGCTCGTCTCCTCAACATTCCCATCACTTATCCTGAATTAGTACATCCACCTACCTACTAAAGAAATCCACCAACTCATATCTTTTAGATATGGGAAGAAACTGGGTGTATCCAATGGTCACGGGTGGTCAGGACTGAGCGTCTCACTGTTGCTGTGAGGGAGCAACACCACTACCTGTGTTCAGTGTGTGAAGCTCCAACAGGAGTGCTTACCTTGCAGATCTGATATCGATAGTTCCCTTTTGCTTCTCCTCACTGTCATTCTCAAAGTACATCAGCTTGCTCTCCCTCAGCACGAACCAGCGCCTTTTCCAGTTGCGCCTTGATAGGGTGGAAGTGCCACCTCCTTTTTTATGCAGCCAGCCTTGCTTCAGGGCTTCTTGTTTGGAACGGAACCACATGAATGTTTCATCCTTTAAAACGCACCATCGGCGTTTCCATGTATTTATCAGCCCTCCTGAAACACAGATGCAGATTCACTACCAAGTCTAGGGAGAAAGATGCCCTGCAGCGCAAAAGAGAACGCCTTTGACCCACGTCCTCTCAGCAATGATGGCTGGAGCATGAAGGTGTGTCTGCCTGAAGTGAGGGAGATGTTCAGAAAAAGAATGGCGATGAGGGGTAGATGGTGGTGGTGGGGAGTAACGGAGAAGTTAATTTCAATATGCCATTCAAATTTATCATAACCAACATCATTTATATGGGGTAGTTTAATGCCTTCAAGTATTTTAAGTTTTACATCAATTGAAATAGCTGGACTCGACAGTTTAACAGAGCACAGCTGGTTGGATGACAGAGAAGCATTGACATAACTTTGGAACTTCTGCCATTAGACAGAAATCTCAAAGTTGCTGATAATTTGGTGGGTGAATGTCTGCAGTTACATGGCAAATGCCAATGATTTTCCACAAAACCTGGACCACTGTTACATGATTTTCACCAGGTGAAGTTTTGTTTTAAGTAATTGCATTGAAATGAATGTGAAGTATGCTAGAGGTGTTTCGTTCTATTAGGAACATAGACATAGAAACATAGAAAACCTACAGCACACTACAGGCTCTTCGGCCCACAAAGTTGTGCCAAATCTGTCCTTACCTTAGAAATTACTAGGATTACTCATTGCTCTCTATTTTTCTAACCTCCATGTACCTATCTAAAAGTCTCTTAAAAGATCCTATCGTATTCAACTCCACCATTGTTGCTGGCGGCCCATTCCACACACTCACCACTCCCTGTGTAAAAAACTAACCTCTGACATCTCCCCTGTACCTACTTCTAAGCACCTTAAATCTGCGCCCTCTTGTGGTAGCCATTTCAACCCTGGGAAAAAGCCTCTGACTATCCACACGATCAATGCCTCTCATCATCTTATACACCTCTATCAGGTCACCTCTCATCCTCCGTCACTCCAAGGAGAAAAGGCTGAGTTCACTCAACCTGTTTTCATAAGGCATGCTCCCCAATTCAGGCAACATCCTTGTAAATCTCCTCTGCACCCTTTCTATGGCTTCCACGTCCTTCCTGTAGTGAGGCATCCAGAACAGAGCACAATACTCCAAGTGGGGTCTGACCAGGGTCCTATATAGCTGCAACATTACCTGAAGCCTCCTAAATTCAATTCCACGATTAATGAAGGTCAATACACCGTATGCCTTCTTAACACAGAGTCAACCTGCATAGCTGCTTTGAGCGTCCTATGGACTCAGACCCCAAGATCCCTCTCATCCTCCACATTGCCAAGAGTCTTACTACTAACACTATACTCTGCCATCATATTTGGCCTACCAAAATAAACCACTTCACACTTATCCAGGTTGAACTCCATCTGCCACTTCTCAGCCCAGTTTTGCATCCTATCAATGTCCCACTGTAACCTCTGACAGCCCTCCACACTATCCACAACTCCTCCAACCTTTGTGTCATCAGCAAACTTACTAACCCATCACTCCACTTCATCATCCAGGTCATTTATAAAAATCACGAAGAATAAGGGTCCCAGAACAGATCCCTGAGGCACCCCACTGGTGACTGACCTCCATGCAGAATATGACCTATCTACAACCACTCTTTGCCTTCTGTGTGCAGGCCAGTTCTGGATCCACAAAGCAATGTCCCCTTGGATCCCATGCCTCCTTACTTTCTCAATAAGCCTTGCATGGGGTACCTTATCAAATGCCTTGCTGAAATCCATATACACTACATCTACTGCTCTTCCTTCATCACTTGACAAAGCCATGCTGACTATTCCTAATCATTTTATACCTCTCCAAATGTTCATAAATCCTGCCTCTCAGAATCTTCTCCATTGACTTACCAACAACTGAAGTAAGACTCACTGGCCTATAATTTCCTGGGCTATCTTACTTTCTTCCTTGAATGAAGGAACAACATCCACAACCCTCTAATCCTATGGAACCTCTCCTGTTCCCATTGATGATGCAAAGATTATCCCCAGAGGCTCAGCAATCTCCTCCCTCGCCTCCCACAGTAGCCTGGGGTACATTTCGTCCAGTCCCAGTGACTTATCCAACTTGATGCTTTCCAAAAGCTCCAGCACATCCTCTTTCTTAATATCTACATGCTCAAGCTTTTCAGTCTGCTGCAAGTCATCACTACAATCACCAAGATCCTTTTCCATAGTGAATACTGAAGCAAAGTACTCATTAAATACCTCTGCTATTTCTTCTGGTTCCATATTCTTTTTCCCACTGTCACATTTGATAGGTCCTATTCTTTCACATCTTATCCTCTTGCTCTTCACATACTTGTTGAATGCCTTGGGGTTTTCCTTAATTCTGCCCACCAAGGCCTTCTCATGGCCCCTTCTGGCTCTCCTAATTTCCTTCTTAAGCTCCTTCCTAGCAGCCTTATGATCTTCTAGATCTCTAACATTACCTAGCTCTCTGAAAGCTTTTCTTTTCTTCTTGACTAGATTTATTACAGCCTTTGTACACCACGGTTCCTGTACCCTACCATAACTTCCCTGTCTCATTGGAATGTACCAATGCAGAACTTCACTTAAATATCCCCTTAACATTTGCCACATTTCTTCTGTACTTCTCCCTGAGAACATTTGTTCCCAATTTCAGCTTCCAAGTTCCTGCCTGATAGCCTCATAATTCCCCTTGCTCCAATTAAACGCTTTTCTAACTTGTCTGTTACTATCTCTCTCCAATGCTATTGTAAAGGAGATAGAATTATGATCACTGTCTCCAAAATGCTCTCCCACTGAGATCTGATACCTGACAAGGTTCATTTCCCAACACAAGATCAAGTACAGCCTCTCCTCTTGTAGGCTAATCCACATATTGTGTCAAGAAACCTTCCTGAACAGATCTAACAAACTCCACCCCATCTAAACCCCTTGCTCTAGGGAGATGCCAATTTATATTTGAGAAATAAAAATCTCCCATCATGACAACTCTGTTATTATTACACCTTTCCAGGATCTGTTTCCCTATCTGCTCCTTGATATACCTGTTACTATTGGGTGGCCTATAAAAAACACACAGTAAAGTTATTGACCCCTTCCTGTTCCTAACTTCCACCCACAGAGACCCCATAGACAATCCCTCCATGATGTCCACCTTTTCTGCAGCCGTGACACTATCTCTGATCAACAGTGCCACTCCCCCACCTCTTTTGCCTCCCTCCCTGTCCTTTCTGAAACATCTTAAACCTGGCACTTGAAGTAATTCCTGTCCCTGAGCCATCCAAGTCTCTGTAATGGACACATCATATCCCCAAGTACTAATCCACGCTCTAAGTTCATCCGCTTTGTTAAATAGACACGTCTCAAACCGTCGGTCTGAGTGCATCCCTTCCCTATCACCTGCCTATCCTCCCTCTCGCACTGTCTCCAAGCTTTCTTTGTTGAATTAATTTTGAAGTGTAGTCATTATTTACAACAATCTTTTCTCAGTCTGTCCCTCAGGGTCGAAGATGACTTGATTCCCATTTTGTGGATGAGGCCAACTACAGATTTTTCCACAGTTAGAGCAGGAATTGTCCAGCAGGATGGGCATTTGTGAAGTGTTGCACAAAGCTGTGTGCTCTGATGCATAAACTCGAGTTCCTCAATACCATCTTGAATGCCCTTTCACTGCATTTGTGATGAAGGACTGAGAACTCCAGGAGTTGCAGAGATGCTGTATTATTTTGAAGAGGCTTTGAGAGCATCCTTGAAGGACATCAATGAATACACTATGTATTGAAAGTCAGAAGTTGATTTGTTCCTGACAAAGTCATGCTTCGTGATGTTGCTTATGACATCAGGAAAACATCCTTAAATAGCTTAATGGGACAATTTATATAACCAAAGGCTTGGCTGGCACCTCACCTAGGATCACCAACTCTAACAATGTGGGACCTCCTCTGAACTGATTCGAACCCTTTTGATCCAATTACCCAATTATTGAGGCCATTACCACAGGACTCTGCTGTGTCTGCACCCTGTTGCATTGAACACAACATTGTCTTAAACAGGAATCAGAGCCAAACTCAACCAGGTCTCAAATGGTCAGAACAGCTGCACAGCAATATCAAACCCGAATATATTAAATAATATATTAAACCTGATTCTGATATGGACTGGGGCTTAAACCCATGGCAAAGTCAAGGCAGATACCTGCATCAATATTTGTCAGTTTTTTTTAATTCTGTGGTAGCCAGTCACAAGAACAATGAACGCAGATGAGCAGTTCAGTACATTATATTAACCAACTGTTACATTATATTAACCATTACCTGAAATTTGTTCTTACCCTTCATAAACAGGAAGCTGTGGAAATAAGGCAAAGTGACACAGCTGTAGACAGAATCTCGCCGGTAAGCTAATTCTTCATCAGTGTCAAATCTAGAATCAACTTCATCATCACTCTCCTCATACTACAAAGAAGAAGAAGAAATTGTTATTGGTGGCGATAACAGTAGATAGGAGCAGTTTTATTGTTCTTTGTATTAGGCTTGTTAAAAGTAAGGCACAGAAATTATATTTTAGACACACATTGTAGCGAAGGGACCCTGATTTGGAAATTGATGCCTCGGTGTCTGGTGCAACTAGCAGGATCCTCCACTGCCAGGGTGAGCCAACACAAACCAAGAAACAACGTACAACGTGTTCTAGCTGGCTTGTCTACAACTCAATGGTATCAACATCGAATTTTCCAATTTCAAGTAACCTTACCTCCCTCTGCTCCCTCCACTTCTCTCTTTTCTCTCTTGTCCCCTTTCCCATTCCTCCCCTCCCCCACACATCAGATCCCCATCATCCATTTCAAACCCCTCCGCCTCCTGGCCCTGTTCCTCTATTTACGTATTTCACACACTGTATCATCTTCCTATCTGTTTCAGGTGCCATCTGCCCTTCACCTCTCTCTTAATGATTCTCATTATCACCTTCCTGCATGACAAGATTCCACTGATTACAGCCTATGTGTCACCCTCCAGCCTATCTTTTCACCCTCTTGCCTCAACACATGGCTCAATTCCCCTTGAAGCTTTTTTTTTGGCTGTCCCCACCTGACTCTGTCTCTGTGTCCCATCTCCATCCTTCCCCCTCCCATACCTGGCTCCTCTGCCCATCATTCTTCACCCTTCCCTGGCACTCCTCACCTGGTGGACTCTGTCTCACCACTCCCACTCTCCTCTCTATACTGGCTCTCTCCCCAGTCTTGATGCAGGGTTTCAACCTGAAGCATCATGCCTCTCTTACTCCTGCCCACCACCACAAATCCTACTCAACCCATCAATTCCTTCCAGATTCCACCACCCACAGTATTGTGTCCTCTTGTTTGGCCAGTAAAGCCTTGTGCATCCAGCAGAGTTTCCAAACTGGCCACAGAGCTAGTTAAAAATGAACTATATGTAGTGATAAAAGAACCACATAGATACATACAAGCATATTCAGACCATGCCATCATCAGAACAGCACAAGTTCAGCATAGGGGGCTGGGGGTTCCTTAAGTACTTCCATAAACCTTCCACTTTCAGATCACTTTGGTTACTTTCCCAGGTCTACTTTACAATAAACTTCTCCCTTGGTAATGTTGAACCACATGTGACAGATCCAGCATATCCATTTTCTGTACATGTTATGCTTCTCAGTAACAGAAATCATTAGGATGGCTACATTTCAATTATGAAAGGTAAGCCCATCCTAACAAGATCACACTACTTCAAGGACTGTACAACTTGCTCAAGGTTCACTTGTGATAAGCTAAATATGCTATCCTATTCCTTTGCCCAAAGTTAAATTTGAAGCAACTAAGTCAAACACAACAAGTCCAGAGACAGACTTATTTTAAATCCTCATCACTGAGTACTCACAACTGAACTATCAAGATACCTCTCAGAATACTGCCCTCAAGGATTGTTCAAGTTTGTTATCATTTAACCATACACGAATATAGCCCAACGAAACAGTGTCCCTCTGGCAGCAAGGTGCACAACACTACCAATAGCATATAGCACAAATGGTTACAATAGTGTACAGATAAAGACAAGTCCCTGAGTGGCCTGAGTGGCTGCAGTGCTGGTCCTGCTTGTTTTTCCATCGAGCGAACTGTGGAGGGCAGTGCCAACTGGAGGGGCCAGGCCCCAACTCGGTTTGGATTCCAGCATGTCCCATGCCCTACAACGGCTCTCCACTCCGCCTTGGTGCCTTCTCGCCTGGACGGCTGCAACAGGTGAGGCCACGACTTCGGCCTGGTCCTCACTACAACTGAGGCACACAGCTCATGGTCTCACCAATAAACCAGACTTGAAGTATACTACATTATCAACGTCTAACAGGGTCTTGTGATCCCAATGAAAACATCCAAGACAATCACATGCACTATCATGGCACAACAGTACACAACAAGTCCGGGTGACAACACAACAGCTTCTTCCCCTCTGCCATCCGATTCCTAGATGGACATTGAACCTCGTGAATACTACCCCTCTTTTTTAATATATATTATTTTGTTTTTTTGCACGATTTAAAGTCTATTCAATATACATAAACAATTCATTTATTTATATATTTTTTTCTTCTATATTATGTATTGCATTGAACTGCTGCTGCTGTTAGTTAACAAATTTCATGGCACATGTCGGTGATAATACACCTGATTCTGATTTCTGTATACAATAAGTCCAGTTCCATCGCTATTGGATAGTCCTGCAGCTTTGATGCTCCTAGCATCCAGCAGTGCCTTGCAATTGTAAAAAAAGATGCACAGGTCGAACAAATCCATGTTTGATTGGACCCAGAATGGCCGTTGCATACAAGCGTGCCGCCACCTTACCGATCTTTAAGGATACCTCAATGAAGAATCCTAGGTGTATCAATAGGGCTTTTGATAGAGTGAGAACCAGAGAACATTTGTTACTTGGTTGGCAAGAGACCTGAACAACATATAACTGGATGGAAAAATAGAAAATGCTGTAAATAACAGGTCAGGAAGCAGCTGTGGTGGGGTGGGGGGGGGGGAGTGCAGGGGGAGGAAATGGTATTGTTTCAGGTTGATGACCTTAAGCCTGTTTTTTTTCTCTTTCTGCAGATGCCACCTGATCTACTGAATATTTCCAGCATCTTCTATTTTTATTTCAGATTCTCAGCTTTCTCTGGTTTTTAAATTAAAGAGTTGGATGTTCTGTACAGCAGCTGGGTGATATGCCAGTTCATACACTCCTAGTTTACATCAGATGTATTTGCTACAAAGGGGAAGACTCATTAAAAAAAGTCTCATTTTTCCAATCATGTTGAAATGCAAAGAATGACCCAGCATCCTTAATAATGGAGCCATGTCAGAGGTAGCTGAGTGTTTTCAAAATTAAATCATAAAATGCTCGAAGTACTCAGCAGGTCAGACCACACCTGTAGCAAGTTATCATTTCAGAACCTGGACCCAAAATGTTAACTGCTGCTCTCTCCATAGTTGCCTGAACTGGTGAGTTTTCCAGCATTTTCTGCTTTTATTTTAGATTTTCAGCATTTGCCTCATTGATTGCTGGCTTTGCTAATTGACCCGTTGTAAGTCAGGTAAGTACTCACTGAAGACTGTGGCCCTTCAGAGCTTAGCCTGTACACTCCTGAGCTGTTGTAGGTGCCCACGGAGTAACGATACTGACAGTCAGGGGACCACCGGCTGCTGCGGGGCTCTGAAAAGGAGACACTGCTGCCAGACGTGATAGGACCATCCTCATAATCGCCCTCAGCATAATCAGATTCTTCGTCTGGCGGGATGAGCTCAGGGTTCTCCTTCTCGGTATCTACCAGCTCAGGAATGCAGTATGTAGAGTCTTTGTTGGTGGGGCTCGCTGGACTGGGAGCAGTGACAGTCAGGGGGGCAGTCTCATCATTTGCAATAGTGGGTACCAGTGCATCGTTCATGTAAGGGTCTTCCTCTGAAGAGTCATCACTTGTCCGGATTCCGCTGGTCCGCTGATCGAAGTGACCGTGCTCGCTTGGGTTTGGTGAATCTTTAAATGCATCATCATCAGCATCAAAGCCCTCATCTTCCTCTTCTTCAGGATATGGCTGGCTGAAGTTGAAGGTAGGTTTTTCAATGGGATTGGGCACTGCTGAGGTATTCAGTTTGTATTCACTGTCAGTAGAGAGAGAACTTTCAAAGTTGCGGACACATTCATCAATTTCATCAAAATTCAGGGAATCCAGGAACTCCTGAGCAGCTTTGCAGGCTTCATCTTCCAGTCGTTTTAGCTCCTCGTCACGAAGCTGCTGGAGCTGTGCAAGGGAATTCTTGGTGAGTGCTGACTCATGGCGTTCCTTCTGACGTTGAAGCTCTCCAATCTCCCTCTCTAGCCGCAGAATCTCCTCCACCTGCCTGTTCTCTTGCTTTTCCAGTTGGCTTTCTTCTATGGCTTTCTTCTGAGCCTCTATCATGGCTGCTTGTTCCTGTCGCCTCCTTTCTTCCTTGATCTGTGAAGGCAAGGCGAGAAATTAAATTCTTACAGATTGGGATATGGACATTGTAAACAGGGATAAACAGAGAGTAGTGGGTACCTGCAACACACTGCCAGGGATAGTGGTTGAAACAGATGCAATAGAGTTATTTAAGAGGCTTTGACTGACTGCAGCCATTGAGGAAGCATTGTGCAAATGTAGAAATGTAGGGAGATAAGGAAATGCACTAAGAGAAAGCACCGGTGATTAGTCAGCTAAATGATCGGATGTGTAACACTTCGACCTGAAACATTAACTCTATTTCTCTTCCCACAGATGCAGCCTGACTGCTGAATATTTCATGCATCTGACAACTTTGCTCTTGTATTTGTAATTTGTGCTTAATGACATACTGAGATCACTGGGACTTACAAAAATGATTAAATGTAAAACAATTATTCAAAGGAAGTAAATGAAACAAATGTACTATTTAAAATTAATTTTACCTTAAACGTTAGGGGCAAAGTTAAACCTTGAACCAAAATCTTAAATCAGAGGGACCCCCATACATGTTATTTTTCTCTGGCTTGTAATGCAAACATTTAGCCAGAACATTTTGAATAAATGCTTCCAGGAAAAAATGCTTCAAAGCAGGAAATGCGTAAATTAAAGGTATAAAATTATTCCCAAGCTCAATGTACTATGAAGTCTAATGCATTGATTTTGTTTTTTGGAAATCCTTAGAAAAGATTCATTACCTGTTCTCTGAGGATTTCTGCTTCCCATTCTTTCCTTTCTCTGCAAAAGATTTTCAAAATTTAAAACAGGCAACAACTCAGTTTCAGATCAGATTGTTTAGGTGAATGGAATGTTAACAACTTGAAGAACATGACCTAGTGAGAGCTGGCAGCTTCTAAAGACGGGTCTCTGACAGATCAACATAATGATGTCAGAAATTAATAGCTTGGTTTCTCACCGTGCAAACATTCATACATACTGTATACTACATCTAGCGTATTTTTGTCAGTCTTAACAGTTTAGACATACTTCTGCTACATAAATAGTCTTAACTGTATTCAGTGAGACTACTGGTTCACTAATGCTGCATTTAAAATTGCATCTTAAATGTCAATTAACTTTCCTATTAAAATGATTAAACAACAAGTATACATTTCACTGAAAAGAACTGTGCAAGTAGACAGGGTTGTGAAGTAATTTAGCATGCTGGCCTTCATCAGCCAGGACATCGAGTTCAGGAACAGAGACATTATGCTGGAGTTGTACAATTCCACTGGTGAGGAGCACCTGGAGTACTGTGGACAATTTTCATAACCCTTATGTAGTCAAGCTGGAAAGGTACAGAACTGCTCGGACTAAAGGGCCTGAATTACCAGGAGAGGCTGCCTATGCTGGATTGTTATTTCCAAAATCAAGGCGACTCACAGAAGATTATAAAATCATGGTCAGGGTCTTTTCTCAGGGCTGTGAAATCCAAAATTAAAGGGCATAGATACAAGATAAAATGGAGGAGAAATTTAAAGAGAGCCGAGAGATAACTTCTCTATGCAGACGGTAATCAGTGCATGAGATGAGCTGCCAAAGGAAGTGGTTGAGGTGGATACAAATGCAATATTTTGAGAAGGATTTCGATAGGTTGTAAGGGCTTGGAGGTTTATGGTCTGACGGGCCTGTTTCTGTAATGCATTAGTCTAAAAATCTCTGATACTTTAAAAAGTGATTCACGAGTAGACTAATTGCTGGGGTGAGATAGGCATGTCTCAGATGCTAACCTTTCTTCCTGTTCTTTCCTGCTCTGCTCCTCTTGCTGCTTTTTATTTTCCATTAGCTGTCTGTAGAGTCTGCGAGTCAGCTGACCCCGTCGGTGGGCCTGCAGCGTTATCGTGGCAGTTCGTACAAGCTGGAACTTTCTTTTCCAGAAGAAAGCGCGATAGTTTTTCTGAATGACCACAACCATATCCCGCATCTTTTTGTATTGCTTCCTGTTTTGGGGAGAAAATTAATTTCTTAAAGAGAGATATCTATGCTCACCTTGCAAAAAGCTATTTAAAAAGGATTTAAATGAAATTAATGGAGATCATTTTTACAATTACATTTTTCTGACTTAGTAACAAAATTATACAGCATTGAAACAGACACTATGGCCCAACACATCTACAGTGGCCACTGCGCCTGTCTGCATAAATCCCACTTGCCTGCATTAAAACAACATCTCTTTATACCTTTCTTATTTAAAATGACCTTTAAATTCCTCCCTCTGACACTTCCTCTTGCAATTCATTCCAGATACCAGTGACTCTTTACATGAAAAATCTACCCGTCAGATCCTCATAAACCTCATCCCTCTCACCTTTACACCATGCTCTCTGGATTCAGACACCAGTACAACGGGATATAGAAACTGTCTATTGACTCTAACTATACATAATTATATTGCTATCATATCAGCTTTCAGCCTACCTTGCTTCAGGGAAAACAAACCCAGCTTGTCTAATTTCACTCCTTCCAATCCAGACATGACGCTGTGAAACTTTTGAGAATCCAACTCTTATAGGTAATGTCTACACCTAAGAGGGCAAGCATATATATGCCTTTCCTCACCACCCTGTCCACTCACTTCCATTACATTGCTTTGCCTGACTATGATTTTATTGATATCTTTATTCCATGCTCCAGTTAGAGAGTTATGTACACACTCCGGATGATTGAGTTCATCCCAGCTGTCAAGGCACCCATTTATGCTAACCCTGCAATAATTTTATTTAATTCTCACCACATTCTCTTTAATTTGACTCCAATTCTATCACCCACCCACACAGAAGGGGGAAGTCACAGCGGCAATAACCTGCCCTTTTGTGGGATGTGGGAGTTAACTAGAGCACCCAGGAAAAGCCAGAAGGAGACGGAGAAAAGCCCACAGAAATTAATAAGTAAAATATAAGTAAAATATTCAACCTTCCCAGACTCTTACCTTGCTAGATAGCCAAGGACATGAGCTTGTATGATCATGGCAGATTTATAAACTTCAACACTGCGATGTTTCTCTAGCTTATGCTCCAGGGACTCGCGTATGAAAACCTGCAAAGAACGTGTGCAAGGCATGTTATCATCCAACCAAATGAAATTACCTTCTCACCTTAAAAAAAACGGCATCAATACTTATCAGGTTGGGCAGCAGCTGTGGAGATAGAGTGTTAAAATTTTAAGTTGAAGATCCTTCATCAGAAGTTGGAAGGTGAGAAAGCAACATGTTTTAGTTTCCAGAGAAGGGAAAGGGTGCAGTAAACCACAGTACAGGGAATTCCAAGAGAACCTAGAATCCAGGCCTCAGCCAGATCAAGATGATACAGATAGTGCTGGTGCAACGTGAAAGAGGGGACTGAAGGAGACACATCTCAGCCAGTGTCTACCAGTCAAATCTAAAAAGGGAACAGAAACCATTGAGGATGAGCACATGACACAAACAAAAACTCGAGAGAGAAGCTAAGTTTTGTTAAGTAACTTTAGAAGAACAGGTGGTAGTGAATTCAACAGTACTTCAAACACACAAATCAAACTCAGAAACAGGAAATTTGAAAGAAAACCTGAAAAAAACTGTCCAGTTGTTGACAAAACATCAACAATGTGAAACATTCTTCATTTCCCTTCCACAGGTACTGCCTGATGTTGAGTGTTTCCAGAGGTTTTTGTTTGTTTCACATTGTCATCTTCTGGGTTTTTAAAATTTTAGACCTTCCTGTCTTTTCTGTATGAGTCAGCCGGAATGATGGCAGGTCGAAGGGATCGAGTGCGCTAGCATGGACTTGTGGTCAAAGGAGGTGCACGGTATTTGCCAACCACTTTGCAGTCAGATCCCTTCAAAGAACTAGCAACTCCTGTGGTAAGAACTTCCATTATTCTGCTGTTCAGAGGCATCCAGCGGCTATGATTTAATTGATATGGCTGGTAGCCAGTCACATTAAAGACCCCTTCAACAGCGTTCTATAGAGCAAAAAGCAAAACTTTATTTAACTGCTTAAACATTGTACAGTGAAAATGAACATTGGAAAATCCATACGATTAAGGTAGTGGCTGAATGAACTCTTCAAAACTTGTAAAAGAATACCCTCCTGTTCTGACATATAAATGTATACAATTTGTGTTTGTTGCACCAGATAATTAGCTGAATGATAAATGTAATTGAATACACTGCTAGAAGCTCACTAAACCCATAGGTTATACAATCATTGTAATTGAGTGAACTGTTAGAAGCTCACTAAATCCATAGGTTTTAAAGGCCATGTTTTTCAAAACATAGAACAGGGTAGCACAGGAACAGGCACTTTGGCCCAAGATGCTGTGTGAAAGTAACTAGTAAACCAGTAATTAAAAGCCTAACTAAACAAGTTCATATGCAAGTTTATACCCTTCCATTCTCTGCACATCCGAGAGCCTCTTACACAACTGTATTGTAAATGCTTCCACCAATATCCCAGCTGTGCATTCCAGGCACCCAACGAAGCTTGCCCTACACATTTCCTTTGAAAGTCAGCCACCCCACCCCCCACCCCCCACCCTGGGGACACAGATGCCAGCTGCCCACTCTACACATGCTTCTCATAATCTGATAAATTTCTATCAGGTTGCATTTTAAAATGGCATTGTGTTTTGTAAGGAAAAGTGAATCACTGCCAGTGTTCTCTGCCAAACCAACATGCCCAGCATGGAGACTAAAGTTAAACTCCTTCAGGAAGACCATTTCTCTCCCTGCACTAACCCAACATCAGCTTCCTGAAACACACACACACACAATTCTGTCCTCCAACATGGGAAGATATTATCAGGAAGACAGAAGAAATTCAAGGCAAGCTTCTCTGAAGAAATGCAACATCCTCACTGATTCCTGGAAATCCCTGGCCCATGACTTCTCTAAGTGGAGAAGCAGCATTTGGGACGGAGTTGATAACCTCTATTAGCAGCTGATGGAGAGAGGAACTGATCACCTGACCATCTACCCATCACTCTGGGTGGAGTATGTCAGTTGCACATAATTGTTACTGAATAAAACTGACTGACCAAAAGCGAAATACCTACAGATTCTAGAGGTCTGAAATAAATCAGAAAATTGTTGGAAAAACACAGCATATCTAAATGGGCATCTTTCTTCAAATCCTCCCAAAGTTAATTAAAATTATTACAAATTAAACTCAAACGCCAAAAGAATTACTTCAAAACTAGAATAGTTATCTGTCCTTAAAAAATAACTGAGAAGACTAATAAAAGATTTTTCTTAAATTTACTGTGATATTAAGCCAAGAGATAATGTTAGCTATTCAGAATTTGCTCATTGTTTTAGAGTGGTTGTTGTGTTTATTTACAATTCTTCCAGCTGATCACTGGATGGCCGAATATAATTCAGAGAAATAGTTATTTCTTGCTAACCCGCCTCCCTACCTTGGTTTTACCAAGTTGCCAGTCTGTTCCGGTGTTATCATAGAAATAAAGTAGTGCAGCACATTTCCCCTTGAAATCATCAGGTAAGGAGAGATTCCTCATCAACACCTTGTACCTAAGGAGAAAAAAAAGTAAACCAATAAACTCTGCTTTTTCTCGAGTACATCATCCTGAAATTTCACTAGAATTCTCTCTCTTCAGATTCTCTTCCCGTCATTACGGACATTTACACTACATACTGCATCCGCAAAGTAAACAGCATTATGAAGGACCCCATGCACCCCTCATACAATCTCTTCTCCCTCCTGCCGTCTGGGAAAAGGCTCTGAAGGACTTGGGCTCTCACTACCAGACTATGTAACAGTTTCTTGCCACAAGCTATCAGACTCCTCAATACCCAGAGCCTGGACAGTCACCTTACTGCCCTATTGGCTTGTTTATTATAATGCCTGCACTATTTTGTGCCCTTTATGCAGACCTGGGTAGGTCTGTAGTCTAGTGTAGTTTTTTCTCTGTGTTTTTTTACGTAGTTCAGCCTAGTTTTTGTACTATGTCATGTAACACCAAGGTCCTGAAAAACGTTGTCTCGTTTTTACTATGTACTGTACCAGCAGTTATGGTTGAAATGACAATAAAAGTGACTTGACTTGAAGAACAGTCTGATGGTAAGAGGAGAAATGGGGTTCACCGTTTCCCCAATATGCCAGACAACTGGGACGATTACCATGTTCTCACAGAGGCACAGGTTAATGCTGTTAATCACAACATACAACCTTTTCCTATCAACGTCAGCTTTTGCTTCTCGAACAAAAATACCAACTTTTACTTCTACTTTAAAACTGGCATCAAAATTGGTGAGAAATTGTGGCCCCTTCATGATGCAGTGTGAATGAAATAATCTGAAAATAGAAAAATCCCTTGATTTGAAAATAAATGCATTGAAGTACAATTCACAATTCACATGGACACAAGCCTTGTGGCTCATCGAATGTGTGCCAACTGTCGAGCACCATTTACACGAATCCTGTTTTATTCTCTCCACATCGCAACAACTCCTCCAGAATCTACCACTTAACTAAACACTGAGGACAACATATAATGGCCAAATTAACCTATCAGCGAGACACTTTGTAGATGCTGGAAATTTGTAACAACGCACATGAAATGTTGGAGGAATGAAGTCAGGGAAATGAACAGCTGACGTTTTGTGTTGAGACCCCTTATCAGGACTGGAAAGTGAGGGAGTAGAAGCCAGGATTAAAAGGCAGAGGAAGGAAGCAGCCAGTGACCGGTTTGGGATGTGGGAGGAACCGGAACAAACCCATGCCGTCACAGGGAGAACATGCACACTCCACACAGCTCTCTGGAGCTGCAAGACTACAGTCAGCATTCTCCTCTTTCGTTGCCTGCAGGTGGTCAAACCTTGCAGACTGAGATGTGATCACTTAGGCCCCAAAATCCACCTTTTGTGGATAGGGAAATTCATTTCTTGCAATCTTCAGCATCACTTATACCTCACAAGCTTTAAACTGTGTTTTATTAAATTAGGCTAAATTGCAGGCTAGCAAGGTATTGTGGCAGGACTTCTAGTTATTCTGAACAGGTAGATAGAGGGACTTCACTCTAACACCTTCCTGATGGAATGTTCATAGTATTCATTTAAAAATTAAAATTTTCCTAATTGTACACATCTCTCCCTACCACTGTGACTTCACTCCTGTAACTAAAAAGGAGTACCACTTACTATTCTCAGAACACCCATTGTACCGGGGGTGGGGGGAGAGTGCGAGAGGGCAAGGAGTCTGACCATCCGCACAATACCACAGAGAGTGAGACAGAGCCCGAGAATGCACACAGTGTACTGGGGAGAGGGAGTGAGTCTTTCCCTTAAGATCTCTTAAATATCTCAAGAAGGGATAAAACCCTCTAATGATCTCTTCAACCTTCCAAATTTAGACTCTTGTGGATTCCATTGCTATACTATCAGTCATGCATTCTGCTGGTGATGCCCTTTAAAAGGAATTCAACACCTTGAACCACATTCCCTACTTTTCCATAACAATCCATCTCTTTGGCAATAGCTTTCATCACTAAGATTCACCTGATGCTGTTCCCAAGAAGCATTCGGTAATTTTTGCAGTGTTAAGGCTATATTAAGAGGATGTGATGGGCCAATTTGGTTCACTGTTGAACAAATTACTTCCTTTTGGGGGTCAACTAAGAAACCAGTCTATGGAATAAATCCTCATACCATTGGCCAGAAAGAGTGACAGTTTAGAAATCAGTGAATTCAATTGAATCGTGGACAGATCACACATGTGACCTGTGGCCAATGACACTGGAATGCAATATTTGAATTGATGATAATGGATATAAAAGTGAACTCTTCATGTGTGCTGGCAGCAGCAACTTTGAAGAATAACCAGTGCAGATACAGGCATGAGCGACCCTGAGTGGAACACGTGGTGAGTGAATCGGGACTACGAGGAACAACTCTTTTGTTATTCTTTAACTATTCAAGAGAGGCGGGAAAACAAGGTGTACACACAAGGTATTTAGTGTATGAATTTACATGGTTTAAATAAAGGTACTTGTCGGTAAACACAGACTGATCATTGATCATTGTTACAAGGGGTGATTCTTATGACAATAACACGCAGCAAGTTATCAATGATAGAGTCGTTCTCTCACAGCTTCAGTGAGCACGGTTTCATTCTGACCTCTGGTATTGTCTTTATGGTCTTTGCACATTCTCCTCATGACTATATGGACTTCCTCTCACACTTCACTACGTGCTGTAAGATAACTTAATATTCCATTGTATATTACCCCTATTTTAGGTGGGCAGAGAGTTGATAGGCATGTGAATGAGAATAGGGTGCTGGCAAATAACTGGGGGAATGGGATTAATGGCTTTGCTTGAAGGAGCAGCACAAACTCAGTGGGCCAAATTGCCTCATAGCATCTTTAAAACATAAAAATAAGATAAAAATTAGAAATTATGATCAAACAGCAATACACATTAATTTTAAGTTACAAATAATACCTTCTGTAAAAGTCATGGAACTGTCTCCTGACTGGGAATCCAGCTTGTCGTATTTTCACAGTTTCTAGCATCCCTGAGTACCTCAACTGATTTAAAACCACCGTTTGGTCAAACTGATCCGGCATCTGAAAGGACAGAAAACTAGAGTCATCTACTTGACAGCTATAGTGCACCAATACTCAGAAACATTACCCTGTATTACCTCATCAATTATTAACCCTTCAGTGACTGGAATTTGTGATGCCAATTTAAATCAAAACTTCCTTGGCCAATCAATGTATTGTAGAAAGCACAGCAGACAACATAATTTAATTGTTTGATCAGAATTTAACACCTAGTAAAAATAATAAAATCAAATGTAGATAATTGGTGGCTAGAAGTAATGTGCCGACAGAAGCTGGGTCTCTAAACTTCCCCAGTAAAGATAACATCACCTGCCACAATTCGCAATAGGCAAAAAAGAGATTATTATAAATTTAAATATTTAGTGTCAGCTTTGGAACTAGTAAATTGTTGATTGTTGTCACATGCACTAAGGTGCAGTGAAAGACTTGTTTTCTATTCCATCCATACAGAATATTTCATTACAACAGTGCATTGCCCATGTACATTAAAAGTGAAGGAGGACGATGACAAGTTATTCAGTCATTTCTGTTAATGGTTCATTGCAGCAATATTGCTGGTGGATTACTGCCCTTGCAAAACCAAATGCATCATTGACTTTCATGGAACCAAACTTCAGCAATAGAGTTCAGCAACGCCTGATGTGTTGACACCCCTACGTATAAATGAGCTACTAAATATTATTCAACTCAAACATCTGATGTGCGTACATGTTCACGCCTGTGAATGACAGAACTACTTCCCTCTCTCCCCATGTTTAGTAATTGTTCTTTTTTATTAGTCTTTGTGCTTCTGATACTGTTCATCACAGCACTGTGGAGGTGTGGACACCACATGGAATGATTCCTCTATGATGAACGAAAGGAGCAAATGACCTACATTTGCTCCTAATTCTCATGCTTTTATTAAATGTGGAACTGATAGAGGGGAGAAAGAGTTATCATATTTTCTCCCTACACGGTTCCAAAGCAATTTATCCATCATTTTCTTTTCTGTATCCTATTTATATTCCCTGATTCACTGAACATTATGATCAATTGGCAAACACAATGACTGAGCAGCAAAACAAATGTGGGCAAGACCCTAACTTTTAGAAGGATAATTGGGCTTTCATAGTTCAATCAGAACAGCTATTACTGTTCATAAGGAAGATAAATCTGGGACACAATATCTATGCTATCACATTAAGAGGTTTTCTCTTTCGATTATCCTTGCACGCCAAACTTGATTGTTTCCTACTGGAATCAGTAATTTTTTTTATCTCACTGCCCTGCTTGGAAAGTCAAAGTACAACGACCTGCCCACTTTCATAACAGAAACCTTCTGTTCACAGCACGAATCTGTTCACTAACAGAAAAAACAGGCGCGAACACATCGAGAGAAACGTCAAGTGCTGCTGGAAGATTATCAACTCGGTGAAAGATGGCTAAAATGTACTGGATCTTCCAGCACAGTAAGTTGCCCATAACAGATCCTGTCATATTGCAGGAGTACATGCTGAGGAATGCAATGAAGCTTGGTGTGGCTAATGTAGGGGCTCTGTGAAAAAGGAACATGTGATAGAGCCCTTTTAACTACTATTTGTGGAGGGTTGGAGTCAGGTGGGGAAGCACTATAAAAATTGAGATGGTGTATCACTCTAGGGGATGACAAATGACAAAGGCGCTATGGTTTAAACGATGCTGATCATGAATGCAAAAGGTTCTGCACTGCTTATTCTTATGTATTTTTAGAAACATAGAAAACCTTCAGCACAATACAGGCCCTTTGGCCCACAAAGCTGTGCTGAACATGTCCTTACCTTAGAAATTACCAAAGGCAGTGGTGCCCAACCACCGGGCCGCGGACTGGTACCGGGCAGCAAAGCACGTGTTACCGGGCTGCGAGGAAATGATGTGATTTGGCGATATGTCAGCTGCTTTGCGGCTTGGTGGTTGGGGACCACTGACCTAGGGTTACCCATAGCTCTCTATTTTACTAAGCTCTATTTTTATGATGAATAAAGTTTATTTCTGAAATTTTAAAAAATGGATCACATCACTGACCCTTCTACTCTCTAGTCTCTAAACGAGACTCCAGGATGGTATGTTGCCTCCCTGGTGCAAGGGTCAAGGATGTCTCTGAGCGGCTTCAGAACATTCTGGAATGGGAGGGTGAACAGCCAGTGGTCGTGGTGCTGTTAGGTACCAACGATATAGGTAAAAAAATGAGATGAGGTCCTACAAGATGAATTTAGGGAGTTAGGAGATAAACTAAAAAGTAGGACCACAAATCTCTGGATTACTACCAGTGCCACGTGCTAGTCAGAGTAGAAATAGGAGGATATTTCAGATGAATACGTGGCTTGAAAAATGGTGCAAGGGGGAGGGATTCAAATTTCTGGGGGTTTGGAACCAGTTCTGGGGGAAGTGGGACTGGTATAAACAGGACGGTCTGCACCTGGGCTGGACTGGAACCAATGTCCTAGGGGGAGTGTTTGCTACTGCTGTTCAGGAGGCTTTAAACTAATGTGGCAGGGGGATGGGAACAAGTGCAGAGAGACAGAGGGGTGTAAAATGAGGGTAGAAGTAAAAAGTAGTAAGGTGAAAAGTAAAAGTGGCAGGCAGGCAAATCCAGGGCAAAAATCAAAAAGGGCCACTTTTCAACATAATTGTGTAAGGGCTAAGAGTGTTGTAAAAACAAGCCTGAAGGCTTTGTGTGTCAATGCGAGGAGCGTTCGTAACAAGGTGGATGAATTGAATGTGCAGATAGTTATTAATGAATATGATATAGAGACATGGCTCCAGGGTGACCAAGGATGGGAGCTCAACATCCAGGGATATTTAATATTCAGGAGGGATAGACAGGAAAGAAAAGGAGGTGGGGTAGCATTGCCGGCTAGAGAGGAGATTAACGCAATAGAAAGGAAGGACATTAGCCTGGAGGATGTGGAATCGATATAGGTAGAGATGCATAACACTAAGGGGCAGAAAACGCCGGTGGGAGTTGTGTACAGGCCACCTAAAAGTAGTAGTGAGGTTGGGGATGGCATTAAACAGGAAATTAGAAATGCATGCAATAAAGGAACAGTAGTTATAATGGGTGACTTCAATCAACATATAGATTGGGTGAACCAAATTGGTAAAGGTGCTGAGGAAGAGGATTTCTTGGAATGGATGCAGGATGGTTTTCTGAACCAACATGTCGAGGAACCAACTAGATAGCAGGCCATTCTAGATAGGGTATTGAGCAAGGCTCAGTGCTGGGACCCCAGTTGTTTACAATATATATTAATGATTTAGATGAGGGAATTAAATGCAGCATCTCCAAGTTTGCGGATGACACGAAGCTGGGCGGCGGTGTTAGCTGTGAGGAAGATGCTAAGAAGATGCAGGGTGACTTGGATAGGTTAGGTGAGTGGGCAAATTCATGGCCGAAGCAATTTAATGTGGATAAATATGAGGTTATCCACTTTGGTTGCAAGAACAGGAAAACAGATTATTATCTGAATGGTGGCCGATTAGGAAAAGGGGAGATGCAACGAGACCTGGGTGTCATTGTACACCAGTCATTGAAGGTGGGTATGCAGGTACAGCAGGCGGTGAAAAAGGGAAATGGTATGTTGGCATTCATAGCAAAAGGATTTGAGTACAGGAGCAGGGAGGTTCTACTGCAATTGTACAAGGCCTTGGTGAGACCACACCTAGAATATTGTGTGCAGTTCTGGTGCCCTAATCTGAGGAAAGACATTCTTGTCATAGAGGGAGTACAGAGAGGGTTCACTGGGATGGCAGGACTTTCATATGAAGAAAGACTGGATCGACTAGGCTTATACTTACTGGAATTTAGAAGATTGAGGGGGAATCTTATTGAAACGTATAAAATTCTAAAGGGATTGGACAGGCTAGATGCAGGAAGATTGTTTCCGATGTTGGTGAAGTCCAGAACGAGGGGTCACAGTTTAACAGGAAGCCTTTTAGGACCGAGATGAGGAAAAACTTCTTCACACAGAGAGTGGTGAATCTGTGGAATTTTCTGCCACAGGAAACAGTTGAGGCTGGTTCATTGGCTATATTTAAGAGGAAGTTAGATATGGCCCTTGTGGCTAAAGGGATCAGGGGGTATGGAGAGAAAGCAGGTACAGGGTTCTGAGTTGGATGATCAGCCATGATCATACTGAGTGGCGGTGCAGACTTGAAGGGCTGAATGGCCTACTCCTGCACCTTTTTTCTATGTTTCTATGTTTACTCTCCTTTGAATAGTGTCATGAGACCTTTTGTGTTGAACTGAAAGAGCAAATGCTCAATAATAATTTCTGAAAGACCTGGCAAAAATGATAACCAGGTAGGCCTGCTGGCAGTGTCTGTACATGACGCATTTACTGGGAAATGCCTGCAGTTGTCAATCAGCCAGTATTTGTCTCAGTACACTTAAGTCTGGGACATGACACATGCATACTGATGCGGAACAAAATATCTTCCAGCATGCTGCACTGGTGAACCAAATCAATTAACTTGCTTCATAGATCCTTCCCCAGAAAGCTTGAACTCAGTGGGATCTGGGGGCATTGGAGAACATTGAGAGTTTGATAGGTGACATAGATTTATTATGCAGTTTTGTGGGTGGTGGTTGCTCTAGTCCATTTCTACATTGTGGTAAACCCTGTCTTCACAAATTCATTACAATAGTATACATCAAAAAACTAGTGGTGTATTTGAAAGGAAGATAACACATGGAGTCGTCAAGCATCTGCTATGGAGTGAATGGTTCAATCATTGTTTCAAAGCTGGCATTCCATGGAACTCCTTTATCCACAAGGACCAGAGTATGTCCACACATAGATCTACAACAATGTCAATAAATGAACATTACTCTTTGACTAGAGAATTGTGCCTTTTTAAAGTCACAAAATGAAATTAGTTATTGATAGGCCAAGTTATTTGGAGACTAATTCTTGATAGGAATGACAGGGAGTTTAGGCAGAAGGCTTTGTTTTCTTGAGATTGGCAAACAACAATAATACTGCTTGCTTCAAAGACAATTCTTTCCCATCTTTACTTTGCCAAGTGTGATGGGAACAAACCAGGTGCAAGTAGTTCCTGCAGCATTGTCTAGCCTAGTCTGGTGATCAATTGTTTTAAATGTAAAATTCTGATTTGTCCCTCCATCTCAAAACCTACCATGGCTGGGTTGCAAATTGGACAAATATATCTGTCAGCAGGTGTGTCTGTGTGCCTGTGATTTATACTCACAACTTGACTGAGAGAGAGAGCAGGATAACTGATCTTCACTGGCCCTCCTGTTGACTTCATTATTTTTTGTGGCATGCCCATCTCTACGAGAGCACTATTTTACATCTGGGTCATCAACTTGTGTCTGCAGCAAATGCTGAAGCTTCATGTAAGAAAAAATACTGCAGAAAAAAAAATCTAGGTACCTTTTTCCCTTTCCAGTGCCAACTCCATAGGAATAAAAGATTTAGAGTGCACATTTTAAAGGAGCCCTATTCTCTGAACTGATAGCTCATTGCAAAGAATCATGGCAAGATTCAAAGTAAAGAGGGGTTGTTTCCAAATCAAATACAATAAAACCTAAAGTTAAATAAAATTCTGTATTTGTGGCTACAGAGGCCTTTTGATAACTTAGTGCCAAAGGTCAGATGGCTGCAAGTTGTCACTGGAATGTTGTCACGTCCTTGCACTGAAAAGGAGGTATGTTTAATGTATGACAACTTTTAAACATTCTCCCGTAACAACCTCATGTTCCTAGGAAACAGTAGGTCAAATAACACCAGAGGCCAGAATATTCCCATCCCTTGGTAAACCTGGATAAATAAAAGACGCTTTCCTACTACATTTTGAAATTTACCATTTACTGCAATATAGTCACAATAGCTTTTGTTAACATGTACGCAATCTAAAATGATTGCTATTTGTCCACTTGGAGCAAGTTCTAGAACATGTTTGTTAAAAACAAACTAGTTCCATTCAGATTAAGAGAACTACTCATCAACAAAAGATAGCAAAAATTGTGTCTATTCAATATATTTACAAAGCAATAGATTTCTCATCCATCTTCTCATATTGGCAGTTACTTATATGATTGTGCTGTTGGACCAAAATATATAATTGGCTATGAAAAGCTACTCTCAAGTATTGCAGTGTGGGATCTGTCTGAGTTTGTCCGCATACTTCATGTGAGCAACTTTCCTTGTCATGTAAGTTTGGAGAACAGCAACCTGCTGAAACTAAAGTGCTAATCGATTACATGCACGCATCTCTGACACCAGCCTAGCAGATGAGCAGCATCCAGTTTCAACAACTTCAGTCTGCATTTTTTATTTCACCTTCCTTATCACAAGGTATTAAAGCTGTTTTTGACACTATCAGTAGATGAAGCAATATTTTTTTCTTAACACTAATTTTAATTTTCCAGCACAAAACCATATTTGATTAGCTCTTTTGTACTTAAAAATCGAGTGACTCACAAAAAAAGGCATCAGGATGAGTTAAAAAGCTGAAAGTAGATAATGTGCCGACATTACAGAAGGGAGGAATGGCTCTCGTTTCCCAGCCTCTCATTTACAATACGGTTCATGAAGTGGCATCAACCTTCAAGTTATTGTTAACCTTTGAATAATTTGCAAACTTGTACATTTATCAATTTGGATATCTCTGCTAGAGATAGGAAATGGTAATGAGAATAAAAACAAGGTGAAACGACATAGGCTTTATCTCTCAGCTCTGCGGTTATGAACGAGCCGATTGTTCTCAATGAGAGACTAACAACGACATAACTCATAGTTCCCCCATCCAAGCCAGCATGTTCTGTTGGACTGTTATAAGCAGCAGTCATGAGTTTAAAGTTAAGATAACCACCATTGTATATTTGCTCACTGCCATTTATTGTGTGGATCCATACACAGTGGCAAAATAGCAAAGGGCAGCCAGCACCTTTGGACCTTTTCATAGTAAGTCACTGCTTTCAATAGGTGAAAGCTGAAGAAAAAAGTTTAAATTAAAACAAAACAAACATGCACAGCAGGCCAACCAATTTATTGAATGATGGCAGTATAATGAAATTAACTTACATTCCCAAGGAGATTTTTACAAGATTGGTCAACTACTGTCGAAAACTGCTTTGCAATGATGAAATGCAGTTAGTCCTTGCATTGAAGTCATAGCGAAACTGCTAATAATTTAATTCGAGCTTTGATGCTTAACTATACTGACAACTAAAATTTAATGCTTTGAATTTAGTGCTCTTTTCACCGGACCACCGTAGTGATGTAGTAGTTAAAGTGCCAAAAAATAAAGATAGTTACTTACTTATGAAAACCAAAGATGTGGACCAATACTTGATTAGTTTTATAAAAATACAGCAAATTGACCAAAAAAAAAAATCCAGCACAATAATTAAGTGATTCAGAATTTTGAAGAGAAACACAAGCTATGTTAGCACTGGAGTAAATTCACACAAGTTCGTTGCACAAGTTATCAAGTTACAGCAACAGGTAGAATACACTTCACAAACGCAGTAGCAGAAGTACAATGTTATCAAGCTCCCTGCTGCATCTTCTCCCACTCTCCTAAACAATACCAAAGCTTTGTCATTTATTAACATATGCTTGGAACAGAATGACCCTCACATACCTTGATTTGCTCAGTATCTGGCTCTAGAAGTAGCAGCACTGAACTTCTAAATATCCACTAGCAGCTGGTAATTGAGTTGGAACACAGCTTGGTTGTGTCTCCTTTATTCTTCTTACTGAAAGAACAGAAACTACCTCAGTAGAAACTGTTGCAGATTTTACTGGCTTACAGGAATCCAATTCGCCTTTTGAGATTTGCACCTTCTATATAATTTTTTCTTCAAATGCAGAAGAATTTTCTGAACAATTTTCTGGATACTAAAGCAAAATTCGCTACATTTTTTAATGAAAAGGGCAAACAAGTGGTCTTGCAACAAACTGCTCATAGACACAGAGTCAATGGACTCGCCTTCATCTCCTCATTTCACTTTCCAATGAACCACTGGCACAGACCCACACAACCACCTCGCTCGTGTTCCCTAGGCAACCTCAGAAAAGAACAATTTGATTGTTGCAATCATTAGCATTTCTGTTGTAAAAATGTTCAAGTGGAGTTCAGGGACACAAGAGGAAAACTTTTCCACTTGGTCAGTACTTAGACTCATTAGCCAGACATATTGGAAAATAGGATATTTTTTGCTTAATATACATTTGATTTGGGTTTAAAGTATTTGTATAAGACACAGTCGTTTCAGCCTTTCTATGCTTTTGCAGCTCAAAACTAGAATAAATAAGGTGACTTTTCCCCTTACATTTCATCCTACTCACCAAAAAAAATCATGAATTGGTAAACATGGGAAGCATAATGTTAATTTTAACAATAGATGATTGCTGGCGCATGTCTCTCAGCAGAAGAAGGTATCACAATAAAATTCTGAGCCCTGAAATTAAACAAGTGGGGGTGTAAATCCCTCAACAGTTTCCACACTCCTCACCACGTCCAAGCACAAAAATCCATCAAGGGAGGTTTGCAATCGTTCAAAGAGTTCCTTTCTTAGCTTGGATCAACTTCCAGCTGGGGTTAAAAGCAATATCAGAGGTGAGCTGAGACTCAATCGTCCAAGTTCACTTCAAACACACACATTTTTCCTGTACGTGTAGTATGTTAAACTCCCTTTCCTATGCACATGATCAATTTTCAAGCTTTCTTGCATGGCACCAAGACAAGCATACCAGGGCTGAGCTATATGACACCATTTTATACTCATTTTTCAGGACAACTATTGCCAGGTTTGTGAACTTGAGAATTTTTTTAAAAAATCAGGTGAAAGGGCTTACAAGCTCCAGTGAACCTCAACTCCCATTAAATTGTTAGGGATAGAGTGTACACTATCCCATTGGAATCTTTCCACAATATATCAAGTACAAACTGCCAAGTATTTGGAATGTAGGCAGCATCGGCTCAGGAGGTCTAAAGATGGGATATGAATGACAGTACCTCTCCCTCACTATTATCATGCCCCTGATCCACTTCAGAAGCAACAATGCCACACAAACTGTTACCATTAAGTTTACAGATGATGACCCATTCAGCTTGTGATCCATTGATGGGAGTTTTAACCTAATCAAAGCATCAGGGGAAAATGCATTCTTTAATTTGATAAATAATGTTTTATTTTTGTCCTAATTATTTTCTTTCTAATAAAATTGTGTACAATTTATGTTTTTCTTGTGAATGCTGCTTATGCGATGCTATGGCAAGTTAAGTTTTCCCATTACATTTGTACATCCATGTATTTGTGAACACAACAATTAACTTTTGACTTTAAATATTGAATAAAGATGACCATGAAGTCAATTATTATAAAATCCTTTCAACTTCACAAATGGAAAACTGCCTTGCACACACTGTTTGACCAAGAAATAGATTCAAATTTACAGTAATATGGCTGAGATATATGCTTACACACTGAAATGACCCTGCAAGGGGCTATGATCATAGCCAATGAGCATGGGTAGTAAGTCGGGTGGTATATCGGATCAGATGGTTTATTATTGTCACATAATCAAGATAAGCTTTAGTTTGCAAGCCAGACAGATGATTCCATATATAATTACACTGAGGTAGTCAAAAGAACAGACTAGTGTTGCTGTAGCAGAGAAAATGCAAAGACCACTCAATCAAGATGTTTTCACTCAGCACATAAGAGCGCTTGATAACAATGGGATAAAAGTAGTCCTTGCATCTGGTAGTACCACCTCTACAAGTCAGATTTACCATTGTCAATATCCCAACATGAAAGGATGTTTTTTTAAAAATGCAAAGCAAAAGTTTCTCATTAGACATACAACACCCAAAAGTTCTCATCACTAGCTCACAAGTACAGGTTCATGTAAAAGGCAATTTTCTGCTTCAATAATTATATATTTGCCACTGAAGGAAAAGAAAATCGCTGTAAGTTTTTTACCCAAAGCATAAACTTGGCTCATAAGTACTAGCAAGATCCAGATCCCATTAAACTTACTTTCTGCACATTGGGTTTGATGCATCGGACAAAAAAAGGATTTGATGTGCTTAATGTAGCCATTAGCGAATGAAGTGAGTTCTGAAAAATACGTAAAGAAATAGTTACAGCTTTCAAAGTAATTAATTCAACCTTCAGGCTTTATAATGTTTATTTTCATGAACAAATCATGAATATTTTACTATGTATTCTCTTCAACAAAGATACTCTGATATACTGTGTTGCCTTTCACTTCTCTGACGTTTCTGTAACCTCCTACATTATCCCAACAAAGTCTGAAATAAACTCAAGGAACAGCACATCATCTTCTCTCCAGACATGGTACAGACTGTCTTCACATCAAATTGCAACTATCTGCACGTTGGCTTGAGTTGAGAGGTCCACATTCCCTTGTGAGCTAACGTGCTCCTGGCTTAGGTTCAGTGAGCTGCACTGGAATGCAACATGCTTAAGAACACAGTAGAGCACAACACTACTTACCAGCCTTTCCAAGCCAGACATCCAACAGACAAGAAATGTTATTGTACATGTACAATCTTTCATTCTGAAATACTGTGATTGAAAGTCCCTCTTACATCTGTGCTGAGAGACCCTCATCAACATAAAAGTAACAATCCCATTTTGGTAAAAAGGACACTGAGGTCTCAACTTAAAGCAGCATTGCAGATTGGGGAAGGTTTTAGGGTGCAAGGTGTGCCTCTCAAGGCAACTGCTCCCACAGCCTCAATAACCGAGTTACTGGTGAACGGCAGTGTTGGTGCTGGATGCCCGGCCATGGCAATGCCACTGAATGCCACAGGTAGGTCGCTGGATTGCCTGAAAATCGGAAACTACAGATGCTGGAAAAATGAAATAAAAGCAGAAATTGTAGAAAATGAGCAGCATCAATGGAGAGAGAAATGAATTTAACATTCTAGACTGCACACTTTTCATCAGAACTGAAAGACAGAAAGCAAGTGGGGAAGGAATAGATAGGACAAAGAAAGTATATCTGATTTTGTGAGTTCTGGGTTGTTGTAAATGAAGTCTCTATTTAATGTCTTTGAGCCAGCTGGAGGGCTTCCAAGGCTGAACCGGGAATAAGGGATTTTTTTGCGGGGGGTGGGGGGGGTGTGTGGAGAAGGAATGTGAGCCTGAATTCTGGGTGAAAGCCACCAACAAAATTGGACTTCCTGTCTTTCTCAATAGAAGCATCCAACTAACTACCATTTGGGTTCCTTGTCCAAGTTGTTCATGGCTGTTATACTTTGTACATTATAAAGTATGAAACTTGCTTAATGAAGATTAGGTGGCCAAGTCAACACCCTGCCCTGTGTAGACAATCTCTTAGCTCATAGCCAGGTGCAGCTTCAGGGTATGGCGATCTGCAGAGAGCCACCACTTCTCTAATGGCCTGCCAAAAGTTGGACAGCTTCCAGCTCTAAGTACCTCACCTGAAAGAGATTTGAGCCTGGGTTTGATTACCTTTGGCACAGTTCAAGCTGGCATTTGCCATTTTGGAAGGGTTGCCCACGATAATGATCATGATAATTAGCTCTGATTCACGGTGCAACCACCATGAACTCAGTTTGGTGCTTGCTGCTTTAACATCATAAGTTGTGCTTCCTATTTTCCAGTATAATCCAATCTTACTCTGTAGATTTTGACTCAACTTGATCATTCAACAGCACTTTACTGATTTTGGTTGCAGACACAGAGCATACACACAAAAGAAAACCAATGGAGATTATATTAACCTTGAACTGAGAGCTGACAGTTGGCTTTCGATGCTTGGTTCCAGATTTAAGTGTCTCCTCATTATTCTTGCTTGATGTATACTCGACTAAATCATAGACGAAATCCAGTCTGAAATAATGAATATAATTATGAATGCCCAAGGCTAGGAATACATACTTTTCAATCTGACCAGACCAGAAGATTACTTCTGCTATAACTGTCCTAAATGAAAGGCAGGCCAGTGGAGGAAAGTGTGACCTGATGTTACTTGCACTTAATCTAACACTATGAAACCATCAAATGACCAACTTTTATTAGTAAAACTGAAGAAATGTACAACTTACGATGTATCTCTTCTTCTCCACTTCCCACTTGACAGTAAATATAAAATCTTGAAAGCATAGACCACCAGACTAAATGATGGCTTCTATCTCACTGTTACAAGACTACAATGGACAACAAAGATTTTGCTTCCTGTGTACTCTCAGGTGTATCTTATGGATGTTGGGCTGCTGATCATGTAGATTACCATGAAATTTCCCTATCACGCACCATTTGTTTTTTTTTTAATCTCCTTTATTTGTTATGTCAATTCTTAATTCATGTCAATTAAAATGTTGCCCACAACATAAGCTGAGAAGTTTTCTATCTTATCCAGGCATGCTTAGGCAGGGTGGATGTTGCATGGCAGGACAGCTTTTAGAAAGGCTATAAATTTCTATAAAGGATTTCGATATTTGAGATCAATATTTCCTTGAATACCAGATGTCAAGATTAAGGAAGGCATTTTTGTTGGTCTGCAAATTAAACAGGTCATCTATGACAGGCAATTTGAAGATCTTCTAGTGTGACTAGAGAAAATCACATGGAATGCATTCAAGAATGTTGTTGAAAATGTTCTTGTCAGCTACGGAACATCAAACTACATTCAGCTGGTTAACAACATGCTTCAAGCAGACGAAACCATGCAGTGCAACTTGTCACTAAAGATTCTTTTTCTGTATTCCCATTTGGACATTCTTCCTGCAAATCTTGGCCCTGTCAGTGATGAGCATGCTGAAACATTTCACCAGAACATTGTGGTCTAGAGAAATAGTATCGGGGCAACTGGCATCCATCAGTGCTGGCTGATTATTGTTGGACATTTAAGCAAAAATCTCAGACTCGGAGTACAAATGAAAATCATCAACAAAACACTTTAGCTGAGTTGAACTATTGCAAAGCATCAGCACCATTATGCAATTAAATGCATTATATTCAATAAAAGTTAATTTCTTGTTTCTCCAAATTTCTACTTGATACAAGTAGTCTGAAATTATATTTGAGTTCAGCTTCAATCAGTCTATTATAAACAAAAAATATTTTGAGGAAGCAGCACCACTGAGAAAATTTGTTGCTATTGAACAGTCCCCTAGTTTGATAAAATGAACCTTACTGTTTGCGTGCACTGCAATTTTTCTTTCATTATATCACTACATTCTGCATTCTTTTATTGTTTTCCTTTGTACTGGCATGATTTAATATTGTGAAATAATTTGTATAGATGACAAACAAAAAGTTTTCACTGGACCTCGGTACTCATGGTAATAATAAACCAAGTTACAAATTATATTGTGATGCAAGAACAAAATAAATCTGCTTACTTTTAATGAAACATTAATTAACAGAATATTGAAACTGATATCCCTACAATTTATGAAGCACATCTAGCTCAATATGAAAATAACTTATCATTTAGGTTTTGCACTGTCATTGCACTAGTGAGCTCCCACATGGCTCCTTCAGCATCTTGTGCTCTAAGCAGACATTAAGAGGCACAGTAGTGGAGCTGGTAGAGCTTTTCTCACAGTTCCAAAGATCTGACCTCTGGTGCAGTTTGCATGTTCTCTCACTGACTGCCAGTTGCTCGCAGATGCGCCAGTTTTCTCCCACACCCCACAGACAAACACAGCAGTATATTGACTGGCCTTTTGTTAGTTGCCATTGGTTTGTTGGTGTCTGGGAGTGCAAGGACAATTTAGAGAAAATGCAGTGGGATTTAGGATTGATCTGCAAACTGGCGCAGACTTGATGTGCCAACATGACTTGCTCTAACTCTGAAGAAACGTGGAAATATAAGAAACATTTCTGGTCAATGCAAGAATGATGGGATCAAACTGTATTTTACCAGAGTTTGGTTTTTTTGCATCATTATTCAGGAATTGACAAATGGCCATGTAAAAAATAAATATTTCCAGAACAAGAATCCAAGCAGAAATGAGCAACTACTGCCAACAAACCTGGTGAATAAACTGATGGTTGAATGGTTTATGCCGTTCCCAAGGGAACTGTATTCCCTCAGCTGTTTTCAGCTTCCTTCACTAAGGACAATCAAAATTATTTTCTGCCTGGCCCTTTCACAGAAGCAACTGATGCTGGAATTAAAGTTAAATCGTCCCCTGAAGAAGCAGCAGCAGCTGAGAATATGAAGCCTTGTTACACTAATTTATTTTAATTGAATGATCTGACCAATTAGCTTGATGTGGTCACTAGACAGGATATGAATGTTTCTGAAAGAGAGAAATCATGCAAAACTACTGTTTAAATATGTTTCATGTCACTTACACAAAAAAAACTATCAAGGAATTTTTATATGTCTTTCTTGATAACAGTCAATTAATCATTTTTAGAATTAGTGCAGATAACAAGCATGTTGGCTTTAAAAAGAAAGATTCAGTGCATGTATTTATTTCCTGGAGGTTCTGGAGCAGCTTAGTTTCACCATCTCAGGCAGAGAGTGGTGTTCATAGAGAGGTGGAAGGTGAGCTGTTAGGTACCTGCTGCACAAATCTCAGAAACTACAGACAAGTCTTCCAAAAACTTATTTTTTTTTAGAGATACAGCACGATAACAGGCTCTGTTTGGCCTACAAACCCACAAGGCCCAATTACACCCGTGTGACCTGTACATCTTTGGAATGTGGGAGGAAACCCACGCAGTTATGGGGAGGACAAACTCCTTACAGATAGCGATGGAATTGAAGCTGGGCGCTGTTGCTGTGATGGTATTAGACTATCCATACGCCACAGTGCCATCCACTGTTGAATAAACAAGGTAAATATCCTCAACATCACCATCCCTCCTCTCTCCTGTTCAGCCTGGCTTGAATTCCTCCACAAAATGCTGGAGGAACTCAGCAGGCCGTGCAACATCTGTGGAAAAATGTACAGTTGACGTTTTGGGCTGAGACCCTTCAGCGGGACCCACCTTGGCTTAATGGAATTGCTCCGGGAGATGACAGACATGATAGGCTGAACTGCCTGCTCCCATATTATACTAAAAGATGAAATATAGTTTAGGATTGATTTCCATCTCCCTCAAATATTGCCCTGAGCAACTAAGGAACTACAACAAAGTTAGTACCTGCTTTCACGTAACAAGTTGAGAATGTCATGTCTGAAGGTATCTCTGTTCTTCTCCAAAATCCCCTTTACGTGATATAAAACCTTGGCAAGGAAAAGGTAAGAGCATAAATGAAATACAAGAAGAGACATTGATAAAACAATGCTGGTGAGAGTCCTTCACAGCATTATCAGTTGTCGCAATAAGAATTGTTGTTAGGGATAGTGTTGAAAAGTGAGTAACTACCTCTCCAGCATAGTGCTTCACTCCAAAGTAATGGTCAATCACTCTGGGCTTCACGTAACATGGATTGCTCTGGTAAGAGGATATAATGTAGATTGTTAGTAAAACAAGTTAATACCTTTTGGATGATTCTGTCAGGAGTTTGTTTTGGGCTTATTCCCATACCAGGCCGAACAGACTACCGGTAATGTACTATACTCTGAAGAACTAATTTAAATAAACCTATTTCTGTGGTGCACATATTAGCTAATGAAATGCAACAACAAATGAAGACTTAGATGGCTTATTTTACACTATTTACCTACAATGGAAGAATCAGTAGTTTACATCCACCATCTGACAGGCTTCATTCAAACAACAGGAAGGCAAGAGTTTGAAATGCTTTGTTGTTTAATTGTGTTGGTCTTTTTGTAAATGATGAAAACTGGTAAGTTTCTAGTCACAGGTCAAAGTTTCTAAAGGCAACCAGAACCACAAAGCAAAGCTCCTGCCCCTTCTTCTACAGATGCTAAAACTCCGAACTTCACATAGTTCAGGCTCATACTGGCAATAGAAACCAGCCCAAATGATGGATTGCGGTGGAAGGGGGAGTTGGCTACAGAAAAACTAACACACTCAAAAATTAATAGCTACAATTCAGTCACATATAGTCCATAAGATCATAAGATATAGGAGCAGGCCATTTGGCCCATTAAGTCTGCTCCGTCATTCAATCATAGGCTGATCCAATTCTTCCAGTCATCCTCACTCGCTTGCCTACTCCCCATGCTCTTTGATACCCTGGCTAATCAAGAACCTATCTATCTCTGCCTTAAATATACCCTATGTCTTGGCCTCCACAGCTGCTCATGGCCACAAATTCCACAGATTAACCACCCTCTGACTAAAGTAATTTCTCTGCATCTCTGTTCTAAATGGACGTCCTTCAATCCTGAAGTTGTGCCCTCTGTTCCTAGACTCCCCTACGTGGGAAATAACTTTGCCACATCTAATCTGTTCAGGCCTTTTAACATTCGGAATATTTCTATGAGGTTCCCCCCACATTCTCCCGAATTCCAGGGAATACAGCCCAAGAGCTGCCAAAAGTTCCTCATATGGTAACCCTCTCATTCCTGGAATCATTCTTGGCTGCCTGTCTTTTCACTTTAAGCAGGTTTATTAATGGGATCAATATCAAGGAACTCACTGACAGTAGAGAACTGCCCACAAAGCTTACCGAATGCTGATTGTGCAGCTTCTCCAGTAGTGTACTATCAGTGCCCTTTGGAAAATGGCTCTCCTCATTGATAAGGGCCAGAATGCCCATTTTCTGGAAGAAAAAGCATTAACGTTAGGACATCTCAGCAAAATAAAATTCACGTATTAGAACTGATACTCTAACAGAGAGCTTCTGGTTCAAATGTTAAACAATTGGACAGATACCTTTCGTGACTGTTAATCCATCAGAAAAGCAACACATGAAAATTAAGATTAGCGATGGAAAGATTGCCTCTATTTCAACAGTTGTATTTCCAAACAGTTTTTGTTCAAGCAAACAATAGTTTTATTTTAAACATCCCTTCCTTCCCTACCCCTGTGGATAAGCGTGAGGATTTCACAACTCAAGGAAAAAAATCTTGTACTTTCCAAAATGCACTGGAGCTCAATTGCCACAAAAATTGAGTAAAAGCTTAAAATACTCCAAGCATGAAAATAAATGGATGAGAAATAATAGGCCAGATTTCCAAGTTGCTGTTAGCTTACTCTTGTAAGTAAGGCTGTGTGATACACACCAAGAGCCTTCGGAACTGTTCGGAACTGTGGTCCATTTGGAAAACTCCAATAACTGTAAGGATCAGTGCTGAGACCATAAATGTTTTAGTCTAAATGACTCAGATGAAGGAAACAAATACTCTGTAGCCAGATCTACTGTGGAGGCAAGTTACAAAGAGACGATGGCAGGTTAAGTGTATGTTGGAGAGTAATGAAGGCAAACATGGTGTCATTGACTTGAGATGAAAAACCAAAACTTTACTTAATTGTAAATAAACTTTGTACAGCTGCTGCAAAAGAAAAAAATTCCTTCAATTTAAACCAGTATTAATAAATCTGATCCTGATTCTGACAGGAACCTGATTACCCTCACAAACATAACACAAAGTGAGTGGTAATTGCAAACCCAAAAATTACAGACACTGGGAATCAGAAATAAAAGTGGAAGGTGCTGAAAGCTCTCAGCAGGTCAGGCAGCATCTGTGGAAAAAGACACAGAGTTCGTACCACAGATTTGAAGCAGGAGGGTTAGCAGCGGAGATGGGGTGGGGAGGGAGGCGGGGGGGAAAGAGACGGAGATGGGGGAAGAGACAGAGACTGGGGGGGAGAGATGGAAACAGGGGGGAGAGACGGAGACGGGGGAAGAGACAGAGACTGGGGGGGAGAGATGGAAATGGGGGAAGAGACTGAGACGGGGGAAGAGACGGAGACGGGGGTAGAGACGGAGACGGGGGTAGAGACGGAGACGGGGGTAGAGACGGAGATGGGGCGGAAGAATCGGAGACAGAGGAGGGGGGAAGAGGCGGAGACGGGGTGGAGGAAGAGGCGGAGATGGGGTGGGGGAAGAGGCGGAGATGGGGTGGGGGAAGAGGTGGAGACGGGGTGGGGGAAGAGGCGGAGACGGGGGGAAGAAGCGGAGACGGGGGGAAGAAGCGGAGACAGGGGAAGAAGCGGAGATGGGGAAAGAAACTGAGATGGGGGGAAGAAACTGAGACAGGGAAGAAGCAGAGATGGGGGGAAGAAACTGAGACTGGGAAGAAGCAGAGACGGGGGGAAGAAACTGAGACGGGGGAAGAAGCGAAGACGGGGGGGAAAAACTGAGACGGGGAAGAAACTGAGATGGGGGGAAGAGACGGAGACGGCGGTAGAGACGGAGACAGGGGGTAGAGAAAGAGATGGGGCGGAAGAAACGGACACAGAGGAGGGGGGAAGAAGCGGAGACGGGGTGAGGGAAGAAGCGGAGACGGGGTGAGGGAAGAGGCAGAGACGGGGGGAAGAGGCAGAGACGGGGGAAGAGGCAGAGACGGGGGGGAAGAGGCAGAGACGGGGGGGAAGAGGCAGAGACGGGGGGAAGAGGCAGAGACGGGGGGAAGAGGCGGGGAAGAAGCGGAGGTGGGGGAAGAAGCGGAGATGGGGGGAAGAAGCGGAGATGGGGGAAGAAGCAGAGAAGGGGGAGGGAAGAAGCAGAGATGGGGGAGGGGGGTAAGAAACTGAGGCAGGGACCAAACAATGGGATATGTATTTCCAAATTTTATATTCAGAACCACTGATCAGAAAGCACACTCACAACCACAGGTCACAAATGTACTTTAATTTCACAAACTACAAATTGCAGAGTTGGAATTTGTCAATACACTGCCAACAGAGTGGTCTGCAGAACATCTGGCTCCAATTCAGTCAGCTGACAGTCTCCAGATGCTGTGTAATGATGGATGAATGCATTAATGATTCAAACAATTCATTCTTGCAATAGTTCTGAATTTATTGTTCAATTG
This sequence comes from Hypanus sabinus, assembly GCF_030144855.1. Lineage (NCBI taxonomy): Eukaryota > Metazoa > Chordata > Chondrichthyes > Myliobatiformes > Dasyatidae > Hypanus > Hypanus sabinus. The sequence goes on along the minus strand of NC_082725.1, from coordinate 62,244,036 downwards.
AATTTGTTGCCAGAATTGTGAAATTAATTATTCTTACTTTCTGAACTCCTTTTCCCACCCCCACCAAATGCTCCAAATTGCTAACATCAATGCTACATGCAGTTTAAAGATATTTAGGATGATTATTAGTCATAACAGTACTTTGCATACCAACTAGAACAGAATGCAGTAACATTTCTTTGCTGCTTTTTGGTGACAGAGCGCAACACTGCAGGCAATTAAACTATGTGGTCTCACCTATCCTAGGTCTGTTGATTGTAATGAATAGCCAGATACATGACCATACAAACCCAGAATCTTTAAGTAATGCAACAGCATCACTTAAAATGGCCAGAGCAGGCACCAGTCAAAAGCTTTGGGCTACTGTCAATCTGATCCTGACTCTGAAGGATCTTTGAGAATGCAACACTAGAAACACAGGCCACGTCAGTCATGCAAGATGTGACTATCTCAAGCAAAGTGAGGTGATTATACAAACTGCAGGGTTCATTGCTAGTCAACATTGTCAAGTAGAATTTAAAGAAATTGAGGATGAAAAGTATATATATACTGAAAAGAGGTTTTAAAAAAGGTTTCAAACAGGAGGTTGCAGAACCATTTTTGTTCACAGCCAAATTTAACATTGCAAGTTTCAATGGTGGAGAATGAAACTACATTTAGGCATGGCCATTCAAGATTTTTGACACTTTTGTTCTTAAGCAGTTCCTTATGATCAAGGATAATCTGCTTCTGCTCTAGCTTTCTGGGTTTTGAGGTGGCTGAAGAAGCCAAGGCAAGGATCAAAGAGTCTTTCACAGATGGCCAACAGGTCAGTAACATTGGAATGGTGCACTATTTCTGCTGCTTCCCCAGGGCTTCTGTGCGCTTTCAATGGATGAATGAGGTCATCAACGACATCCCAATTCCTCACACTTCACTTTGTGGGATAATGGACCAGAAACAGGCAAATTGGACAAGCTTAAATGGGCATCTTGGCCAGCATGGATAAGATGGGCCAAATGGCCTGTTTCTATGCTGTATTATGCTATGACTCCGGGTGGCAGTACCATACTATACAAGTGGGAGGCTGACTGCAGAATGCATGTCAAAAAATGTACTGCAGTTGCTTGCCTAGGCTTCTTCAACAACACCTTCCATCAAAAAGGACGATAGCAACAGGTGCATAGTGAGTCACCACCACCTGGTTGTACTGATGTGTGAGTTCCCCTCAGATATTACTGATGTGGAAATTATATCACCCAGTCTACGTTCTGGAATCCCCTCCCTAAGCCTTCTGGGACCACCTTCACCTAAAGAACTACAGAGATTCAACACACAGCTAATCCTTAAAATTTAATTCTTAATTTCATATTTCCTGCATTCTTGACATTTTGCTGTTGTATGGTGGATGTCAAACCAGGCAAATCTTTAAAAATAATTAAAGATAAATGAAAACATAAAAGTTAAAATTTTAACCACATTAACATTCAAAAGTGCATGAAATCCATTTAAAGCACTAAAGAAAAACAATTAATTCAAATAAATATGAATGAACAAATTGTTAGTCTTCCCCCTTGAAGCTGTTAGATGACTGGATGCTGTGTCCATGCCCACAGGTCTGAACTGGTTCTGGTTCAGTCAGCAGACAACCCTGGGTGACCACCGAGGAAATCACCAAACTCTTGCTCTGCCACAGGCTTAATGAGCTTACCTTCAGAGCATGTGGAAATCTCCACATAGAGAGAACGGTCAGCAAATTCAGGAAATCCTTGTTAAGTGCTCGAGTTCTGAATACTCTCACTTTGTGTGAAATAGTTTGGCATCGACCTGATAACCAAATCCCAGCTTAATAGATTTAAAATTAAATACTACATACAATCCAGTGAAATTCCAATGTCAAGACCAATGTCACAACGAGTGGCTTAAATGCATATAGGACTGCTACTTAAGTGTAGACATTACCTTTTCAATGAGATCCAGACACTCCCCATTATCAATCCAATCAATGTTTTCCCAGATTATTCCATCTCTAACAAAAAAGAAATTGTGTTCAATGAAGCAAGCACTTTTAGAATCAAATTCTTCTTTATGGCTGGTATTATTCTGAAACCCAGGTACACTTTCATTTTGTAGAAAGTGAAGCAAAGTTAATATTTTAGATCAAAAACCTATCGTCAAATGTAGGATCTTTCCCTGACCTGAAACATTAATTGTTTCTCTTTGCACAGATGATGCCCAATACATTTCCAGTATTTTCTGGTTTTACTTCAGAGTTTTGGCATCTGAAGGTTTTTGATTTAACATACAATCGAAATCTATATGAAACAATTTAAAATTAGCAATTCGACTCAGGGACTGCTGACCTATGCAAACCATTGAGTGAAGCACAAATCCACTCATTATCTTGAATTATTTATTTTTGAAAGTGTAACCAACTATTGCTCCCTTACCTGCTGTATTCCAACTGTTCCAAGGAAAATATGTGCTTGTTAAAGTATTCCTGAAGTTTTTCATTTGCATAATTGATATTGAATTGTTCAAACCGATTTATCTGTTGATGAAAGACATGTTTGAATGCAAATTAAAGAGGAGGAATGTAGTGGAGAACCACAGGCCAGTAAAACAGGAGAGAAGAAAAAAAATGAAGGAAAATAGCAAAAGAATTTTGTTGCAATGACATTGTAAATAAAAATATTTTTTCTAATTCTTATACCTCAAAGTTTTCAAATCCAAATATGTCAAGGATTCCCACTGATTTGTAGTCCTCTTTTCCTCTTACTCTGCTGTTGATCTTCCGGATGATCCATGTAAAACACTGGGAGTAAAGTGCCATGGCCATAGAATCTCTGGAATCCACTGCCTGCAGAGTGCGTAACATCATTTAAATTACATTTTACTGTCTCCTGCTACTCAGATTTAAATCCCATCCCAGATCATCAAGCTGAAATACATATTCTCTTTCTATCTCTACATATGCTATCTGCTTACGTCTAATGCATATCAAATATGTTGATTATTTCCATAATTTTGTCTTCTGATTTCTGATTCCCAGTGTGCTGCATTTGGCTTTTGGATTGTTTAATAAATTTGATAAAAACATATTAGGGTTTATTAGCATATTTCTGAAAATTTGGGGTGGCAGGGTGGAGATGCATCCCTACCAAAGGAGGTCAAGGCAATCCTTCCCTCTACTAGCCGGCAGGTCATCCTGGTGCAAGGTGTAGTACCTTCTTAGCCCCCCGATCAGGGTCACGGGACGCCGTGGGAGCAGCTAGTGCAGATCACAAGTGCCAGACAGACGATCTCTGTAGAGTATTGATAATTGTGAAGACACTGCCCAGAAGAAGGCAACGGCAAACCACTGCCGGGACCACGATTGCTAATGTCATACGTTGTGGCACACGATGATGATAATGATGCAAATTTATGCATGTACATCGTACAAGATGTGCCATTAAATTCATTACAATGCTTTACCTCCATCCTAGCTTTCAATTGCAAGATTAAATATTAAAATCAAAGAACAAATTGCTGGAGGAACTACGAGACAAGTAGCATCTATAGCGGAAGGTGGTCGAGGCCCTTCACGATGCAGACTTAAAACATTGACTGTCAATTTCCCACCGCAGATGCTGTTTAATCCACTGGGTTCTCCAGCAATTTATTTTTTGCTCCAAATTCCAGCATTTTCTGTCTCTCGTGTTCCATTTAACTATTGAGTACATTGACCAGAAATGTCGCAATCACTTTCATAAAATTAAATGCATTTTGTGTTTAACAAATAACACATTTTAATTGTTTTTTTGTAAAATATCTATTTTAATGTGCATCATATGGCCATTAAACAGTTAAACTCTGCCTCTTTGAGGGCCATGAAATGATGGGAAAATAGTAAAGAAGTGCTTGCAGCACAATCTGTAACACAAATGCCCAAAAGAACCCAGCACCTGCATGTGAGAGTGTGGGGTGAGTCTAGCCACACCCTACTCCCCACTGTGATTGTTGTGTAACCACAGGAAAAGGTATCAATTATTTAATACTGAGAATGACAGGAAATCTTTCAGAGCGTAATTCTCTCCATCAGAAAGCTGTAGATATCAAGGGCTAAGGGGAGGTCAGATCAGCCACAGCACACTAGTGTAGTTGTTTACAGTTCAAGTGACCAGGGTTCAATCTCCACTGCTGCCTGTAGGGAGTTTGTAAGTTCTTCCTGTGACCACGTGGGTTTCCTCTGGGTGCTCCAGTTCTCTCCCGCAGTCTAAAGACATATCAGTTGGTAGGTTAATTGGTCATTGTAAATTGTCCCATGATTAGGCTGGGGTTAAATTGTGGACAATATGGCTCGAGGGGCCAGGAGGGCCTATTCCATACTGTATCACTAAACAAATAAAATATAAAGAATGGCAAAACAGATCTCAGGACCAAGTGACTATTTCCCACTGACACCTTAATAGTGACCATTTCCCATTGACACTTTAATCTCCAAAAGAAGAAACAGAAAGTATAAAGAATAGCAGAGCAGGCCTCGGGACCAAGTGACCATTTCCCAACTGACACCTTAATCTCCAACAGCACAACCAGAAAAGAAGAACTAAAATTGTTCTAAGAAATTTGCAGTTTTTCTAGAGTGGATGTCTGACTTAACTAAATTGTTAGGTAGCAACATTAACAGGGTTAATTGTTTTTTGTAAGTTAGTAATAAATCTTTGTTATAAATATCATCTCAATATTAAAATCAGCTTTCTTGGTGTGTTTTTGTTAAAACAGCAGATGTATTTTGAAATTCAGTAGGAAGAGTCTATTGCTGGACCCCACTTTCTTGACAACTGCTTACTTTGGTTAGCTACTAAAATCAAGTCAAACACAGATTGTACAAGATTAGAGCACAATTAGAGCAAAAAAAAGAACATTGATGTGCAGTGATCACAGTGTTGTTATGCTGAGATAATGATTAGGATGGTGCACTTTTCTTGAACCTGGTTTTGTGAGACGTCAGGCTTTTGTACCTCCTGTCTGATAGCGTGGCCAGGATAGTATGGATCTTTGACAATACATGCTGCCTTCGAAATATTAATGTTTCAGACCATAACTGAACAAATCTCTGCAATTGAAAACATTAAACATCATTCATGGGTGCTGCTTAACCTGGTTGCTACTTCCAGAATTCCCAGTTCTACAGCAGATTTTAGTTTGCATTTTATCTTTTAAATTGTAACTGCTGCTCTCAAAGACTTCCTCCAGGGTAATAAACTGTTGGAGGATTCTCAGGTGTGAATTTGGGTACTTCACTAAAAAAAAACTTCCACCAAGTTATGGGACTTTAAATCAGTTGTAGTTTTCCAGCGATTCTGAGGTTTTATAGCTAACACCAGCACGGTTGATGCTGGGGCCTATAGGTTCCAATCTGAACCTAATTATTGAAGCAGTTTGTGAGCAGAACTTCAACACTGCCACGTTCTTACCTGCTCCACTGTCAGAGGTGTGCTGATCTCCTCACCTCGGAGAATCATGGATCGATGTGTTAACACCTCTGCTAGTTGCAGGGAGTCCAACCCAAGCAGCTCTGCCGTGTTCCCCAGTGCTAATAAAAGATAATTAAAGATCTGAACAGTCACCTTGCTGGACCTATAACTGACCAGAGTATACTAACACTCTGAGGAAAAAGGATAGTCAATACTTTGGATTAAAATTTTCTATCCATTCCCCCCACCTACCCCAACCAACCCCCTCCCAAAATACTGCCTGACCCACTGAGTTCCTCCAGCAGTTTCTGCTCTAGATTCTAGCAACCTCTGTCTCTATATAATATATAATTTGGCAAGCTCAGATTTGGAATTTAAGAAATTGAAGTATTTGATAAAATTGTGGCTGATGCTAAGCCTCATTTCCCTGCACTTACCCTGGCCCATTCAGTGTGAATCTGTGGCCCTTACTCAAAGCTGAATCTCACACTGCCCTGCTATGTGTCTTTAAGCAAACTTTTCTGGCTGTGGGCATCCTGGACATTAGTTATATTCAGCATGGCACCAGGGGCTCTCATGGTGCTGAAAGGTCACAGATCACCTGTCACATGTGCGGACGCAGTTCCCTTGGGCTACGCCATCTACCAAAGATTTCAGGCTTTCGAAATGCTCCAATATCCCACATACTCAGCAACATTCACAAATATACAAGTACTGTAACTTAATTTTCTTCCCTACATTTTGAAATATACATTGAAATGATGAGTTCCCTAGTGTTAGAGCAGGCAAACATCAGTGAGTCTGTATCTCTGTTACTGAACTCTGTGGCAGTGTGAATCAACAGAGGTGCTGGAACTTGTCAACCGGTCTGAGCTTTTGTATCTAATCACAAAATTCCAAAACTTCACTACACTTACAGAGATAAAGGCCTTTACTTATCAGCAAGCTTTGGCAAGATCTACTGAAGTATTACCAGCCTGTGCATCATGCATTAATCTTCTGCATGAGTGAGAATTATAATACCATTCTGGAAGATATGCTAATTCCCCATACACATATACCACAGGTCACAAATCTCTGACCTCTCAATGGTCACTAAATAATGTTTGACCATAGCAATAGGAGCAGGATTCAAGGTTCAAGTACATCTATTATTAAAGAATGTATAAATTATACACCTTGAGATTTTCTTTGCTTACAGGCAGTCACAAAGCAAAAATCCTGAAGAACCCAATTAAAAAAGACTATAACAGAGAAAAAAAACACACATCATGCAAATGAAACATTCTGAACTAAACAGAGTCCTTAGATCAGCTCTCTGGAGCAGCCCGACTAGGCCCAAGCCTAGTCATATTAACCATCTTGGCCCACTGAGTTGGCTCCGCCATTCCATCATGGCTGATTTATTATCCCTCTCAACCCCATCCTCCCACCTTCTCCTTGTAACCTTTGACACCCTTTCTAATCAAGAACCTATCAACTTCTGCTCTAAGTATTCCCACAGCCACCTGAGGCTATGAATTCCACAAATTCACCACCTTCTGGCTAAAGAAATTCCTCCTTGTCTCCGTTCTAAAGAGATGTCCTTGTATTTTGAGGTGGTGCAATCCGGTCCTAGATTTCCCCACTATTGGAAACATCCTCTCCACATCCATTCAATCTAGGTCTTTCAATATTTAATGAGATCTAATATTCAATGTTACTCCGCTATTTAAGAAGGGTGGGAGGCAGCAGAAAGGAAACTATAGACCTGTTAGCCTGACATCAGTGGTTGGGAAGTTGTTGGGATCAATTGTTGGGGATGAGATTACGGAGTACCTGGGAGGCACATGACAAGATAGGCCAAAGCCAGAATGGCTTCCTGAAAATCATGCCTGACTAACCTACTGTAATTTTTTGAGGAAATTACAAGCAGGGTAGACAAAGGAGATGTAGTAGATGTGGTGCACTTGGATGTTCAAAAGACCTTTCACAAGGTGCCGCACATCAGGCTGCTTAGCAAGATAACAGCCCATGGAATTACAGGCATGGGTTACTAGCAAGGGTGGAGCATTGACTGGTTGGCAGAAAACAGAGAGTGGGAATAAAGGGATCCTATTCTGCCTGGCTGCCAGTGGAGATCCACTAGGGTCTGTGTTGGGACCGCTGCTTTTTATAATGTATGCCAATGATTTGGACTATAGGATTAATGGATTCGTGGCTAAATTTGCCGAAAATACAAAGATAGGTGGAGGAGCGTGTAGTGTTGAGGAAACAGAGAGCCTGCAGAGAGACTTAGATAGTTTAGGGAAATGGGCAAAGAAGTGGCAAATGAAATACAATGTTGGGATGTGCATGGTCATGCACTTTGGTGGAAGAAATAAACAGGCAGACTATTATTTAGATGGGAGAGAATTCAAAACACAGAGATGCAAAGGGACTTGGGAGTCCTTGTGCCAGACGCCCTTAAGGTTAACCTCCAGGTTGAGTTGGTGGTGAAGAAGGTGAATGCAATATTGGCATTCATTTCTAGAGGTATAGAATATAAGAGCAGGGATGTGATGTTGAGATCACACTTGGAGTATAGTGTGCAGTTTTGGGCTCCTTATTTTAGAAAGGATATACCAACATTGGAGAGGGTTCAGAGAATATTCATGAGAATGATTCCAGGAATGAAAGGGTTACTGTATGAGGAACATCTGGCAGCTCTTGGGCTGTATTCCCTGGAGTTCAGGAGAATGAGGGGGGATCTCATAGAAACATTCCAAATGTTAAAAGGCCTGAACAGATTAAATATAGCAAAGTTATTTTCCATGGTAAGGGGTCTATGACAAGAGGGCATGACTTCAGGATTGAAGGATGTCAATTTAGAACAGAGATGCAAAGAAATTACTTCAGTCAGAGGGTGATAAATCTGTGGAATTTGTTGCCATGAGAGTCTGTGGAGGCCAAGTCAATGGGTGTATTTAAGGCAGAAATAGATAGGTTCTTGATTAGCCAGGGCATCAAAGGGTATGGGGAGAAGGCAGGAGAGTGGGGATGACTGGAAGAATTGGATCTGCCCATGATCGAATGATGGAGCAGACTTGATGGGCCAAATGGCCTACATCTGCTCCTATATCTTATGGTCTTATCCCTCCCCCCGACCATTCTTCGAAACATAGGAGACTCAGGGAATGGATTTGCCAGCTGCAACGGGGCTACAGACATCTTCTGCCACATCAGAACTCAATGCACAGCCACATTTTGGACTTCTAAACTGTTTGGATTATGAACAGTTCTCAGGAATGGAATCCTGTTGTAACCCAGGGAGGGCCCATAGTTTATTGCAAAAATAAATGGAATTAAATTTAATTCAAGTTTAATTGTCATTCAACTATATATGAATACAGCCAAACTAGGTGGCATTACTTCGGGGCCAAGGTGTAAAACACAGTGGCAACAGTCACGGATAGCACAAATCACACATACCTCATACGAGATAGGAAATACATGCCAGATATCATAAAATACATCCACACTGAGTCCTGAGAATTGTTCATAAATATGTCCAGGAGCTTTTATAAGCCATCTATGCTTCTGAAATATTTGCAATACCATCACTACAGTTAATCACTGACAGTTCTCTCAGTGGCAGAATTCTTGCTACACATTAAAACATACCTGTTTTTGAGGAAACTTGAGCTCCTCCAGCAATTGCAAATTGAATATTGCCAAGATGTAGGACACCAGCGAGGAGCTTTAGCACTTCCCAAATCTCCTCAGTTTTGAACTTCATGACTTTCATAGCAGCCTGGAGTGATGAGCAGAGGTTGATGTAATTCAGAGAAATTCAAAAGTTACTGCACATTTTAAACATTAGGGATGATGCTCATTCCATTTTCTACAGTTATTTCAGTTTACATTCTAAACCTTTGCTGCCCATTTCACCAGTAAATATATTCAATGCTATAATGAGGAGAGGTGTATATTAATATATTTTAAACCAATTCCCAAGTGATAATGACATTGCTACAGCTATGTTTCTTACGATTAATTAGCTGTGCAGGTAAAATTAGGAACTATAGGTTCAAACAATTAAAAGACAAACTTATGAATAATGTTGGAAAACTCTTTAGAACAGTGATCAATACCCAGCATGGTTCAGGGGAGTAGTGGAGTCGTTAAATCTGCAGAGACAGTTCAAATAAATCTAGAACTATATACAAAAGGGGGAAACCATTTAAGGGGCACAGAGATAATGTATTTTCCTTTCTTTTGAGTGAATTTTGGAGTTCTAAAGGCAGAGATAGATCAATTTTTGACAAGCAGGGGGGTTCAAGTTAGCCAGCGGTAGGCAGGAATGCTCCACGTCCTACTGAATGATAGAGCTTGAAAAAGCTGAGTAGCCTATTCCTGCTCCCCTTTCATATAACTGGAAATGAAAAAGCATCTTGCCCACAGTGGTGGATCTCTACTAAAGGCAAAGTACAAAAATTATTTTTAAAATACCTGCGTGGCAAATTTATTCCGGGTTAATGATTTCAGGGATTCAGAATGAGGCTGCTGAGAACACATTTAGTGAGAACAATTATTTTTATGTATAACATGTACAACTTAGGCATTTGTAAGCTGAGGAGGATCTGCATGGGAATTTGCTGATATATTGCACATCACCTTGATATGATAATATTCATTTGTGTATAGATGATTAATATATGAGGAGGAGGCTAGGAATCCATTCAGGTGCAATGAATTTCCACAACATTAAAAGAGAAAAGATTTTACAATTTTCACTTTTAAAAACAAATGTAAAGTAGAAGACAGAATGCCACATAGATGGATTTGATATGTGTGAATTGTCGCCACAGCTAATGGCAATCAACACACACTAACACATGTATAAAACTTCTGGCAGCAAGTTTCCAACACCTTACCATGACCTCCTGAAAGGTCTGCTTGTCATCAGTTGTACTGTCCATAATACATCCAGACTGTCTCAAGTAATAGTAATTCTCTTGTTCAGATAAATAACACATTTCTGCAGAATGAAAATAAAAATAGTTAAGTGGTGATTAATTCATTCTGGGAGCTCAGCCAATGTTGTGTAGGAACAATCTGCTGTACTTTTCACATTCTTAAAGTCGTGGTGAGTGATGCTCGGATTTAAAAATCTATGATTGTGTACCAATTATGCTGATATCAAGGGAGACAGGGAACAAAACCAGTTTAATTAAAGAGTAATACCAAGTTACCCTAAGTGCTTCACAGTTAATTTACAATGGCCTAGATAATTCTAAGAAAACTCAGCAATTTTTCACTCGACAACCAAACTTTCCCCAAGGCTGGGGTTTTCCACATTTCGGAAGCCTGAACTTGGGCATATGGCTGAAAACAAGAGATCACTTTGAAGTATTTCCCTTAATTAGAAGCAAAAGTAGTGCCTGTAAGGGAAAGGACATGTCTTAGGTAATATTACCATTTAAATTAACCTAGAGTTATTTTAGAGACTTAAGTATTAAACATTTGAGGTTTTTACTTTAACTAATTATTAATGTGATTGAGGCATTCAGACACATGCAAAGATTGGAGCATGGAGTTCTCATCTATTTCTGGGGTTCCACAAAGGCACGTATGCTTCTGAACAATATTTAGTCCTGTCAGGATACTCTAACCCAAAATACAAGCTTTGTTTTTAATTCTTATCCTTTTTCCAAAAGGAGAACACTTTACAATTTCAACTAGAGGTCTTTGCTCAGCTTACACAGAATTGTACAGTATTAACCATTTTAAAATCACTGATGGGATAATCCGACTGTCAGCCTGGACTATAAGGATTTTAAAATCATTTGAATTAAATTATCAACACAAAAATCACCAGTCATAAATCCCTTAGGTAGAGAAATTGCTATTGGCTTGTTGTTTGTATTAGAATTAATCTGTCACTAAACTATAACATATATTTGACAAATTTGCTACAATGTAGATACTTGTGGCTAAAATAAAATCCAGATAAACAGCAGTGGTCTTTACAAATCACCTAGATTGCCAGCCTGGTTTGTCCCCACAAAAATGTGTGCACCACTGGAATTGGTGATCCAGAAACCCCAGAAACTGGTGGGGAAACTGTCCTCACTGGGTCTCAACACTTCCCTCTACAACTGGATCCTGGACTTAACAGTCAGTCCATGTGGGCAGCAATGCCTCTCATTACGCTGAGCACTGGCGCTCCCCAGGACTGTGCACTCAGCCTGCTGCAGTTCACACTGCTGATGCATGACTGCGTCGCAGGATTCAGCTCAAACCGTGTCACCAAGTTTGTGGATGACACAACAGTGGTTGGCCTCATCAACAATGATGAGACGGAATAGAGAGAGGAATTGGAGCGGCTGCTGGACTGAACAACCAAAGTCTGAACGTGGAGAAGACCAAGGAATATTTTGTGGACTTCAGGAAGGTGCAGAAGAAACATCCCCTTCGTCAAGTACATGGCTGATCCATAGAGTGTAAAGTGCACCAAGTTCCAGGGAGTTCACATCGCAGATGACCTCACCTGGTCCCTTAAAATCTCCTCCCTGAACAAGAAGGCACAGCAGCACCTCCACTTTCTAAGGAGAGTGGCTCCCCCCACCCCTAATCTTAACTGAGTTTACAGGAGCACCATTGCAAGTATCCTGACAAGTTGCATCTCCATCTGGGATGGGAGCAGCCGTGCATCGGACTGGAAGTCCCTACAAAGGACTGTGAGAACAGCTGAGACGATCATGGGGGTCTCCTTACCATTCATTGGGAACATTTATCAGGAGTGCCGCATATGCAGGGTCCTTAGTATTATCAAGGATCCCACCCATCCATCCAGCATCCCCTTTGACTTTCTACCATCTGAACTCACTGCAGCATTACATTCGACAATTAATCTGTTCTGTACCTTATGATGTTTGATTTATGCAAAATTCATCTGTAGATTTTATCCTTACTTTCAGAAGTTATTGAATTTTAATGTGTTATGTGTACTACTGTGCTTTACACCCTGGTTTGGAGAAAGATTGTCTCATTTGACAGTATACATGTATATAGTTAAATGACAAACAGCTTGATTTGACTTGAAATAAGGGCATTTTATGCCAAAATATTTAGCCCCATTCCAACTACATCTCACTCCCCTTCCATCTACTGTGATACTTGCTTTGTTATTAAGACTTGCCTTTAAATATTTGAGAATTTCTTCCCACAGTGCACATGAGAGCAGTATTTGCAGAGCGCTGGTTACAAGACTGGTTACTGGTGAACATCAGTAGTCTCCCAGCAGCAGTCTGAGCGTTTTGTTCAAGAAGCTGATTACACAGTTCATTTCTGCTCAGTTGGACTTTTCACCCAGTTTAGAAAAGTCGTCCACCCCATGTACACTGCTTCTGACCGAGCAGGACATCTTTCCCAGCAACATTTTTAGAAATCTGCAAAGGCTGCCCTCGGATTTATCACATCAGACCAGCAAACTCCAAGCTGCTTACCATTAACAATGTAACACAACGCAATCCACTGCTTTTCAACGGTTCCTCCACTGTTCCTTACTTGATTTTTGCTGAGATATTTTGCACTTCTGTTTAACAACCTGACTTTGCAGGTTCCCCCATGTCCAACTCCAATCTCCTTTCATTTTCCACATACTTTCTTAAAGGATATTGCAGCACAACTTTTTAATCGTGATGTGAACTGGTTTTGTTTGATTGTTTGATCTCTAAAATAAATAACTTCCACTGAGTTTATATACCACCTTTTAACTAGATTTTTACTTCTTTGTAACCTTACAAGAGTATATTTTTTGGAAAATACCCAAATCCGTTCCATTGAAGCCATAGTCACAGAGCTGTACAACATAGAAACAAACCCTTCAGTCCACTTTTGCCCATCTGCATTAATCCTACTTGCCACTATTAAAATAAAATCTGGCCAAAACAAAGCACAAATTGACAGATGCTAATCTTCTGCATTTACACAATCTCAGAGCACCAGAACAGGAGGGGTTGCTGACTTTCACACTTTCTCCAATGTAAAACATGGGTGAGCAGGTTTGGTGATTTTATCCAGCAACCTTGATCGCCATGGCAACTTCATCATTTATATAATTCCAGATAATTTAAGACTGGGTAAAATCTTTGGAAACCATTCACAGTAGTCAAGAAAATCCAGAGCAGATAGCCTTGTACTACATCTTTAATGTGACCTTACTGAAAGATTAGAACTCTATCCTGATTCTCCTTGTATCATTTGCTCACTTACCTCTCTGTTCTTCATTGGTACCAGCAAGCAGTGCATAGAAAATATGATAATTCCTCTCTCCAGGGTTCTGTCTGACTACACGGTTCTATACAACAGTAAAATAAATATACTTATTTCCAGTATCTCACCAAATGATCAAGTCAATGATTAATATTTTCTCTGCACAAAAATCATAGGTAAAAGTTAGGAACTTCAATCATAAAATGTTCTTACCTTTTCTAATAAATCTTTGTTTCAAAAATTCAGTCAAGAGAAACAACTTCAAAAGCAGCTTATATGCAAGAAAATATGTTTTATAGAAACAAATGTGCAATATCAGATTTATTGGATTAAAAATAATGCTATTTTGTGCCACTTTACAATCAGTGGGGCCACATTTGGTTTAAATACATTTTTACTGAATTTGACTGTTAAAGAAGTATTCCCTAGATTTGTGATTATGCTGTTCCATCTACTACAGCGTCATTCAAAATTCAATTGAAAAATGCACACACTCCCGCAGTCACTTCTCTGATCAAATTTATAGAGATTACTTGCACCTTCCAAGAATTGAACCAGGAACCTCCTGGCCTAACTCATACCTTCATTCTTGAGACAATGTGTGGTAGATGGTGTGCTTCCATGGTGACCATGTTGGTTGCTTCTAGAATAACTAAGATTTAATGTTAATACCCCTGCTCAGGATTTCATCCTGCTTCATCTTTTGCCCTTCTGAATGCCTGATCAGCAACCCCATCGCTAACTTCCAGATCTCCAGGTATCCTCACAGGTCTGAGAAGCTGAAAGGACACTGCTCTGTGCCCCACAAAAGGCTGAAGCACCACAAACTGTCCAATGTCCAAACTTCCAAGATCTCAGCCGACTCTGATCTGTTTTTCAAATGGAAGCACAGCCCACCAACATCCACATGACTCTCTGGATTCAGCCTCAGTTCCACAAGTTCCCTTCTTCTTTCACTCTGGAGTACAGGAGAGAAAGAGCGTAACACCACTTCAGCAGGACAGGCCAGGGTCTGTAGTAACAGGCTCATGAGTACTACAAAACTAACAGAAAGTACATCTTCTACAGCACACTACAATTTTGCAAGGGTTTATTTTCCAGGAGTTTGAAACAAAGTAATCAATCATTTGACTCAATAAGGACCAACGCTAGAATGTTTTTCCAGGAGTGCACCATATGGTTAGACATAACAAAGGATACAGTCTATAATTCTGCCTCCCTGAATGTTGCCCTTCTGACAGAAGTTCAGCTGGATGAATTTCCCGAATCGGCTTGAGTTGTTGTTGTAGACAGTCTTTGCATTACCAAATGCTTCCATGATGGGGCTATTGACAGAAGATATAGGTTAGAATTCAGTTTAGAAGTTGATATGTTTCATGCAAAGTGATAGAGATTGATTGCTTTATATTATATTGTTACTCTTTAAGAGCAAGGCAAACATTATAAAAATACATATTGGAATGTAGTTATTGCCAGAGTACGTGCACGTACACAGAACATGCCAGAGGGTCTATAACAATTGATTACACATTGAGGGCTTATGGCTTACTAGAATTACCATGAGAATTCTGAATGTGATCATCCATTAGGATAATTGGTAATTGGCTTATTGTCACATTTACCAATATACGTACATGCCATTGAGACAAATCACTCCATACACAAATACATAGAGCTACTGAAAGGAAAAACAGAACACGGAACACCCCATTGCAATTACAGAGAACGTCAAAGGCAGAGAAACAAAACGACCAGGCAGCCAGGGAGGTCAAGAGCTCATCAGGCTGTGATGGAAATTAAGCAACAGCCACACTGGCTTACAATGAATACAGAATCTGTAAAATTAAAGCCTGTAATATGGATGGCATGTTTCACAATGATGGATCAAGTCCTCTGAACCGAGCAGCAGAATTGCAGGCCTCTGGTTTTGTAGGTGTGCAGCTAAATCCCAAACCTACCATGTGAAGCTTCAGATTCATCAATCAAGAGGTTTCAACCCTGTCCTACAATGACTAATTAGCTCTCACAGAGAGTGCAGCTCTGTCAGAGGCTGCATACAGTTGGAATATATTTATTAAGACTAGATCCAGATGATTTTGCAGCTTCAATCCTAGTAAACAAAGTGATACCAATGAAATCTCTGATTCTGGGAATCTCTGCTTGTGGATGAATGAAGAGTCTTACCAGCATAGTGGTTTCCAGGGAGAAAGAAACTTAATGTTATACACACTAATATTTAGCACAAAATATGCTTGCAAGTTTAAGAATTTCAGGATATCAATCAAATGTGATTTGTCATTTGCTCAAGCACATTTTTACCTGCTTTCCAAAATAGCTTGCTCAACGTGGGAGATCTTATCCTTTGCTGTTGCTTCAAGAGAATGTTGGCTCATTGCTGATAAATATTTCAGGATAAGTTTTGTGCTTTCTGTTTTTCCAGCACCACTTTCTCCACTGAAAGACAAACAACACACAAAACTTAGAACATTAAAATAGATTTTCTCCCAAACTCACCCACTGAATCTATTACTCGTACTTTCATTGTGTCTGCATTCTGACTCAAGTTCTTCTTTGCATTAATAGTACCTGGGTTAAAATGCCTTTGGCTGCCTCTGTCCCCTGAGAAGTGCTATTCCATGATTGCTGAGGAATAACTTCTATTCTCACTGTTCAAATTCTTTATAAATTCCTCTGCAGCTTCCAAAAGTTACTCATTGCTCAAATCCTGATTCTAGTTCCCAATCACTAGTTATAACCTCATTCTCATAGAGCCTACTGAATTACAAAGCTTGAAGCTGCCGAAATCCTACTGACTGGAATCCTCCCCGTAAACCCATTGACTATCATTACTTTTGACTGTTACAATACCTTCTTGGCAAACATTCCATCTTCTACCTACCCACATACTAATCATCTGCAAGTATTAAGTTCCCAGATTCCATCCCTAAATACAACTCCCTTCTCTCTTCCCTAACTCCCACACACTTCTTTGGGCATTCATTAAAATTTACCCACTGAATTAATCTTTTGCTCACCCATGCCAACCCCTCAGAGCCTTAGCATGAAACTGTACAATAACGCTTCTACAAAGTGCCTTGTGCTGAGTGATCACATTAAAGGTATATGAACATATACAAGTTGTTGTTTCTCCATCTCCCTATTCTTGTAAAAATGATTTTCCTTGACCACGCCTCTTTTCCCCCTCTTGTAGCATCCTTTTGCAGAACAGTTCATAACCATAACCTGTGATGGGTCAGTATGTGAGGAGTGGGGGCCCTGACAGGGCTAGAATTGAAATGTAGTCTGGGATAGCTGCTTGAGAGTGAAACAGCGGACTGGCATGGAACAATTAGCTGGAGTCAGCCCCTTTTTCAGAATGGAAATACCTCTGGAACCATAAACTTCTTTGGCATTCCAGATCGCAACCCACACTAGGCCATTGGATGGCAATCGGTTCATTGCTAAAACTTGTTATGAGATATATTGAAAAGCTTTTGCTTTGCATGCTGTGCAGTCAAATTATGCCTTAAATACAACCAGTGGCCATAGGAGTGGAATCTAGTGTGGTCTTCTGCTGCTGCTACAGCCCATCCACTTCAGGGTTCGACAGATTGTGCATTCAGAGATGCTCTTCAGCACATCACTGTTGTAACGTGTGATTATTTGAGCTTCTGTTGCCTTCCTGTCAGCATAACCAAGTTTGACCATTCTCCTCTGACACACCTAACTGCTGCTCACTGGATGTTTTTTGTGTGAAAATTCCAAGACATCAGCAGTTTCTGAGAGAGTCAAAGTCACTTGGATCACGTTTCTTCCCCATTCTGATGCTTGGCCTGAAAAACAACTGAACCTCTTGACCACGTCTGCATGCTCTTATGCATTAAGTTGCTATGATTGACTAAATAGATATTTACACTACCACGTAGATGTACAGGTGTACCTAATAAAGTGGTCACTGTGCACAACAGGCAGCAGAAAGAAAAGGTACAGAACACCAGAAACTGCAATGTACTGCTGCCACAAAACAAAATTCACGACATATGACAGTGATATTAAGCCTGATCTGCATTCTCTCTTCTCCCTCCCATTGCACAGAAATACAAAAGCCCGAAAGCACATACCACCAGGCTCACGGACAGCTCCTATCTCACTGTTATAAAACTATTGAGTAGTCCTCCAGTCTACAAGGACACCACTGGTTTCTTGACCTCACCTTCTACATCATTATGTGATTGCACCCTATTGTCTGCCCACACTAAACCTTCCATGTGATCTGTAACGCCATATCTTGCATTCTGCCATTGCTTTTCTTTTGTATGACCTCAAAGCACTGTTGGAATGAAATTATTCTTTAGTTTATTTTTATTTTATTTAGAGATTTTGCATGGAGTAGGCCCTTCTAGGGCCAGTTACCTCCGACAACCCCAATTTAACCCTAAACTAATCACAGGCCAATTTACAATGACCTATCCAGTGTGTCTTTGGACTGTGGAGGAAACTGAAGCACCTGGAGGAATTCCACACATTCCATGTATTGCGATACAAAGCTTTTCCATAATTCACTAAACCAATATCACTGTGCAGAGAAAGTACAGTGAGGGTAGACAATTAAACTGCAAGAGCTATAATGCGGTAGACTGAGAGAACAAGTTCATTTTTAGTATACAAGAGGCCCGATAACACTGGGATAGAAGCTGTCCTTGAGGTCTGGTGGTATGTGCTCTTAAATGTTTATATCTTCTACCTTGTGAGAGAGGGAAGAGAAAGTGTCTAAGATAGGAGGGATCCCTGATGATGTTGGTTACTTTATCAAGGCTGCAGAAAGTGAAATCAGAATCGATCGAGGGGAGCCTGGCTTGTGATGGACTGTATTGTGTTCACAACTCTTTGCAATTTCCTTTGGCCTTGAGAATGGCAGCTGCCATGGTATATCTGGATAGGATGTTTTCTATATTGTCTCTGTAAAAGAGCCCTCAGAAATATGCCAAACTTTCTTAGCCTTCTGAGGAGGCAGAACTGGTGTCCTTTCTTGGCCATAACTTCTACATAGCTAGACCAGGACTAATTACTCCTGATCCCCATGGAAGGATGAAAATCAAACCAGACATTTGCAATAGTCTCACTGAAGGCTCTTCAACCTGAAATATTAACTCTGCTTATCCTTCTACAGATGCTGCCTGCCCTGCTGAGAGCTTCCAGCATCTTCTATCTTGTTTTTGTTCTTTTCTTTATATTCAGACTTTAACACTTAATTGCATGAGCCTGCAAATTGCTGAGTAATACAGGAGACAAATACCAGTGGAATTCCAGCACATAGGCTTTTTGTTTTACTTCAAAAATCAGTTTTATTTATAAAACTATACAAAAAATGTATAATTTTAAAACTGCATGTTGTTCTTTACATTGATATTACTATCCATTCTCAACAAGCACAATATGTTATCAATTCTACACGTTTGTGGCGTATGTCATGGGTGAGGGCCCATCTACTGTTTGTGGGGCTGTTACACAGGGCCCACCATTCAGCACCCTGAGCCAGTGTTACTTGAGACTGCAGTCCTTTGCACTGGTTGCACCGAACTTCAATGCGCCTCTTAGTGCGCACATCTGTAACTTGGAAGGTGCCATGGAGCAGCATTCCTCCATTGTGCGAGGCAGACCAAAATATGTTCTTCACTGTTAATGATCTTCCAGCAACAGTTGATGTTTATCTTAGTAATAAAGTGGGTAGCATTCCAGATGGTATAGAGCAGAGGTTCCCAACCGTTATGCCATGGAGCAATACCAGTAAGCAAGGGGTCCGAGGACCCCAGGTTGGGAACCCCTGGTACAGAGAGTTATGTAAAATTAGAGAGATTTTGATCAGATGAGTATGTGAGCTGGGGATTGGCAAGTGAAATGACCTGAAAGAGGTACACAAGATTATGATCTGATATGGTGGACCTGGACAGGGTGAAAGCTTAGTCTTTTAAAGCTCGGGGGTGGGGGGGGGGGGGTACCAAAAACACGAAGAAACACAGATTTAAAATTTGAGGCTAGAAATTTGAAAGGGACATTTAGGGCAGTCTCTTCACACAAAAGCTGGTGCATGTTGGAAATGAGATGCCAAAAATGATGGTTGAGGTGGTCACATTAGCAGCATTTAAATACATCAATAGAGGGCTCTGGGTTAAACATGGGTAGATGGGACTAGCTCACTGGGCTAGATAGTTGGCATATGGATAAGTCACACCAAAGGGCACGTTCCATAGTGCATTTCTATGACCTTGGGAATAGCTTAAGGAACACAGAGTCCTCAATTACTTAGCTGCTCAGGAGGAATCTCAATAAAGACCCTTGCACCTTCTTCGAGACCTTATTTGCAAATGAACAGTCCATCCTCATCACAGCCATCTCAAAAGGTAGTGTGCCTTGGGAGTGAGTGTCTTCTGATTGGCAGGACCTGGCAAGGAGGGTCTCCACTTACTGACAGGTCTGAGAGGTTTTTGGGAAGTTCTGGTGATGAGGTATTCTGCCTTGACACTCCTCAGGATTCACAGTGTCTTTCTTCTGCAGGGCTGACAAGATACTCTGAGCTGACCATTGATCAATGGACGCAAGGTCAAGGGTGTTTCTCTGAAGGAACTTTGCCCACGAAAGGCAGGTAGTGCTCAAGGTTCAGTTGAATGGAAACGTGTGGCAAAAAAATCAGGTCTGTCTATTGCAACACTATGGATAGGTAGAGCCTCAGTATGTGGTGAGATGGTGTTTGTTACTTTGATTTTAAATCACAGCTTGTTGTAACCATACAATAAGGGGACCGATAGTATGAGGGCAATTTTAGATATACTTCATCCCTCCCCCCTCCATTCTCTGGGTATTTGTTCATTATGGCTGATCAGATGTGCTCCATCCTGCATCTCCAAATGAAATGGAGACAGTTTGGGTGACCGTTGTGCAGATCAGAAGAGTATGGGCAGAATTTTACAGGATTGCCCATCCACAGTCCCAATTTTGGATGCAGTTTGTGTAACTGCTCCAGTCAACTTCTGCTGCACACAAGTTTGTCCAACCTTTCCTTAGAGCTAATACACAACAACCAAGGTGACATACCAGTGAACATCTTTCTGCACCCTCATGAAAGCCCTTGCATCCTCCCTAGACTGACAGTGAAGAAAGTGGAAGATCAGTCAGGCCATTGCATGGTCTTGTGGATGACTGGCTGACCAATCTTTTCTGCTCCTACCTGGTTTTATCATGCGTGACATGGGGAGATGGAAATCCCCAGCCTCAGTGAATCCTAGCCAAATTCATTAGTTTGATCAGCATCATTCCACTATCCCTAGACCTTCACATCCCTGTTACACTGTCTGCCTTTCTCCATTAAAAAGAAATTCAGGATTCTGAAATATAATTATTTTCTGGGCTATTATCCACTTCTTTGTAAATTAAATGAAATATCAGTAAATATTTCATGCAAGCTTCCAGCACACAAGCACTAAAAGCATTGGAGGATGGTAAATCTCAAATGACATTTTGAGTATCATGTGCATTCCTGTTGCTACTGTTACGAAGGATGAACAACTCTGATGGGCAGAAAGGTACAGAGTTGCCCATGTTCCCCCTCCCCTGGGAGAATCACAAACTGTTAGTGTTACCACGCTGCTCATGAGAGAGAATGAGAGAGAGAGACACAGATAAGAGGAAAACAAATTGGAACATCTGCTGCTGATAAGCGGGAGGAGAGGAGCCATTGATTTACTGTTATGTCTTTTGGAGAGGGTTGTTTACTTGGTACTATTCTGTTCATTAAAATTCCTCAGTGGACAGCCGGAGTGGGCTGGTTTGATGGGCTAAGCCATTCAAAACTGATTGACACCTGAGACCCCGTGAGTAGGGATAAAAGTGAGGTCTGGGGAGACACCCCTCAGACACACCAGGAGACGCACCAAGAGACACACTAGTGAGCACTGCTTAAGTGTTGGAACCCACGAGAAAAGTGTGGGGCATCGGAGACCGAACGAAGGATCGGTCAATTTTAACTCACAGTGTTTATAGCGAGGCCGGTGGGAGCTTGTGTGTGTGTCCACCCTTGCCTGGGTGACGAGTCCACCATAGAAGAATGGTCTAGCTAAAGGCGAGAGGGGTCATACCTGAACGGCCACAACAACACATCGACGGATCAAGAATGTAAAGGAAGGTTTGAATGACTGTAGCTGTCACTGCTTGCTCGCCCTCTCTCTCTCCCTCCAACGGTTACAACAAAAGAATCAACAACTACCTCAGCCTACATGAACTGAACTTTATACTTTCCCATGATAATTCCTTATTCCCTAGACCACGATAGAGCTTGTTTATTATTGATTATTATTATACCCACACTTTTAGGTTTAGTATTGCTAACGTGTATTATCTGTATATTTGCATTGTTGATATTGATTTGTATATTTTACTAATAAACACTGTTTTGAAAATAGTACCAGACTCCAACGGATACTTCTATCTTTGCTGGTAAGACACCCAGTTACGGGGTATGTAACACTACATTCTAGGAAGATGTAGAGGCTTTTGAGAGGGTGCAGACGGACATTCACTAGGACGCTGCTATGATTTTTATGTATTAGCTGCAAGGAGAAATTGGATAAACTTTTTTCTCTGGGCTGTCAGAGCCAGGGGAGACCTGAAAGTAGTATTTAAAATTATGAGGGGGATAGATAGTTGTAAGTAGTCAGAGCCTTTCTCCCCCAGGGTGAAAACAACAAATTCTAGAGGACTTACCATAAGTTAAAGGGGGAAAATCGAGGAGATTTGCAAGACCTACAGATTGGTAGGTGTTTGGAATTTGTTGCCAGTGACGGTTGTAGATATAGATGCAGTAATAATTTAAGGCACATTTAGACAGTTACGTAAACAGGGAGGAATAGAGGAATATGGACAGTGTACAGGCAGATGGAATTCATTAGATTGGCATCATGGTCAGGATAAACATGGAGGACTGCAGAGGCTGTTCCTGTGCTGTATTGTTTTGCGTCAATGTCTGCCATAGCACAACACAAGTGCCTTGCTGCCCTCTAGTGTGAAAGAAGCTGTATTAGCAATGATAACTGTAATAATCTGCAAACCTACATCGTATTCAGCAGCTCACTTCTGGCCTGAAAAACACAAGTACTTGTAAAACGTTAGCTGGCCAGCAAATGACAGGAGGACTGGGACCACTGACTGCCAGCAGATGCCATTTCCCAATGGTAAGGCAACAAACAATCTGCTGAAAGAACTCAGCCCATCGAGCAACATCTGTAGAGAAAAGGAATTGTCAACATGTCAGATCAAAACTCTGCATCAGGACCAATGGTGAGAGCCTGCTTCATGCAAGGACTGTCCATTTTCACCTGGTGCTGAGTAATTTCAACCGCCAGCTCTAAAAGATGCAGACCATAAAGTCTCTGACCGGAAAAGTCAACTTGGTTTCTATTTGCATAGATGCTGCCTGATTTACTGAGCTTTCTTTCAAGTTTTAAACTGATTCAAATGTGCTGTTTTGTTTTTAAAATTTGCTGCACATATTTGGCGTATGCAAGCAGCAGAACAAATACAGGACAAAGGGCAAAGTTATGTCTTTAAATGAATGATATGCAAGCTGCTTTGGCATGAATGCTATTGAACTACTTGATAACTGTTGAAGCTGTACACATCCAGCTGATTTTTTATTTAAATGACAGCTGTATCAGTGAAAAGCAGTTGGGACAGCAGTGGAATTTGTCAATCTTTTATAGTACTGTACATTAAATGTCACAAATATCTTAGAAATAGTATTTCAAAAGTAAAATGCTACCCTTGATCCTCAGTGGCTTTTTTCACTGAACAGTAAGTTGTGTGATGATTTGTTTCGACACCAGGTGGAGCACCATACAATGCTCAGCAAGGGCAGGCGCCTGGGAAATCAGGCATTCTTACATCAGGTTTGACCTTCAGTTTGCACTACAAGAGACAAGCTCTCTAGTTTGTTGGATTAGAAGGAAACACTATAAATGTAACTTTATATTTTATAAAAGTTCATTTCTGTCCAAGAAAGTGTTAAATCCTACTGCTGGATTTGGTTGATATTACAATAAGTTAGAGATAATGAACTTGGTGCAAATTGTGAAACCAAATACACTAATTACAGCAGCTTCTTAACTACATACAGAAACAATCACAAAAGCAATCAGTTTTGCTGTGAAAGCCTCTGGTTCATTAATGTTCTACAGGAAAGAGGACCAGCCACCTGGAGCTGATCTGACCTCTCTGTGACCTTGGTTCCACACCATTTGGTCAAGTCTTAATGACTTCAGATTAATAAAGTATCAGCTTTAACAACTACCTTGTAACTTTAACCAAAAACGAAGGAAAAGTTCGAAGTAAATTTATTATCAAAGTACATATACAGTACACCACCATATAGAACCTTGAAATTCATTTTCTTGCAGCAGCATCTCTACTTTCTGCGAAGGCTGAGGAAAGTCCATCTCCCACCCCCCCCCCCCCCCCATCCTCATCACATTCTACAGGGGTTGTATTGAGAGCATCCTGAGCAGCTGCATCACTGCCTGGTTCAGAAATTGCACCACCTCAGATCGCAAGACCCTGCAGCGGATAGTGAGGTCAGCTGAGAAGATCATCGGGGTCTCTCTTCCCACCATTACAGACATTTACACTACACGCTGCATCCAGAAAGCAAACAGCATTATGAAGGACCCCATGCACCCCTCATACAAACTCTTCTCCCTCCTGCCGTCTGGGAAAAGGCACCGAAGCAGTCAGGCTCTCACGACCAGACTTTGTAACAGTTTCTTCCCCCAAGCCATCAGACTCCTCAATACCCAGAGCTTGGACTGACACCAACTTTCTGCCCTCTACTGTGCCTATTGTCTTGTTTATTATTTATTGCAATGCCTGCACTGTTTTGTGCACTTTATGCAGTCCTGGACAGGTCTGTAGACTAGTGTAGTTTTTTTCTGTGTTGTTTTCACATAGTTCAGTGTAGTTTTTGTACTGTTCATGTAGCACCATGGTCGTGAAAAATGTTGCCCCATTTTTACTGTGTACTGCACCAGCAGTTATTGTCGAAATGACAATAAAAAGTGACTCGACTTGGCATTCTCAATAACCATAATAGAATCAATAAACGACCGTGCCAACAGGATGAACAAACAGTGTGCAAAAGACAACAAACTGTAATTAAAAAAGGGAAAAAGGAAATTAAAAATAATAATAAACAAACAATAAATAGCGAGAACATGAGATGAAGAGTCATTGAAAGAAAGTATATAGTTTGTGGGAACAGTTCAGTAATGGGACAAGTAAAGTTGAGTGAAGTTATCTCTTCTGGTTCAAGAGCCTGATGGTAATAACTGTTCCTCAACATGGTGATGAGTCCTGGGGCTCTGGTGTCTTCTTGCTGCTGTTGCCATCAGGAAGAAGAGAGCATGACTGGATGGTGGATGCTGGACAATGGATGCTGCTCTCCTGCGTAAAAGCTCCATGTCGATGTGCTCAGTTGGTGGGAGGGCTTTACCCGTGATGCACTGAGCCTATTCACTACTTTCACTTATTTATGGATTTTTCGTTCAGGAGTATTGGTGTTTCTATATGATGCAACCAGTCAATATACTCTCCACCATACATCTACAGAAGCCTGTCATGGTTTAGATTCGGCATGGCACCTTCACAAACATCTAAGGAAGTAGGGGCACTGCTGTACTTTCTTTGTAATTGTACTTGTGGTGGGCCCAAGGACAGGTCCTGTGAAATGATAACAGTGAGGAATTTAAAATTGCTGACCCTCTACACCTCTGGATAGCCCAATAAGGACTGACTCCTGGACCTCTGGTATCCACCTCCTGAAGTCAATAATCAGCTCCTTGGTCTTGCTGACATCGAGAGGTTGTTGATGTGGTAGCACTCTGCTAGACTTTCAATCGCCACCTTTGATTTGGCCTATGACACTGCAAACAATTATGGGATTGGAGCTGTGCTTAGCACACCGTCATAAGTGTAAAGTGAGCAGAGCAGGGGGCTAAGCACTTAACCTTGTGGTGCACCTACACTGATGGGGATCATGGAGGAGATATTGTTGCCAATCTGAACTGCCTGGGGTCTGCAAGAGATCAAAGATCCAATTGCATGAGGTATTGGGGCCAAAGTCTTGAAGCTTATTGATTAATTTTGAGGGGATGACGGTGTTGAATGCCAAGCAGTAGTAAAAAAATAAGAGCATCCTGATGTACCAATCTTTGCTGTTCAGATGTTCCAGGGTTGAGCGAAGAGCTAATATGATGGCATCTGCTGTGTACCTGTTGTGAGGGTAGCCAAACTGGAGTGGATCCAATTCACTTCTCAGGCAGCAGTAAATTTGCTTCACCATCCTCTCCAAACACTTCGTCACTGTGCTACTGGATGATGGTCATTGAAGTGGTTACCACATTCTTCTTAAGCACTAGTATAGCTGAGGCCTGCTCGAAGCAGATAGGTACCTCAGAATGTGAAGTTCTCAGTGAACACCAGATAATCAGCATAGATCTTTAGCACTTGGCCAGTTACCCCAGCTGCACCGGATATGCTTTCTGTGAGTTCACCCTACTCTCATGTCAGCCTCAGAGACTGAAATTACGAGACCATTGGGGGCTGTGGGAGCTTCTGATGTTTTGATGGTCAAAGCAAGCATAGAAGGCATTGAGCTTATCTGGAGGTAGAGCCCTGTTGGTACCCATGTCACTTGACTATACTCTGTAAGAAGCGATAATATTCATAGCAGTCAAACGTCCTTCATTGATTGAAGTTTAATCTGCTAACACTTTACCCGTGAGATGGCTTTCCGGATATCATATCTGGACCTCTTGCAACTTTCTTGGTCACCAGACTCGAGTGCTTTCGATCTGGCCCTCAGCAGATTGTGGATCACATGGTTCATCCAGGGCTTCTGGTTGGGGAAAGCTCGGAATGAACTTGTAAGGACCTACTCATCCATGATTGCTTTATACAGTCCATGACAACAGCAGTGTATTCATTCAGATCCACAAATCAGTCCACTGAGCTTAGCCACTCTTCTGCCACACCTGACCACCTCTTTGTTACCCTAATCTCTAGAGTCTTGTTCTTCAGCCTCTGCCTGTGTAGTATAGCTAAATGATCAGATGTCCTGAAATGCGGTGTGGGCAGGGAAAGGGAGGTATTCCTCATTAGTACAACACTTGGGACCCCTGATGCTATACTAGACCACTGATAATTGGGCAAGGATTTCTTCAAACAAGCCTGACTGAAATTCCCAACTATGATATGAAATGCGAGGTGGACTGTTTCCTGGGGTTTGTGAAAAGAATTTATATCTGATTTTCTTCAGCAGCAAACGTGCACTTCACCTTCTGATAGGTAACTGAATGGTCTCTGCTAATTACATTAACTCTCATATCATCACTTCTTCCTTTCTTCATATCATTAGGACTTTCCTGCCACCCCTCACAATGGAAAATTTTGTTTAAAACGGCTCCGGGTACTGATTTAGGCAAAGGACAACATGTGTTTAAGGGATGCTCATTGTTATGAAAATTATTCCGTACACAGATTTGAACAAAATTGATTGTTTGTGGCATTTGATTTCATTTGCACTAAGGAATATAGGGGTCATCTATTAAAATGTTTTCCAAATAATCTTAACTGTAAAAAAAAATGTTTCCAATTTCCCAAATGACCTTCCTAGATTCAGTGAATCTTTCATTGCCCAAGGAACAAGAAAGGATAGGGAGGGGTGAAATTAACTTACCATCTTGACTATGGACCCTCACCCTCAAGTTTTTAATTCCATCAGCTAAAGAGAAGCCTTTAGGGCCTTGACCTAAAGGTCTATTAGGTATTTGTCTATCAAATATTTATACTATTTAAGGCAGATGTTCCCAGCCTAGGGTCCATGGTTAATGGTAGGTGCCCATGGCACAAAGAAGGTTGGGAACCCCTGAGTTGAGGTCTTTTGAGAGTCCAGGAGGGGAAATGACCACATTCTTTAACTAAGTAATAGCACAAGAGCTTCTTTGTATGTGGACAGACTGGGTTTCTGAATTGTGTACCACAACCCTGGTGGAAGATATGCAGAAACCAAGAGAAACAGAGTAGATGTGATTTTTCCGTTAGATCCCGTGCCTCTTCAAGTTCCACAAGAAAATTAGGAGAATCCTTACAGACTCCCACAGATTCAGTGGAGATTAATTTTACATTAAAGACATTTCTTTAACTATCCAGATTATGGATCTATATAGTTCTGTGGTAGTCCTAAAGCAACTCACAGCAACGTAACTGTCCAGTTGAAGTGAGATACAATTACTACATTTCAGAGGCATTTAGACAGTGTAATAGGCAAGGCAGGGAAGGATACAGCCCTAACTCCAGAAATTCTGGATTTAGTATAGAAGAGCAAAGAGATATGATAGGCTGAAGGTCCATTTCTATGCTATATAACTCTATGACTGAATGACTGATTGGATGGAACAAATACAGAAGCATTGCAGAAAATAACAGAGCCCCAACATTTTCTTTAACGAGACAGGGTTTCAAACAGGACCTTAAAGGTGGCTGAGGGGTGCAGGGCTTTTGGGTAATAACACACAGTTAAAAGAAACTTAGAAGGACATAGTACAAGGAGAAGATAGGAATGGTTATTACACAAGGTCAAGGATGCAAGGGTGCTTTGGCTAGCAGCAGAAGAATTGATGAAGACTGGGAGATTAAAATCAGAATCAAATTTTATATCACTGTTGTGAATGTCAAGAATAGGCCATGGCAGTCTATGAGGGGCTGCTGAAGGAATGATAATTAAAAACTTTAAAAGAGCTAGCACATCCGGAATGAATTAAATTTCAACTTCAAAATGATATGCACTTTGCAAAGTCTGTTCTTTGGCAATAGATTGAAATTTCAACAGTATGTTGTAGCTTTTAATAACATAACCCGTATCTGTAACATAAAATGCAATTATGTTGCAATAACTTTTATTATCTGATGGCACTTCCCCAACCATAGGCAGGCCACTTCAACTAAAGCTGGACACATCACCACCGCAATTTGTATGTTGCTCAGTCGGCATTTCGAAAATGCTTCTGTTCCAAAGTAATTTACGTTTCTTAACCTCATTCTTATCCCCTCATCTACCCTCCCAAAGTCAGAATCATATCTTTTCTAACCACAAAAGAACTCTGCTGGATATGTTAACCACTTTGTAGCAGGCTTTTCTTGTGAAACCAGAGGCTGGGTATTATACATCCAAAGCATTGAATCATACTTGCTTCACGACTTGCGATTGTTAACCCTGAACTTTGAACAGCCCAAAAGACTTAGCTTTTATACAATTTGCCTCCAGATTTACTTTTCTTTAACTTGGAACAGAAAACTCAAATCTATTTTCCATACCGACTTCCTTTCTCTGCTTTGTTTCCACAATGCAGTAAGATTGCCAAAAATAAATAGCCATTTCACATCCTATTTCTAAAAATAATAAATCTTGTTAGGAATGTCTTGGCTTCCTTTGCTTCCAAGTCAGCTCCAAAATGCACTTAGGCAAGTGCTATTAACATGGAAGACAAAGCTACAAAAGACAACTTACAACTCAATGATTCAGGAACAACTTCTTTCCCTCTGCCATCTGATTTCTGAACACAGCCTCACTACTTTTTTTAAATTTCCTATTTTTGCGCTACTTATTTAACTATTTAATATACCCACATATATAGAAACAGACATATTTACTGTAATTCAGTATTTTTCCCTCATCATTATACTGCTGCTGCAAAGTTAACAAATTTCATGACATATGCCAGTGATAATAAACCTGATCCAGAACAGTTTCCAACTGCACCAAACATAATGAACTTCAGTTAAGTTTGCTATCCAACCGTATACATGCATACTGCCAAACATTCCTCCAGATCAAGGTGAACAACACAGCTCATAACTCACACACAACACAAATACTGCCTCAAATAAGTAATAAATAATAGTCTATACTCCAGAACTGTTGGCACCAACCTGGCAGTGCGCTTTGATGCAGCAGCCACTACAGCTCTAACTAACGGTGCAATTGTTTGTCCTTTACAGCTTTCTTATGATCGCAAGACGTTGATGCACGTTAGGTACGCCAAGTACTGCAAGTTGACCTTACAAGTTGGATGGCAGATGAGACCTGCGCATCGTGTTGGCACCTGCAACAGCCACCCAGGAGAGACGCCATTCAAAGTGGTGCGCGAGAAAAGTAGAAGCGAAACAAAGCACTGGTATTTGTGTGAGACTAAAGGTGAAATCCTTCAGGCAGCTCTCGTCTTTCAAACATTCCATTGCTAGCAAATAAACTAGATTACCTGAATCTGAGACTGACAGCAAGGACAACCATGTGCTTACTCTGATGAGAAGTGGCTCTAGGATACCATCCCTGAAGCAGCCATCCAGATAGGTTCCATCTCTTTTCAGGTTGACAGAACGCCCCCAGTGTCAGGCAAGAACCACAGTGGAGGTGTATGTATCTAGGTTAATAAGAACTGGTGTGTGAACACTTTAGTAGTGATGATCCACTGTTCACCTATGGTAGAGCTCTAAATGGTGAAATGCACGGCCTTCTATTTACTGAGTAATTCACTACTATTGTGATTGTGGCTGTATACATCCCCCGTGCTAATGCGAAGGCATCACCACCCCCCAACCCGGCCCATATTCTAACAGCATGTTGACTTCACTACTAGAGGTGAGAACACATCAGACCTGGTTTATAGCAACATCCTTGGTGCATACAAATCTGCTGCTGGTCCCCACATCAGATTCTCTGACTACTTATCTGTTAGGCCAATCCTGCATATCAGACACTGCCTAAACAAGTCAAACCGGTTCAGAAGGAGATAAAGACCTGGCCAGAGGTAGCAACCTCAATGTGACAGGACTGTTTTGAAAACATGAACTGGAGGACGTTCGTGACGATCGCAATGAACATGTGAGATCGGTGACTGGTTACATAAAGAAAACACATCCACGCGAGGGCAAATCAGAAGCCATGGCTGACAGAGAGGGATGCTGCCTTCAAATCAGGGGCAGAGATAAGACAGCTCTCCGGTCAGCAACTACTATGCTTTCCAGTACCATCAGGAAGGCAAAATAGGATTATTCACAGAGAATGTACAGCCATTTCTGTTACACCAGGGAGATGGCAGGGCATTCAGTCCAGAACAGACTAGAAGTCCACCCTAGTAGACAGTGCCATCTTAATTCCTGATGCACTGAATCCCATTTACACATGGATTGATGCACGCAACGATGTGAGAGCAACAACCTTCTAGCTACAGCTGATTTGAGGAAGACCCTAGCTAGGGTCAACCCATGTAAAGCTGTACAGGGCCTGATGACATACCTGGCTGGGTGCTGAGAAACTGTGGAGCCCAATTAACAGACATCTTCAGCATCTCTCTGGAACAGTCCACTATCCCCTCAGCCAGGATGCTGATTATCAACTTCAGCACAGCATTTAGCACTATTATCGTCACCCTGAAGCTGATGGGTAAATTGTCCTCATTGGGTCTCAACACCTCTCTCTGGATCCTGGACTTCTGGACAAAAGGACCACAGTCAGTCTGCGTTGGCATCAATGTCTCTATCTCCATTATGCAAAGCACAGGCATTCTCCAGGACTGTGTGCTCAACCCTGCTGTTCATGCTGTTAATGCAAGACTTCAGTGCTAGATCTAGATCAAACCGAATCAGCAACGACAACAGTGGTTGGCCTCATCAACAACATCAAGACAGTGGACAGAGAGCAGGTAAAGTGGCTCAACGTGGACAAGCCAAAGAGATGATGTAAACTTTAGGAAGGTGCAGGCAGACCACTTCTCGCTTTACATACAGGACTCCCCACGGAGAGGGTTAGGAGCACCAAGTTTCTGGGAGTGCACTTAATGGACGATCTCAGCAGGTCCCTCAATGCCACTTCTTTAGTCGAGAAAGCACAGCAGCGTCTCCACTTCCTGCGGAGTCTGAGGCGTGTGAACCATCTCCCCCGCCATTTTAACCAATTTTTACAGGAGTATCACCGTGAGTGTCCCAACCAGCTGCATCATTATCTGGTACAGGAAATGCAAGATATCTGACTGCAAGTCTCTACAAAGGAATGCAAAGATCATCAAGAGGATCATCAGGGTCTCTCCACCCACAAGAGGCATTTATCAGGAGCACAGCCTATGCAGGGCCATTAGCATTGTCAATGATCCCTCCCAAATGTCCAACAATTTCTTTAACCCCTCCTATCAGGTAGGAGGTACCGTAGCATTAGAACAAGAACTGTTAGAATGGGAAACAGTTTCTTCCCCTAGGTCGCAAGACTACATAAGACTACTGAACTCCTTGCCTCCACCCAGGTCTCATCACGTAAGCAGCACCAGAAGTGTCATATTGTTTACTTTTTAAACTTGCATTATATACATACTTGATTTGTTAATTTGTGGTAATGTTACTTTGTGTGATGTATGGATTATATCCACCATGGTCCAGAGCAGTGTTGTTTCATTTGGTGGAATACACTATAAAGTTGAATGACAATAAATGAACTTGAAAAGATTAATTCAGAAACAATAGAACAGAAAAAATGGAAGAATGAGAAGACCACTCAGCCCCACATCCCTGCTGTCTTGTGCTGTTCAATTAGGTCATTTCCCTCAACAAACTCCAATTCCCTTAAAATCCAAAAACCTTTTGATCACTGATTTGAATACACTGTGATTGAGCCTCTGCTGTCACTTCTGTAGAGAATTCCAAAATTCACCCCACCTTCTGGGACGCATGATCTCTTCTTGTCTCTGTCCTGAATGGCCATCCCATTGCTACAAGATTGTAAACCTGGCTCTGGACAAGGGTCATCTACCTCTGCAAACATTTTGCATGTTTCAATGAAGTCATGCTTCAAGCAACAAACAGTCTGCTGGTGGAACTTGTTGGGTTGAACAGCACCTGTGAGGAAAGGAATTGTAAGTATTTTAGATCAAAATCAGGGCTTTGATCCAAAATACTGATTTGCTGCTCCATATTCCAGAATCAGTAATCTCTCATGTCACCAGATCTCAAAACCCACTTCAATGAAAACTATATATTCTATTCAACTGTTTCACACACTTCCAGCTCCGTATTTGACAAAAATACTTTTCTCAATAGTTATTATAAATAAATGCAAGGTCATGTTTTATTGCCAGTGACAGCTATCGACTACTGCCTGCAAGTATTACCAGTACATCAGATGCAGGTTCTCAGCTCCCTCAACAATGGCCCCAATTGGGATGTTAGCTTTTAAGGTCTAGGCTGGCAGAAGATCAGGACTCCTGAATGCTGGCTGAAGCCCCTCACTCAAACACATATGCAGACCTGGCCCCTGGCTACCTTTGTCCAGTCATGTCAATATACTCCATTGCCATCAAAAGAGCTTTCAGCATTTTCCAAGCAGCTTGCTGTTGTTTCTCTCTCCTTCCCTAAGCAATAGGGTTACTTCTGCCACTCCCCATGCTGCAGGAAAGGTCCTTGAATGCAGGCAAATTATCTCATCCGCTGGTATAGGTAGGCATCAAAGTTGGCATGAACAATGTGGGCTATGAGGGCTCTTTATTATGTTATATAATTGTATGAATTGCACACCCAATATTATCACACTGGGCAACTGTAGGTAGCTTAATGGGGAACTTTGGTGCTGGAAGGAGCTTCCTGGGCCAGGTGCTTCTCCTAACTCTGCTTCCTTTAAGATACTAGCCTACTCAGCCATCGTTACTGAGCATCCTTTCCAAGGAGAAAGGCGGTTGCAAGGTAAGAAGGTCATGTCATTGCTAATGAATCAGAAGGGCTCTGATCAGTAGACTGTGCACTCTTACAGCCAAGCTCCTCCACGCTGAGACTGCAGTGGATATGGAAGGAAGGACAGTGATTGCAGAAATAAATGCTGGGACGATAATCTTGATATAACATTTAAAAAAAATAAACATTTTAAAATCTCCTTCACTGACTTGATGTCTTTCAATTCAGTCAATGCAATGTGGTGTTGGAGAGTTCTAGGGATGTTATTATGTTAGTTGAAGGGGTCACATTGACCCATGACATGGCAGGATGCAGAGGTATCAAGATCATTGTCTAATGACTCCTGCCTGCAGCACATGATTATGGGTCTTTGACAAAAACTGAATCAGCCTTGATTAACCTGCCTGACACTAATTATTTAAGTTCATACATGGTTTAGCCAGTTTGGGGGAGGTAACAGAGGGACTCTAACAAACAGATAAACATGAACCAGCCAATAGCCAATGGACTAAAACTCAAGCAGAACTCCTTTTGAAAATTAAATACGCTATCAAATTGTTCCAAGTAATTGACTTTACATTGAGTCAGGGCCAACAATAATCATATTTTGATATAATTAAAATCCTTTCCCAGTGTTTATCATGCTTCTCTTCCTCTGACTTACTGTGGTGAACCACCCTGACTCTGGCAAGCAATTCTGTTGACAATTGCATCCAGTTCTTGTCACCCCTTTATAAAAATGATGTGGAGGCTTGGGGGGGGGGGGGGGTGGGGGGATGCAGAAGAGGTTCACCTGTAATAGACGGCATATGCTACAAAGATAGTTTGGACAAACTTGATTTGTTTTCCTTAGAGCTTCAGAGGCCAAGGGAAGATCTGATTGAAAATTATAAGATTATGGGAGGCATATGTAGAGGGCAGTATCTCTTTCCCAGGGTTAAAGTGCTTAATACTAGTGGGCATGCATGTATAGTGAGAGGGGCAAGTTCACAGGAGATGTGTGGAGCAGGTCTCTTTTGCACACAGTGCTGGGTGATTGGAATGTGCTAGCAGGTGGAGGCAGATATGCTTTTAAATCCTATCAATTAATTAATTAATTAATTTTTAAAGAGAATTACATAACATGAATAGAGTATTAGAATAGTGAAAAATTAATATTGGCCCTCCCCCTCTTAGACCCCTACCTGAAAAAAAAAGAAAAGAAAAAAAAAGAAAAAAGAAAGAAAAAAGATAGAAAGAAAAATTGCCTGGATATCGGAGGATCCTCACATGCTCCATGGAGTTCAAAATAACTTCAGTTTTTATTTTCGCCAAATAACTTATAATTTTATCTTCAAAGGACCTATATATTTAATCCTATCTTTTGTAGATAGGGGTGCCAAATTTTCAAAAATATATCATATTCATTTCTTAAATTATAAGTAATTTTTCAAGTGGAATGCAGCTATATATTTCATTATTCCAATGATCCATAGTTAAATATGAATCTGATTTCCAAGTAACTGCAATAGCTTTTTTGGCTACTGCCAATACAATTTTTATAATTTTTTTCTGGTATTTATTCAATTTAGGTTTCGGTATTATCCCTGCAGATATGTTTAAGTTCTTAGGTGGGCACATGAATGTGCAGAGAATGAAGAAATGTAAACATTGCTAATGTAGAAGGGATTAGCTTGTTTAAATGTGTAATTGTTAGTTGAATTAATTTAGCACGGCATGGTTGGCTGAAGTATCTGTTCCTGTGCTGTACAGCTCTACGTGCTGATCCATCGTTTGTGGCTTGATTGAGATGGTACAATTATGTGAACATTTTCAAGTAAACCAGAAACTGAGAAGGATTGGTTTACATAAAATGCAGTTTCCTTATTCCTTTTCATTAATTGTTTAGGTAGGCATATGCAGTAATGTCCCAGACTGAAGTTATAAAGGTAGTTTTGCAGAGATGTGAAGAGGAATTGGGAGAGGGGTGGATATTAGTGACATTGACAGGGACTTGGGATCAGAGCAACAAGGTAGAGTGGAGGAGATGTGGTTGAGCCATGTCAGGGTGTGAGTGCACAGCCAGCATGAAAAGTGACTGAGAGATCCGTCACTGGTACAGAAGGAGCTGGTTAAAAGAAGTCTCAGAAAGATTGCAAGGATGAGATTTTGGGCGAGGAAGGTTGTGGATACATAGTAATTGGTAGAGTGCAGAAGCAGGGGATGTTCAGGTATACACTGTTGAGGTATTTGTATCACCTTTGATGAGGAGTCAAGAAGAGGGAAGAGTAAGAATGTGAAATTTCATCCCTTCCCAATTACTTGCAGACATAAGAAATTTTACAGCAATGTCCTTGGGGAACAGTGTTGAGCATTTGAATTTAGTTGTTCAAAGCAACATTTCCAATTCAGCTCCAGGAAAGTACAAATTCCTAGCCTCAACTCCAGGCAAACGCTTTCTACATAAAAAAAGGAGAAAAACCAAACACTGAAAGCAGAACAAAAAATGTTGAAAATGAAGTAAACAGAAATGATGTCTATAAATGGGAAAGGCAGGAGATGAAATGGCTTTTACCAGGCCTTAGACAGGTGGCTTTGTAGATATAAACATATTGTGCCAATAAATAAAGATAAACACAGACACGCAAGGCTAAGGAATCAAATACCCACAAGGAATTACATTAAAATTACATTGTGAACATAGTTCAAAGAAAATGCTGATAATGAACTACACTTATTAATATCTCTTCAAGTTTAAAAAACAGGATTTTGAAAGCATGTTGCTCTATCTAATCTCCTGGAAGTGAATACACTAATGTCAAGATTTACTTCCTAAGATAAACTGCACAGCATAAATAAACAGGATGCACTTAAATTAATAGATTATGGAAACAATTACTTCTTGCATGGCAGTAATTAACGAGAAATGCTTCTAGATTTTCTAGATTATGTGACAATGGACAGCAGTTATTTTCAACGAAGTATTTATACTTTTGTTTATTTTCTTTCTTTTTTTTACTTACAACCATTTATTGCATTGAATAATTTTCTACAAGATTACCTCATCTACAGAAACTATTGTGAATACAAGATATCCACCAATTTTCTTGAGGTGCCATAGCAGGATTTAAAACCCACTCATCACTTGAGCCACCAAGTACAATGAAACCCACAGAAATCTTGAATATGCAAAGATGGGGCAGGGGGGGGTGGTAAAGATGAAAGAGACTGAAGATGCTGGAATTTGGAACAATGAGCAGAGTGCTAGAAAGTGGCTGGAGGTCAAAGTTGACATTTTGGGTTAAGACCCTGTACGAGATGTGAATGTGACGAAGGAAGACTCACCTGTCCATTTCTCCCATCCCCTAAACCAGTGGTCCCCAACCACCGGGCCGCAAAGCATGTGCTACCGGGCCACAAGGTAATGATATGATTTGGCGACATGAAACTATAAGAGTCAGCTGCACTTTTCCTCATTCCCTGTCATGCCCACTGTTGAACTTGAACGTACATGAGTCATTACCCACGCTCTAAACCTACCTGGTCCATCTGCCCATCAGCACCTCTCCACCTACCATCCCATTCTGTCTTGTTAAACTATAGATTGCCAATCTTTCCTCATCCCTCTCACTTTTGATGCAGAATTTTAGTCTAAAATATCAATGTACTTCTTTTGCTGCTGATTGGCCGTGAGTTCTGCCAGTGCTCTGCTTCGTAGAAGAGAGGACGGGAAAAACTAAGAGGGTCAATCAGAAAGGTGTGATTTCTAAGAATTAACATAACTTCTGATGGGCTCTGATGGTCATCAGTAATTGCTCAAGCTCTCTCTACTTGGAATATGTCCTTCTAAATGTTCTTGATATCTATCCCCCTCTTTAAAAATTAACCATAGGCATGTTGCCACAGATCACTGAGAAAAATAAAACTCTTGTCATATTGTTGCAAATCAAGTTCCCCATTAAAAAGAGATTACATCTACATTTAACTAAGTACTATTATAAGGCTGGTGGTGTAGTGGCATCAGCACTGGACTTCAAGGCAGATGGTCCTGAGTTCAAACCCAGCCGGGGTCTCAGCAGCAGCGGTATCTGCATGAAAAAAGGTCTGGCAACCTACATCCCTATTTTGTCATGAAAACCCTAAGGACTCTGTGGTCCATGAGGTCACGAAGAGTTGGACTCCACTAAACGATTGAACAACAGCAACAACAAATAAGAATGTCGATACAAAACCTTTATGTGCACCAATGTAAGAAATACAGAAGTTAAAGATTTTAATGGACACACCTGGGGTACATTTCCACCCCAGTAATTTGAACAACCGAATTTCTATTTGAAAGGCGAGTTCATGCTGAAATAAGGAGATTTTACCTGATGAGGACACATTGATTGTCATCACGTTTCCAAAGGCAGTGGTAACATTCATTTGCAACAGCAAAAATATGAGGTGCAATTTCGCCCAGTTGATGCTTGCTGTATTGCTCCATTGTGATTTTATCATAAAGTCCAGGAATTGGCTTATATGGATTCACTGACACCAAAATGGAGCCAACAAAGGTCTGGAAATTAATCAAAACAAAACCATTAACTTCTGTTCCACCTTTTAGATTACTTACAATGCTTAACTATGACAATAATAATAATATTATAGGTGAGCACATTGTTTCAGATGAAATTAAGAGTGTGAATAAATGGAAGTCACACTGAACAGTATCCATGTGGGAGCCAATAGGGATAAGTGAGATGAACTACTTGTTTGTCATTTTCAGAGTTCACAGAATTTTTGGGACAGTTCCTATCACTTGCTAATATGCCCTCCACAATATGTACCCGAACATTTACAAACCCATTAAGTTATCGAACAGTGTTTAAAAATGCCAGAGGAAATATTAAGACATCGAGTAGCTTAAAAACATGTTTTATAAATAATGAAGGATGATCAATGTTTCAGAACTGAAAAGCACTGGACTGGAGGTTTCTTCACAAGATGCTGAGGTGGAGTGGAAACAGGCAGCAAGAACATAGGGAGAAAATATTAGATGTGGGTCTAGATTGGATCAGACTTGTCTGCACAGGAAGTGATGTAGGAACTGTAACAAAATATAAATTATCTAATTAATAATTAGCTCACCCAAAATTTGCAGATGCACAGACATTCTGTTCAGTCATAACTAATGCTATACTGCTCAAAACAGATTTCATCTCCTCCACAACCAGCATCAAAATGCTGGAGAAACTCAGCAAGTCAGGCAGCATCAATGCAGGGGATTAACATTTGATGTTTTGGGTCAAGACCCTTCATGAGGACTCATCTTCATCTTGCTCAATGTTTCCAGCAACTGTAGAATCTCGTGTTTATGATTCATCTTCAGCAAGCAATATTTAATTAAAGAATGTGAAAAATGTGGTATGGGGAAAAGCTTGAATTCTTGTATTATTTATACTTGACTTTTTGGCAACAACAGAATTTATTGCTCATTTTTAATTACTTCAGAGAATTCCGTGGTGAACCATCTTCTTGAACAGTTGTGGTCTATGGTATTGAAAATACTTGCTTAGGAGATTTGGTTAAAATGCCCCAGGATTTTGACCTAGTCATGAAGAGGGAATGCCTTCACAAGTGCATTTAGATGTGCCATATGGGTTTAACTTTCAGTGAAAATGGCCTTGGAGCAGGATTTAAATATCTTCTTATCTGAGGAGAGCTGGGATTCAGTTCTCAAATCGGTTAACTCAACCTCTCTTTGTGCTCGCCACTGCCTTTTACAGTTTAAAGTTGTTCATAGAGCCCATATGTCTAAATCTAAACTATCTCGATTCTACCCTAGCGTTAGTCCGCTCTGTGATAAATGCAAGAGGGGCGTGGCTTCTCTCAGCCATATGTACTGGTTCTGTCCTAGCTTGGAGAAATTCTGGAAAGATGTCTTCACTACGTTATCGTGTATTCTGAATCAGCACCTAGAACCAAACTCCTTAATTGCTCTGTTTGGTTTTTGGGGCGAGACAGATTTATGTCTGGGTCCAACCAAATGCCGAATATTATCCTTTGCCTCTCTCCTGGCTAGACGCTTGATCCTCCTCAGATGGAGAGATGTTGCCCCGCCCACTCATGCTCAATGGCTTAACGACATCATGGCCTGTTTGGACCTTGAAAAAATTCATTATTCAGTTCTCAATTCAGATCTAATGTTCCATAAGGTCTGGGGACCTTTTATCGAGTACTTTCATAACCTTCCTCTTGACTAGGGTTTTTTTTCTTTTTGGTCCCTTGCTTTCAGCTCCTTTTTTTTTCTGGTAGAAAGCATTATTATCCTCTGTTGCTGAGTGTATTCACAGTCTGGGAGCTTGGCTGTCCTGACTTATACTCTCTATATTGTGTTGTGGTTGGTCTGGAGTTGCTGTTGTTTTCTCTTGTGTTGTGGGGCTTGGGGAGGACACGAAGCTACTTGTCTTTAATTCAGGTGCTTTTTTTTACTAAATTCTCTTCCTTTGTAGTATATTGTTATTGTATGCTTAATTTTGCACTGTTTTAATGTTCCTCATTGGGATTTGGGGTTTTTAATTTGTAAAATGTTTTGAAAAACTAATTAAAAAATTAAAAAAAACTTACAGTGAAGTACGCTTGAACTATTTACGTGCCTTTGAAGGCTCAGGCCTGTGACAACTGCTGCAAAGGAGGCACACCACACAACACTTGTCCAACTGGACAACAATATGAACGTGCACTTAGATATAGAGAAAACAGAGGATTATTCTAAAAAATGTAATACAGTTTCCACACCAGACAACCTAGAGGGGAACTGCAGGATGGTGAATGTTTAGGATAACAAGTGGCTCCATAATCACAAGCTGCTGTACCCTGGATAGCACTGAGCCTGATCACAAGATACTCAATGTATCGTGTACATTGTACAAAAGGATGTGAAGGAACTCAGTGGGTCAGGAAGCATCCATAGAGAGAAATGGACAGCTGATATCTCGAAAAAGTGAGGCCCTTCTTTTGCACTGATGGCACTATACATTGCGCGCACTAACCTAATTCACTGTGCTTTCCGTTCATTGTATGCCCCAAGTAGACAATAGACAATAGGTGCAGAAGTAGACCATTCAGCCCTTCAAGCTGCCAGTCCCCCAACCTGGCATGCATTTTGAAAAGTAACAAATATTAATAAGCTCATTAAACACTTGTGCCTGGTTAAACTGGAGAAAAGGATCTTTGGATTTA
This sequence comes from Hypanus sabinus, assembly GCF_030144855.1. NCBI lineage: Eukaryota > Metazoa > Chordata > Chondrichthyes > Myliobatiformes > Dasyatidae > Hypanus > Hypanus sabinus. Next base: position 62,203,342 of record NC_082725.1, on the reverse strand, counting down.
AAAGAATTAGCTCAATTAAAGTAGTTCTGGACATCTGCTGTTAGAACACGATGTTTTAAATTAAAGTGAGAAGCACCGAACTCCCCAAAAGATTACATAGCAAAATACCACCAAGGGAGGTACAGTGCACGTCAAAAATTAGCTCCAGAATTGCTACTGTTATCGACTTTGAAACCCTTGTTCAACACTAGTACAAAAGGCAGAACAATTCAAAATAGTTGGTTATTAAGGCTTCAGGCAGATGGATGCAATAACTATCATATGGCAAGCTTGGGACTGCAGAATGTCAACAACATAAATGTTGAGAGGCAGCCAAGAATAAATTATGCACCCTGCCTTCTTCTGTGAAGCCGGGTCTGCATTCTTACACAAGGCTATAATGACGACTTTGTTACCATCGTTTTTAAATACAAGACTCCCTCTGGGTTACAAAGGTGGATAAAGGAAGCTAAAGAATGCACACTATTTACAAATACTGTATTTCTCAAATTCTGAGTTACTGTAAATATGAGTTAACACAGATTATGTTTTATGTTTAAAGGAGTTTGTTAAGTTGTTTGACAATTGTGTGTCCATTTTCTTTTTTTTTGCCTCTTGCTGTGTTATGACTGTAGGGAACATTCCAATTATCTGCCCAAAGTGGCCATTCTAAAACAAGGAACACAGAAATCAAACATCTCTAGCCTCTTTAACAGGGCAGTGTTAACTGCCCACGTGTCACCCTCATCCGCTGTTCCAAAAGTATCACTTCAAATGTGAGCATCACACAACAGTCAAACTCCAGAGTTACACCTCCAACACGAGGTCCCTAAGCAACTTACACCTTGAATCTTCGCACTTGCTATAGTTTGTCCAGTGGCATTGGGGGGGGGGGGGGGAATTTGGGGTGTTCCTTTAGGGAAAGGCCGATATTAAATACACAGACAAGTAGAAATCTTGTGTGTGTTGAATTCTCAGTAACAATTTGTACACTTTGTATAATTCCAAGATTTAGTTGACCCAAGAAGTTAACAAAATTGGATAAGTACTGTCATCAACAGACAATTTAAAGTACACTGTATACTCCATGAGGTGTTGAGTTTCTTAATATTGCGATTTCTAAAATACTTCTTACATTTAACTTACTTCTAGACTTTCTGATAGGCAGGTTCGCAAAGTGCAAAACTTCTGAGGAATGCAATGGAAAGAGAGAGTGATGAAGTGGTAATAGTAGTGCTTTCAATTATGGGGATAAATATAGGGCAACTACATTGTAACCAAGTGCCTCAGAACTGGTAACAATAAAGCACTTAAGATACATTCATACCAGATCTTTATTGCACAACCTTGACAATGCAAGATAGGAGACCATCACTGGACAACTTTAAGCAGCATCCAAACAAGCACTTGAATCACTAAGGCAGGGTAGATCAAATGTTGGTAAATGAGACTAACTAATGATGGTCAGCATAGTCATGCTGGGCCAGTGGGCCAGTTTCTGTGCTGTGTGACTGTACATCTCCAAACATGTGCAATTAAAATTATTTAAAATATAATGGATTTCTATCTAATCAGTTGTCACTCTTAATTGCATGAAACTTTAATGCTTTGATTAAAATATTGAAATCAAGTCAGATTAGTTAAACTGGGGTGCTTCTTTGGCAAGCAGCTCTGCACTATTTGCCACAAGCAGGATTTCCCAGCGGCCAAACATTTTAATTCTAATTTGCATTCTGAAGTGTTGATCTATGGCCTCCTCTTGTGCCAAGTTCAGGCCACCCTCTGGGTGGAGGAGCCACACCTTGTATTCCATCTGTCTGGGTACCCTGATGGCACAAATATCAATTTCCCCTTCTGGTGGACAAATTCTCCCTTCCCCTACGCCCTTCCTCTATTCCCCACTCTGGCTTTTCACTTCTTCTCACCTACCTAATACTTTCCCCGGATTCCTTTCCCCTTCCCTTTCCCCTATTGTCCACACTCCTCTCCTATCAGATTCTTTCTTCTCAAGTCCTTGACCTCCACCTATCACCTTCCAGCTTGCCTATTTCACCTCCTCCCCCCACCTTTATATTCTGACATCTTCTCTCTTCCTTCTCAGTCCTGAAGAAGGGTCTCCACTTGAGAAGTCAACTGTTTACTCATTTCCATGGATGCTGTCTGGCCTGCTGAGATCCTCTGGCATTTTGTGTGTTGCTTTGGATTTCCAGTGCCTGCAGGCTTTCTCATGGTGTTTAAATCCAATCACTACATTTAAAAGCACTCTTTATCTGTGTCTCTTAGATTTACCTTCCGAACAATAATTTTATAAAGGAGGTCAAGATCAGAATTTCTACAACCCAAATTTCTTTAAAGCTGATAAACATTTTAATTATTTAAACCTGGGAACAATAAGCCATCTGAAATTGCCTCACATATTTTTTGAATTAGCTTCTGAGAGACAGAGGCATACATACTGCTTAGAATGAGTGATCACGAACAAGATGTTTTATTATATCAGGTGTGCTCCCAAATTAGTTTGAGATAATAGCCACTAATTGGCCTATTTACTAATGACCCCAAGATGCCAGTAAAATGACTGCAAGCAGATGGGCCCAGTTACTTCAAAGCAATATTCCAATTAGTAGAAGCAAAACAAGCCATCCTCAGCATCTAGTAAAACTTACAGCTACAAAAGAACAAAAGTACATTTATCTTTCCACCAGACCCCTTTGCGGAGGAAGAGCCTCGAGTCATAGTAATATATTAAAAGATATAAGAAGAAATGAAAATTTAAAAAGTACAACAGGATTGGCTGCATCATGATTAAATTACTGGATGAAATTCCAAAGCCCTGGACTAATGATCCAAAGACATTTCAAACCACTCACACCAGATGAGGAACTTAAAAATCTGTCAAATAAACTGGAATTACAACAAAAGGTTCTTTTTAAAGACAATTGTGAACATGAAACAACTGGATTTGGATTGTCAACCAAACACATCTGGTTCACTAATGTCTTTAAGGGAAAAACATCAAGTACTCGAACCCAAACTAGCCCCACAACTATTCAGCTGACTCTCAGCCATATTAGCAAAGGAAACTGGGGGATCAGGAGTTCACCAGATTGATACCAAGTACAAAATGGGATGGATCATTGACACCAACATTATAGGTGCTGCCAACCTGCAAGGTCTTCATTCACAAGTTTTAGGGGATTGGAGACTAAATTGATAGAGCTGCCCCATCAATTGGTCAACACAGACAATGATTTTGTGAAAACAACAATGTTTTTTGATCAGCATCACTGATGCTTCCATCACAATCTCTGGGCACATTCTCTCACGACAAACTCAGTAGTTTGGGGGGGGGGGGGCAGGGTAAACGATGGTTTACGGATAGAGGAGAAGCTCAAGTCTTCAAGACTGAATACACTGAGTACAGAGAAAGTCTTGTGGCGTGGTTTAAAATAGACAAACCTCTCTCTCATTATCACCTGCCACCCTTACTCAGCTGATGAACCACTGCTCCTCCATGTTGAGCAACACTTGGAAGAGACACTTAAAATAGCAATGGGCAGTATGTACTATACATGGGAAATCTGATTGCCCATTATCAGCACAGTCTTGGTAATGCCACTAAACAGGCTCTGTCAGACTGGGTCTGTGGCAGGTTGTAAATAAATCTAATGAGGGATAAATCCACTTGACCTCATTCTTATTATGAGAGAAGTGTTTGTGCATGACAGATTGCTAAGAATGATTTCTATGCGGTGGAGATAAAGTCCAACCCTCAAACATAGGGAAGTAGTTGAGGCAGGTACAATAACTTTTAAAAAGCATGCTACATGGAAGGCAAAGGTTAAGAGGGATATTGGGACTAATTTAGACAGGCATGGGTGAGCTGAGCTGATTTTGTGCTGCATTATTCTGATTCTATTTGCTCAGGGCTCTGGAATTTAACCTACTGAAGGGAGGTGGAATTGAAAAGCAGGGAGGTACATGGCATGTATAGGAAGACAAGTGGACGATTGCCATCTGACCAGAAAGGATGTGTAGATGCCACAGAGGGTGCCAGAAAGATTTTTTAAAAAATCAGAATTGGATAATTGGAGTTGGAGCAAAGGTAGCTGATGAGACCTGGTAGGGGTGTATGAGATTTAAGGGGCAGGCCTAAAGACACAGGTGGGAAAGGAGTTGGAAAGCTTGTTAAATGCACAGGGTAGGAACACAGCCAATCAGGCCATTTGAAAGAATCAAGGTCTTGCAGGACTGCACACCTAATGAACAGGCTTGGACAATGACATAGCCTGTGGGAAGATTGGCTCCTAAAACATCCACACCCTCAGCAATGGCAAGCTGCAAAGACAAGGCTAAACCATTTGCTACCATATTCAGGTTGAACTGAATATCTCATCTTCCTCTGGAGATCCCCACTAGTCTTCAGCCAAGTTGCATCATATAACAGCTAGAAATGGCTAAGCACGCAATACAGCAAAGACAATGGGAGCAAACATCCCACTCGTGGCACTGTATTAGAACTAGCTGCACCTCCAGCCAATCCATCCTGAGACAGTGGTGCGCTAATCAACCATGTGGAATTTTGCCCAGAAATATGGACTCAGTAAAAGCAGCATCAATCTGTTAACCACACCGTCCGCTCAGGTGCAACTTCTATCCAGTAGCTTCTACAGTTTATATTCATCAAGAAATTGACTATTTGTACACATCGTACCTGACTTAAATTTCCTCTCAGTAATCATTTTATCCAACAAATTTTTATTTGTCAAGAAATAAACTAGTCTGGCTTCCAAAAAGATGTTTTTGACAGTGAGAATCTGCAGTACCTTTTCCAAAAGCAGAAATGTGGATTTGTGGCTTTGAATTTACAGGCCACTGATACATGGTTGTCACTGGTATGGAATGGCTCCGACCATTAGTTCTTTTAACAGCAGCACATGATTTTTGAACTTACGTATATACTGTCTTGCTTGTAGCGAATATGCAAGTTATGCATGATTGCACCTTCGTGCAGATCTGCCAGACTTGCCATATCCTCAACACCCTCAATACTGCTTGGATGCATGGCCACCACCTTTTCCCTGGTTAAGGCGTTCAGTTTGTATGTGTACACCTGATTAAAAGAAAAACAAAAAATGTCAGAAACAAATGTGGGCATGTCATGATCCATAACTGCATTCAAAAGTGTCAACGTTTTAGGACTAGGTGCAAGTTAATCTCCCTTTATCAAGAATGCTGAAGAACTGTAATGTCTTCACAAATTTATTAAGGTACAATATACACAGATCAAAAGTCATTGGAGCTCATTTGCAAGATGATTGCAAGCTTCTGCTGCAAATGGAATGTTCCAGTTGGTCAGAGGAAGGAAACAACCCTATCTGGCCTTACCTGTACCGTACTTATTGACCAATATGTTAATCTACATTAAACTAGCTTACCTGCAAATGACCTCTAACTGGGATTCCTTTCCCACTTATCCAATTGGGTTTTAAACACTGAAATGCCTGTCTCTGGCAACATTCCATATACACAGATGCAAGTTCCAAGTTTATTGCTGTCGTAAGCATACACACAGAGGAGGAAAATCCCAAAACATCAGCTTTTTGCAAGAGCAGCTGAGTACGTTGAGATGAGGACAAACACAAGTTAACCACCATTCTCTTATGTGGAAAGACATGACCATTTGTGTGGTACCCTTTAATATTTCCCCTCAGAATTTAACTCTATGCCCTCTAGCTTTGGACACATCATCCTGAGAAAAATACTGCTTATTTACCCTATCTAGTCCGTTAATAATTTAATAAGCTCCTACGACTTCAACCCTCTGTTCCCTGCACTCCAGTGAGAACCATTCCTTCTTCTCCTTGCAACTAAAGCTCTCCATTCCAAGCAACATCCTGGTGAATTTCTCCTTCACACTTTCTCACGCTATCACATTCTTTCTATAGTGTGACCGCAACTACCAGAAGAGACTTAAACTGTAGCCTAACAACACCTTGTACATCTGCAAAGCGACACCCCTGAAGATTAATTTTGTCATATATAACCATATAACAATTACAGCATGGAAACAGACCATCTCGGCCCTTCTAGTCTGTGCTGAATGCTTACTCTCACCTAGTCCCACCTACCTGCACTCAGCCCATAACCCTCTATTCCTTTTCTGTCCATATACCTATCCAATTTTACTTTAAATGACAATATCGAACCTGCCTCTACCACTTCTACTGGAAGCTGATTCCCCACAGCTACCACTCTCTGAGTAAAGAAGTTCCACCTCATGTTACCCCTAAACTTTTGCCCCCTAACTCTCAACTCATGTCCTCTTGTTTGAATCTCCCCTACTCTCAATGGAAAAAGCCTATCCATGTCAACTCTATCTATCCCCCTCATAATTTTAAATACCTCTATCAAGTCCCCCCTCAAACTTCTACGCTCCAAAGAATAAAGACCCAACTTGTTCAACCTTTCTCTGTAACTTAGGTGCTGAAACAGAGGTGACATTCTAGTAAATCTCCTCTGTACTCTCTCTATTTTGTTGACATTTTTCTTATAATTCGGTGTCAATATGTACATTGAAACTGTGAAACATGCTGTTTGTGTCAAATCAAGTCAGTGAGGATTGTGCTGGGTGCAGCCCACCATGCTTCTGGCACCAACGAATTTGACACTGTGGCTCCTGCCCATCCCCCACATAATTCATCTGCTGTCAGCCCCCAACCAACACATACTCCACTTTCCCCTCCTACTCCTCTTCACAGCCCCCCACCCTGCAGGCTCAGATGGTATCAGCCCCAGGGTGCTCAAAGCCTGTGCCCCCCCCAGCTACGTGGAGTACTTCACCATGTCTTCAACCTGAGCCTGAGTCTCCAGAGGGTTCCTGTGCTGTGGAAGATGTCCTGCCTCGTTCCTGTACCGAAGACGTCGCGCCCCAGCGGCTCCAATGATGACAGACAGGTGGCATTGACCTCCCACATCACAAAGACCTTGGAGAGACTTGTTCTAGAGAAGCTCCGGCCTATGGTTAGGCCACACTTAGACCCTCTCCAGTTCACCTATCAGCCCCGACTAGGAGTTGAGGATGCCATCGTCTACCTGGACAAGCCGGTGAGCACTGTGAGGATCATGCTTTTTGACTTCTCCAGTGCGTTCAACACCATCCGCCCTGCTCTGCTGGGTGAGAAGCTGACAGTAATGCAGGTGGATGCTTCCCTGGTGTCATGGATTATTGATTACCTGACTGGCAGACCACAGTACGTGCGCTTGCAACACTGTGTGTCAGACAGAGTGGTCATCAGCACTGGGGCTCCGCAGGGGACTGTCCTGTCCCTCTTTCTCTTCACCATCTACACCTCGGACTTCAACTACTGCACAGAGTCTTGCCATCTTCAGAAGTCTTCCGATGACTTTGTCATAGTTCAATGCATCAGCAAGGGAGGTGAGGCTGAGTACAGGGCTACAGTGCGAAACTTTGTCACATGGTGTGAGCAGAATCATCTGCAGCTTAATGTGAAAAAGACTAAGGAGCTGGTGGTGGACCTGAGGAGGGCTAAGGCACCGGTGACCCCTGTTTCCATCCAAGGGGTCAGTGTGGACATGGTGGAGGATTACAAATACCTGGGGATACGAATTGACAATAAACTGGACTGGTCAAAGAACACTGAGGCTGTCTACAAGAAGGGTCAGAGCCGTCTCTATTTCCTGAGGAGACTGAGGTCCTTTAACATCTGCTAGACGATGCTGAGGATGTTCTACGAGGCGGTGGTGGCCAGTGCTATCATGTTTGCTGTTGTGTGCTGGGGCAGCAGGCTGAGGGTAGCAGACACCAACAGAATCAACAAACTCATTCGTAAGGCCAGTGATAATATGGGGGTGGAACTGGACTCTCTGAAGGTGGTGTCTGAAAAGAGGATGCTGTCCAAGTTGCCTGCCATCTTGGACAATGTCTCCCATCCACTCCATAATGTACTGGTTAGGCACAGGAGTACGTTCAGCCAGAGACTCATTCCACCGAGATGCAACACTGAGCGTCATAGGAAGTCATTCCTACCTGTGGCCATCAAACTTTACAACTCCTCCCTCAGAGTATCAAACACCCTGAGCCAATAGACTGGTCCTGGACTTATTTCCACTTGGCATGATTTTATTATTATTTAATTATTTATGGTTTCATATTGCTATATTTCTTCACTATTCTTGGTGCAGCTGTAATGAAACCCTATTTCCCTCAGGATCAATAAACTCACCTACCCTAACTGTATGGCATTGGGATGTACGAGGAAACTGGAGAGCCCAGGAAAAACCTACGCAGTCAAAGGGAGAATGCACAGACAGTAGCAGGAATTGAACCCTGATCTTACAAGCTGGCACTGTAAAGTGATTAAGCTAACCACAATGATACTGTGCTACCTTATATATAATCTTCTGCCTCTGAAAACAAGCAAACAAAACACCTTCTTCATTACCCTATCCATCTACATCACCAATTTCAGCGAGCTATGAAATTTTACCCAGAGTGTCAGTGGTTTCAAGGGTCTTGTTGTTTAAGTACATGTTCAGCCGGTTTTTTTCAGATTAAAATGCAAAAGTCACCACCCCACTCAGCTTTCCAGCCAATCTCTTTTCCTCTGCATCTGTAACATCTACAACTCCACTAATCTTTACATCAACAACAAACTTTCCTATTAGACCACAAACATCCTTTTTCAAGTAGGACAAAGAACAATGGTTCCTGCAAGTAATCTTTCAGGTTGCCACCAATCTCAGACTTCCAGTTAGCAAGCCTAACCTCGACTGCAACCCTGGGCTTCCTATCATCAAGACAATTTTGTATCCCGTTGCCATTGCATTTTTTGCAAAGTCAAGGTGCCAAAACACCTTGGACCCTACATTGCCTTAAATTTCTGAACTAGATTGTCATGCAGGACTTGTCAAGGGCTTAATAAAAGTCTGTGTAAACAGATCTAGTGCCTTGCCTTTATCAATTTTTTTTGTAATCTCAAGAAACTCCAGATTTGTGAGGTAGGATTTCCTATGCATAAACCATTCCGAATCCCTGTAGAGTCTTTCCCAAGTGATTATAAATCCTACTCACAAGGGATTCTGCAGATGCAGGAATTCTTGAACAAAAAAACCCAAACAAACTCAACAAAATGCTGGAGGAGCACAGCATGTCAGGTGGCATCTACAGAGTGGGCTAAACATTCAATGTTTTGGGCCAAGATCCATCATCAGGACCGGAAAGGAAGGGGGAAGAAGCCAGAATAAGATGGGAGAGAGGAAAGGAGAACAAGCTGGCAATTGACGGGTGAAATCAGTTGAGGTGGGGGAAAGGTAGGTGAAGGGGTAGGAAGCAAGTTGGGAAGTGATGGGTGAAAGTAGTAAATGGCTGAAGAAGGAATCTGGTAGAGGAAAGTGGACCATGGGAGAAAGGGAAGGAGGAGGGACACCAGAGGGAGGTGATGGACAGGTGAGAAGAGAAAAGGTGACAGCCAGAATGGAAAATGGGAAAAGAGAAGGAGAGAAGGAGAAATTGTTGAAAGTTAGAGAAATTGATGTTTATGTTGTCAGGTTGGTGACTTTCTAGATGGAATATGAGTCGTTGCTCTTCCAACCCGAGAGTACCTTCATCATAGTAGTAGAGGCAATCATGGACTATCATGTTGGAATGGGAATGGGAAGTCAAATTGAAATGGTTGGCCACTGAGAAAACACACCTTTTGAGGCAGACATAGCAAAGATGCACAACAAAGCGGTCCCCAAATCTATGTCAAGACTTGATTATGTAGAGGTGGGAGCACCAGATACAGTGGAGAACCCCGACACACTCGCAGGTGAGGTGTTGGTTCATCTGAAAAGACTGCTTGGAGTTCTGAATAGTGATTAGGGTGATGGAACAGGTGTGGCACTTGTCCCATTTGCAGGGGTGTGACAGGTGGGAGACCAGTGGAAAGTGATGCATGGGCAAGGGAGTCATGTAGAGAGCAATCCCTGCCAAAAGTGGAGTCTTTGGGTGCGAGGGAAAGATATGTTTAGTGGTAGGATCCTGTTGTAGATGACCAAAGCTATGGAGAATAGTGCGTTGGATACCAAAGCTCATGGGGTGATAGCTAAGGACAAGGGGAATGATATGGCGACAGGGAGTTGGGATGAGGGCAGATGTCCAGAAAACAGAGGAGATGTAGGTGAGGGTAGCATTGTTGATGGTGAACGAGAGATCTCATTTTCTGAAGGAGGACATCTTAGATGTTCTGGAATGGAAATCCTCATCCTGAGAACAGATGCAATGGAGGCAGAGGAAGTGAGGGAAGGGAATGGCATTTTTACAAGTGATAGGGTGGGAAGAGGCACGGTCAAGATAGCAGTGAGAATCAGTGGGTTTGTAAAAGAGAGAGACACAAAGTGGATCAAGTAAATTTGAGGGCAGGGTGGAAGTTGATGAAATTGATGAGTTGACCATTGGTGCATGAAGCACACCAACACAGTTGTTGCAGAGGTGCAGAGAGTATTGGGGGACATTCCCATTCCCAGCGTAGGCTTGGAATATGGACTGTTCTATGGAGCCGGCAAAAAGTCTGGCAGAGAAAGGGTAGGGCCCATGTGGGTGCTCATGGCAAAACATTGGGTTTGGAGAAAGGGGAAAGAGCTAACAGAAATTGTTGATATAAGAACCAGTTACACCAGACAGAGGAGGGTGGTGGTGGTGATGAGCTGGTTAGATCTATTGTCTAGAAAGCAGAGAGCTCTAATGCCTTCTTGATGGGGGTTTGTAGTCTGCACAGAGTATCACAGTTCAGGCAGTCTCTGGGTTACATAAGGTTTCCACTCCTGGGAACAGTCTGTAATATCCATTTGCTTTAGTGACTCATTGTTTCAGTCTACATACATTTTCTACCAATCTTTCATTTCACAACCCATAATTAAACTAAATATATACTGTACTGTATACGGTCATTAATGAATATCATGAAACATTAGTGTTATTACTAGCTTGAACAATGTGTGGGAGAATGTGTAATGTCAGATTTCCATATGTCAGGTTATTTATAATCTGGGGATCCCCTACAAGTCCATGCAAATGGATACAGAGACAAAGGAACAAAGTAACAAAGTATTTCTTAATTTGGAAAAGTTCAATTTGCAAATGCTCACCATGTTACAGCAGGTTGTGTTCCTAGAAAATGGCTGATTGCGATTTTTCCATAAAATGATACTACATCAGCTGTGCGTGTATCAAAAACCTGATGCTGAAAGAAAAGATTATCCCCCTCTGCACCACCCACCCACCAGCATAAATTCCTAGAGCTGGTACTTTACTCCTTAACTCAAAATTTTGCGCTGTAATTCACGAATTCTTTAAGGGCAGGTTTCTGAATTTCCATTACCTCAATTTCCATTGCTGTAATTCAGTGGTCTACCTCAATATTCAAAGCTTTTCTTACCTGTAACCAAAACAGCACCAATCTCCACCCACAATGTATTTCATAATCTCCAGCACTGTTCCGCTTTTGACAAGATCACAGCACTCCACTTTTTATGCGGAGTTATTCTGTGCATCCTTCAAGGTGACTTCAGCACACCCTAGCAGTTCTACAGATCACATAACTAAAGTATCAAACTATAAGCATTAATACTCAGTTGGGTGGAACTAATAACTGAAAAAAAAAATGACCAGAATCAAGTCTTAACAATACAGAGAAAATAAAATTTACACCTGGAGACACGAGAAAGACTGCGGATGCTGGAAATCTGGAGAAACACTCAGAATGCTGAAGGAACTCAGTGGGTCAGGTAGCATCTATCAAGGGAAATGGACAGTTGATGCTTCAGGTGAAAGATGAGACAAAGTATAAAAAGGCAGGGTGAAGGGCGGAGTTTGATGAATCCAGGGAGATGATAGGCAGCCGGGGGAGGGGAAGACTGGAGAGGATGCAAGAAGATGCAGAAGATTCACGTGTGGAACTGCATTATGTTTCAAATGGGCAAAGGTTTTATAATGAGAGAATAGATTAAGGTCAACTGTGTGGCTAGAATACAAGAATCAACCGTACAAGTTCAATGATGATTTAGTTAAAGACAAGGACAATTTAACAAGATTTTAAAGAGATCATGTAAGGCGAGGGATCTTCTAAATGTATTGACATGTTCAACACCAAGCATGTTTCAAGTAGTATACAACTACGCAATATGTATCTTGCAGGCAGGACATCAGTGCAGATATCATGGTGGCAGAAAACTTCCCTGACGAGCTGAAATGAAGCATCCACAAAGCTGGCTATTCTTTACTAGAGAGGCTCGTTTGGAAGATGATGCCTTCAAGTACATTCCACACCGCTTCAAGTTTCAAGACATCCAAAGACCCATTATTCTCGTCCTTGGAGACAATGCCAAGGGTGATAAAGTTTAAGCTTCTCGTAACCTACAATTACAGGATTGTAGAGGTTGCATTGTTGAGGTGATTAATGAATAAAGGGGCATCTGGCTATTGGCTTACTCTTGCAAGCTTGAACCATATCACTTCTCTCTTTCAGTCAAGCAATTGTTTCCATTTTTAAAATACCACATCATTCAGCTTCATCTGCACCAAGACAATCCCAGTCAATAACGGGAAAGTTAAAATCCTTCATTCGATGTCATTGCTTTAAAACCTTACAATGATTATGCTTACATACCTGTTCTTGTAATTCCTGCCAACTACTGGGAAGTCTCTAGAATACTTCATGAAAAGTGATCACCCTTCTCTTATTTTTAAGTTCTGCCCAGATGGCCTCATCGGATGATCTCTCCTGGGTATCTTCTTCAAGCATTCCTGTGGTGATCTCTCTAATCAGTAACAACTCCTCCTCCTCCTGTTTCGCATCCCCATCAGTGCAAACGTTCTGCACCCAGAACATTAAGCTGCCGTACCCTTCCTTTAAACATATTTCAGTAATTGCCATGTTAGAATTCCATGTGCTGATCTGAACCATAAGCAAATTTGACTTGCTTCCTTGCATTAAAGTAAGTGCGACTGAACCTGCCAGTTCCTCCCATACTCCCCTCCCTCGCCTCAGTCTGCTCTGCCCACTGGGCTTGCCCGATTTATCCTCTACATTTGAGTCAGTCCTCTGATTCCTATGCTTCCCACCAATGCCAAATTTGTTTAAACCCTCCCTTCCAGGCCACAGGGAGCAGCATCTCTACAGATTACACAGTATTGTCCATTCACTCTTCACAGATCTTTGGTTTAAATAAAAGAGAATAGCTTCCACTTGTCAGCAGTGTCTACAGCTTACAAATGAGTTCCAAAGATTACATTTTTTAAGCTGAATGTTACATAATTACTGTGTTTATGATGTGAATTTCACTCCATCAGCACCATATTCCTTGCTACACTAGCCATGTTCTCAGTCATTAAATATCTTCTTACTGGATTATCTGAATAATGTTGAGGTTGATGGGGACTGTGAATAAAATGAAGAACAAAAGAACACATGGAAATAAGAGGCCACTTGGCCCCCCCTGTCCTGCCCTGTCATTTCATATGATTATGACTGATCTGCCCCAAGCCTGACTTCTTCTGTGACAGTTCAACGTTGTCCTCAATATCCTGCTCTCTTCAAAACCTGACTGCTTCCTCTTTAAGTGCTTTCAGTGATCAGCTTCTACAGCCCTCTTGTGCAGAGAATTGCAGAGCTTCGCCACCCTCTGTGTAGGGTCACTAGTAGCTCTGCTCTTAAATGACCATAATTCCTGCCCTTGTTTCTATGTGAGATACAAGATTTTCCTGCATCCATACCCTCTAATGATCTCATACATTTGAGTAAGATCACCCTAATTCTTCTAAACTTCAGAGAATACAAGGTTTTTATCCAACCTTTATATCCCAAGAATTAGCCTGGTGAATCTCACTTCGACTGCTTCCAATATCAGTATATCAGTTGCAGCCTCAGTAGTATACTGCACAATTGAAACAACACTTATATATTTTCAATCACCTCTTTTGTAATAAAGGCCAAGATGCCATTTAGCCTCCTAACTACTTGTTTCATTTTCCTGCTAACATTGCGATTTGTACACAAGAACACTTAGATGACTCTGCACTTTGCTTAAATGACATTGTGTTGCCTTTAAGGCATTTGCTTAGTTTATTATATTTTCGCTTTAGTAATTCATTTGTTATCGTTTTCTAGTTAAAGTTAAGGTTGTTTAAAGTAAATTTGTTGTCTGCGATATATCGTGGCATGCGATGACGTCACACCCGGTTTCGCCGCGTCTTGTGGGAAAACACCAGTTTGGAGAAACGGGAAAGAGGTGGCTTATGTGTGCAGGATCAGCGCGAGAAAAGTTTTCTTTCTACGCACTAGAAACATTAGAGAAGCAACGCCGTAAGAGATGAGATAATCGATATGTTGAATTAAAAATGTTAATGCTGATTCTGTTAAAAATAATGACGGTTGATAAAGTTAGTTTTTTTGTTATTTAAAGAGTTGCGGATAGTTTGTGTTGAAGTGTATTTAAAGCCAGTTGATGGCATAGGCAGATTCTGACTGTATGTTGCACTTTAATGTAATATAGTTGTAGTTTTACTTTTGCAAGTATTTATGATGTAAATGTGATGTCAAGAAGGAAACAAATACTGTATATATTTTGTATTATTTTATCAACAGTTTTCACCATACGTTAATGTGGAAGAATGAACAGTAAACAGTTAATCTTACTGGGACCGCCTCATTGACTGGTTTATGCTTGGTGTTTAGTTCAGAGTTCTTTTACACCTGTGCGAGAACACTACAGACATCTTTCTCCAGAATGGGATAGAAACCATTTACTATTTTTCTGGTCTGGGTAGAAGGCAATTCTCTTCACATGGAAGGAGTCAAATGCCCAAGATGTGGCTATAGAGCATCAGTGGCACAATTCACTGTTGTTGTTGTTGAGATCACAGTCGAAGTTAAGCTCACTAGGACAGGAAGTGCAAAACTTTAAATGTGTTTAAAACTATCCTTAAAATGTAAAAATACAAATAGTAGTATGTTTAACAGCAACGTGGTTAAACAAAAGAACACTCTCTGGGATTGGGGAAAGGAAGATGGAGAAAATTTATTTGTTCAAGAATTCTTCATTGGAAAGAATGTGAATGTTTGTGTACCAAGATATACATTTATCATTGACTTGCTCTCTGTTTCAACTAGGGAACAATCCCAAGGTTGTCAAGTCAGATCTGGGAGAGCATGTCTTACACAAGCATCAAGTGAAGGGTCTGAAAATCAGATTTAGAAATGGTGAATTTATCATTAAAGATTCCAGGGTTCTTCAAAGTGCTATCAGCAAATAGTTTGGCTCCAAACTACAAAAGGAGCCATTACAGCATATGACCAAAATCTAGGTCAGAGATATACACTTATGCAGCACCTTAAAAGGTTGGGAGAGAAGATTGATAGGCACCAATGTGAAGTGATTAATATCAGAGATGCTCATCATATGGTATTTGAAGACGGCCTTAAGACAGAGGAACAGAATTAGGCCAATCGGGCTGTCAAGTCTACGCTGCTGTTCGATTATTTAATTTGTTCCCCTCTCAACTCTTCTGCCTTCTCCCTTAAACTTGGCACCTTTATTAATCAAGAACCTATCAGTGTCTGCTGTAAATGTATTCAATGACTTGGCCTCCACAGTTGTCTGTGACAATTAATCCACAGATTTTTCACCCTCTGGCTAAAGAAATTCCTCTTCCCTGTTCTAAATGGACATCCCTATATCCTGAGGCTATGCCCTCTGGTCCTAGCCTCACCATTATAGGAAGTATCCTCTCTACATACACTATCTATGCCTTTCAATATTCAATAGGTTTCCAATGAGATTCCCCCTCATTCTTCTAATCACCAGTGAGTACAGGTCCAGAGTCATCGAATGTTCCCATGTTAACCACTTTGTTCTGAGGATTATTCACATTAAATTAATCTCCACTGAATCCTCTCCAATGCTAGTACAACTTTTTTTTAAAAAAGAGAGAGACATGGGCACAAAAATGCTCACATACTCTAAATGTGGTCTGAACAATCTCTTTACCCTTAGAGATTCCTGCACTAGAACCCCGAAGTCCATTTGTAACTCTGACTTCAACATTTGCTCCCCATTTAGAAAACAGCCTATTGCTTTATTCCTGCCACCAAAGTGCATGACCACACATCCTCGACACAACATTCTAGCTGCCACTTCTTTACTAATTCTCCTAATCTCTCCAAGTCCTTCTACAGACTCCCTGCTTCCTCAACACTACCTGCCCCTCCACACATCTTTGTATCAACCACAAACATGGCCACAAAGCCATCAATTCTGTCATCCAAATAATTGGTATACAGCATGAAAAATAATGGATCCAATGTTAACCCGAGGAGTGCACCAGCCACTTGCAGCCAATCAGAAAACTTTATTCTCACTCTTCGCCTTCTGCCAGTCAGCTAATCATCTGTCCATGTGAGTAGTTTTCCTGGAGTACCATGAGCTCTCCACTTGTTTAGCAGCCTCATGTTAAAACCTTGTGAAATCCAAGTAAATCCAAAAATCCAAATAAACAACATCCACTGACTGTCCTTTTTGCTTCCTGCACATTATTTCCTCAAAGTGTTCCAAAAGATCTGTCAGACAAGATTTCCCCTTGAGGAAACCATGTTGATTTTGGCCCATTTTATCATACAGGGGAACATTATCCTTGTCAATTGACTCTAATATCTTATAAACCACTGAAGTCAGCTAACTGGCCTATAAATTTCCTGTCTTTTGCCTTCCTCTCTCAAGGAGTGATGTGACATTTTACAGTACTGCAGAATCATTCCAGAAATCTTTGATTCTTTAAAGATTACTAATGCCTTCACTAGCTCTTCAGGTACCTCTTTCAAAACCCAGAGATGAAATCCATCTCGCCTACCTTCAAACCTCTCAGCTTCTAAGCACCTTCTCATTAGTTCTAGTGAAAATATTCATTTTTGCCCTCAGACACTCAAATTTCTGGCATGCTGTTGGTGTCTTTCACAGTGAAGAGTGACACAAAATACTTAATTCCGTTTGTCCACCATTTCTTCCCTCCACTGCTATCTCTCAAATGACATTTTCCGGCAAGCTGATATCCACTCTTCTCTTTTACACCTGATATTAAAAAAACTTTGTTTTTTATGTATTATTGACTAGCTTAATTTCACATTTCATCTTTTCTCTGCTTAATACATTTTTCTTTGTCTTTTATTGGTTTATTAAAGCTTCCCAGTAATATTTGCTATATTCTATGTCCCTGCCTTCCTTCTGCTTTTATGTAGTTTTACTCTTTGACTTATGTCTGCCATGAATGTTTCACCTTCCCTTTAAAAGGCTGCTGCTTCTTTGGGATGAACCAACCTCAATTCTTTCAAATTACTGCCAGAGAGTCCTGCTATTGCTGTTCTGCCATCATACCTGATAGTGCCCCCTTCCCAGCCCCTCTCTCATGCCTTTAACTCATCTGTGATACTGATACATCTTATTTTAGCTTCACACACTCAATCTCTAGGGTGAACTTACATGCTTTTTCTAACTTCTGTTATAATTTGTACCCCACATCATGGCTACTGTTCAGAAACCGGATATAACACTCATTGCAATCTTTCTACACTTGCAGTTTCTCAAATCTGCATCCTCTGATCCCATGTCACTTCTTTCTACACATTTAATTTTAATTTTTTACTAAGAAGCCACCTTTCTCCCTCTATCCATTATCCTATCCTATTGATACGTATCCTTAGAATGTTAGACTTCTAGCTGTGAACTTCTTTCAGCCATGATACAGTAATGCAACATCACATCTACCAATTTCTAACTGTGCTACAAGGTAATCTACCTTAGTAAGTATACTGTGTGCATTCAAGTATAACATTTTCAGTTCAGCACAGATTCTTTATTCTGGAGACTTCTGTAACTTCTCCTCTATTCTGCGTCCCTTTTACTTTATCCATTCCTTCCCAAGTTGTTGAACACACCTCCCTATTATTTAGTTTTAGTCCTTGGTTCTCTCAAAGCTGGGGACCGAATTGTGTATTTTCCCCAAATAAAACTGTATTTGTTTTCTCTCAAATAACACACATAAAATGCTGGAGACTCAGCAGGCCAGGCAACATCTATGGAAAAAAAGTACAGTCGATGTTTTGGGCTGAATCCTCCCACCTGTTGAATGGCTCCCTCAATCACAGGTCAGTTACTTATCCTTCCTACAGCTCCTGCTCTCATTCTCACAGGGAGCAACAATCTCAGACTTGATGGCCAAGCTCAAGGGCTGAGGCTCCTTCAGTGCTACCTCTTGGATCACCTTATCTGCCTCACTCAGTCCCATCACTTTGTCCCAGCCACAGACTGAATTTGAAGTAGATGGGTGTGACCGCCTTCTGAAAAGGGGTTCAGGTAACCCCCACCCCTCGATGCACCACAGTGAAACTCAGATTCCAGGTCATTAGCTCAAGTTTCTTGAGCAGACTTGCTGCAGATATGGTCACCAGGAACTACTACTCAGTCCACCAGCTCCCACATCATGCAACTACATTACCCTGAAACTGCATCCTTATTTTATTTAATTTGTTATAATTTGGTATCTTTCTAATTAACTACTACATTAAAAAACCTTACCTCTTCTGACCTGCTACTCACCTGTGCACCTTTGACGAAGCCTCTCAAGCCAAAGTCTCGGACCTCAAATCTAATATAGGCCCACTCACACAATGGCCACTCCAAAATGGCTTTCACTTCTTCGCACCAAAGTCTCTTGAGCCAATGCCTTGATTCCTCACTCTAACTCTGTCCGCTCCAACATTAGCCGTTCCACTTAAATCTCATTTTTATGGCCTGATTGAAATTCTTGTGCAACAAGACTTGTACTTTTCAATGAGCAGAGATGTCAGAGAAGTTAAGGGATGGGAAGATAAGGAGGGGAGAGGCTAAGGAAGGGATCTCACTTTCTGAGAATGTTAATAAATATTAAAGCCATTGCTTAATCAATGGCCAAGGTATGTCAGTAAGTGTGGAGGCAAAGATCATGGATAGCAGAGGTTGAAATCTGGTTTCTGGGGTGGTGGATTGAGGGTAGGAGTCTGTTTGAAGTGCAGACCCCAGGCCAACAAAGACCAGATGTAGTTCTTAGCGAGAGGCGAGGCAAGGCTGATGCAGATCTCATCCAGGCCATGTTGTGAAAACTGGCAATCTTGCTAATGGTGTGAACATGGGTGTGGTCCAAGTTAATCAGTGTTCAAAGGGACTGAAGCTGACAGCTTTCATCATTCTAAAAGTTAGAGGAAATTTATATCCCGTTGATATCTGATAGACAAACAGTCTGACAGTAGTGGTGGGGCCGAGCTCACCATTATGATACCAGCTGAGTGGCTCAGAACTTGGCTGACCCACGCAGTCCTTTAACAGAAGTACAGACGCTTATTGGTCCCCAGGGCTGTTCCACCAGTGTTATATCCTACATTGTATTATGACTGCACAATATAACACCAGATTGTGGGTGGGCCAAATCAAGACTGCTCACAGAAAGAAACTGGCAAGCTGCACCACTTTTCTTAGCTGACTGTCAAACTAAAGAATATCAGCGCATTCATATTTTGCCTCATATAAATTTTAAAAAATATTTTAAATGCATTAAACTATTTAAGCAGACTCATTTAAAAAAACATTTTAATATCTGCATACTTGGATCCTGTGATCTCTGTCTCAGAGGCGACATCAGAATGCCTTTCAAGAGGATAAACCTTTGCAAGACGACAGGCCGACAGCGTACCTGGTAGGGCTCTGAAAACCTGTGCCATTAAACCAATGGTATGTTCAAAGACATTTCCAATCTCTCATTGCTACACATTAGTCCAATTGCAGTCACATCTTATGGTGAAGTGCGATAAGAGGCTGGGCATGGCAAGGCCTGGACTCACTGCAATCGGACTGTATTGAGAGGCTGAGTAGTTTCAAGTATACACATCAGCGAGGATCTCACCTGGCTGTGTGGTGAAAAGCAGCACAACACTTCTTTCACCTCATATGGCTAAAGTAATTCAGCACACACCCCCAAATCCTCAGAACTTTCTATAGGGGCACCATCAAGAGCATCCTGACTGGCTGTGTCACCACCTGGTACAGGAACTGTACTACCCTCAATCGCATGTACTGCAGGGAGTGATGCGGACAGTATCTGCGGATGTGAACTTCCCTCTATTCGGGACATTTACAGAAGCAGGTGTGTGAAAAAGGGACCAGAGAACCATCAGACACCAGCACCCCGACCAGAAACTGTTTCAGCTGCTACCTACCGTCTGGCAAACGGATCCACAGCATGAAGGCCAGGACCAACAGACTCCGTGCCAGCTTCTTCTACCAGGCCATCAGATTTATCAAACAATCAAGTATACAATTTTAGTGCTTTGGTGATATCCTCCAATAGTTCCCCTCTTTATTGCTTGTACTTAGCGACAGAGATGCAACAGAGATTTCTAATCCTCCTTATTGTGAGATGGATGCAAGAAATAAAATAAATCTCTCATCTGAATTTGCCTATCACCAAGCTCATTGGCTTTTCATGTGATCTTGTTCACCTGGACAATACTAATACTTAAGTTAGGCTGCTGTTTATTCACTACCACTCCATGTTTAACGCAATCATTCCACTCCTGGTGGTGAATATTGGTAGCTCAGGTTGAGGCATTTGATGTTGTGGTGTTTGCTGAGCTTGTAGATGTTTCATCAGCAATGGAGGTGACATCCTCAGTGCATGGCTGTTGCTGTTTCTCTCTGGGAGTGCACCTCCCTCCACCATTCGCTTGGCTCGGTCCTGATTGGCTACCCCTACAGGTAACCTTTGAGTTGTACTTACTCACGTTTCTTTGGCTCTAAGGGCTCATAGATGGCGTCCATCTCTATATGCTTGTTTATGGAGTTAGAAGAGAACCACACTTCTAAAAATTCTTGCACCTGGTTCATGTTGCCTGCAACAGAACCTCTGCAATGTCCCAGTTAAAGTTGGTTGATATATTCCTACAGTTCTGATCATAAAGCTCCAAAACCTGGACCTCTGCACAGACAATGGTCTTCTGATGAGGAAGTCAGGCATGTTGTTGCAGCAGGAGGTACAGACTGGAAATAACACTGGCACTGTGTGTTTAGCCCACTCCTCTACTCTCTCTATACCTATGACTGTGTGGCTAAGCACAACTCAAATGACATCTGTAAATTTGCTGATGACACAATTATTGGTGGCGGAATTTCAAATGGTGACAAGGAAGCATACAGGAGTGAGACAGATCAGCTGTTTGAGAGGTGTCACAGCAACAACCTCGCACTCAACGTCAGTAAGACCAAAGAATTGACTGTGGACTTCAAAAAGGGTAAGACAAGGGAACACACACCAGTCCTCAGAGGGATCAGAAATGGAAAGTAATTTCAAGTTCCTGGGTGTCAATATCTGAGGATCTGTCCTGGAGCCAACATATTAATGCAGCTATAAAGAAGGCACAACCGCAGCTACATTTCATTAGAAGTTTGAGGAGATTTAGTATATGTCACTAAAGACACTCAAATTTCCACAGATGTACCATGGAGAGCATTCTACCTGGCTGCAGGACCATCTGGTATTGTGGGGGGGGGGGGGGCGGCACAGGAGCAAAATAAGCTGCTGAAAGCTAAGACCTCAGTCAGCTCCATCATAGGCACTAGCCTCCACTGCATCCAAGACACCTTCAACGAGCAACAGCTCAAAAAGCAACATCTATCCTTAAGGCCTCCCCCATCACCCAGGACACCCCCACTTTATTTCTACCATCAGGGAGGTAAATGAGCCTGAAGACACACAGTCAACGATTCAGGAACGGCTTCTTCCCCTCTGCCATCAGATTTCTGAATGGACATTGAATCTATGAACACCACCTCACTATTTCTCTTTTCCTCTTTTTGCACCACTTTTAACTTTTTAAAATATATACTTACTGTAATTTAAGTTGTGTATTATGCACTAGAAACATAGGAAACTTACAGCACAATACAGGCCCTTCGGCCCACAATGCTGTGCCGAATCATTTTAGAAATTATGTATTGTAATGTACTGCTGAAACATAACAAATTTCACGACATATACCAACAATATTAAACCAGATTTTGATTGCGTAGACAGAAGAGATTAGTATAGTGGGTTATTTGATTAATTAATTTTAAGAGCCTGTTCCTGGGCTGTACTGTGCTATGTTTAAGGACTTCATACATATAGAGGAAGAGGAAGTTGTAAACAAGGTAGTATGTTACATTCATGAAAGGGTCAGTGTTTTTATAGGGAAAGGATAATGACTGGATATTTAATAGAGGGGACAGAATTCTGTATTAGTGAATGTGGGTCCTGTATGAGGGGCTTATATAGTTAATAGCGGCCATGGAGAAAATGGTCACAAAACAAGAGAAAATCTGCAGATGCTAGAAATCTGAGCAACACATACAAAATGCTGGAGGAACTCAGCAGGCCAGGCAGCATCTAGGAAAGAGTACAGTCAACATTTTGGGTTGAAACCCTTCAACAGGATTGGAGAAAAACAACCGAGGGCCTCCAGTCCTGCCAAAGGATTTCGGCCTGAAACGTTGACTGTACTCTTTTCCTATAGGCTGCCTGCTCTGCTGAATTCCTCCAGCATTTTGTGTGTGTTGCATGGAGAAAATGGTGTCAGGAATGATCCACAGGGAAATTCACAGCTCTCAAAAGAATCTAAAATTGATAACAGAACAAAATCTTATGGCTTTGTATGCATACAATGTAATCATTAAAAGCTTTTAGTCATGAATGTATGTGACCACCAAAAGCTTGGTTTCAGCACTTCTGGTGGCGCTGAGAATTTTGTTAAACATCTTGGCTCACATTACTTGTATCAGTCAATGCAGAAAAAAAATGGAGTCACATGGAATAAATTAAGAGTTTTAAAATAACCAGCAGTTTGCTTCTTTTCATAATGGCTTTTTGTGCTCTGATGTTTAATGCTCTAAGGCCAAACACGAGGTAGGAATTAATAAAACTTTCAGCTGTGCCTCAAACCTCTGCTGACTCCTGATGTTTTATTTTATAAATGAAGTCTTTTTTTTAAACTAACACATAAAATGGAAGCAAATTTAAGGGCTTTGTAACTACTGTGGAATTTGCCAGATGAAAATACTTTCTAATGTCAATCCCCATTTCAAAATAACCGAAATGTTCTTACAATTGCCAAACCCCAATAATTAGCTCCAAGATTCACTTGTGTCAAGAGTAACACCTGAACTTTGAGAAAAATTACATTGCCGCTATCTATTTTGTTGAACATTTCCTGACAGGTTGTGCCACAACTGAGATTGGCCCAGCACAAAGTTGCTCCAATAATACAATTGACCATTATAAAAGCCATTTACATTGCATATAGTGGTAAAGAAATACAATGATGTAGAACCAAAGCAAATCCAATGAATGATTAAAATGTGCATGGACAAGACCACCACTGAATTTCTCTTTATATTGCTTCAAATCTCTTTTTTTTCCCATCTCCTTTCAGATCACTTGCCTTTCTGAGAGTCAAAACAGGACATAATTGTAAATACACATTTAAATACAATGTAATTTTTCCTATAAGCTAAGTTATAGACAATAGGTGCAGCACTAGGCCATTCGGCCATTCGAGCCAGCACCACCAATGTGATCATGGCTGATCATCCACAATCAGTACCCCGTTCCTGCCCTCTCCCCATATCCCTTGACTCTGCTATCTTTAAGAGCTCTATCTAACTCTCTCTTGAAAGCATCCAGAGAATTGGCCTCCACTGCCTTCTGAGGCAGAACATTCCACAGATCCACAACTCTCTGAGCGGAAAAGTTTTTCCTCAACTCTGTTCTAAATGGCTTACCCCTTATTCTTAAACTGTGGTCTCTGGTTCTGGACTCCCCCAACATCAAGAACATGTTTCCTGCCTCTAGCTTGTCCAATCCCTTAATAATCTTATATGTTTCAATCAGATCCCCTCTCACCCTTCTAAATTCCAGTGTACACCAGCCCATTTACTCCAATCTTTCAACATATGACAGTCCTGCCATCCCAGGAATTAACCTCGTGAACCTACTCCCTCAATAGCAAGAATGTCATTCCTCAAATTTGGAGACGAAAGCTACACACAATACTCCAGGTGTGGTCTCACTGGGGCCTTGTACAACTGCAGAAGGACCTCTTTGCTCCTATACTCAACTCCCCTTGTTATGAAGGCCAATGTGTCATTAGTTTTCTCCACTGCCTGCTGTACCTGCATGCTTACTTTCAGTGACTGATGTACAAGGACACCTAGATCACATTGTATTTCCCCTTTTCCTAACTTGACACCATTCAGATAGTAATCTGCCTTACTGTTCTTGCCACCAAAGTGGATAACCTCACTTATCCACATTAAACTGCATCTGCCATGCCTCTGCCCCCTCACCCAACCTGTCCAAGTCACCCTGCATTCTCCTCACATTTCACACTGCCACCCAGCTTTGTGTCATCTGCAAATTTGCTAATGTTTCTTTTAATCCCTTCATCTAAATCATTAATGTATATTGTAAATAGCTGCGGTCCCAGCACCAAACCTTGCGGTACCCCACTAGTCACTGCCTGCCATTCTGAAAAGGACCCGGTAATCCCTACTCTGTTTCCTGTTTGCCAACCAATTTTCTATCCATGTTAGTACCCTACCCCCAATACCATGTGCTCTAATTTTGCCCACTAATCTCCTATGTGGGACCTTATCAAAGGCTTTCTGAAAGTCCAGGTATACTACATCTACTGGCTCTCCCTTGTCCATTTTCATAGTTACATCCTCAAAAGATTCCAGAAGATTAGTCAAGCATGATTTCCCCTTCGTAAATCCATGCTGACTCAGACCGATCCTGTTACTGCTATCCAAATGTGCCGCTATTTCATCTTTTATAATTGAATCCAGCATCTTCCCCACCACTGATATTAGGCTAACTGGTCTATTATTCCCTGTTTTCTCTCTCTCCCTCCTTTCTTAAAAAGTGGGATAATATTAGCTATCCTCCAATCCTTAGGTACTGATCCTGAATCGAGAGGACATTGGAAAATGATTCCCAATGCGTCCACTATTTCTAGAGCCACCTCCTTAAGTACCCTGGGATGCAGACCATTAGGCCCTGGGGACTTATCAGCCTTCAGTCCCATCAGACTACCCAACACCATTTTCTGCCTAATGTGAATTTCCTTCAGTTTCTCCGTTACCCTAGGGCCTCTGGCCACTATTACATCTGGGAGATTGTCTGTGTCTTCCCTAGTGAAGACAGATCCAAAGTACCTGTTAAACTTGTCTGCCATTTCCTGGTTCCCCATAATAAATTCACCCGTTTCTGCCTTCAAGGTCCCAACTTTGGTCTTAACTAATTTTCTTCCTCTTCACATAGCTAAAGAAGCTTTTACTATCCTCCTTTATATCCTTGGCTAGTTTATCTTCATACCTCATCTTTTCTCCCCGTATTGCCTTTTTAATCATCTTCTGTTGCTCTTTAAAAGTTTCCCAATCATCTGGCTTCCCGCTCATCTTTGCTATGTTATACATCTCTTTTATTTTTAAACTGTCCTTGACTTCCCTTGTTAGCCACAGTCCCCTTAGAATCTTTCTTCCTCTTCAGAATGAACTGATCCTGCACCTTCTGTATTATCCCTAGAAATACTTGTCATTGTTGTTCCACTGTCATCCCTGCGAGGGTATCCTTCCAGTCAACTTTGGCCAGTTCCTCCCTCATGGCTCCATAGTTCCCTTTGTTCAACTGTAATACTGACACTTCCAATTTTCCCCTCTCCCTCTCAAATTGTAGATTAAAGCTTATTATATTATGGTCACTATCTCCTAATGGCTCCTTTACCTCGAGTTCCTTGATCAAATCCGGTTCATTACACAACACTAGATCCAGAATTGCCTCCTCCCTGGTAGGCTCCAGTACAAGCTGCTCTAAGAATCCATCTCGGAGACACTCCACAAACTCCCATTCTTGGGGTCCAGTACCATTCTGATTCTCCCAGTCTACCTGCATGTTGAAATCCCCTATTACAACTGTAGCATTACCTTTGTGACATGCCAATTTTAACTGTTCTGTTTATTAATAAAAGTCACATGAAACAGATTGCATTGCCTGGTTTAATATTAGCCCCAGACCCCTCTCATAAGCACTATTCTAACCCAGATCACTCTCAGTTACCCCTCCAATCAGGCAGAGGACACAAAAAGCTCAAGAACACATGCACACTAGCAGGCTCAAGGACAGCTTCCATCCCATTTTCAGGACTTTTGAACACACTAAAGGGCAAAGTCTTGACTTCCTAATCTACCTAGTCACGGTCTTTGCACTTGCTTTGCCTGACTGGTCTGTAACACTAGATTCTGCACTGAGGTATTAGAAAAGGAAAATAAGATAATATACTTGTGTGGAATGATCTACAAGGATGGTACATAAAACTTTCGTTAACTACAAATGCTTCTTCCAAGTTGTTAAAAATATGACAATACTGATTATCTGTCAATATCACTGCACACAATCTAGCTTCACATTTTAATATCCTATTGCTTCCTGGATTCATCACACAGAAACACTGCCACAAGTCCAGCTGGCACTGGCCAGTGGGTCTAAAAGTAACCCAGTTATTCATATGCAAATCCAGGAGGAGTGCCAAAGTGTTACATGTGCAGAACTACTGATGACTGACAGCATACACACAGAAATTGCCATGTCCCCACTACCCACCAAAACCCAGCCCTCAAATCAGAGGCTGGCAGGAGTGTGTAGGGTGGCACCATCACACCACTGCCCCAGGCCCAGTGGCTGTCCACCAAGCTTGAGTGTGCCAGAGGGCCAGATAATAGATGAGAGGGTGCTGCTGGTTACAGCTCCAGATGTGCATGATTGGGCCCACGGATGGCTCTTTGTAATTTAATACCCTTACAGATGCAGTCTTCAGAAGCTTTAGTTCAACAAAATGTGTAACCATTCCAAGTAAGTAAATAGCTCAAATCAGTTACACAAAACAAGAATCACATTTTATCTGCTGCTTGGAATTACTTCTCATTAGCTTGGGTTCAGAATCAGTCCCAGATTCTCTGGTTAATCATCTGAAACATAACATTGGAACACGCTGAATGGTGGGCAATGTTTAAAACTAACAACACCCTCTCTTCCAAGAGCACTATGTATTTGATTGTACAATTGTCCCGACATCTTGGTTTGGAGTAAGAAACTCAAGTGTTCCTTGATATTAATTTGATTAAATAATACCAAGGTTAATTTACAATTCAGGTTTTTTTTTAGTAATTGCCTTTTTGAAATTATCTCTTGAGCATATGGGTGCATGAACAAAGTTCATGCCACCATAAGGTATAAGCAGTGTCTGACGGGACTGACAGACACCTGTTCATGTCAAACAATTAGCTCGCTTGTGTGTTCACTAAGGAAAGCCATATGTTTGGGAGAGTAGAAAAGGCCCAGGTGCTGGAAACCTGAGGCAGGAAATGCTGGAGGCACTCAGCAAGCCAGGCAGCACGTGACCAGAGTAAAATTTGCTTCACATTTCACTAGATCTGCTCTCTGTTCTTTCATGCCATTTGACTCAACTTTTTTTGTTGGCTTTGTCAGAAGGTCATCAACCTGAACCTTTGACCTTTCTCTCTTCAGAGGCCAATGAACCCTCAACTCATCCATCACTAATTACTGCCATTTTACATCACACATCATAGCAACAGGACATTGCCTAAAGAGGAATGGCAAGAATTCATTTGCTAGCCTTTCTTCATCCTACTCCATTCAGCCCAATTTCATCCATGTGCTTTGCCACCCAACAAACAGTATTTACTGTCCCTCTCCTTCACTCCTGATAGAAGAGTAACCACTAAAAAATGCACATTTCATTTCTGTTTTGTTGCCACAAACTGATGTAGCTGTTTGTTCAGTCTGTTCTTCTTTTGGGTGGATGGCACCACTTCCCTTTCTCAGTCCACCATGGGCCCCTGCCCTATTTTTCATCCTCTTCTCTTTATGCCAGTCGTCTTCTCTCTCCACACAGTCCTGAAGCTGGTCTTCATCAAAAAAAATGTTGACGATTTCTTTCCTCACCCACTGACCCGCCCTCTCCTAAACCACACCGCTCCCACACACACAGCTTGACAAGCTGAGTTTCTCCAGCATTTTGTTTGTCATCTTCATTTACATAACTCCCATTTTATCCTCCCCTCCCCCAATATTCTATCACACTCACTACACCCTGGGAGTATTTTGCAGTGAGCAATTAACTTACCAACAGGCACAAATTCGGGATGTGGGAGGAAAATGGAATACCTGGACAAAATCTATGCATTGCTTAAAACCATGCAAACTCCACACAGGCAGCACCCAATGTTAGGATTGAATCTGGGCCAGTGTAGCTCTCCTAGTTGTGCCACTCAACCTGTTTTGTGGCCTCTAAACCTCAGTTATAATGTGACCATCAGTTCTCTGCTGAGTGTGGCCTAAGCCTCATTCATAGTTAGAATAATTTACTCTATCGTACGACTAAATGACAGTACCTAGTTTTAACTTCTGTCCTTTTTAATAAACTTGCAACAGCAATTTCCAGCATGAAGTTTTAGGCAACCACATTGGCACCAGAAGTATGACAATACTTGGAGGCTCCCTTCAGCATGCGCTCACACTGTGTTGATCATTGACACAAACAGCTGCGCATTTCGATGTACGTGTGACAAATAAAGCTAATCTTTACCTTTAATTAGTGATGCATTTGTGCAGAGATCTCTTTACTCTTCTATTTCATATAGATCTGGTCACACCACGACAGGATGGGGTTGAGGCTTTGGAGAGGGTGCAGAAGAGGTTTACCAAGATGCTGCCTGGTTTAGAGGGCGTGTGCTATTGTGAGAGACTGGGCAAACTTGGGTTGTTTTCTCTGGAGCTGCATAAGCTGAAGGGAGATCTGATAGAGGTTTTTCAGATTATGAGAGGCATAGATAGTCGACAGAGTATTTGTTTCCCAGGGTTGAAATGTCTAATACCAGAGGGCATACATTGAAGGTGAGAGGGGCTAGGTTTAAACATGATGTGAGGGGCAAGCTGTTTTTATTTAAACCCAGAGTGGTAGATGCCTGATATGGTGGTAGAGGCAAACACATTTGAGACTTTTAAGTGACTGTCAGATAGGCACGTGGATGTGAGGAAGATGGAGTGGTATGGACATTGTGCAGGTAAGAGGGATTTTGTTTTGGAGGGCTTTGATTTACTTTTTAAGCTGGTTTGGCACAACATTGTGGGCAGTGTCTTTACTTTTCAATGTTCTATGAATTGTATTTCAAGATCTATTAATTTTGATCTGATTTCTATGCTCTCAGTAATGTACACATATTTCTTTGACCATTAATGTGATCAACTTCAGCTCAGGAGGCCACCTCAAAGAATAGCAAACTTAGAGTGCATACTAGCTGCACAGTCTCAGAGCAATGTTGACCTGGCAGAGGTTGGAACATGTACTACACTGGACCTACAATACAGAATGGATGTTGATGCACACCAATCAGTCGTACTTCAAAGGGCAACTCTAGCAACAAGCATAGAGACACAAAAGACTTCAGATGCTAGATTCTGGAGCAGAAAAAAATATTGTTGGAGGAATTCAGCAGGTTGAGCAGGACCTGCAGAGGCAAATGAATGATCTACATTTCAAGCCAAGACCTTGCATCAAAGTTCAAAAATTCAAAATAATTAAGAAATAGAGAACAAGAGATGAAAAGTCCTTGAAAGTGAATCCATAGACTATGGGAATAGTTCAGTGATGAGGTGAGTGAAGTTACCCTATATGGCTTAAGAGCTTGATGGCTGAAGGGTAATAACTGCTCCTGAAGCAAGGAGTGTGGGTCCTGAGTCTCCTGTACCTTCTTCTTGATAGCAGCAGCAAGAGATCATAAACTGGATGGTGGGGGTCCCTAATGATGGATGCTACTCTCTTGCAACAACGCTTTGGGTAGATGTGTTCAATAACGGGGAGAGCTTTACCTGTGATGGACAGAACCATATCCACTACTTTTGATTGGATTTTCCATTCAAGGGCATTGGTGTTTCCATACCAGGCTGTGATGCAGCCAGTCAATATCTCCCCACTACACATCTGTAGAGTGAATGAATGCATAAATGGAGGAAAGCCAGTAGAAAGAGGGGAAAGATGAGGCAAGAGCTGCTACGTGATAAATAGATCCAGATGAGGAGTGATTCACATACATCTCCTACAACCGTTGCTTCTGATGTGGCCTCCTCTACATCGGCGAGATGATTGGGCACCAGCTTTGCTGAGCACCTGGACTGTATCTGCAGCAGCTAAGGTGAGTTCCTGGTTGCATAACACTCCAAGCCCACTTTGACATATCTGGCTGCAGCCTCCTTACACCATAAGACATAAGAGCAGAAATAGGCCATTCGGCCCATTGAGTCTTCTCTGTCATTCCATCGTGGCCAATTTATCTCTTGACCCCATTCCCTTATCTTTTCACCTTAACCTTTGATGCCCTTAATAATCAAGAATCTATCAAACTCCACTTTAAATATGCCCAATGACTTGGCCTCCACAGCTGCCTGTGGCAATCAATTCCACAGATTCATCTGCTGGCTAAAGAAATTCCTCATCAGCTCTTCTAAAGAGATGCCCTTCCATTCTGAGGCTGTGCCTTTTGGTCCTAGACTTCCCCCACTACAGGAAACATCTTCTACAAGTCCACTATCTACATCTTTCAATATTCAATAGGATTTAATAAAATCCCCACTCATTTTTCTAAACTCCAGTGAGTACAGGCCCAAAGCCATCAAACACTCATATGTTAACCCTTTCATTCCTGGGATAATTCTCGTGAACCTCCTCTGGTCCCTCTCCAACTCTAGCATCACCGTTCTTAGATAAGGGGCCCAGAACTGTTCACAATACTCCATATATGATCTGATCAATGCCTTATATACCTCTTTCACAGCTATGAAAAGGTCAAAGGAAAGCTAGAGGAACCACACCTCAAATTCCATATTCCACTCTACAACCCAACAGCATGAATGCAAATTTGCCAACTTCAGGCAATTCCAACCACCCGCACCCCACCCGTTTATTTCTTCCCATGCATAATCCTTTCTGCCCATTACCCACACACTCAACCCATCTGGTTTCCTATCCCTTCCCCTCACTCCATAGTTCTCATATGTTCACCATCTCTCCCTGATCAGGTTCTACTAAATCACTTCCTTTCCCATCAGATTTTTATAGTCTGCAGCTCTGTTATCTCCATCAATCAACTCCCAGATTCAGTCGCCATCTGGCTCCATTCACCCATCAACCCGTCCTCCTGGACCACCTATCACTTGCAGGTACCTGCCTCTCACCCATCTGCTCACTCTCACCTCTTTATACTTGCCATCTCCCTTTACATTCTCAGCCCTGACGCAGTCACAACCTGAAATGTTGACTATTCCTTTGCCTCCACAGATGCTGCCCAACTTCCTTTCAGCAGCTTGTTTTTTTGATCAAGCACATATATTTGCATTTCTCAAAAAGCCAATATTTTGTGTGGCCAGAAGGAATAACCGAAAAGAGGTATCTTTCCAAGAGATTAGTTCATGTACGTAGGTACATATATTCTAATTTTAACACATCAATGTCTGTAGCAAGGTAGGTCTCCATTTCCACGAGTATCCACCTTGCAACTCTGGCACTTTGGAATCTAATACAGTTGGAGGGCAGAGACCATTACCAGTGCATGAGAAATATCCTCAAGCCTTCCCCAGAAAACAAGATTTATAATACAAAAAAAATTATAGAAACAGATTTGAAAGCAGCAAATATTCCAACTGCCAAAACAACTTCCTCAGGAATGGATTGAAGACAGATGTTGAGCTTTTCCACTTCAGTATGAATCACCAAATGGTTTAAGGAGTAGAATCCCAAAAATAGAAAGTGCTGAAAATATTCAGCAACCGCAGTCTGCAGAACTCCGAACAGGGGAATTAACATGTCAAATGCCAGCTCAAAAATCATTTTGGTTTTAAATCTAATAACTATGCAAATAGGTGTCTTTCTTTACACAAGTTCAACTATACTAAAACAGGATGACAAAACATGGAAAACACAGTTCATCATGCTGACTGCATCACTAAGTGCCCTCACCATGTCTTTTTTCACATTTCTACCATCAGGGAGGAGATACAGGACCTTGAAAACCCAGACTCAATGATTCAGGAACAGCTTCTTCCCTTCCACCATCAGATTTCTGAGCGGTTCATGGTCTTGATGAAGGGTCTCAGCCTGAAACGTCGACTGCTTACTCTTTTCCACAGATGCTGCCTGACCCGCTGAGTTCCTCCATCAGTTTGTGTATGGTGCTTAGATTTCCAGTACCTGCAGATTCTCTCATACTTGTCATTTTTTAAAAATACTATTTATTATAATATTTACTATTTGTGGTAATTTTAGGTCTTTGCATTTTTCTGTTGCTGCAAAACAAAAAACAAATTCACATCATATACACTCAGTGGCCACTTTGTTAGGTCCATGAGTGCAGCCTATTGTGCTGTCTGCTGCTGTAGCCTATCCACTTCAAGGTTAGGTGTGTCATGTATTCAGAGATGTTCTTCTGCACACCAGTGTTATAATGCATGGTTATTTGAGTTACTGTCACCTTGCTGTCAGCTTGGACCAGTCTGACCATTCTTCTCCGACCTCCCTCATCAACGAGGTATTTTTACCCACAGATCTGCTATTCATGAGAGTTTACATAGAATGGTGCAAGAAACAAAAAAAAAATCCAGAGACTTGTATGTGAAAATCCCAGGAGATCAGCAGTTTCTGAGATACTCTAACCACCCCATCTGGCACCAACAATCACAGTCAAAGTTACTTTGTTCACATTTCTTTTCCATTTTGATGTTTGGTCTGAACAACTGAACCTCTTGACATCTGCATGCTTTTATGCATGTATCAATGAGCAGGTGTACACTGAGTGATTGATAATAAATCCAATTCCGATTGATTACACCCACTATGAGAGTCATTATAGGACTGGCAAGTTTTTGGAATAATTTGTTCAGGAACTGCATGTGCTTGGACCACTTAATAGGTAATCTGACATCTAAGATGTCGAAACAGTGGGCAATGACAAATCATCAAAATACTGCAATGTAATCAGATTACTGCCATGCAGTTACACTTTAAAATCTAACATGGAATGACACTGGATAATTAATCTCGGTCTCCCTTGTTTTTATCATTAATTGGTCGGATTAATGCTGTCAAAATGATGATTTTACCGAAATTTTTATATTTATTTCAAGCCCTACCAGTTTTTATTCCTAAATCTTTTTTTGATAACATTGATTCAAAAATTTCTTCATTTGTGTGGCAAAATAAAAACCCTAGGTTAAGTAAAAAGCAATTA
Source organism: Hypanus sabinus (assembly GCF_030144855.1). Taxonomy (NCBI): domain Eukaryota; kingdom Metazoa; phylum Chordata; class Chondrichthyes; order Myliobatiformes; family Dasyatidae; genus Hypanus; species Hypanus sabinus. The sequence goes on along the minus strand of NC_082725.1, from coordinate 62,169,889 downwards.
CAAAAATCAAAAAAAGATGGTGGTTTAGCTTTACCTAATTTTAGATTTTATTATTGGGCAAATAATATTCGTAATTTATTGTATTGGAAATTAGATTTGGATTCACCACTGTGCCCACAGTGGGTAAATTTGGAATGTAATGAGGTAAAGGGATATTCTCTATTCTCTGTTCTTGGTTCTTGTCTTCCTGCGGATTTAGTTAAATTTAATAAACAAATATTTAATCCTGTTATTAAACATACATTACGAATTTGGTTTCAATTTCGTAAGTTTTTTATTTTGAAAAACTTTGTTCTTGATAGCCCTATCTTATTTAATTTCTTTTTCAAACCCTCCTGGACAGATCAAGCTTTTAACATATGGAAAAGGAAAGGTATAAAATGTTTTCGTGATCTCTTTTTTGAAGATACTTTGATGTCATTTGATCAACTTTCTAATAAATTTGAATTACCTAAATCTAATTTTTTCAGATATTTACAAATTAGAAATTTTTTACATAAAGTTTTACCATCTTTTCCTAATTCAACTTCGATGGACACTACAGATTTGATCTTTACCTTAAATCCTTGTCAGAAGGGATTAGTAGCTTTTATTTATAATATGATTATGAAGATACAACCAGAAATATCAGTTAGAATTAAACAAGAATGGGAAAAAGAACTTCAATACAACATATCAACAGATAAATGGGAAAAAATTTTGCAAATGGTTAATTCTTCTTCTATATGTGCTAAACATGCTTTAATACAATTTAAAATTGTACATAGAGCTCATATGTCTAAAGATAAACTTGCTCGATTCTATTCTCATATTAACCCTCTATGTGACAGATGTCATTTAGCAGTGGCCTCATTGACCCATATGTTTTGGTCATGTCCCACTTTACATAATTATTGGAAGGATATATTTACTACTATTTCCTCAATTTGGAATATAGATTTACAACCTCATTTTATTACTGCAATTTTTGGCATACCAAATGAAGATGGCAATCAGTTTTCCCCCTCAATCAGACGAATGATTGCTTTTGTAACATTAATGGCCAGAAGGTCTATACTACAAAATTGGAAAGAAGTAAATCCTCCTACTACATTTCAATGGCTTTCTCAAACTATTTCTTATCTGAGTTTGGAAAAAATTAGAAGCACTATTTTTGACTCATCAATTAAATTTGAAGAAACTTGGAGACCGTTTATTCGACATTTTCATATGAATTAATTTGGCCTTTTCCAGACCTTTCTGCTTATTCATGTTCAGGTATGGAGTTCCGGAGTTCTTTGACACTATCTTATACTTGTAAACTGTTATTATTGCCTATGTTAGTTTAGTTTAGTGTTTTATTTTTTTTAATATATTTTTTTCTCACATATTTTTTAATATTTTTTTTCTTTTTTAATGGTTATTTGTTTTTTTTCATATAATCATGTGGACTTGATTAAGGTATTTTCTTTTGTTGATGTTTAGTAGGATATTATTATCTTATTATCAATGTGATTTCAAGTCTATTGTATTTATAATTTACTTATTACTATGTTATTTTTTTTGTGTATATGTGAAAATCAATAAAAAGATTGAAAAAGAAAGAAAGGATAATTAATCTCATTACTGGTGCACTTGGGCAAATAAAATCAGAAATAGAAAATCTTTAGTGGAAAAGTTATGCAGAACCACCTTTGGTGCCTCAGTATTTTTCCACTGAAGAGATGATATTGCCCACACCACAATCATGCTAAAAAAAGCACAACTTGTGGAAGAAATTGCTGGCAAACATAAGTAAATATATCTGGGGAGGTGGGGGTGGGGGGGAAGAATCAGTGATGTTTTTCTGGTTACATGACACATGCTTATGTGGGACAGGTGTAGAATTATCTGAAGTAGTCTATAATTGACCTGATAGGATTACCAGAGTGCGTGCGGAATTCTTTCATAAGAACCTATTTTGCTTCAAGTACTGTCCACAACAGCTGTGCCATTGCACAGTAATTATCCACCTAGTCTTTCTGACCATTCAACAAATTACTAACGTATCATTGCAATGAGGCATGCCAGGACTATTATAAGGTGGCTTGAAGTAAATCAATTATTTTTTCATGGAAAATGACTTTTGATTTCCAAGTGAAGTTCCAGGAAACGATCCTTGGAGCTGCAAATGAATCCCTAGCTGGTCACAATATAGTATTATTGTTTCCAGGAAGCTGAGTGTTGGTGCCAAGGTATAATGGCCCTTGTGAATGCAGCAACCTGCTGCAGAAACTCCCACTGGATTGTTGGACATTCCAGTATTTTTTTTAAAAGCTCAAAATGTGAATATTGCTATTTATTTATATTTGCATTTGCTTCTGCACTCTAGTTGTTCTTTCATTGATCTTTCATACTATTCTATAGATTTGCTGAGTATGCCCACAAGAAAATGGATATCATGGTTGTATATGGGGACATGTGGGTACTTTGATAATAAAATTTACTTTGAACTTTGTCAGTGATGTGCTGCCTCCTTTAATTGTCTATTACTGTTCAGATGGAAAGAATATTGGTTTGGTGCATGGATTGAGATTTAATTAACACAAGAGACTGCAGATGCTGGAAACTGGGGAAAAACACAAGATGGAGAAACTCACCAGGTCAGGCAGCATTTATGAAGGGAAATGGACAATCAATGTCTCAGTTCAAGCTCCATCATAGGGACTCATGAAGGATCTCAACCCAAAATGTCAACTGTTCATTTCTTTCCATAGATATTGCCTTGATCACTGTTCCTCCAATGTCACGTGTGTTACCATTTAGACAGTGTGTCTTGTTCTGGATAATGTTGTCTCTCTCAATAATTTGGGAGCTGTACTCATCTAGGCAAGTGGATAACACTTGATCATACACCTTCAGCAAGACCTGGTCTGTAGCCAGAATTGAAGTGACTTGACCAGAAACTTAACTGAACCATTTTAATCTCCAGGGTGTTTATACTGGGGCGGCGGTGGGGGGGATGTTGTGGAATACAGCGATGGTAATGCTGTTAAGCACTGAGCAGAGGAGTTAGATTCTCTTGATGGTCATTACCTCAAACTTACAGTATCTTGACCCTTCTTAGTGTAAGATTTTGGTGGCAACAGTCTCAACTGGATCTTGTTGACCAATGGTAATATTTCTTGTTTAATACTTTACTCGCATCCATGGTGTCTTTTGCAGCATGTTCTTTCTTATGAATCCCCAATATACAGTTACTTTATTATAGAAGTTATGGACAGACTGGAAAAGTATATTTAGCTGTCCTATCTATTTCTGAGTAGCACACAAAATGCTGGAGGAACTCCGCAAATCAGCAGCATCCACGGAGAGGAATGAACAGTCGACATTTTGGACTGAGTTCCTTCATCAGGACGGAAAGGAAGGAGGCAGAAGTCAGAGTAAGGTGGTGGTTGGGGGGGGGGGGAGTAGAGTGAAACAGGTGATAGGTGAAACTAGTGAGGTAGGTGCATGGTGGAAAGGATGTAGTGGTGATAGAAGTAAGGGCTGAAGGAGAAGAAATCCAATGGAAAGAAAGGTGGACCATGGAAGAAAGGGAAGCAGAGAGGAAAAACGGGGAATGGGAAAAGGGAGAAGGAGCAATCAGAGAGAGATGAGCAGGTGAGGTGAAGGGGTGAGAAGGGAACAGAGAATGGAAACCGAGAGAAGGAGGAACCTGATAGCATGAACATTAATTTCTTCAACTTCAATAATTTCTCTTCCCATAAGAATGGCTGTAGAGCTGCCTTCCGCTGTGAATGGTTTAATTGTTTACCACATATAAAATAAAATTAAGAGGCAGGACTGCAAAATCCTGACTTGATTTTTAGTTGTGTGACCACTTAAATTTGATTATTGCTTGTGCCACAACGTGTTTGTGTGGTAGTTATACACAAAAACAGGATGCCCCCTGGGTGAAGGGTTGTAGAAACACACACTGAACAAGTCTTTTGCTCCAACTCATCCATGCCTACAAGCTAGTCTCATTTGCCTGCGTTAGGACCACATCTCCTTAAGCACCCCCTTTCCAAATACTTATTCAAATATATTTGGAATGTGTGCTGCCTGGCCATATTCTGCTTCTTTAACAATTTGTATGCAGGATATGGACATACAGGACAGCACTTACTACTTTCCCCACTACATGTAAAGAGGTGACAGTGACCTGGAATCTTGAAATACTGATGCATTTGTGGTAAAGACATTTTCCAAATGTCACTGAAGAAAAATTCCTAGAATGCTGACCCAGCTGCAAAGGGATAGAATACATATGATGGAATACATTGAATGCCTGATTTGGCAGGGAACTTTCATGTGGTGACATTCCCATCTGCTCTTTTCCTTGTAGGCACTTTGTGTCTTGAGGTTGAGTTTTTGATGGTTTGTACTGAATCAGTGTTGGCTTGACAGCAGTAATGAAGCAAAGTACACACCCAGGCAATGGGCAACAAATGCAGCCAGAGACTCAGAATGGCACAGATGCTTAATTTTGAACTGTTGAGTCAATACAAATTATTCCTTCTGAAAGTGTTTCTTCAGCATCAACTTCAGAACATGTCTCTGCTTTAAGGCAGACCTACCCTCACCAGCTGGTTTGGTGTGGGTGAAGCTCTCTCATCACTCGCTGCAGACCCAGTCTTGGTCATCCATGGCACTCAAGGGCAGATGGTGCTTTGCCACTTTGCTGTGTTCACACGTTCATGTTCAGCTCTACTTGGAGAAGCAGTCAAAGAGTGGTAACAGTGGGCAGTCAACAAGAGGCTACGTTGCTCAAAGTTAACTGACATCCTGAGCTTAGATAGAATTCACAGTCAACACTGATGGTTCTGATCTCCTCCCTCCTTCCTTGAACTACCTTACCTGTGCTGGGCACATCCTGCTCAGAGATCAAACCCATCCAAGGTGCTGACTCAGAGTTCTTGTATTTCCTTAAGACACAGAAGGAAGTGGGAGAGGAGTCTATGCCAGCTCTCAGTAACTCCCCAAATCCCATCCCCCCCCATCACTATTAACCATGACCCAATTCCTCTACCCTTTTACTGTAGCAGCATCAATTTAGTTGCTAATTAGCATGTTTTTGGGATGGGTGAAGCATCTGGGAAAACCATCCAGCCACGGAGAATGTGCAGCCTATACAAGGAAGGCGAGGACGCTCACAGGTGCTAATTTTTGTACATCTAGTGGGTGTGTGAAGGTGAAAGATGGATCAATACTCATGCAAAAAAACAGATATACTGACTAGATTGTCTTGATATATTACTGTATTTGAATGTACAAGAGCAGAGAAGCCAATAATTACTAAGAACATGAATGGCCCACTGATTAGAGAATCAGAAGTTAAAGCCATAATGTGGAAAATGAAAAACAACAAGATAATGTTAGAATCCAGTGGTCTTGCTATAGAAATTATTCAAGCACTAGAAGATTTTGGGATTGAAAGCCTGACAGACTTGCTGAATGAAATATGATAGCACAGAAATTCCTGGAAATGAGCAAGTCAGTATTTATTGCACTGCCGAGAACTAGACCAATTGGATGTGAGTTACACCTAACAATTAGTTTGATGAGTCATGTTGTGAAAGTCCTGCTATGAATCATCGTGATGAGAGCAAGAAAAAGCATGAAACTAGAGACTGCGCAAGAGCAGTGCAGCTTCATTGAAGGTAGTGGAATGCAAAATACAATCTTCATCCTCAGAATGATTGGTGAGCACACCTTAGAGGTCCAAAAAGACCAATATTCATGTTTCATTGATAACACCAAAGCTTTTGATAAGGTGAGACATGAAGAGCTTATAAAAATCCTTCAGCACTTGGACATTGATGGGAAAGATATCAGAATAGTCAGAAATATGTATTCTGAACAAAGGGACGGGAATGAGAGTTGAAAATGAGAAGTGCTTTTGTTCCAATTATGAGGGGATTCAGACAGGGTTGTGTTCTCTCGTCTAACGTATTCAAACTTTGTAGAGAGAAGATTCTAAGAGAATTTAGTTGTATCCGAGCCATGATCATTGATGGATACAATTTGAACAATCTATGATACACAGACGACACAGTGCTGTTGGCAACCTCTGAGGAGGAGCTCCAAGTAATACTAGACAGGATAATGGAAAAAATTGCAGAGAGGATTGATCATCAACTGCAAGCAGACAGAATGTCACAAAGAAGAAAGAAACACAGAAATGCAAACTGGAAGTGGAAAACGAAACAATTAAATATGAAAGTTCAAATACTTAAGAGAGCGCAATAATGTCTGATGGTTGGGCTGACATTGAAATTAAGAGGATTTGGTCTGCTAAGTGCATGTTCAAGCAAGATACTGAATAACAATTTCAGTGGGTGTGAAACTCAGTGGTGTGGCACTATGTTCATTCTTCACTAACATATGGAAGCAAGCGTTGGACAATATCAAAGCAAACTAAGGGAAGACTCAAAGTTGCAGAAATGTTTGAGAAGAATGATGAAAATATCATGGCAGGATGGTAACAAATGAGGAAGTGTCGTGAAAAGCCAGAATAAGAAGGGTGCTGATTGCATTAATCAGGGAACATCAAATGGAATTTTTGGGACACGTACTAAGGAAAGAGAACCTCAAGCATTTTGCAGTGATAGGAAAAATTGATGGAAGAAAAAGTCACAGACAACAGCGCATGACATTCATGAGTTATATCCAGGGATGGACAGGCAAAAGCTTTGAAAAGTTTATTAGAACTTCTCAGATTAAAGACCAATGGAAGACCTGTCATGTGTCATGACAGGACACATAATAAATGAACAAACACTGAGCACCCTGGGTTCTGGCTTAAGCTTGGGTCTCTGGAGCCACGGGCCAGCAGTCCTACGGGTTTGCCACTGCACTGTGATGATGACAGGAAATATCTGGGACACTGATTGAATACTTTCATTCTGTGAATAGCTGCTTGACTGTTCTGAAACAGCATGAGTATTCTAAAAAGGTTAACTATCCTTTCATATTTTACTCATAACCCTCAGCAGGAACCTCTCCCATTACAACATTTCAGAAGTACGTCATTGGTTATAAAATTCTTTGCCGTGTCAGCAGACCATGAAAGCCTTATACAAACAGAACATTTTTTAACTTCATCTTGTTTCATTACATTTAATGATTCAGCCAAGTTAGTTGACAGATACCTCTTCCCTCACACTTTGTACAAGAGAACTTGGTTGTTGATTGAGCTTCCCCCCCCCCCCCCCAAAAAAAAACTTGATACAATTTTCCACCATTGGGCTTCAAATGCTTGAATAGAAAAATAATTTAAAATTTACAGTATAATCTTTAAATTGAAAAAACTAAAAACAAACTCATGCCTGCTCAAATTTAATTACCATATAATGGTCAAACAATTCTGCAATCCAAGCTCACAGATGACACTACCACAATGATTTAGACCTTAGGTAATGACAAGAGTACAGAAAGGAGACAAATATTCAAGAATGTACAAATTATACAACCTTGAGATTTGTTATTAAAGAATGTACAAATTATACAACCTTGAGATTTGTTTGCTTGCAGGCAGCCACAAAGCAAGAAACCCAAAATACCCCAATTTAAAAAGACCAATCCCTAACCCTCTCCGTGCAGAGAAGAGAAAAAAAACACACCATGAAAACAATAGAAATGAACAACAACAGCATTCCGAACCAAAAAGATAATCACTACTGTGCTATAGCAAAATCAATTGGTTGCCAAATATTTCAGAATGTTACAAATTATATAATTCGTAATTATTTGAATTTCACAGAAAAAAAGTTATCAGCAAGTAACAACTTGCAGTTCTCCTTCTAGGGCCAAGGGTGTACCACACTGTGCAGAGTCACCATATTATATCATATTGTTTAGACAACAGGCTTTTACCTTCAAGCATAGAAATGGGGTCGGCAGAAATGCAAATGGAACAAGGAGCCAAACAACTCAGCTTGCTTCATGTTCTAACAGCTGGGTCACAGGATAAACCAATCTTATGGGGCCTCTGAGTCTGGAAAGCAAAAGGGGATCGAGCCTGTGTGCTGAAAATGGCCTAATGCTTGTTCCAGCTTCCCCTGGTAGTTTATGTAGGCTGTGTTTACTTTTCTGGGGAATCTGCCTGGCACTCAAAGGGCAGAATAGCACTGAGACACTTAACAACAAAAAAAAATGAGAGCTGCCTGCTATGAGCTTCAGACCCCAGGCTGGGAATTGGGGACTGGGCAGGAGTGAGTTAGTGCTCTCTCTTGGATGGCACACACATAAATCGGACCAATGACCTTGTTCATTCCTGGAATCTACAGGTTTTGTCTTTGACATTCTTCTGATTCTTTGAACAAACTCAAAAGGTTCCTTATTGGTTGTTATACTTTTAACATTATAGCTAAGCTGTATCAATTAGTCATTAAATAAGCATGGAGAAATTTGACAGTCATGCAAACTACATCTTGAGAAGAGAGAACGCTGATCTCCCTCCTGGTACTCATCCTTACCAACAGAACAAAGTGCTTCCTCCTCCCTCACCACCATTCAGGGCCCCAAACAGTCCTTCCAGGTGAGGCAACACTTCACCTGAGAGTCTGTTGGGCTCATCTACTTTAGCCGGTGTGGCTTCCTGTATATTGATGAGACCCAACGTAGATTAGGAGACCGCTTTGCCGAGCACCTATGCGCTGTCTGCCAGAAAAAGCAGGATCTCTCAGTGGCCACCCATTTCAATTCTACTTCCCTTTCCAACAGACAGTTCATGGCCTGCTCTATTGCCAAGTGGCCACACCGAGGTTGGAGGAGCAATACCTGACATTCTGTCTGGGTAGCCTCCAATCTGATGACATGAATACAGATTTCTCCAACTTCCGATAATTGTCCACACCCCCCACCCCCATTTCCCTCTCTCACCATCCTACCCGCGCATCACCTCCCTCTCGTGCTCCTCCTCCTACCCTTTCTTCCATGGTCTTCTACTCACCCCTATCATATTCCCCTTCCACTAAGCCCTTTACCTCATTCACTAATTAACTTCCCAGCTCTTTACTTCATCCCCCTCCCTTGGTTTCACCATCACTTCCCTCTCCTTCCCCACCTTCTTACACTGACTTTTCATCTATTTTTCCAGTCCTGACAAAGGGTGAAATGCTGTCTGCTTATTCCTTTCCGTAGATGCTGCCTTCTGAGGTCCTCCAGCATTGTGTGTGTGTTCCCATAATTAGGGCCAGGGTCTTTTCTCCTGGCCCCAGAGGGGGAGGCTGGGGAGCAGAGAGACATTCCTTCCATGTGCAATGGGCTACTTACCTACCTGTGGTTTAATCTGTCATAACCAACCAATATCCTAGACTCAGCAGACCTGATCCCATGTTGACTGATGGCGGAAGTTAAAGAGGACTCATCCACTAAGGCACAGGAAGATAAGCTGCAGCTTAATACTTGTGTAGCTCCTGTGGATACCCATCTGCTTCTGCCAGTTACTACCAACCCTCCAGCCCCCCAAGTGGTTAAGGCGTCGGTTTAGTGATCTGAAGGTCGCTAGTTCGAGCCTCAGCTGAGGCAGCGTGTTGTGTCCTTGAGCAAGGCACTTAACC